>NC_072491.1:32952500-34152500 GCF_027574615.1 Eptesicus fuscus | reverse complement strand
CAAGGAAAATGTTCTAATATAATCTCAGATTATGTTTCATTTGGCTAAAATAGAGCTTAAGATTGCTTTGCCATATTAAAAGTTTACTACAATAATTCTTCACATAAACATTTAGACTTGAACTCCAGGACTAAATATGGCATGATTATTTTGCTTTTAATCTGTCAAATAGCTAAAAATCGACAATTTAAAAACTACAACAAAGAAATGTTGAAGCAATGTGACTCTTACATCATTGAACCACTTCTAATGGTTAACTGTTAGTATTTAACAAATTCAAAGAGTTAATGAATCCTTGCATTCATTCAGTCTTCTGTGCCTTAGCTAGGATGCATAATTACAAAAGACAGCAGATACTGGTAAAAGCTTCAGGACAGAAAGTGCTTGACGAAGTTACAGTTCTCAAGTGTGTTTGGTGAGAATATAAGGGCAGATGCGCTGATGAAAACCATTACAAGAGTCAATTCTGTGTTAAAGAGTTCAAAGATGTCACCTTATGCAGAAAAAAAAAAGCTTTAATAATGTCTTCTTTGACTTATTAGGCATTTCCAGAGTCTACATCATTAGTGTTGTAATTCTAAGAGGACATCTTCATATGGTTATTGTTTGTTTCTATTTCTCTCCTGAAAAATAAAAAACACAAAAAAATGTAACAAAATGCCATCATTTATATAAGATTTAAATTAATATAATGTAAACCATATTCACAAAAAGTTCTTCAAATACTAATTCAAGTAAATAGTTAAAACTGCTTTACTATTACCTCTACACACCATAGTGGGATGATCATCACAAAACACTTCTAAGTAAAAACTACAAACACTTATTTCAGGCCCTCTCTCCACATCCTTATTTTCCCACAGCATTTTGGTTAAGGTGAAGACATTACAATAATGTCTTTCTAGCCTTTTCAAAGAGTTTTTGACAATGAGGTACCAAAGAGACTAAAAGGAGTCTGTAGCAATTTCAAAACTATTTGAAAAGGTAGGGTTAGTAGAAAAGGAAAAGAGTCCTATTAAATTTTCAGTTAATAAAAAGTACTTTGAATCACAAACTTCCTCCATATCATATTTTCACGTTCAGTATAACTTTCCACACATCAAGAAACATTAACACTGATTATTAATTTCTTCTAATAAAGCAGAATCCCCTTGAACAAAAGTTAAACTACGTGATGTTTTCATGTTTATTAACCAAATATATCTACCTATAAAACTTCTTTCAATGAAATGTATTAGTATGTTTGTACCAACTTATTTTAATGTGCAACTCAAGAGATTCTCAAACTTCAGCAACACCAGAATTACCCGGATGGCTTGTGGAAACAGTACTGAGTCCCCAAACTCAGAAGGTGAACAAACGCATGTGCTTGCAGTTCTAACAAATCTTGAACATTTACATAAGTTACACAAATGTATGTCAACTATAATTTAAACATTTTTAAAAATTAAGTCTGTAGTTTAACATTGTTGTACCAATGTTAATTTCTTAGTTTGGATAAATGTAATATGATTATGTAATATAATCTAAAACTAAATAAAGAACATACAAAAACTCGCTACATTATTTTTGCAACAAAATAATTTAATAAAGTTTTTAAAAACCATTAATAAAAAGATAGAAAAATACACCCCCTATATTTATCATATTCAAGTTTAAAAGAAAAAGGTATGCATATTTCAAGAAAAGACAGTTTATAGATGAACAAATGATTGGACTTAAAATATATAATAAATTCAATTCTTCAGGATGCCTTACCAGAAACGAAATCTGCATAGGTTGGCTGACAGGACTGGAAAAATTCATGGTACAGAGCAGAACAAGGACAGTAACAGATGGATAAAACTCCCAGCTGTTCAAAAGCCTATACATTTGTCCAGAGCCATTAAAGTGCTATAATACTGAGACAAGTTTGACATGCACTGTCCCAACAACATGATGGGTCCTTTAGCATTAAGAGAGCAAAAGACAAAAAATGTAAAGAAAACAGACCAATTCTGCACTGTAAAATTAAAAAAAAAAAAATTCATCAGGGGAAAGGACAATCAATAACTATGCTTTGGAGGTTCTGTTTTTGGAAATCAACTCTTCAAACTTTAAACCTATGCTTCCATTTAATTGAGATTGTCACATTCTTGATCCTCCGTATGAGTACACTATAATAAAGAACTGCTTTAAAAGACTCTAGTGCCCTAGTGTGCATTTATAAAATAAAGTAGTATTACAGGTTTGAGAAAATAGATTCAGTCTAATATATAGTGTCAACCAAAGATCAAATAACCTCAAAATGTACCACAAAATGAGAGAGTTGGAAAAAGTTCAAATGGTAAAAAATGGTGAACAGTCATGGTCCAAAATGGTCCAAATGAGAGTAAGAATGTAGTTCTAAGACTTAGGACTAATTCATGTTTTGAGTTGTGATTTAGTTTCTACAAAATAGTATTACCCAACACACTAAGTTATTATTTTTATGTGTAGTCTTATTTTAGTTTTAGAGTTTTCACTTAATTTCATATTTAAATACTATCTTAAAAATAATATTTCAAGAAAAAAGAAAAAGCACAAAGATCAAAAAGAAGTAAAATGGTCTCTATTCACAGTTGACATGATTGTTAGGCAGAAAATCTTAAGGATGTTATATAGGACTACTAGAACTAATAGGTGAATTGAGTGAAATCACAGGATACAGGACATTTCTATAAACCAACTGGGAAGTAAAACTGAAAAGGCAATTACAATAACAATAAAAATATAAAATACTTAGCAATAAATTCAGCAAGAGACATGATGGCCCTGAACACTGAAAATCACAAAACAGAGAAATTATATTTGCCTTTCCAGGCAGCCGGGCTTAAAAAAAAAAAAGACTGGGCTATAGTGGCTTACTGGTAACCTTTCGTATTTATCTGTTGAATGAATAAGGGAACGATTAAATACACACACACACACACACACACACACACACACACACACACACACACGGAGATAAAGGTTGACTAGATATGTGCTGGAATTCTCAGGGGGAAAAATTAAACTGGGACACGGTGAAAGAGGCACTTAGAGCCAAAGCAAAGGAATCCACATGCAATTCTATTTTAAAGTCCAGATTTTGGACTCTTTACAGCAGTGGTTCTCAATGTGGGGCACACGCCCCCCAAGGGGGCAATTTGATTTTTAAGGAGGGCAATTCAAGAATGAGTTATTAACAGTGAATTTTTTGCATTTCTTATGGTTCTAGGGGCAAACAATTTCTTAGTGATTTCTTCCTCAGCACTTTTCAACTGTTCTTTTATCTTTCTCTTTAATGGATGCCATGTTCTTTGGAAGCTTGTTTAGACCAAGTTAATGGCCTTTTAGGCTTCCCTATGTGAATAGGAGTTCACTTTTTGAATAAAAATTATATGTCACGGGGGGGCGGGGCATCAGGATTTTAGAGATGCTTAGGTGGGGCATGGCCAAAAAAAGCTTGGAAACCACTGCTTTACAGTAAGATAAACATGATAAAATGATTAATTTCCAGATTGTTGTTCACAAGTGAAATTGCCAACAAGTAGCTTTTTATAGCCTAGTTCTTTTATTACTACACTAGTGGCCCGGTGCATGAAATTCATGCACGGGGGTGGGGGGTGTCCCTCAGCCCGGCCTGTACCCTCTCCAATCTGGGACTCCACATGGATTGGGCCTAAACCAGCAGTCAGACATCCCTCTCGCAATCTGGAACCACTGGTTCCTAACTTCTCTGCTTGCCAGCCTGCCTGATAGCCCCTAACCACTCTGCCTGCTGGCCTGCTCGCCCCCAACTGTTCCCTCCTGCCAGTCTGCTCACCCCCAACTGCCTCCCTTGCCAGCCTGACCGCCCCCAACTGCCTCCACTTGCCGGCCTAATTGCCCCCAACTGCCCCCCCTGCGGGCTGCTCACCCCTAACTGCCCTCCCCTCCTGGCCTGATCACCCCTAACCGCCTCTGCCTCAGCCCTACCACCACCATGGCTTTGTCTGGAAGGACGTCTGGAAGGTCTCCTGTCTAATTAGCATATTACCCTTTTATTGGTATAGATTCCTTAATGTTATTTCAAATGGAAAAGAGAGCACCATTAATACTGATAATCAAATGTGTAAGACACTAGATTAAAACACCTTTCAAGTGTTCTGCCAAGAGACAAAGTC
This sequence comes from Eptesicus fuscus, assembly GCF_027574615.1. Taxonomy (NCBI): domain Eukaryota; kingdom Metazoa; phylum Chordata; class Mammalia; order Chiroptera; family Vespertilionidae; genus Eptesicus; species Eptesicus fuscus. Next base: position 34,148,334 of record NC_072491.1, on the reverse strand, counting down.
TGTTTCACTCAAAATTAAGAGTGTAATATATAATCACACATCACTTAATAATGGAAATGTTTTTTTGAGAAATGTGCCATTAGGTGATTTTGTCATCGTGACTGCATTAACACAAACGTAAATGGTATAGCTTACTACACACATAGGCTAGCTATGTGGTATAGCCTACTGTTCATACACTACAAACCTGTCCAGCATGTTACTGTACTGAATACTGCAGGCAATTATTACATGATGGCATGTATTTATCTAAGCATAACTAAACATAAAAAGATACAGTAAATATATGGTATAAAAGATAAAAAATGGTATAGGGCACTTACTATGAATGGACCTTGCAGGACAGAAAATTGCTCTGGGAGTGGTGACTGAATGTGAAGGCCTAGCACATTACTATACACTACTATATACTACTATAGTAGACACTATAAACACAGGCCCATAAGCCTTGCCTCTGCTTCCTTCTGACAGGGTCAGAAATAAAATAAATGAAGCTGCCAAAGCTACTCCGTGAGCATGGATATGAACTGGACTGGTGGGCAATATCAAGGAATCAGCTGAAGCATACATCACCATAATAGTGACCATCAGGAGGGAGTGAAAGCTTGCCTGAGGATTAATAAGAAATCAAAATGGAAAGCTAAAGGAATACAGGGATTGCCATGGCAATGTGGTTTTGGGTATTGCATGTTGGAGCAGTAGTCATATTAAGGAACTTCGTGTTATTCATTAAAAAAATAAAAAAAGAAGAAGAAAAAAAGGGATTTCTAACATGGAGAAGGTGTAGAACTGATACTTCAATATTCTTATTTTGGAAATTTGTTTTTGGTCCCATTGACCCTTCCTGGCACAAAAGGTTTCTCTAGAACTGAATGGATGGGGAAAAACAACAACTTATATATGCTTTTTATCATTACAACTTAAAAATACTTCTAAAGTACAGGGACAGGCTGACTCCACACTACCTACAGGAAAATCAGCTCCATTATACTACTACTAGAGGCCCAGTGCACAAATTCGTGCATGGGTGGGGTCCGGCTGGCCCGGCCCCAATCTGGGTGGATCAGGGCTGGGCCTGTCAGGAGGAGGAGATGGTGGAAGGTTGGCCAGCCAGCCTGCCCTAATTGGGGTCCGGTGGGCCCTGCCCCCGACTGGGGTGGGGTGGGGGGCTAATTGGGGTCAGCGGCCAGGGAGTATAGGATATTTGGGAGGTTGGCTAGCCAGCCTCAACCCCGATTGATGTGTGTGTGGGGCCAAGTGGGGATGGGACCAGCTGGGGGGACTGTGAGCGGTTGGCTGGCCCTGCCCCCGATTGGGGTCGTGGGGGCCCATCGGGGACAGAACTGGTTGGGGGGAGGAGCCATGGGCTGATCGGGGTGTTGGGGGCCCATCGTGGGTGGGGCTGGCTTGGGGGAGGGGCCACAGGCGATTGACTGGCTGGCTCTGACCCCAATCGGAGTGGTGAGGCTGATCTGGGATGGGGATGGGCGAGGGGAGCGGGCTGCAGGAGGTTGGCCAGCTGGCCCCACCCCACGATTGGGCCAGTTTGCTGGCCGCAGTGGGCGTCATAGTGACCAGTCGTTCCGGCATTCCGGTCACTGGCTTTTTATATATATAGATTATGTCACCATTATATATGTGGCCAGCTATTGACTGAAACACTGTTATTCTGTTGACTGTACTTAGTAAATTCCTAAATAAGGAAATGCATGTCAAACATCTAAAATAATAAGTAAATAGAAAAGATAATTCAATAATTTAAGTTACTTCCTGAAACTTACAGTTAAATATGTTCCTGAAGTAATCATATATTTGCTGCTGAAGAAAAATAAGTGAAATTGAAATGCCTTCATTTTAATAATGACTGTTCATAATAGTTATGAAAAAAAGTATCTCCCAAATATATATAATTAACCCAAGAGACTACCAGTAATTCAATTACTAAAAACTCATAAAATTCTTTATCACTATTGGAACATAACTCAAGACACCATTACCTCTCATATAGGGCAACAAAATCAATGAGAAAAAAAACAACAATATAAAGTGTTAATTGAAGCACCTCCTTTTTCCCACATCAAGAATATTTACTAAGTTAGAATAGAGTATTACTGCAGCAAAACACTGAATAATCTTGACTATTTAAAATATCACTCAATGTTTCATCAAATAATTACTCACTTAAATGTAATGTAACAGTTTATGGTATCAAGTGTGAGTGATACACCCTGGGCCAAAACATATTTTTCAGAGAAATGTTCTTCAAAGTTTACAGTAAAGATGAAAGAAAAAGGAAGACTTCATATACTAAATTTATTTCTGTAAAAAATGATCAATTCATTAATAGAGAACTACAGCCATAGAAAAGTTTACCAAAAGGCCACTGAATAGAGAATTCAACCTATTCTTAATCCTAAGAACTGTAACTTGATTAACAGGGAAACATTAAACCACAAGTTCTACTTGAAAGAAAGTACAAATGGTATCCAAGTTACAATGATTTGACTTAAAATTTTTGACGTTAGAATGGTGCAAAAACAATATGCATACTAAATTGCACTAAGTATTTATTATAAAATAGGCTTTGTGTTAGATGATTTTGCTGAACCCTAGGCTGATGTTAAGTGTTCTGAACATGTTTAAGGTAGGCTAGACAAGGCTATGATGTTCAGTAGGTTAGGTATATTAAATGCATTTGCAACATGGTTTTTTCAACTTGCAATAAATAGGTTTACTGGGATGAGAAACCCCAATGTAAGTTGAGGAGCTTCTGTACATACAGAACTGTCAGAAAAATGCTTACTGTTGTCACAGATATAATTATTGTTGAAGTAACTTCTTATATATCAAAACAAGCTTGGTTACTTTGAGAAAGACCTAACATCATCTCATCTCAGAATCAAAGTTATTACAAATGTGAAAAAATTTTTATCAGATACTAAAATTTACTCTTTGGAAATATCCAACAATATAAAATAGCATACATGACTAAAATACATAGAAGATTCTAGACTTAAAACTATTTAATTGGGATTTTATTATAATTATGCCTTTCTTGTTTCTGTATAAATTGCAGGGCTTCCTCTTTCTGATGGAATAAGTAAATGCTATAGTTTGAAAGTTCATCTCAAAGTTACAGGCAATTAAAAACTCTAATTATTCCTATATGAGTATAAAGAGCTAAAAATCTCACTTCAGATTTTGTTTTCTGATTAATAAGGATTCATGAAAATCAAAGAACAGAGTAGTATTTAAACAACTCACATTCAGTACAACAAAAAGTAAAATTTCAATGAAAGGATTATTAGTCAAAAGTAGACTCTAATGCTATGTAGATTGACTTTCTACTGTACAAATATACGCCTGACATATCAGTTCTTTGTTTTTCCTTCTTCTATTTTCCAATTAACCAGCTTTATCATTAGAAGTTAAAGAGAAAAAAAAAAGCCCCTCTACCCTCCTCTAGTCCTTTATATTTTAAGTTCCTCTGATGGGTTGCCACTAACTTTAAGTAGTACATAATTTTCTCAATTTAGCATTCAGACACTATCAATTCCCACTGTATATGGTAACTTATCATAGTTGAATGCTACCTTCTCCTCTTCCCCCTCTCTACATTAGAAGTCACACTATTTTTTAGTTCTAATGATTGTGCTTATAACTTTAACACGCTTAAGGCACAATTGCGTGATATATCATCTCTATGAACAATTATTTTACCTTCAGAAAGATGAGAAAGTGCATCTTCCTCAAACCTTTTCTTCTTGATCCATCTCATAACATTTTGTCTAACTATAATTAAATCTTTTATATACTATTATCCATTTCTACAAATGGAAAAATCAATAGGCAACATTACAGAACTTGAATGATCAAGTACTTAGTTCCCAAATAAAAGTACAGTAATTAAACCAATAAAAAGAAAAATTCTATGACATTCAAACTTTCAAAAAAATTTTTTTAAAGCATCTACTCATTTAACAAATATTTACTAAACACCATGTGCCAACTATTATGTGCTAGGGCTTTAGGAGAGAACAAAGCAAGTTCTGCTCTCATGGAGTTAGCTTATGGTCCAATGAGAACTAACATTAGCTGGATTTTTTTTTTTTTTAACTTCCTTCACACCCATCATCAAGGTCAGTGGTTTCCAAGGGAGGGCTCATTTCATTTGTCGGGCTTCAAAGACCATAGTGCCATTTAACAGAAAGTGGAGAGATGCATACAGCCCTGATACACATTATATACAATGAATACCAGTCTTATTCAAAATGCCTATAGAGTTGCTTTCGAGAGAAAGATACTGTTCCGGTATAACCAGCTATCAGGTCTTATTATTTTTCTTGAATTCCTTTTTCACTCTGCTGAAATAGCTCAAGTAACTTTCTCATAAAGAGCATTTGGCTAAGCTCTTTTACACCTGCAATCTTTATTTTGCACTCCCCCTTCTCTGACAGAATTCAACACTCATCTTTAAAAACAATATACACCATTCCTCTCCACTCCCAAATAGATTTTACATGTGGGAATCCAGAGTTGTAGATGAGAATTCCCATGATAATCTCCTTTCTTAGTAATTTGTTCTTGCTTGGAGAGCTTTTAAAACATCTTTATCCTGTCTTTTTTTTTTTTTTTTTTTAAATTATCCTATTGTTCACTCAGTGAGTCCATCCTTCTGAAAACATATATCTTTGAGTCTGGAAACTTTTCTTTAATCATTCTTCCTATTGTTTTTTCCTGTACTCTTTTTAAACACTGAGAGATGGTGAACCCCCTTTTCCACCACATCTTTCACACTTTATACTTTTCACCTCTATTGCTCCACATTTGGAAATTTCTTTGATTCGAAATTCCAGATCATCAACTGGATCTAAAACATGAACGTTTTATTAATCTGCTTGCTCACTGCTTTTTTATTATGAAAATCACATTTCTTATTTCCAATAACATTTTCTGGCTTTCTTTTCTTTTTACACATAAATCCTCCCTAACAACAAATCAAATTTTGTTTTATATTTTAAATTACCTTTTGCTCCCTGTATTAAATATTTCTTTTAATGGGTTTGTTGTGGTTGTTCTTTCAACAAGCTTGATATCTTCTTTTATCAAACATAACAAAATTCTGTGTTCAAATTTAAGAATGAAGAACTATACAAATACTACAATAACTGGTATGGAGTTCTCCTACTGTTTTAAGTTTCACCAATACCCCTCATTCTAAAATAGCCTGACTTGCAAGTTTTATATAACAAGACAGGATGTCTGGTCAGCTCCTCCATAGGGTGCTTTCCTGGCAAGGCAAGCTGGGGAATTCCTCCATTGCCAAAATAACCAGAATAAACATTTTTAGAAAACAATAAAAAAGATCCAGCAATGACAAGATAGAATTAGCTTTTGGAAGCCCCTGTCTATCACAAGAATTTAAAGAAAAACATGAACACAGTAAGAAGAGAAATGTGAGAAAGCTACAGTCACTATAGACATAACTGTGTAATTTTAAAGCACTAAACTTCTATGAAAAAGCAAAGAAAAAAAATCACGAATTTGGAGAATGCAAAGATTTGAAGTCAGATTAATATAAGCCTTCTAAAATTGTTCTTCCTCAAAATTGTTTTGGCTAAAGGACCTTTGCCTGATCTTAGCCTGGATCTTTCACTAAAGGAAAAAAAAAAAAGGCTTAAAGGATACTATGGATCAACTAACAGAATATTGCAGTTATATAAGAGATTATTATTCTTAGGAAATATACACTATACTTTTTTGGGGGAAAGAAACACGATATATGGAACTTACTCTCAAATTGTTAAAAACAACAACAAAGCACACAGGGAAGAATGTTAACAGGCCTGAATGTTCTACATACTATTCTTATATTTCCAAATAAATTACAAATTATTTCCAAATAAAAAGATGAAGAAAAACAGAGATTCCCTCATATTGTTGCAAGTAGCTATATATATAGTTCAATCATTCCACCATATTACTATTGCACCAACATGTTTTGGCCATATTCCTGCTGATGGACATTTGGATTAGTCCCTGGTCTTTTTGTTTTGTTTTTACTGTTATCACTTGTTTCCACTAAGAACATTCTTATATGTCTTACGGGGTATGTGGAAGTTTCTCTTATGTATCTATCCTGAAGGAAAACTGCTAACTATAAGGTATATGGAATATTCAGCTTTATAATACAATACAAAACTGCTTCTCCACATGGTTTTATCAACTTAAGGTTCCCATCTGTAATTTTAGGAGATTCTGTTGATCTGCAGTCTTCCAATACTTGATACTATTAAATTTTTTAATTTGCCAAATAAATTGATATAAAATACTTTCTCATTATCATTTTCCTATTAAGATTGACTATCTTTTTTTAAAAAATATATTTTGATTTTTTACAGAGAGGGAGAGGGATAGAGAGCTAGAAACATCAATCAGCTGCACACCTCCCACTGGGGATGTGCCCGCAACCAGGGTACATGCCCTTGACCGGAATCGAACCTGGGACCTTTCAGTCCGCAGGCCGATGCTCTATTCACTGAGCCAAACCAGTTAGGGCTGATTATCTTTTTACGTACTTATTAACCATTACTGTTTCCTCCCATGAAATGACTACCCATCCATATTTTGCCCACTTTTCTACTAGATTATCTTTTTCTTAAATTGATTCATGTTCTTTATTCTTGATACTAATCTTTGGTCAGTTATGTTCAAATTTCACCCAGCTCCTAATATGTCTTTTTACTTTCTTTAAAGCATCTTTTCATGAGCAGATTTTAATATAGTCAAATTTTATCAATATTTTCTTTTATAATTAGTGCTGTTTTGTGTCTTAAGAAACCCTTCTTTACCGATGGTTGGAAGGACATGCACCTGGGAAAATGTAATCTTCACATTATCAGATGCTTTGAGGAACTTCAGCTAAATAGAAGACAGAGGGGGTCATGTTAAAGGAGAAGTTTAATGACTTGCAACTACTTTTATTTAAAAATTTAAAAAGCATAATAAAGAGAATCCTATCAAAACACCACTAATTTGTCTTTTTGAATAGAGCAAAGAAGGACCTAGAATATATATACACCCTTCCTTCATCACTAGGATATCAAGAATATTTTGAAAGCAGTTTTGCTGGAGAGCCAAAGTGCAAGTACAAGTACATCTAAGAGAAAATCTACACATGAGAAATCTACAAATTCTGCCTGGACAAGAGGTAATAGCACCAGGAAGAAAGCTGGGTAAGGACACAGGATTCCCTAAGTGTTAAACAGTTAATATACAGGAAAAACTTTCTTGACATGGTGGTTTCAAAAATTTCACCTGCGTATCCACTGTAGTAGGCTCTCCCTTTTTATTCTTCACAGACTGATGAATTGCTTAATTGGTAAAGTCAACTTACATGACCATGCCTTTCCCATTTCCACATTTGCAATGGGAAGAAAATATGCAACTAATACCAAGCATTAAAGTACAAAACAAAGAAACACCAAGACCAATAAGAACAAAAACAATGCTATTTAGGGACAAATACCTGACCTGGATGATCAATCCCCTTCCTTGTTTAATGATGATAGGAAAAAAAGCCAAAAAGAATCAAACTATTTTCTTACAAAAAAAGATACTAACAAAACTATAATGAATCCAGGCAATGGCTGCCAGAGGTTAGATTTGGGGGACTATAAATACAAAGGAATAGTACAAGGTAGTTTTGGAGGGATAACGGAATTATTCTGTATCCCGATTGTGGTGGTTACACAAATCTACAAATGTGTTAAAATTTATAGAACTGTCCACACCAAAAAGGTGAATTTTACTGTATGATTTAAAAACGTTTTTAAAGAATTTGTATACAAGTATTTATTAATTTTTTAAAATATATTTTTATTGATTTCAGAGAGGAAGAGGGAGAGAGAGATAGAAACATCAATGATGACAGAGTCATTGATTGGCTGCCTCCTTCACACCCACTACTGGGGATTGAACCCGAAACACACGCATGTGCCCTTGACCAGAATCAAACCCGGGACCCTTCAGTCAACAGGCCAATGCTCTATCCACTGAGCCAAACCAGCTAGGGCTATATACAAGTATTTATAGAAGCTTTATTTACATTCTTCAAACACTGGAAATAATCAGATGTCCTTCAAAGAAAGAACAGCTGGATAAACTGGTAAATTCATACAATGAAATAGTACTTAGTAATAATTAAAAAGAACAAAGAATTGATATACAAAACAACAAACTGCAAAGATAGCATGCTGAGTGAAAGAAGCCAGTCTTAAAAGATTACACACTGTAATTTCTGACATTATGGAAAATGCTTCCTAGAGACAAAATTAGTGAATTAGAGTTAATGTAAAGGAGAGTGCTTGACTAGAAAGCAGCAGCAAAGGGGAATTTACAATTTTACTGAATGTAAATTTAATAAACAAGTTAAAAAGGATATAGAAGAGGAAGAAGTTCCTAAAAATAATCATTATAGGAAGCAAAGATAGATTGTGAATTAAATCGACTAGGCATCAAGAAATTCAGGTAAGCAATTAATCAACTGAAGTAAATGGGAGCTAGATGTGATAATATAAGCAAACATGTCACTGAAGAATTCAGAACCTCACAAGTCACAAAATCAACACAGAGCATATCATATCAATGTCATGGAAATTCAAATTTGAGAAATTCTCCAAAGGCAGAAAAAAAAAAAAATGGTAAGAACCAATGGCACTGAAAGAATGTTGAAAGATTCAACATTCTTTAATTATTATAGAGACCCATATTGGACACATTCTACATAGAGGTCCATATTGAAAGAAAAAAAAATCTTTTATGCACACAGAAATAGTTATTTCCAAAGAAAGGAAATTTAGGCTGGCCTCAGACATCTTTCATATGTAATAGAAATATAAAACAAAGCCTGAAAGAAAAGACTGTGACCCAAAAATTCTATATCCATGTAAACTGTTGTTCATCTATTATGGTCAAAGTAAGGCATTTTCTTGCATTTAGAAGGGCTTAATAAAAATATTATCACTACTCTTCCAAAAAAATAATAAAATAAGCTAAATAAGATCCAAAGCAAATATGCCAAAGGTAAGTTAGACATAAAAAGACTGGTTGTAAACAATAAAACAATTAAAATGTAATATTTTAAAGTTCAAATAACTGTTGAATGTATAATTACAAAACAGTATGTAATGGTCATAATTCCTGAGATAGTTATATAATCATTAAAAAACACCCTAGAATTAAATTTTCAGACCAGGTAGAGAAGAATTGTGGAAAGACATAAAAGGGTGGCCTCTCCTTAGCAGCAGAACAGTTGATAACTATTTTCCTTGCCTTGCATCTTTCTCCCAGAGTAATCTCATCCCAATTGCGTGGAATTATCTGTTTAAGAACAAGAAGGTCCCAATCTGTGACTCCTACATCTAACTGTCTAATCGAAGAGATTTCACTGTCTATATTTCTCAAAAGCATCTTAATAGCAGCAAATCCTAAAACAAAATCTTCACTTGCATCCCACCTTTCATACCCCAAATCATTTCTCCTGGTCCATTATTTGTAAGGGCAGTTTCAAAAGGTTAAACAGGACCTTAAATATTAAATAGTCATTTGTACTATTCCGAAGCAAAGTTTCTAACAATTCAGTTCAGGAATCCCTAGCAGCAAAATTATGGAGGTGCTTGATTAAAAATGTACTCTTACCAGGTCCCTTATCAAATATATCAGATTGCCTGAGGTGGTCTCAAGAGTCTGCATTTTCAAGAAGTACCCTAATTGACATTTATGTGTCCTAAAATGTATGGGAACTACTGCTCTAGGATCATTTCACATGCTTTACCAGTAACAAATGTTAACTGAAATAGTTCCCTCTTTTGCAAATATCAAGAAGCCACAAGATGCTTATGTTCACACACAGATAGGAATCAACTTTAGTTCCTGTTTATTCTTAATTTCTACATGCAAGCTTTCCATAGCAACCATCATAATTTATTGGAGAAGCTTCTAACTTTAACCCTGATTCACTTGAAAATAACTTTAAATGTACTGTCTATGGAAAAATCTGTTATTTTCTTACTCCATCCATCCCTTTTCTCCTAAAATTAGCACCCTCCCCCACACTAATTTTCTTTTGTAGTCTGAAACAGAAAACATTCCCCAGCTTATCTTGCTATGTGCCCTCTGATCAAATCTGGCCAATATGATACAACATGAACAGTGGGTAACTTCTTGAGAAACCTCCTTTAGCGTCTCAACAAAGGTAAATAACTGAAGAAATAAAATTCTGCAATCTGCATCTAAAGCCCCATGTCGTCCCAATTCTTAGCTGCCTTCCTAAAGTCAAATTCTTACTACATTTTGTACAAGTGCTCTAACTGCATTATTATAAAAAAGCTTCAGGAGTTTTAGGGAAAAATATTTTATTTCTCATAAATACAAAATAAATAATGTTCAAACATTTATTTAAAAACTGTTTCAAACTCCAGACGCATTATTCCCATGAAAATAATGTTTAAGATTAGAGTCTCTTGCTAGTTCTCAAGCCTGATTAATTATAAATGCAGAATTCACTGAGCTTTGATAAACACGACTCAATGACCTTTATCACCTGAGGAGTATGAATAGGCAAGAAGCAAATTCAGAGTAAGGGTTACCCTTGGAAAGGAAAAAGGAAATATTTCAAATATGGCATCAAAGGTCTTCAAGGATCTTTGTAAAGTTGTTTCTTAAAACTAAGTGATTGTTTTCCTTCAGAGTGAAGTTCTTAAACTCAAAATGTAATATTAAAAGGCATTAAATACCCATCCATGCACAGTACCCCAATAAAAAGACCCTACACACAAAAATTACTGTACTCTTACCCTACGCATGGCTTCCTCCTCTTCTTGACGCTTTTCATAATGTGCAAAGTCATCAAAGATTGAGGTGGTATGCTTGAAGGTAGCAATTATTTTAAGCACTTGCTTAGCTTTTTCTAGGGGTACCTCTTGAGTGTCCCTTGAATTGGTAACCGGTTTGTTGTCATTATTTTCTAAGCGAATATGCCGTAATTGGTTATTGGGAACATCTTTGACAAAGATCCACTTAACTTCAAATTTGCCCTTCCACTTATCCTGAGACCAGACACCAGCATATGCATTATAGTCCACAACAGACTTCATTTCAGCCACTCCACAAAAATGTCCACTGCCATTCACACTGAAGAGTAAATAGAGTGGGCCTTTCCCATTCAGGGAACGGTAAGCTGCATCCAAACGCTTATTACCATGTTCAGTACTACACCAGATAGAGTACTTAATGGAACGGTGAATGTCATCCTCAGAATAGCTTTTAATTATAAACACACGTCCATTTTTCAGGTTCCAGTCAAAGTCTTTGGGATTATAGTTGTTTATGGCCTTTAGCTTTTCCAGCACTGGATGCACTTCTACACTAGAAGGTGAAGCACTGATAGCAACAACACCTAAACCAAAGTTTTCACCGCCCGCTCCATTGTTCTGGTTGAAGCCACCTCCTCTATTCCGAGGAGCTACCCAACGGTTCTGCAGCTGCTGCTGTTGGGGCTGCACTTGGTGAGGCTGAGCCTGTGGCTGAGGTCCTTGTTGCTGCTGTGGTTGTGGTGGCTGAGGCTGCTGTTGAGGCAGTTGGCTTTGCACCAATGGTGGTGGTTGAATTAATGGCTGAGGCTGCTGGATTATAGTTTGAGGAGGCAGAACTGGTTGGGTTGGTGGTGCCTTTACCACGGACCCCTTTTCATCCCAAGTTCCAATATTCATATTGTGTTTTATAGGAGGTGGTGGCACAGCAGAACCCCCAATTCCTACATTGCCCTTGGGTTTAAGTTTCGGTTGAGGTTTGGCAGGCTTTCTGGCAATGGCGGCCCAGGAGGTTGGTTTAGGTGCTGCACTGCTAACTGGGGGCACACTATTGGTTGCAATGCTAGTCATACCACTGCTGCTCAAGGCTGTACCTACAGTTTTTGTCACTGCAGCTGTCAGGTCACCACCAATTTTCAGTCCAGTCATGCCTTGCTCAATACTGCTAATGCCGGGCACCTTACTCAAAGTATCATTGCCAAATCCAGCCTGTCCATCAGTAATAGCTCTCCCAAGAGAACTAGGTGGATAGCCATAACTGCTACTATAAGCAGAACTTTGCGTTGATTGTCCCTGAGATCCACTTGTCCCCCACGTAGAGAAATCAGCATTACCAGGAAAAAAGTTAAATCCATGCTGACCAAGAAATGGAGGGGTATTTCCTAATGCCCCAGGTTGACTGAACACACCATCTGGTATATAATGATGTTCTCCATTACTCATTTGTCCATAGGTTGTCAGATATGGCATAGGTTGGTCTCCAGCCGTGGACCATGCTGCTTCCCCAAGAGAATATGGAAATCCAATGGATGGAGCATAGTAACTAGGCATGTATGGATCTGACATTGGTGGATAGCTGTTACTCTGGAAAACAAAAGATCATAATCAAGAGCGAAAGTTTCTCTGAAGTGTAGGGGGGGAAATCTGAAAGATGAAAATTAAATAAATTTAGGTAAATGAAAAACAAATCCACCTGTCCCACATAAGCAAAATTAAAGTTTCAAACCTAATTTTATCAACAGAAAAATTTGCTGATGAGTATTTTTACTTTAAAATGTTTATAAAATTGCAAATTTTTTGTTACAGAGCTAGGAGTGGGAGATAATTATTTTTGTTTAAAGAATCTGGTCCTCTACCACAATTTAAAAATACAGTACTTTCTACAAAAGATTGATTTCTAAGTTTGCCCACACAAATAGATCATTTATAGCCAGCTTTATTTTAAGCAACTGATGTATACAAACAGGTATAATCAAGAATTAAACAAGCCTGAAAACTATGCCAATAATAGAGAAATTATAGCATATCTGTATTACAGAATCCAGTTCAGCAGTTAAATTTTGAAATTTCATTATGAAAAAATTAGAGAAATACACTCTGAGAAGCAAAGATTCAAGATTATACTTATAGCATGATCCAAATTTGTTTTTGTTTTGCCTCACTCAATTTAAAAAGAAACAAAACCAAATCCTTTGTATGGTTTCTTAATGGTAGGATAACAGGGGCCTCTTTTCTTTGTATTAGATTTTCCAGATTTTATACAATAAACATCACCTTCCTGATCAGAATTTTCATTTAGAAATTGAGTTCCTGCAATTTCCCCCAGAATTACTGCAATTACATCAACTTTTATTTTGAATTTTAACTAATCATTCAGTGATTTGCCAAAAACCAAGGTAGTAAATTCTATTTTTAAAAACTCAAATTTGTTATTACACAATGTGAAAAATAAAATATTTAAGGATTTCTTTTGAATATGTGTTTCTTATGCCCCAAACAGGCCTAATAACAGATTTTCACAATTTGAGGTAGGTGTGATTTTTAAGCCTCGAACAGAGTTAGAGGATTTGTAGAATAAGCAAGGTGAAAAAAATTAAGCTAATATCCAGTAGGAAGAACTAGTATTCCTTTTGCAAGGGTCAAATTGTGAAGGCTGATTATTCACTTTATTTTTACAAATATTCTAAGTTTCCCAGAGCAAAGTATGTAACTCCCCTCCCCCCTTTTTTTGCCATTCGTCTCTTGGGACTATTCTAAAGTGCTGCTTTTTCACTCAAGAAAGTACATCAATATAAAAGGGAAACAAACATCATACTGCCTGGAATTCACTTTAAATTATTTGTGTAAAGCCCAATCATTAAAAACTGAGATGCTTTATTGTTACTATTAAGTTTCAAATAAAGGTTGTATTTAAAATAACAATTATGACATAGTATTACTATTTCCAGTAAAGATTGCACTTAAAAAAACAACTCTCAACTCATACTATTTAAAGAAAAAAAAATGACTTCATACACTTGATATGAAGTACATTTTACTGTATTCATAACTGGAAATACACGTGTTACTATTTACTAATTTAGTTGAACATATTCATCAACTATACATACGTTAGTTACTAACTGTATTTGAAAATATATTCCAACAATGTTCACAATATTAGCATTTAAAAGAAATGAAGAGCATCTTTGGAACCACCACAGTAGTGCCATCGTTACGGAAATTAACAGTGGAAATACTGACTGCTATATTTAAAGACAAAAATGAGAGCTTCTTGAGGAAAAGTTCAAAATCACTAACAATGGTTTTCAATGAAAAAAATACTTGAATTAAGTAAACTTTACCAGCCAATGAAGTTGATACACACACACACACACACACACACACACACACACACACAGTATACCCAAACAATCACTAAATTATTTGCTAAAAATAAAATCATCGTGTTTCATACTGACAAGGAACCCACTGTGATATAAAACTCTAAAAAGCTTAATAAAAATGATCAAAAGTTCAGCCAGAATAATCTATATAAAAGATTTTTTAGCCCTAGCTGGTTTGCTCAGTGGATAGAGCATTGGCCTGCGGACTGAAGGGTCCCAGGTTCGATTCTGGTCAAGGGCACATGCCCGGGTTGCGGCTCGATCCCCAGCAGGGGGCGTGCAGGAGGCAGGCCGATCAATGATTCTCTCTCATCATTGATGTTCCTCTCTCTCCCCCTCTTCCTTCCTCTCTGAAATCAATAAAAATATATTTACATATATGTATTTTAAAAAATCTTTTTTAAAATTATATTTTAAAATTTAAAGTTACTAGAGTTATTTATCACTAGAGGCCCGATGCATGAAAATTCATGCACTAGAGAGGGGGGGTCCCTCAGCCCGGCCTGCCCCCTCTCACAGTCTGGGAGCCCTCGGGGCGGGAGGCGACCTGGAGATCAGGGGAAGGTGACGCCCCCATCACACCTCTGCTGATGCCACTGCCGGCAGCGCAAGCCTCGGCCGGCCCTTGTTATCTGAGCCTCGGGCAGCCCTGGGCAGCTGGGCAGCCGCCATCCAAGGCTTGCCTGTGCCTCGGGCTGGCCTCGGGCGGCTGGGGGGGTGGGGGTGGGGCGCTGAGGGGACTGGGGGACTCTGGAGGCAGGCACGCGGAGCGGCTGGAACCACCTGGGGGCGGGCCCAGCCATGCCGCATGCCTGCCACCCCGGAGGAGCTGAGGGGACTGGGCACCGCCATCTTGTGGCTGTGGATGTCGCCATCTATGAGGGCGTGGCAGCCAATTGGCATATTCCCTCCTTACTGGCTGTGGGCTCCACCATCTCTGTGAGGTGTGATGGTCAATTAGCATATTCCCCTCTTTATTAGATAGGAGGATTAATTTTAACCAAACACTTATTAAATGCCTAAACTGTGATATAAGATACTCATTGTGAAAGAAAACCTACAGCTAAAGACACATAACACAGGGAAGTGAATAAATTCCCCATGAGGGAAGAGTAGGAGAGCTGGGCTAAATATGGAGGTAATCAGTTTCAAAGTTTTAATTTAGGATGTTGGCACTGAAACCAATATTTAGTAAGTTCTTACCTGGATGTGGGAATGGAAAAGCAGACCAGGTAGAAAGTTTTTAAGTTCACTTTTCATAATAAAATGTTTGCAAAATTATACCTATAACTTATTTTGAATATTCTTATTTCACCTTCAGAAATGCTGAATTTTGCACAACAGTTACACATCAAGTTCCTAATTTATCTATACCTAAACTATAACTCAGGGGTCAGCCAACAAAAGGTCAAAGAACAAATATGTATTTTAAGCTTTGCAAGCCAAATAGTCTCTGGTTGATGCCACATATTCAACTTTTGACAAAGGCTGCTAACTCAAGGGCTTTCTCAAAGCAGCAGCATGGACTGAATTTGGTCCCTGGGCACAGTTTTTTTGTCAACTCAGTTTTAAATGATTCTGTAACCTGTACAGATTCCTAAAAAAAAAAAGAGTCTCCAACCTCTATTACTAAATTAATGTGGAACAAATGTTTGCCAATTGTTACCTCTCGGGCTGGAATAGACCCAAACCCTTTGAAGGCTTTGATTAGATATCTTGTCAATTATTTTTAAAATGATTTTTTTTTCTACTTCCTAAATTAGTGATTTGGCCAAACTAACAAGTTTAAATTACTTTAAAATGTGTCCCATTAGTCATACCTGCCTATCAAACAAAGAGCTCAGGTTAAATAAGCAGAGAAAGCTGTCTGCAGTGCTATTACTATCACCTACAGTTGTTGAGAATCCTATATAATAAAACTGTAATATGCAAATCGACCAAACAGTGGAACTACCGGTTGCTATGACGTGCACTGACCACCAGGGGGGCAGACGCTCAACGCAGGAGCTACCCTTGGTGGTCAGTGCACTCCCACAGGGGGAGCGCCGCTCAGCCAAAAGCCGGGCTCATGGCTGGCGAGCCCAGAGGTGGTGGCGGTAGCCTCTCCCGCCTCCACTGCAGGTGGGCAGTAAGAAGCAAGGGGTCCCAGACTGCGAAAGGGATGCCCTAAGCCGGCAGTCGGACATCCCCCAAGGGTTCCAGACTGCGAGAGGGTGAAGACCAGACTCAGGGACAACCTCCCCGAGGGGTTTTTGTGCACCGGGCTTCTAATATTGGATAAATGGCCTGCTTTCTCCAGTTTATCAAATGCTAACCATTTATTTCCCAGTTCTCTCAGTAGTTTTAGTTGAATGAGATGTTTTTTCCTAGCTCTATGAAAGTAACTTAAGCAATCTCCTTTCAAAAGGCAAGTCTTCAGTTTGGATTCTAGTAGAAACAAAATTGTAGGAAACTAAAGTCTGAAGAAAAAAAGATATGGCCAACACATTTTGAATAACTAGAGCTTTGATAATAATTGGAAATATTTTTTAATGTTTTGCTAAATTTAAAATTAATTTCTAGTTGCTAGCTAAGTGGAATACCAATTAGAGGAATGTACCTTGGTAGTGGAGAAAACAAAATTTCTACTTCCTGATAATGGAAAATAACTCAACACTTACTTTTTTTTTCACCTTTTACTTAAAACGTGATTATAATGAGACATAATCAATTTCAGTTTATGTAAACTAATAGCTTTAAAATAGTCTGTTTATTCTTATTTCAGAAAGTGACCAATAGTGAAATTTTACTATTCTTTTTTTTAATGTTTTTATTGATTTTAGAGAGGTTAAGAGAGGAGGAGAGAAACATCAACTGGAGAGAGAAACATCAATCAGCTGCCTCCTGCAGGCCCCCCACTGGGAATCAAGGCCACAACCCTGGGCATATGCTCTGACCAGGGACCTTTTGGTGCATGGGACAACACTCAACTAACTGAGCCACACTGGCCTGAGCTACCACATTCTTTAAAATCTACCACCTTTAAATAAAGTGATGTAAAACTTTTGAGATTTCCCTTATATTTAAAAAACGAATTGAAAGGGGAAAATAATAATATGTACATATAAAAAGTGATATAATTATCAATAGAGAATTGATAACAGATGCATAAATCCTTTACCCACAGTATGAACTTGGAAACACCCCCTGAGAAGTCATCTATCTATCTCTATAAAAGCCTAAGCGACCGGCTGTGGACCAGTCGACTGGTAGCTATGACGCACACTGACCAGGGGGCAGACGCTCCACGCAGGGGCTGCCCCTTGGTGGTCAGTGCGCTCCCACAGCGGCAGCACCACTCAGCTGACCAATGGGCGCCAGACTCCAGCCTCATGGCTGGTGACCTAACCAAGTGGTGGCGCAGCACCCAGCCCAGGCTCGGGCTCCTCCCAGGCTGCCTGCCATGGCCTGATCCCTGCAGTCCACACGGAGGGACCTCACCAGTGCACAAATCCATGCATTGGGCCTCTAGTTTAATATAAGATTGAAGTGAAACCATAAGGCAACCAAATTCTAATCCCACTTATCAGCTAAGTAAAAGTAACCAAAATACAACTCTGAATTTTTTTCTATTCAAAGGAAATAAAGATACAGTGTCTAGGACACAGTAAGTAGTCAATAGTTACATTTATTAATACAACTCAACCTGCCTCTAAAATGTAACTTAACCATTAAGCACCTGTGTATAGTTTCAAAGCTAGTCCAGTTCTTAAGAGTATAAAGTCCTGGCCCTGGCCAGGTAGCTAAGTTGGTTGGAGCATGGTCCATTACAGCAAAAGGTTGTGGGTTCGATTCCCAGTCAAGGCACATGCCCAGGGTTGCGGTTTCAATCCCTGGTTGGGTGTGCTTGGGAGACAACTGATTGATGTTTCTCTCTCACTCTGATGTTTCTTTCTCTCTCTCTCTCTCTCTCTCATCTCATCAATAAAAACATATACTTGGGTAAGAATTTTAAAAAAACAAAACCAAAAACCAAAAGAAGGTATAGTCAAGATGTGATGTAGTAGGCAAGGATGGGGGTCAATTCTGTACAGTTCCACTTTCTTATAAGTACCGCGCGCTAACCGATTGCGCCACTGGAGCTCCTGGTTCCACTTTCTATGTCAGTGATCTCACTGATCATTAATTTCTCTAACCTTGTTACTTCATTGGTAAAATGGGGGATAATACCTGCTGCTCTAATCAATTGTAAAGATTTTTTTAAATCTTTAATTACAAAGTGCTGTATTAAAATATAGATTAAGCTTTTACCTTTTTTAATTTGAAAACTAAAATATAGAAGATTAAAAATTCTTCATTAGAATTCTGAAATCATTTATAATTATTATCCCTTAGCCCGCAGGCCAATTGTTTTTCTATTATCTCAAAGAACATCTGAACAGTAAGAAAAAGTTTATGATCACTGTTCTGACCTGAAGACATTTTAATACAACTCAATTATAACTGAGTCTTTTATTTTGTGTGTGTGTGTGTGTGTTTTGTTTTAGTTAAGGTAACTTAATATCCATTTTTGCTTCATAAACACCCAAATTTCCAAGGGAGAACACTGTACAATGTTTCAGAAGTTCAATAAAAAAGACTTGAGGCATTATCCTCCAATGTCAGCACATATGCACAGAGAAAAACAAAACTGCTTTTCCTTAAGAACCTGAGGTACTTCAATCTCCTGAACTCACTTCTGAATTAACAAAAAGTGAAGGTTAGTCTACTTTTAATGTTTACCTGTATTTTCCTCAAATATTTAAAAAATATTATTGTACTTTAATATATAATTGATACACATTAATAAAAATGTCATAAGAAAATGTACTCTATGTCATACTCAATTAACTTGACATTTCAACCATAATATTTCATTCCTTAATTCTTGAAGATAGCCTAATTCACATTCACTAAGTATTTAATGAATGCCTACTATGTAACAGATTAAAGTGCCAGTTACTGAAGACAAGACGAAAAACATGGTTTCTGACCTAAAGGACTTCACAGGTCTAGGGGGAAGACATATTTACCCTACAATTTGATAAGTACTATAATGGAAGTACAAACAAAGCAAAACAAACTCTCTAGCACAAAGAGAAGGAAGGGTGCAAATAACTGGGGGAATCAGAAAAGACTTCAGAAGCAACAGACACAGGATTCTGTGTGTGGGTGTGTGCAAATAGTACACATTAATATTATGAAAGAAAATATTTGTATTTTCTGAAAATAATAATAAGCCCTATTTCCCTGAGTAAGTTAGATGGAGAAAGCTGACCAAAGATGAGGCAGGAGGGATGTGTTGTGAAGTTGAGGTAAATTCTTTAATATGTCAATGGCACAAACTTTAACTTTAAGACTCCTGAGTGGCAATACAGAATTACCAGTTAGGAAATCATTCAAACAGGCAAAGATAATTAAAACCTTAACTCAGGGCAGGGACAGAAAATAACAAAATTCAAAGTATTATTCTCTTAGTTCTCTTTATCTCTTTCCTGATAAACATGACTAGGAATTTATTTTCTCATATATACAAACAGACAAATTCAAACTTCATTTTTCCAACTTATTCTTCCAATGTATATGGCACCTTTAATAGTACCAAGTAAACATGAATTTTCTGACCATCATAATTGTCCAATTATTCTGAGGAATTATAGAGAACTATTTTTTGGATGATCTTCATTTTTAGTTAAATATAGTGATCTTTTAAGAGAAGAAACAAAACAAAAAAACTCTACACAGCAAATATTTTACATAAATGTTACATGCACATCCACTTCATAATTAAGCAAAATAAACTTTTAAGCATAAAATTTTTTTAAATCATTAAAAATAAGACAATAAACACAAAACAGAATTAACAGAAGCAATGAAAACACACATTTCATAAAGCTTCAGTTGGTCTTGTCTCCCAACCTACTGGTTGAAGCCTGCATTTTGAAAAAACCCTACCTTCCTTGCCAAACAGAAATGTCCAATTTGACTATACCTAATATATATCCATATAACAGAGAACTAATTTTAAAACCAGGACATTCATTCACTTTTAAATTAATATAAAAATTATTCCCTATGCAAAGTGAACACTAGAAAATAGAAGAAATATGCTGCCACAGAAGACCAATAGCCTGGTTTAAAGTATCCCTGGGTTTGATGTGAATTAGATCTAAGTATATAAAACAATTTAAATTAACCAAAAATATTAAACACCTTTCCAGACGAATGATTCATTTATTTTATTTGTAATATTAAAATCAAATGATGGGATTTAATTTTAAAGTCATATTGCATATTTATAATTGAAAATTTTAAAAATTAAATAATTACTTCAGGTAGGTCAGTACAAGGACCTACAAATACTTGCGGAACTTTAAATCTGCAAATAATTACCTGACATATTTCACCAATAAATCCAGTATTCACTAATCTGTTCTAAAAGGTCAATTTTTTTAAGTTTTTAAAATTTCAGTTAAGTAATTATAAGTAAGTTAAATTCTTACAACTTATTTCAGATAATTTTCCATTTTTCTCTTCAATAGACCCAGTACTCAATATTCAATAATTATAGTGCTCTTTAAAAGGTAAATATGGCCTTGGACAGTGTGGCTCTGTTGTTGGAGCATATCATCCCAGGTACCAAAGGTCACTGGTTTGATTCCAGGTCAGGGCACATGCCTGGGTTTTGGGCTCTATCCCAGTAGGGGGCGTGCAGGAGGCAGCTGATTGATGTTTCAATGATATTTCTATCTCCCTCTCCATTTCTCCCTCTAAAATCAATAAAACATATTAAAAGAAAAAAAGTAAATATGTACCTTGACTACACATAATTATTTAGTATTACAGAAAGATAACTGCTGAAAATCTATTCACTAATACTGGCAAGAAGAGGGAAGTAAAGTACAGCCTTACTGGTATTAAACTTTAAAACCTCTCTTGAAATAGCACATGACTATATTGATTCAAATATCATGAATTAAAATGATTTAATTACTATAAAGCATAAGATCTTCCATTTAAACATCACATTAAAACAAGTCTTTTATAGATGTTTTGCCAATATTAACAAGGAAGCTTTTATGATACAATTTAAAAATTGGATTAAGATAAATGCATTTATAGTCTTAAAAATTAATTTTCCAACACTTTAAAATTTTTTACAAGTGAAATTTTATGCAAAATTCCAATATAAAAAGAACAGATAAAAAGCAAAGCAGAGCTCTGGTTGCCACAAGGGTGGGATCAAGGATACCCTCCCCCAGTCTCCCCTAGGCAGACCTGAAGCACCTCTGTGGAATGCCAAATAACCAATCTTCTAAGCCCCTGTGACAAATGAATTATAAAATATCTGTTACCAAGTAAAACGAGGATTCTTATGGTAGCAATTTTCAAACATTTAAAATCCATTAAAATTTCTTGAAAACAGACTTTGAACAATGAAGACAGTGGATCTTGCATAATATATCCTCATATTAGAAATTCATTTTACATTTTAATCAAGTATAAAATCAAGCAGCAAAAAACCCACAATTCAATTATTTAGACCAAATAAACTTCTCAAACTTATCTGATCATAAAGACACTGAAGGGGTAATATCTACTACACTTCATATCAGAATTTCTCGAAAAGGTTGGAAAAGACTGCCATAAGGGATATTAATTGAGGCCACTGTATGGCCCCAAATAGAATACTGTACGTTTCTTTTAAAACTTGCACTACAATTGTACAATAAATGATCTTCCCCTGTTTTCCAATTTATATTCTTTCACAACATTTAGGTGGAAAGTAAATTTATTGAGATTATAAAGTAGATTACATAAAAATGAAATGAAATTTTTCATTCATAAGGGTAGCCAAACTTCCATAGATTTTATCACCCATTTTTCTTCTTTCTCATTTATTTATTCTCTCCCAACATATGCTAGGACTGCAGATCAACAGACAGAAGAGAGTGGTTAAAGAAATTATTAAGAGGTTAAACATAACCATGGCTCTCCACAGTCCTAAAAACAATTCTACATCCCACAAAATGGGAATTACTTTTTGTTCAAATTTGCTTTAAAACTATAAAGTTGTGTAATAACATTTGGTTCCTTGTTCTTTCATAGTTTTAAAGAACTAGAGGTTAAGATTTCAAGGTACATTTTTTTCACATATCTTTCTTTTTAAGCAAAACAAAAGCAACTTCATTCCAGAATGTTCTTCCTAAAGAAAATGATTAGTAATGAAAAATTTTAAAATTTATTTCTAGTAGCAATATTTTTATTAACAAGTGGATGCAGACAGAAATGGTACAGAGACCAAAGAATACCAGATTTTTAATGTTTACATCTAAATTATTCCTATATACAAATTCACATTTGTGAATAATTCAAACACAAAAATCTCAAAAGCCAACAATTATTTGATTTGTTGAAATTCTCCATGCCTACAATATAGAAGCAAGTGTTTACAAAGTCTTAATTATTTTATTTATTTATACTTATCTATTCCCTCCATTACCAGGTTAAATTAAAACTTTAACTATCAGTAAAATTCAAATAGGAATCCTATCTAATAATAGAGTAACATGTAAATTACCATCACTCCACTACGCCCACGATTGGGCGGCAGGAAACTGGGGGGCGGGACTCAGGGTGGCCTATCCAGCCATTGAGAGGCACAGATCCGCTGCCACTGAGGAGGGCTACCCTGCCATTGAGAGGCGCAGGGGGCGGACTCCCGCCCCCTGCGCCTCTCAAGGGCCAGATCTGCGGCCACTGAGGGGGCCTGCCGCAGACACCCAGCTGCGCCTCTCAACGGCAGGGTAGCCAGGTGTCCCCGGCAGCCCCCCTCAGCGCCTCTCAAAAGCAGGGTAGCCCCCCTCAGCGGCCGCGGATCATCAAAAGCGTGGGAGCTGGGTGCCTGTCTGCTCCAGCACCAGGCCTTTCAGAAGCCTCCGCCGAGCTGGAGGCTTCTGAAAGGCCTGGTGCACCCGCGGACAGGCACCCAGCTCCACTGTGAAAAGCGAAAGCGTGTAGGGGACCCTACATCCTCTAGTATCTTATAAAGAAGAAAACACTACATTTAACCAAAAATTTCAGGCACAAAGTAGTCCTCTCCCACAAATTTCTAGCTAATTAAACCTTGTAATTTGCTTTGGCTACAAAGATATGACAGTGACATTAAAAGATTAAATTCTTTCAACATTCCAAAAAACCACACTACAACATATACTAGTAATGTTCCATGTTCAAATCTTTATATTTCATAATCTAGTTTCAGCTGTCTATAATTTTTAAAGAACTCTTCTGTGTCATAAACCTGCAACTGCTATTCAGGTACACTAGATTAATTCCTGTTATTGTTAGTCTCATTCAACTAAATATCTATTTGAAAAATCAATTTATACTAATATAAGTTTAATTCCCTAAATATGGAACTATCAGACTTACCTGATTTGTCTGGCTACTTAAGTATGGCTCAAAATCATCATCATTTACAGCATCTTTTTGATGAATGGAACCGTTTTGTACTGAAACTAAAAAATATATTTGTATTAGATGTGTTGTAATCATCATTATGAGAATCACAGAACAACCTAACTAACACTTTCAGTATTTTTCAAATCAAGTCACAAAAAGTTATCCCGAGTTCTTTCTTTTTTTCACCTAAACACTCTCTTAAGATTAATTTAATTTTGGATACAAATATTTGTGCTACCAAAAAGTTACAAATCTTATATTGATATGCCTAAGATTAGAGAAATACAAATTATATATACACTTTCGATTACCAAAACCATAAAGTAAATATCCCAATTTCAACACTGTAGTAAGCAAACAGTTAAATTTAAAAATGTTGGAAGGGTTCGCTAATGCTATATTTGAATCTAAAATACCACTTCAAATACTGTTGCAGATTTCTGAATGTTCTCTAACTTCGTTAAATTAAATCTATTACTTTGTCCAAAAAAGGTAAAGAACTTTTTTGATAACTAAAGTTACAATAAATATCTTAAATGTCTCCAGTTAAAAAAAAGTGACTAAAATTAACTTGAAGCAATATCACAATGAATAAATTATGAAAAAATTCGAAATTAAAATTACGAAGACTTTCACATGAAAATACAAATAAAATTCAGACACTAAAGACAGCCATGATTACTCTTGCAACACACAGGAAAACCAATCAGAAGAATTTATAATGCCATATTTGTCCAGAGATCATTTCCATAAATGCTCTATAGTTATTCTCTTGACACTGTCTCAGAGTGCTTTTGAGCAAACTTGAGGTAAGATGATCCTGGGTTTGAATCCTAAGTCCAACACTGAGAAGTTGGGTGATCGATCTCTAGTTAGTGACTTAGTTTTTGTAACTCTACTTCTCTGTTCAAAGAGGATGTTAATAGTACCTATCTACCTCACCTCAGAGTATTCAATAACAGTATGCAATAATCTTCAATATTACATAAAACATTACAAGATCAGTTAGGATTACAATTTACTTTAGGACCACAGAAGTTTACCAGGCTAAAACCTGCTGTGCTGTCGATGAAAATATACTATTCTATACTACTTAGGTATAAACAGTTGAACCTTTCTGGTGGATATTGACTGATCTGTTATAGAAACAACAAAAACACCCTCAATATCTGGGTATTTATTACTTAAAAATAGTGTCACAAAATATTATAAATTGATGTCAGGGGCAATGGATTTAAGGTGTGTTCCTTTATAACAGCATACCATTTTAACTTTTCTTAATTTGAGTTTAAGTCACCTATAATGTAATAGCAAATTGACAATGATATGGGAACAAAAATAGGCGATATCCCTTGGTTCTTTGCCTCCCACTAAGTAGCAATGACAACTCAAAGAAACAATGCTATATTGTGAAGCCTCCAAAGTAAACATACATTGCCCCTTAAAGACTACAAGAGAAACCTGATGGTCAACTTGATCCACTGAGGTGGTTTAACTCTATACAATAAAGATAGCACAATAGCCAAGGTTGAGCTAAATGTGCTCCCCAGATTTTAAACAGGTTAACAGCTACTAGAAATGAAAATAAAGAGATGGGTACCTTAGGCTATTTCTGGTGGGCTAATCATGTCAGCCCAAGAGTTTCTAACATACCTGTTTGTCTTTACCACTCCTTTATCAAAGATAGCTATGCATAATGCATTACCTCTTGAAAAATAATTCTTCACTACACTTTTGGACTATTACACTCGTACTATTAGTACATATTTGAAACAGCCTCCCATTTCAAATCACAACCATCTATTTCTTATATTTGTTAAGATTCTCACAAATTTAATCCACACTGCTAATGTGGTAAAAAGTGCCTGCTTAAACTTTATCTAAATACATATTACACTGCTATTCTTATTTCCTCTGTTCTATCCTTTCTCTTCTTGTACAATAAGCTGAGACACTGCTATTCTTATTTCCTGTGTTCTATCCTTTCTCTTCTTGTAATAGGCTGAGACTAAGAACAAAACATTCATACACAATAAGCAAATAGTCTACAATCATTATAAGTGATGCATAAATGTCTAAGAAATTTCAAAAGACTACTCAAGGAGTTCGTCAAAGGAAATGTTTAATTAAACGTATTTTATGCATACTGACAAGTAATTTACATTCAATTAAAGTCTGAATAAGAAGCGAGCCTTTGAGTTTCATAAGCATACATTTAAGAAATTCCACTGTCTTAAAGACTTTGGTTTTTGAACATTACTTAATCACAATTTAATGTCTTCAAGACTGAGAGCCATTAAATAGTAATGAAATCTAAGCTAGTTCCATAGTCTGTACAAGTTCTTCAGGGAAAAAAGAACAGATGACTTACATGATTCTTCGCTTGTTTCCTCTGCTCTATGAAGCAGAGTCAAATCAAGATAGAACATGGGCCTTAGGAGCCAGGTGATTCTTTGCTCTGGTCTGACTACATCAAGTTAGGAAAGTCAACAGATCTGTGCATCATGTTTTCCCACCTACAAAAACAGTGACAATACCATATACCCTCTATCTCCTTATAGGAATGTTTTGAGGATTAATAATAAAGCCTAAAATGACAGTTAAGTGCTTTGCAATCATTTCCAGAGGGGATATTGGAGAGGTTACAAAAGAATATTGCCAAAATACAAGGCATTTTTAACTATTTTTCTGAAACGCTAAAAAATAGCCCAATTTAACCTACGTCTTTGACATTTGACACTGCAGTTGTACCAAACAATGTTGGGAGGGGAAGAGAGAGAAGTAAAAAGATAAATTACTTTCAATATATCTACCTATTTATAAACTTAAGGAATAGGAAGAAGCAAGCAGTAGGGCCTGAGGGCTACTAGGAGCATGGGATCTGCCACTTTCTCTGTGGTGCCTGCAGGAAAAGGAGTAATACACTTTGATTCCAGCAAGCAAAAATCCTTCTTGTTAATAAATAAAAGCGATTTAAAGTAAGTTTTAAATTATGGACCAATAGGTAAATAATCATCTTTAAATTTCTACTACCCTTCACCATAGCCAATAATAATAAAAACAATTCTAATATTTAACATAGAGTATACGATAGATGAATTTAAAAGGATTCACTTATAAACAAATAAACCTAGAATTTAGACAACAAAAGCATTTTGCCTTACAAAGACATTGCTATAAAATTCCCTTAAAATTTTAATTTTAGTTCCTTTAGTGCATTTATGTCATCAAAGATATATAGAAAATCAATTAGCAGAAAATCAAAGACACTAAGGCCAGGTATATAAAGCCAACGCTGTCGACTAACAATAATTCAGAGGAGAAACACAGCATCTCTGAAATCATATGAACTGAAAAGGATCCTGCTTTCAAAACTCTGACACCTCCTCAGGACATGTATTTTTCATAAGTTCTAAATTCAAGTTTTATACTCATGTTCTTCGAATACTGAGGCTCTAAGTTCAAGAAAAATAACTTTGCTTTCTGCTTCATAAAAATAAACAGAATAACTGTAAAACAATTTCACTAGCTTGAAAACCAAGTAGCTAAGGCAGAGTAGTTTTTCTCACACATATACTACTTGTATAATTTCACTTGGGGGTGCCTTCTCCTTGTAATTTTTATGCAGAGGCATAAAAATACAAGTAATGTGTATGTATATTTTTGCCCTTGTAGTATCTACCATTTTAAAGCATCTTAAGTGACTACCAATACTTTTAGGAGAGTAGCATTTTTCTCTCCTGCCATATCTTAGGCAATAGTCTTCCTGCATCTTAAAAAGACCAGTAAGATGAATTGAGGCCCTGGCCAGTGTGGCTCAACTGACTGTCATCTGTGCACATGCTCCGGGGTTGCCAGTTGGATTCCAGGTCCAGGTGTGTACAGGAGGAGAAATCACAGGAGGTTATTTCTCTCTCTCTAAATCACAGGAGGTTATTTCTCTCTCTATTTCTCTCTCTCTCTCTCCCTCCCTCCCTCCCTTCCTCCCTCTCTAAAATTAATGAAAAACACATTTAAAAAATAGGTGAGGAAGGTGAAAAGAAACTCAGCAGATATAACTGCTAGAGCAGTGGACTACTGTTAATTACAACAATCCTAATATATTATAGGTTTTATGACTGGAATTATTCATTCTTTTTTATAGAGGGGAAATTCTGGTTAAAAGATGCACTGTGTTCAAGCTCACTTGGCAAGTCAGTGGCCACAAGCAGTATTAGAACACAGATCTCCTAGGTAACCCAGTCCATCCTTCTATCATGAATGAGATTATGAACTGAACAATAAAGGAGAAAGAAAATTTCTTGGCATAAAGAACTATCCAAATAAATATTTTGTACATGTATCTAAATACACCTAACAAAGGTGATACTAATAGATTAAAACAATGTTAATAACAAAAATATTTATTTATGATCAATATACAATATTACTTATATATAATTTATATCTATAATATAAAAAATGTCACTAGGACATACTTAAGTGAAATGACTATGTTATAAATCAAGTTTATAGTAACGGCTTATTCAATAGATTTTCTATTTTGTTTTGTCAAACAAGCACTTCATAGAACTTGCATACTTACCTTACAGCAGATTAACACAAAACACTTAGCATTTCAAATAGCCTTGCAAAGTGCCACCTCCCCAAAGATCTAGGATAAAATAGCTTACGCTAGGCAATAATGGGAACAAATTTCACATATCTCCAAGTCTACATACCTCCTAATGGGAAGACTAGCAAAAACATTAGATCATTCCTTTTAAATTTACAAAAAGTTTTTTAAAACTCACTTAAAATAAGTCAACTATATCAAATTCTGAGGTTTATACTCACAACATAAAAAAATTCTAAAGTTAAAAATTGAACTCTAAAAACTAAATTCTAGAATTTAAAATTTCTAAATGTGTATATACTCCAAGAAAATTTATCTTAATCAAAACAAAACAATAAATTGTTACTTAATACAGTGCCATATTATCTGGAATGCATAAATTCTCATATAAATTGTACAAATCAAAGAAAATTAACTAAGCTGTGTATACAGTACCTATTCCTTTCAAATTTGCTATAGCAAATAACCTGAATCTAAAAGCATCATAAAGAGATTGAAGTGCATCTAAAAGCTATCATAGATCTTATTTCCTAGGTAATACTTCTAAAATAAAAAACAGGAAGCATCATCATGTTTAGTCTAATTTCAAGTCCTATTACAAACTGTCAATAAATATATCACTCACTGTAATGTTATTTAATTGGCACTGTCCCAAGAAAGCAGTTATTGTTCCATACTCACTCATGTCACATGATCAATGTCATGCTTCAGTCAGCTGACTGAACTATTCCACATTAGTAAATACAAAACACACTTATTTTTAAAAATGCTTTACTTTCAGTAGTACTTTCTTCTTTAAAAACTAAATAGCAAATCACATAATCACATATCTCCTTCACAGTCAGTCCTTTCTAACACGCCAAATTGAGTCCCACCTTGCAATCAGGACGACACAGAGAGATAACATGCCTGCTCAGCTTTGATCGCTAACATAACTGACTTCAATAGAATCAATGATTAACAGTCCAATTTGCACTAATGTGACATGGAATGCTATGGGGTTGCATGTTCCAAAGTAACCTAGACATGACAAACAAAATCTCCACTTATCTACATATAGAAAGAAGTTATCCAATACAGGCAAATTGAAAAAAAAAAATTTTTAAATGTTACTATATTCAAAACACTACCACCTGAACTGACATACCACTAAGTAGAACACTGTTTCTTATACCACTTTGCTTTCTATAAAACTGGCCTCAAAGCAAGGAACTACAGAAGTTTTGGAGAGCACTGGGCTGCCTTAGCCATGATGACTGTTTCTCCAATCCTACATTTCAAAAAAAAAAAAAAAAAAGGGGTGGGGGGGGGGCAAAAACAAACAGAAAGACCCTCACACCGTTTAAAAAAAAATAACATCGAACCAACATTGATGAGTTAAGATAAGAAATATCCAAACTCACCTTTATTTCCTTGCCCTTTAGGTCTCTGTAGCAAGACGAAAGGTGTCGTAATGTGAAGGGGGGGGAAAGAAAAGAAAGAAAAGAGGGAAAGTGTCTTAATCAAAGGCGCTATCAAAGACAAGTTATTTTCAACAATCGGCGTAGGAGTGGAAGCCACCCGATCCTCCAAGGCCCCCGGTTTCCCCACCACCCCCCGTCTTTACACCTACTCCCGCCCCTCGGGGTCCTTCTCCCGAGCTCGCCGGGCCCAGCCCCGTCGGCCGCCCTCGGGAGGCGTCCTAAGGCCCGGAGAGCACTCAGTCCTTCCCCCGCCCCGCGGCCCGCGGCCGCCCGCCTCCACCGCAGACTCGGGGCGAGGGCGCACGCCCGGCCCGGGCGGCAGCAACGCAGCAACTTGCGCCCGGGGCACCGTTATGGGGCCGGCAGCGGCGGCGACGGGGAGGAGCCGAAGCCCCACGCGAGGGTGGAGCTCCGAGCTCGGGCCTTCGCCGAGCCTGCGGCCTCGGCTCCCTCACCTGATCCACGCTAGTGGCTGACATTCTTCACCGCACCCGCGAGCCGCCGCCGCCGCCTGGGCCTCTCCCCGTGCACTCACAGCAGTTGGAAGCCGCCCTCCGCCGAGTGGACCGTGCCAGCCGCCGCCGCTGCCGCCGCCGCCGCCGCCGCTCGCAGAAAAGCCGGAACGAGGGCCTGGCGCTCGGGAGTCGGTGGCAGGGGCCCCTCTCTTCCGCTTGCACGCTCGTCTTCCCCTCTCGCTCTCCGCTTCTCGGGGCCACAATGGCGGACAGACTCCCTGGTCTCACTTCCGCTCCGATCCTCCCTGACCTTCCGCTCTCCACTCTGACGTCCGCGCTCACCTCGCGCTTCCTCCCCCGCCTCCCGCCACCGGCCTGGGCTCCGCCTCCGCACGCCACGTCACCGGAGACCGGAGCCGCGCGCCGGCCCCCGCGCGCATGCGCCACGGAGCGAGCGCGCCTGCGCGGCTGCGCGCGCCCCCTTCCCTAGGTGCTTCCGTAGCTTCCTTCCGCGCTGCCCCGAGAGTGCCAGGCTGCGCGTGGGGCGGCGGCAGCGGGATACCGGGCCGCAGCCGGATGCCGGGTTTCTCTGGCAGGAAGTGGGCCCGGGCGGGAGGCGCGGCCGCCGGGGACGGTAGTAGAGCCGGGCCGGCGGCGGAGGGAGCTTTGGCTGGTTGGAGCGCCGCAGGGGCGCCCGTCGGGCTGAGCGAACAGCGGTAGCCGGGCCTCCCCGGGAACCTTCGGAGACTCCGAAGCCACGTGCGGGGCCGGGTGAGTCAGCCGCCCTCAGGACGCCCTTGCTGGGCCGTGGGCACGAGCCGGCACGTGCAGCGAAGTGGCTGGGTTGGAGCTCCGGGCTCTTGACAGCTAAAAGCCGGTAGGAGGTGAGCCGGCAAGTGTTCGTGCTCGCCAAACCCCGGCCACATGACAGGAATATCTCTCAATTCACCCGGAATCTGCGGAGCTGACTTTGCCACCCAATTCATGGACCTGTGTTCCCCTCCTGAGATGTTAGGTTGATTTTGATGAATAAAAGTTAACTTTGGTAAAGAGAAGTATCGTTGCCGGACGTTGTTTTCCGTCCCTAAAAGGAGATATGTTTAAAGTAACGGGTCAAGTTTACTTTTCTGGAAATTGGCAAAAACCAAAGCACCGATATGCACCATTTTGAAATTTGTTGAAAATAACATCTTTGCAATCAAGGCAAAGATTCCTTGCCTAACAGGCGTGCTGTGGACTCTATATAAATGACTAAATTCTCCCAAAGCCATCAAATAGGCGGTAATTTAGAAAGTATAAAGTTGCTGAGTTATAGGATTAATGTTGTGGTTTACAACGCAACAAGATTTTGGAAGCACTGAATAATAATAGTACTGGAACTTTGGGAATCAGCTATTTCATATCCGTCACCAAGAGGCACTTTGAGGTCTGGTCAGCTTCCCATGCAGTCCCATTTTGCCACATGTCCCAGGGACTCACTAATTTTCAATTCAGGCCGCGCGCTCTTGCCATTTCCCAAGACTTCCCCACCCTTCCAGTTGTTGATCTTAATCGTTCCAGTCTACCCTGTTTCATTCCCATACAGACCTTTGGTTGATGGACTGGTTTTCCTCACCTGAGGACATGCTTAGAGGAATCCACGGACTGAGCCAGTCTGGCTGGGCCCCTACAGACCTGTTTAGTTTGAGAGAATTGGCTACTACAGGACATGTTATGAGTGAGGGAAATTGAAATCATATAAAAGGAAGTTTGTGAAATTTTTCAGGCCGTGTCTTTGATCCTTAATTATCTAAGTTAAAAAGCATGGCTTTGGAATCCAGCCAATCTGAATTCTGGCTGGGCTAGACTTAATTATAAAACCTTGGGAAAGTCATTGAAATTTTCTAAGCCTTAGTTTGCCAATGAGTAAAACAAAGGTCAGATATGTGTAATTTCTGGCATAGAGTAAGCTTTCAACCAGTAGACGTTATACAGGACTAGTTTCTGGCTCCATTGCTAAATAATTCCAGAATGGTGGTATAGCTTGCATTCATTCAGTGTTCATTATGTTAGGCACTGTAATAATCATTTAAGTCCTCATAGCATCCTTGTGTGTTAAGTGCTATTATAGAAAACTGACACACATTGAGGTTAAGGAACATGCTCAAAATAGCACAGCTAGTCACTGTGAGAACCAGGGTTTGAACACAGGCAATCTGGCTTCAGAGCTTGCCCTCCAGCCACCACATAATGCTGCCTAATGGCCTGATGTTCTGGTGAGTTTCTGTTCCCTTTCATTCTTGCCCCTCAAACTCCTTTCTTGTCCTTTCTTCTTGTGAGTTCTGCAACTTGCACAATGGAGCGCTGGTTGCCATGAGATATAAACCCATTTAATTTAATATTAAATACTTTTTCACAGTACATCTGGGAACTACCTAACATCATCTCCACCACATTGTTCTCATGTTAGGTCTAATATGCAGGTGATATTTTGGAAAAGGCTGATCTAGAGATTAGACAAAATTTCACTCTTTCACAGGGCCACTGGTATATCAGCCCCCTGATGAACACAGCACTGCTCCGAGCTTGGAAAGGAGAGAGCAGACTGCGTTTACCCTTCAATCGCTTTGTGCCTTTATCCAGTGAGTTTTCCTTCTGTACACCTCTACACAGTGGCCCTGTGCTTCTGCATGACTCCATGTATCAGATCAAAGTAGGTTCACTG
Source organism: Eptesicus fuscus (assembly GCF_027574615.1). Lineage (NCBI taxonomy): Eukaryota > Metazoa > Chordata > Mammalia > Chiroptera > Vespertilionidae > Eptesicus > Eptesicus fuscus. Next base: position 34,115,357 of record NC_072491.1, on the reverse strand, counting down.
CAGGTAGTCCAAGGCTTGGGCTGCTGTCACAGTATCAGGTATTGGGCTTCCAGCCTCTTGCCCCGCCATCCTCATGATAACATTTCCCCCAGTACAAGGTGGTTGCCCAATCTCCAGCCCTCATTATCACATTCCTACCTGGGAAAAGAAAGATGAAGAGCCCTAACCGGTTTGGCTCAATGGATAGAGCATCGGCCTGTGGACTGAAAGGTCCCAGGTTCGATTCCGGTCAAAAGGGCATGTACCTTGGTTGCGGGCACATCCCTAGTAGGAGGTGTGCAGGAGGCAGCTGATTGATGTTTCTCTCTCATTGATGTTTCTAACTATCCTTCTCCCTTCCTCTCTAAAAAAATCAATAAAAATAAAAAAAAAAAAAGAAAGATGAAGAAAGGCACATCACTTCCTTTTAAGGACATTTTATAGAAATTGCATTTCCTATTTCTGCCTACCTCCTGCTAACTAGAACACAGCCGTAAGAAAATACCTAGTTGAAGGAAACGTGAAAATTATATCCTGGTATGTTCTAGGTTGCCATGTGCTCAGGTAAAAATCAGAATGTTTACCACTAAAGAAGACTGGAACAATATGATGAGAGATCAATATTAAACTTCGTTTTCTCACAACTTAGACGGGGCTTATGGATTTTGGAAAGGCACTTTGGAACCCAAGGAATGTAACTTTATGCAAATAAAGCCTTTTTCCACATCTCATTCTCCCGTGGGGGTTTCTGAAAACTTATTTCAGAAATAAGAACCCCAAGAACCCCATTCTCACGAGTGATGGGGAAATTTGATTCTCCGGTAACACTTTCTCCCAGATTTATATTATTATTTAGGTTATATAACCCAGTATTGTCATTATTTTGTTGTTTAAATTGTTCCAAGCTTTGGCTATCAGGAGAAAAGGCTATTTTTTGTGTGTGTCCTTTTGACATGCCCCATTCATTTTTTTCTTTTTTTTTCAGCCTCCCACTTTGGAGCTCATTTCATTCATTCTCATGTTTTGTCCAAGAAATTTACAAAGACATGGCAACTTCCTAATCCAGCCTCGTCATTTCTCATCTTGACTAATGCCCCTGAACTGCTTGCACGCTCTCCCATCAACCATCCTCCACCTGCTGCCACTGGTGAGATCTTGTTGCCATACTTCCCTCCTTAAAACCCTTCAGTTGCCCTTCGCCTAGAGCAGTTGTCTCCAAATGTCATTCAACTCATACCCTGAAACAGAAGAGCAATTTTGAGCATCATTCCCATTACAGCAAATTTTATATTTTATAATTTATGGTTTGCATTGTAAATTACATCATAAGAAAAATTAAAATATAAAATAAACTAAACCTAAAATTACAATTTTTCTTACACTCTAGAGTACTGTACTGAGCACACTCACTTTGTAGACTTCTATAACTTCTCATGTTCTCCCCTCCAAATCCCATACACATATGCCCCTACTTTCTAGCTGCAACGTATCGCTTAGAATTTTCTCAACATACCAAACTCATTCTTGACTCTGTATCTTTGCACGGGTTGTTGCTTCTGCCTGGAAATCGGTTTACACTCCCATTCCCCTGAGTCCTCCTTTTGAGTGCCTCATTCACCCTTCAGGGCTCACTTAGATTACTCTCCTCAAGGATACCTTCCTGGCTCCTCCCAGGTAGGGTCAGACAGTGGGTGCCATTTATGTTGCCTAGGGCCTTTACTAGTCTTTGAGCTCCTTGAGGATAAGGATCAGGCATTTCATTTTTCTGTCAATCATTGCCTAGCATAGTACTCAGCACATAGTGTAACATTACTATTCAACTGAAAATAACTTGACCAAAGGTAGTTTGGTGGACAGCAAGCCAGAAAATATGTCATTTTGGTTATATGGGTGGGTTTGTAATGTTTTATGCATCTTTAAAAATTGTTGTCCAGCCGAAACCGGTTTGGCTCAGTGGATGGAGCGTTGGCCTGCGGACTGGGGGGTCCCAGGTTCGGTTCCGGTCAGGGGCATGTGCCTTGGTTGCGGGCACATCCCCAGGAGGGGGTGTGCGGGAGGCAGCTGATTGATGTTTCTCTCTCATTGATGTTTCTGGCTCTCTATCCCTCTCTCTTCCTCTCTGTGAAAAATCAATAAAATATATTTTAAAAAAAAAATTGTTGTCCATCCCCAGCACTGCCCTCCCACTCCCCCCACCCCCTGACCCCTGACCCCTGGGACAGGATTGTACTTTGTTTTATACTAATTTATTTTCATCTAACTTTTTGAAAAAATATGGATTAAGCTTTAGTTGATTTTAGAGAGAGAGGAAGGAGAGAGAAAGAGAAACATCAATTTGTTGTTCCACTTATTTATGCATTCATTGGTTGATTTTATATATATATATATATTTTTTTTTTTTAATTGATTTTTTTACAGAGAGGAAGGGAGAGGGATAGAGAGTTAGAAACATCGGTGAGAGAGAAACATCCATCAGCTGCCTCCTGCACACCCGGGGATGTGCCCGCAACCAAGGTACATGCCCTTGACCAGAATCGAACCTGGGACCCTTTAGTCCACAGGCCGATGCTCTATCCACTGAGCCATACCGGCTAGGGCCATTGGTTGATTCTTGTATGCGCCCTGAATGGGGATCAAACCTGCAACCTTGGTGTATCAGGGCAATGCTCTAACCAACTGAGTTATATTTTACCTAATTTTAACTGGTCTTCATTATGTATCATTTCAAGAATTTGGTATAATCTGTATGTCCAATAATTGGTAAATTGCAATAGAATATGCATGATATTAGATTGTAGAAAAATAACATAAGCTTTATCTATGTATATAAAAGGCTAATAATAAGCAAAGTGTCCCCTCAGGAGTTCAACCAGGAGATCGAGAGTTCAATCGCTCGCTATGACATGCACTGACCACCAGAGGGCAGTGCAGAGCAAAGGAAGGCCCCTGCCAGCAGCCAGAAGGCCCTGATAGGCCGATTGCCAGCCAGGCCTAGGAACCCTACCCATGCAGGAATTTCATGCACCGGGCCTCTAGTATAAAAATAATCTTAGAAAATTTAATCTAAGGTATCAATAAAGATTTTATTACACAAATAGGTTTGTATTATTTAAACACTTTCTTCTCATTACAGAAAACCAGGAACCACAAAGAAGGAAATAAGTTTCACCATTCTAGAGACAACTTCTGTGTGGGAGAGGAGAAATGTATATGAATTGACTAGTGAGTGATTAGGAAAAGGATAGTCTTAATAAAATTTTTGGAGGAAGACATAGAAGATCAAATGAATTTGATGGAAACCTAACAGGGATCGCTTGAAATAAATGAGGAATTCTTTTTTATTTTTTAATGTATTTTTATTGATTTCAGAGAGGAAGGGAGAAGGAGAGAGAGATAGAAACATCAACAATGAAAGAGAATCATTGATCCGCTACCTCCTGCACACCCCCCACTGGGGATCAAGCCCGCAACCTGGGCGTGTGCCCTTGACTGGAATTGAACCTGGGACCGGGGATTCTTCAGTCTCTAGGCCAACGCTCTATCCACTGAGCAAAACCAGCTAAGGCAATACGAATTCTTTTGAACAAGCTAAACTCAGATTAAGGTACAGTTCATTTAATTTGCTAGCGCAAAATCTGAATAAATTAAGCATATATTCCTAAAACTTTATTTCCAGCTTTATTTTCTTTTACTGCTTTCTTGCAGCCAAACTATGCTCCTCATATTTTCCCTAAATGTTTCTAACACTCTCTTGACTTTATGCACAAGTTATTATAACAAATGCTTCCAAAGCATTGTCTGTTGAACTATGTCCACCTTTCAAAGCTCACTTGAAATGCTTGCTTCCTTCTCCATGAATTCTTTGCTTCTCATCCCACCCTTACCATCCAACTACAAGAAACCCCTTCCTTTTAAACCTCTTTGTATTTATTAATTGTCTCTATATTCAATAATAGAGCAGTGAATTTGCAACATATGACAATACTTTGTAAACTGTAAAGTATTGTACAAATGCATGATGTTATTGTTCTCGTCCTCAGAAATAGATTTTTAAGCTCCTTCGGGGCAGAGACTAATATTTTATTCAACTTTTTGTCCCCATTGTCTAACATGTTACCCAGCACATGGTTACTTAATAAATATTTGTTAAATGGAATATAGTAATTCTTTTCTGTTTTCCCTTGTATTGATTCTTCTGGGGTGGCCATTGGTCTTAAAGAAACGTTTCTTGTCTTTATTAACCTATTATCCAAAAATTTTGCAAAGCCTCTGCGCTGTTTCATAGAAGAAGTTAAAATATGCATCTTCCCATTGAGTTTACAAGGTGTTGGTATGTAAAATTGTTTACTTCCAGGCATACTACTACTCTTCGATGAGTAGATAATGAGGAATTTTCCTTGGCTTGGAGCCGTGTACAGATCTGCTTGGCATAGGTGAGGCACTCATCTGTGGTTAGAGGTAAGGCCTCCTATGATTCCCTTAGGACAGACACAAGCAGAGCTACTCAAAGTAGAAGTGCAGACACTGGTCCTTGGAGTGGCACCGTTCAGATCCCTGCACTTTGGAATAGCAGGTCAGGTCTTGTTTTATGGTGCCACCAGAAGGACTTTCCCTGTCTTTACATGTCATAGAAGGCAATGAATTTCAGATTATCTATTCCTCATGTCAGTGTGGACAGGTGGTGAGCATCTTTACATGTGCTTATTTGCCATCCATCTTTCTCCTTTAGTGGTGTGTCCACCCCTCTCCCCTTTAGATTGTTTGCCTCCTTATTATTGACTGGTTAGAGTTCTTTTGTGCATTCAGCACACAAGGATTTAATCAGATACGGGGTTTGGAAACACTGTTTCCTAGTCTGTGGCTTTTACTTTTCATCGTAGTATCTTTCAGAGACCAGAAGTTTCAAATTTTTATTGTCTTATTTATTAATTTTGCCTTTTATGGTTCATGCTTATTGTGTCCTAAGAAATCTTTACCTAAACCAAGGTCACAAATATTTTCTCCTATGTTTTCTCTTAGAAGTTTTATAGCTTTAGCTCTAACAATTAGATATATTATCCTTTTGGAGTGAATTATTTGTAAAATGTATAAATATTAATCTTTAATAAAAGTTTTTACAAAAGTTCCAACTATGCAGACCTTTATTTTGATAAGTGACTATTAGAATTACTCCACCTAGTGGATACTTACAAACACTCACACATTTAATCTGTCAGTTCATAGAATATTTTAACAATAAATACAAAAGCATTTTAAAAAGACATATATATATAAATATATATAAAAGTTTGTAAATAATTAATTTTATATTTGAAATAAATATAAGTATGTCATCTATAAAAATTCATATCTCCACATTTAGAGACAGATTTTTCTAACTTATTTTAAAATCATCCCTTTAAAATGAGGCACTTCCGTAGGATTCAATCACTTTTTTAAAGTTTGAAAGTACCGGTATAGCACCTTCCACTTGTCAAGAACAGTTAATCCACAGTAGACAAAAGAGGAAATTTACTAACTAATTTTCAACAAAAACTTTTGAATAAGTGGGTGGAATTGAAAAATGAATATTGGACCCACATATCTTTGTTGTTGTTTTTAACCAAATTTCAAAATAAGTTAAACTTAAAACTCAACTTTTGGTTTGCTGTATCAAAAAGTGATAACCTTAGATTTTAAAAAATAATTATATATATTCACTTAGCACTCATCCCAAGTATTATTAATAGTAAAAGCAAAAAGGATTTTTGTACCATTAATAAAATAAAATATTGTTTAAATTATTTATTTTTTCGATATATAAATGCTTGTCTATATTTTATAATACACAGAATTTATAAGTATATAAATGTATAATAATTAAATATATCCTTGAACATATTACTTAATCTTTCTGGATTCCTGTATTCTCATCTTTTAAATGAATGGTTTTGGTTATGTAATCTCAACTTGCTTGAAAATTCTTTGATTTTGTAACTCAATGCCTAGAGATCTTTTTTTGGCCTGTACTTCTACATTTTTTTACAGATACTATCACTGATATTTTTGTCACATGTTTTAAAAACCATGTAAAACTTGAGTTTTCTTTAGAATTCAGAAAGCTCATATTCAGACAGCCCCTGCCTAAAGTCAATCCCAAAGTTATGCAGGTATCATTTGAGATAAAAACTGTTTGTTTTTTTTCAAACTGGAGACCAGTATGAAAAATAGTTGAGGAATGACAAACATCACTAAGATTGAGGAATGAGAAGAGGAATTTAGTTAAGACAGCGGGGGGAAAAAAAACAGATGTGGGAATGACAGAGGAATTTATTTTGATGCAAACTAAATAGATTTAAAAATCATTGAGTTATGATTCAGCTCCAGAACTGGCTCTGAGATTGATTGATGTCTCTCCCACAGCTGCAGTTCAACTTCTGCCCAATTTTATTTCTCCAGCGCCCCTGGATGTGCTGCTACTTGGTGCAATCCTTCATAAACCTCCAGCATGCAGATTACCATTTCGGGGAATCTGGACTAAGACATTCTCCAACTATTCTTTAGATATTGACAATAATCTTTTAGATATTGACAAATCAACTCTTGGGTCTAGTTAGGTCATAGACAGGTAGCTTTCTTGGTAAGTTAATATTGGACATCATCATAGATGACTATACTTTAATCTGAACTAAGTGTGATAGGGAGAAACCTAGGAAAGCCCATTTGATCAAAGTCCTCTCTGGGTCCCATTGTTTCAAAGTGGTCCAATGTACATTTGTTTACTAAACATTAAGTCTTTTATTTTTATTTTAAAAATGTTTTTATTGATTTCAAAGAGGGAAGGAGAGGGAGGAAGAAATAGAAACATCATTGGTTGGCTGCCTCCTGCACGCCCCACACTGGGGATCAAGCCCGCAACGCAACCCAGGAATATGCCCTGACCGAGAATCGAACCGTGACCTCCTGGTTCATAGTTCAGTGTTCAACAACTGAGCCATGCCGGCCAGGCTAAACGTTAAGTCTTTTAATTTCCCTGGGATTTCCTTTTCTTCCTCCTCCGTAGTTCTGAAAAATGACATATACCTCATTTTGCCTTGCTGTCTTTGGAATTCTTTGCTCATTTGAATTCCCCATGCACACATATTAAAACTGGATTTTCCCTAGAAGAACTAAGGGGGAAATGGGAAAATGGTGGGGAGCATGTACAGTATGCATTCACATTTCTAGCGGGATAAAGGGGACTTCATCACCCTCCTCAGAATGCAAGCAATTAAGAACTTACAGATAATTGTTTATTCCTGGAATGTTCCAATATTTTCGGATGGTGGTTGACTGTAGGTAACTGAAATGGCGAAAAGGGAAATTGTAGATAGGGGGAACTACTATGTAGTGTTAAAAAACAAAATTCAACTGAGTAAATTTGAAGATCTACTTGGCTTTAATTTAAGCAATTCATGAATCAGGCATCATCCAATCTTGGAGTTGTACATATGGAAGGTTTTTATAGGCAGAAAAAGGGTGGGACTAAGAGGTTAAAAGAGTGAATTGTTTCACCAGGTCACCTTCCCTTAGGCCCTCAGGGAGTCTTCTCAGGAAGGTTTTTATAGGAAGCAGGATGGGGCAAGGAAGCTACTAGTGAAAGAAAAGAGGATTTGGGTGGGGGGGCAGGAAAACATTTTCTTTGGGGAGAAGAGGTTGGGAAGGGTTTTCATCGTGCAGGTTGCCCTTTCTCTCTTTGGGGATGGAGAGGACCCATGGGATAGGTTACTTTACTGGGGCTTGACCAGAAGATTCCAGACTGGTTGGTTAAGAAGAACATTTCTGGGAGAGGTGGAAACTGCAGTTAGATCAGGTATTAAGTCTAGGTTTGGTATCATGGACTGGCAGCATGAGTGACACCATTTGGGGCCTGTGGTTTTGTATTTAACAATTGTATTTACTTGCATAGAGGTAAAAGTTGAAGCCACATCATTCTACAATGCCATAAAATTATATATACTTGACTTTTTAAAATTCAATTTCAGGCAGATTCAAACAAAATGAATATAAAACTTAACTATTTATTGAATTTATATAATTTAAAATTTAAACACTCTACTCATGTTATTTGTAATAAAGGAGTTTTAAGGCTTACCTGTGATAGCCAAGTTAATTCTAATAACCATCAAATGAATTTCCAGCATAACTCCATAATTTTTATATCTATTTAGTTTGCATCAATAAGGTTATCATTGTTACTGAACCCACGTTTGTGTGCCTGATGCTTTATGAGGCAAAAACTCATAACATCAATGTTTGGAGTAAGGAAAGGTTTATTGATCGAGAAAATGGGAGACCTAATAGAGCCTCAAAACCATCTTGTTCACTGGCCTAGGTGAGGGTTTTTAAAGGGTTGTGGGGGGAGAATATGCGGAAGTCCTGGAGGATAGTTTTAATTGGAGGACTTTGGAACTAGACCATTTATGGTAAAGGGATGTCAACACTGAATCTTTCTGGACAAGGAAACTTTGGCTTCTGGAAGGATTTTGCTGTTTCAGTTCTGGTTATGTCCTAGTCCTTTGGTCCCATGAGGGGTTGAGACTTTGGTTCTGGGTGCAGCTGGAGGTCAAAGTTCTCTCCTCTGAGCATGTTTTTGCTGCATGACTTACAGATTTGGTCTGTTGTCACTGAAAAGCAACTCAGTATCCTGTTAAGCAGAATAAGACCATTTTGAGCTGGTTCTGCAGTTACATAGTCACTATTTATCAATCATCTCTCTGTAATAGTCATTTTATTTGCACTATGTGTCATTCCTATCAACCTTACGAAGTTAACTTTATTCTCAATTTATTGAGAAAAAATTATTCAAATTTTAGTACTAGCATGAAGTTGAATAACTAGTTTATGGAATTGTTCAGACTCAAACTCGAGGTTGCCTTGTTCAATATTTTTGCTCTTGCTAATTTTGCAAAGTGTTTGTTCCATTTACATGTAGTTTTAATGGATTCATTCATGAAGCATTGTTATAAGTTGTGATGCTGTGATTTACAGTAAATATGTATTTAGTTTTGTTTACTGTTCTTAGGCTTGCAATTAGCATCTGAACTGGGGGTAGTCTTGTTAGACTGAGCCCATAACCTGTGGCACCTGATCCTATGTCCCCGTAGTTGAAGTCAGAATTGAATTGAATTGTAGGGACACCCAACTGGTGTGGGGGCAATCTCACACATTGGAATTGGTGACCAGAATTATAAATATAAATATGTAATAGCTTGGTACTCCCAAAGAAATGTTAAGCAAAAACAGGACTGCAACATAAACTACACTATAAAATATAAATGTATGCGCATGAACATAGAAAAAAAATGTTTAAAATGAAATATATTCTTGAATGGTAGCATTATGAATGACTTTTATCCTAGTATACCTTTTATTATTTTGTAAGATACATAAAATGAGTATGTCTCACTATATAACTGGAAAAAATAGATTTTGCTTTTACAAATGTAAAGTTGCTTCTTTTAAATGGAGCATATCAGTCTTCTTGATCACTTTGGAAAATGCAATTTATATTGAGCTTACTTTTCACAAAATATATTTTTATTGATTTCAGAAAGGAAGGGAGAGAGAAAGAGAAACATCGATGATGGAAAGAATCATCAATGGGCTGCTTCCTGCACACCCCACACCGGGGATGGAACCCGCAACCTGGGCATGTGGCCCTGACCAGAATCAAACCCAGGACCCTTCAGTCTGTAGGCCGATGCTCTATCCACTGAGCAAAACCTTCTAGGGCTCGAGCTTACTTTTTAATGAATCCTGGTTTACTTTACATATTTTCTTGTTTTTAAGACATAAAAAACGAACTAATTTTTTCTCAAGTTCCACTAGGTGGTGTTACAGTGGAATTAATTAATTGCACTTTTTTTTAACACCCACTAATTCTCAAACTTTTTTCTTTAATATATATTTTCATTGATTTCACAGAGGAAGGGAGAGGGAGAGAGAGATAGAAACATCAATGATGAGAGAGAATCATTGATTGGCTGCCTCCTGCACGCCCCACACTGAGGATGGAGCCCACAAACCTGGCATGTGTCCTTGACTGGAATGGAACCTGGGACCCTTCAGTCCACAGGCTGATGCTCTCTCCACTGAACCAAACCAGCTAGGGCTAATTCTCAAACTTTTGATCCTGTTTTCAAGTTCAAGGTGTAATTCTTTCCCCCCAATCAATCTCTTCATTGCGTCACTACCAATTAACAAAAACAAATTACCTCACTGCAACTCGAGTGCTGATTTAATGCACCATTTAAAAGATGACATCTATTAATTGATAGAAAATTAATTGATTTATGCTAAGTGATAATGTAAGCAATGATCTATTGTAAACATGAAACAGACATATATCCAGCCCTGACAACCATGAGATCCTTAGAGATAACTGGAGGTATCTGGACCATACTTTGTGAACCACTGATGTACCAAATAGTACTTTAAAAAAAATTTGGTTTAGTAATTTTCCAATCATCAGAAATTCTCGACATTCAGATATTCAGCTACAGTAATCCAAAATTATGGCACCGTAGTGATTACAGTCATGTTATTATGTATGACATTTTTAGAGTAGTCTGTGTAAAAATCACTGTTCTTGCCCAGCGACCCTTTATCAATGAGGCTCAGTAAGTTTCCTCCTTTGTTACACATTTGTCCCCAGTCATCTCTCTGGCTCACGGCTTCCAACATCACAAAATTATCTCATTCTAATATATGTCCTTCAGCATTTTTCCTGGTAATGTTGTCAATACGTAGACGTGAACTTTAATTCCATTAATTGTACTTGTGCCTTGAGGTAGATTAAGCAACTAAAAAAAACACATGTCAGAGTTTATTACCTGTGAATAAATTTATGTAGGGTATATAAAAGTTTGAGACGGTAGGCTGAATAATGACCTTCGAACATCCATGTTCCAATCTCTGGAATCTGTGAATGTTATCTAATATGGCAAAAGGGACTTTGCAGGTGTGATTAAATGAGAGACTTTGACATGGGGAGACTGTGCTGGGTTATCTGGAAAGGCTTGAGGTAATAACAACAGTGATTGTAAGAGGGACACAGGAGAAGTCAAAGTCAGAGGAGAAGGCAGTGTGTAGATGGAAGCTGAGATTACAGTCATGTGCTTTGAAATCAGTAAAACTGATTTCAAACATCTGGCCTCCAAATGTAAGTGAATAAATTTGTGTTGTTTATGCCACTAAATTTGGGGCAATTTGTTACAAAGGCAATAGAAAATTAACATAGTCCCATATCTGATTCTTGCTAAGTTATCTATTCCTATCAACCTAGTGCTCATTGCTGCATCTATTTTGGAATTTTAACTTATTTTATTGTAATATAAAAATTATAATCCTTTGGGAAAATATGTGCTACTTCTGGTGGGTTTAACTGTTGGAGAGTGGGAATTTTTGAGCATGCTTCCAGAGAGGCCGTGGACTATGCCCCAGATAGAATTGTCAGTGCTGACACCAGGCCAGGCCTTGAGATATGGTCTCATGGCCCCTTCCCAGCACGTAGGCCTTCTTTCACAGAACATTGTCAGCTTTCTGAAGAACAGGATGACCCTGTGAATAACATGGTCGTCATTGGCTTGATCCTGACGTTGCTTGGGAAAAACTGTTTTGTCTTGGGTTACTTGTTCTGCAAAAACCGGATGTGGTTAATGTGCTTAAAAGCGGTCCTACACAAAGGGTCGCGGCTGCTCTCTGGTCTCCCTGCATGGAGAATGGCAGAGCAGTCGCCAGGTCGCCCGGCCACCCAGCTAATAAAGGCCCCCAACCTGTGCTCAAACCCTGCTTCGGGACCCACAACCTCTACTCTGTGTTCAGAGTATATTGTGGGACCGGGCATGCCTGTACCAATAAACCCTTTGCTTTTTGCATAAGAGGCGACTCTTAGTGCTTTGTAAGTGCGGCCAGCGTTCCGGGCGTTACATAACTTGTTCAGTTTTTCTGCAGTAAGGTTTAGTAACATGTATCAAGACATTTACAAATGTTCAGACTTGCCCTGGCCAGGTAGCTCAGTTGGTTAGAGCATCGTCCCAATATGCCAAGGTTGTGGGTTCAATCACCTGTCAGGGAACATAAAGGAATCAACCAAACAGTGCAAAAATAAGTGGAACATTACCTCTCTCTCTCTCTCTCTCTCTCTCTCTCTATCTCTCTCTCTTCCTCCTTCTCTCCCTCCTTCCCTCCCCTTCCTCTCTTCCACTCTCTAAAATCAATAAATAAAAATTAAAAATGTTTAAAAATAAAAATATTCATACTTTTGACCCAGTAATGCTAGGTATCTAGGGAAATAACCATAATTTATAGGTTCAAGACCTCAATACAAGAATGGGCATTACAAGAAAATAATAAAGATTAGAGGAAATATTAATAAAACAGAAAAACAAAAGATAAAATAAACAAAATACCTTTTTTCATGAATAAAATAGCGATGAATGTGTTAATTCATTAGATGGGAGGAATCCTTTCACACTGTATATGTGTACCAAATCATCACAACATACATTTTAAATATCTTACAATTTTATCAATTATAATTCAATAAAGCTGATTTTTTAAAAACCACAAAACATCTTTGAAAGGAACTAAAGACCTAAGTAAATGGAGAAACATCCTATAATTATGGATCCAAAGACTTAGCATTGTAAAGAGGGCAATATTCTCTAAATTGGTTTACAGAGTTAATACAATCCTTATGAAAATCTTAACAGCATTTTTTGTAGAAATTAAAAAATAATCTTAAAATTCATATGGAAGTGTAAGGGATCCAGAATAGTCAAAACAATCTGGAAAAAGAAAGACAAACTTGGAGAATTCATGCTTCCAAATTTTAAAATGTACTACAGAGCTACAATAGTCAAGACAGTGTGATACTAGACACAGAGATCAATGGAATAGAATTGAGAGTCCGGAAATAAAGCATTTAATTTATGGTCAATGGATTTTCAACAAGGGGGCCAAGATAGTTCAATGGGAGAAAGTATAATTTTTTTCAACAAATGGTATTGAGGCAACTGGATATCTACATGCAAAAGAATAACATTTGACCCCTTTCTCATACCACATACAAAATTAATTCAAAATGCACCATAGACCTAAATAGAAAAGCTAAAAATATGTATAACTCTTAGAAGAAAATATAGGAGTAAATATTTATAACCCTGGATTAAGCAAAGCCTTCTTAAATATGACACCAAAAGCACAAGTACCAAAATAAAAAAGTAAATTGAATTTCATCAAAATCCATTAAAAAACTTTTGTGCTTCAAATGACACTATCAAGAAAGTGAAGAGACAACTCAGAGAATAGGACAAACTATTTGTGAATCATATATCTGGTGAAGGACTTATAGATAGAATGTATAAAGAACACTTACAACTCACTAATAAAAAGACAAATAACTCAATTAAAAAAAATGGATGAAGGATCTGCATAGACATTTTCCCAAAGAAGAGGTACAAATAGCCAATAAGCACATGAAAATATATTCAACATAGTTAACCATCAGGGAAATGAAAATCAAAATTATAATGAGACACCATTTTACACTCATTAGGATAGTTATTATTAAAAGTCATATAACAAGTGTTGGTGAGGATGAGGAGACATTAGACTCCCCATACATTGTTGGTGAGAATATAAACTGTTGCACTTGTCATGGAAAACAGCCCGGTAACTCTTCAAAAGTTAGGTAGAGTTGCCATATGATGTAAATATGACATTGCATCAATACTAGTCAAGTGAGATGTTTTCTGCCCTTCCTTATCTCATCATTCAACCCTCCTCTCTTCCTGGTGCCCTTTAACTCACCACCCCATTGTGACAACCTAAAAAATCTTCAGACATTAGCAAATGTCCCCAGGGATACCAAATCATTCCTGGTTGAGAAACCACTGATACAGATGATGTATTTTCCTGTAGTTGAACTCTGCCTTCTCAGCTTCTGTTTCTGTTTTTATGGCCTGTGCCCAGCATAAGGCAGGTATTACACACACTCACAGAAAGGAGGAGGCTGCCCTCACTGCATCTCTATTGGTTCAAACCAGACAGTCTCTGCAGCTTCCACTGCTCTTCCTGAGCCTCTGTTCCCACAGAGGGGTTGCATCCCAGACATTCTCCATGGCCCAGGTCCTACCTAGCCTTCTCATGGACAACACAACATGGCCGTCTCTCCTGGAGCTGGAGCCAGGAGGATGCTTCCTCCTTTCACTTATTCTACTCAGTTAGGGGGCTACCACAGCAGAGACCTGAGGCCTTAACTTTTAAATATTTACCATGAAATCTTTGAGTTCACCCTGCAGCAATGAATATTCTTGTATGTAGCTCCTTGTATTCTTTTTTTTTAAATTTTATTTACTTATTTTAATATTTGATTTAATTTCTTACATGACCCTTGTATTCTTAACCAGTTATTTCCTCAGGATAAATCTCTGGATCTAATGACATGCACTTTTTTTTTTTTCCCCAGTGCATTTGAAAATGGATTGCCAAACCACCTGGGAAGGTTGTGCCAATTTACACTCCCACCAGCCATGGGTGACAGTATTGATTTTCTTAATGCCTTTATCAGCAATCATTTAGATCTTGCCTTTTACCTAATTTCAATCTGGTGTAATGAAAATGGTATTTCATTGTTTGATTTCTTTGATTGTGGATCATGCAAGCTTCTTCAAGGTACATGACTATCAGGTTTTATAGAAATGTACTTTGGGAACATGATGAAAATTCCAATTTTAAATAGTATAAACTTTGGCAAATACTATTTTGAAGTAGTATTTGAACTTGACTAATTTGCATTATGATCTCCAGAACTAACCCAAAGGGCAAGACTAAGTAAACGCATGCCAGAGTTGGTCTTTGGATATTTACAACACTGGGTAGTGTACTAAAGGCCACCTTTGAATAAACAGAGGGCAGATGCCTGATTGCCTCATTCCTTTGAACAATTTTACATGTAGGCATTTATTCCTATTCCCAGACTGAGATAAATCTATATAAATGATTTTTATATAATAGGAGGATTACATATTAATGTTTTCCTATAAAACAAGGAAAATTGGTATTTTTCCTATTCTTAATCTGATGTTAGATACTTACTGCAGCACCGGAATTGCCTTTCCTCAAATAAAACAATTTCTGGAGAAGACTGGTTGAAGTTAGGATCTCACCCTTTTATAATCTATATTATTTCTCATAATTATAATTTGCACCTGAAATTGGTGACTTTAACAATAAATGGAGAATAAGCAGTGCTGGGTTGAAGAACCAAGATTCTGTAGAATGTCTCATAATTGTGCACCAGTGATGTTATCTTTAAAGTAAAAAGCAGAAAGAGACATTTTGTGACTACTAGCATTGTTTAGCCTATCACTGCTTTGTGCTTAACTAGCTATATCTTTCTATAACCTAAGCAAAGTGTACTTTTAAATATTTCTCCTGGAACTTGTTCTCCAGGCAGGCCTCCAGGGCATGATTAGCATACCTTCTCAATCTTTGATTCTAAACTACATGACAACCAAAGCCTCCGGAGCATTTAGTGAAAGCCTATGTCTATATCTGTATCTCTAGACTCCACTCCACCAGTATTCCCTGGTCCAACCTAAACATGCTTACCACTCACTGTGGACTTCAAGTGTGTATGTAATTTAAAAATCTCGTTCCTCAGTTCAACTTTCAATGGGTACCAACTACATGGCAATCATCTGTTCTGCACTCCAATGGTATTGTTTTCAGGTGAATGATTTCTCGAGAAGATTGGTTGAAGTTAGGATCTCAGTGTTAGCCACTCTTTTATAACCTATATTACTTATCATAATTATAATTTTCACCTGAAACTGGTGACTTTACTAAGAAATGGAGCCATGTGGGCCAAGGTTTTGAGCCAGCGTTCATAAGCGATTTGATGGCTCCTTCAGCCCACGGTGGTTTGCAAGTACTTTCTTGTAGGTCTCTTTGATGAAATGAGATCTAGAATAACCTCAACAGTCAAAAAACCTCCAACTGTATATCTAAAGCCTTACAAAACAAGTCTGTGTGAACAAAGTCCAGGCTACCAGATAGGATAACAAATATGGACATAGCCTATTGTTATAATCACTTCTTCCTTAATGTGAGGGCATTTTAACAGAACAGAGGTAAAAACTACCCACTGAGGATGTGCATTCCTATATTTAAGCTAAGAGGAACTCAGAAAAGCTAAATTTAATTTTTTAAAGACAAGACTATTGAGCAAATTTCTTTTGAATAATTCAGACAGCTCCATGGTATCTCCTTGGTCAAAATGACAGCTCATCAAGATGGAGGACAGATATCATGCCAATTTATTTTATATTTACAAAATCTGTACATGAGGGAAATAAAACAGACTTTCTTCAATTAGTGGTTCTCAAATCCCCTATAGTGTCTGTTACAAATCCAGATTTCTAGACTTCCTCCTTGGAGAGTCTGGATAATGTGTCAGGATGGGACCAGAAATCTCTGTCCTTAAAAAAGCCCAGGTAAATTATTCTCATGTTTGGTCAAGTTTGGGAAATGCTGTCTTGTTTATAATTTGTGAAGTAGAAAAGCTGGACATAAACTCCTGTCTGGGTTAGAAATCATCAGGGCTTGCAAAAATTAGTTAATGCCTAAAGCTGAGCAGCAAAATACAAAACCACTAAAATGAAAGATTTAGTTGGTTCCAACTCTCAGGACTTGATGTTATACCTCTTACATAAAAGGTCAAAACAGGAATAGCTACTGGTAAGCAGGAACTCGTGTCGTAATTAAAGAAGTGAACAGAATCAAAAGCATGGACAAAGCTGATACATTATTTTATCCAACCTAAGTTGCTCTTTTCTTTTCTTTCTTTCTTATTTTTTTAAATGGCGCCGTAAGTTTATGTATCACTTAGAAAAATATTACTATATACTGCTTTCTTATCAACTGAATATTTTATTTTATATTTATAGAAAGAGCTCTTTTAGACTTAGATAAAGCCTTTTTAATTTAATGTTGTTGTTTTTAATTGATTTCAGAGAGGAAGGGAGAGGGAGAGAGAGAGAGAGATAGAAACATCAGTGATGAGAGAGAATCATTGAGGGGCTGCTTCCTGCATGCCCCACAATGGGGATCCAGCCCACAACCCAAGCATATGCCCTGATCAGGAATTGAACCATGACCTCCTGGCTCAGGTCGATGCTCACCATTGAGCAACACCAGCTGGGCAAGCATTTGTCATATACATTTCAATAACATGCTCTCTCCCAGGCCTCATACCTGCCTTTTTGATGTGCGCAAGCAACATCCAGTGTGTCATCACTGTGGCCTGACCGATCGCAATGATAAGAAGCCATTTAGTACAGTGCAAGTTCAGAGATGTAAAATGTGAAAAAAAAGTATCTGAGAAGCAATTAAACAAGGTTAGGGGATTTGGGATAGAGTTAGGTATCACTATTTAAGATCAGACCAAGATACGATCAGAATAAACTACATGTGACCCTGCAATAAATTCACCTGGGGACATGGGTAGCAAATAAGCAGACACAGAATTAGCTGATTTAAATTGGTAGACGGGTAAGTTAGAGCTCAATGCCAGACATGCAGGTGAGCATTTGGCATGTTGAAGCCAAACGTATTTTATGAATCTATCTGACAACAAACAGATCTTGAGCAAACAGAAGAATATTTATTTGTTACCCTACATTTGTATTTATTACAACACACTTTTACTCATTTGATTTGACCCTCTCAGCACCCCCACGTGATAAAGGAAGGAGCCCCATTCAAAGAAGAGGAAGCTGAGCCTCCACAGTGAGGCATTTTATCTTAGAATCTCATCTGGTGAGAATCAGAATCAGATTCCAAGTCTGGCTTTCTGGCATTTGGCTTTACCACAGGAAAGACTGTATCATCTGTTATCATTGAATCTGACAACCAGTCTGTGATTTGATTCTGTGAGTCCAGATGAGCCAAAGCTGGGCACTTGAGTAAGTAGAGGTATTTTCAGATTCATTTTTTTTTTTTTTTATTGATTTCAAAGAGGAAGGGAGAGGGGGAGAGAGATAGGAACATCAATGATGAGAATCATTGACTGGCTGGCTGCCTCTTACACACACCCCTACTGGGGATCGAGCCTGAAACCCCAGCATGTGCCCTGACGGGGAATGAAACCATGCCCTCCTTCCTGGAGGTCAACCAATGAGCCACACTGGCCATGCTCAGATTCATTCTTCTTGTTGGATTTTACATGTAATCAGGGTCAAGTACCATGTCCCAGAGGGAGTGGTCTAAACAAAATGTTCCTAACATGACAACGGCTTAGGTAGGCAGACACTCAATGCCAACAACTGGGTTTATTTATTTTGCCCAGTACTCAAAGGCTGAATGGCATTAGATTTCATCATAATAATCTCGAGAGACCCAGTTTCCTCATTAGGGGAAATGTGATCCACATTGCAGCGCTAGGAAATTAGAGATAATGTATATAAAATATCTAGCACACTATCCAGAAAAATGGTAGGTATTAGTAATACTAATATTGACTCAATGGTTTTATTTTTGCTCATAATGATAGCTACATTGATTCAATGTATGTCAATTCTACATTAAAATAATTCATAAAGATAATTGCACATTTGAGGCAACATAACAGTAATTAAGGCTATGAGCTTTTAATCACAAACAATCTTAACTGGACTGATTATCAGCTGTGTGGTTTTAGGCAAGCTACTTAACTTCCCTGTGCCTCAGTTTACTCAATTAGAACATGGGAGTTATAGAATCTGCCTTGCAGGATTGGTTTGAAAATTAAATGACATAAAAGAAATAGCTTAGAGTATTCCCTGGTACATAATAGGGGTACCTAAATCTTTGTTTAAATGAATAAACTTTTATGTAGGCTTTAACCCATGTAATTTCCAAATGAAGGATCGGCAGCAATATTCCTAACAAGGTGAGCAAATTTTACTTTTAGTAGTCCATGTGACTCGTAAGGCGCCGCTAGAGAAAGGCATGCATGGTTCAAAACTGGACAAATAAAAACCCAGCTTACACATCTAAATAAGGACCCAGTTCAGAGATTGGGGCTCCTTAATTAAGGGGGAAGCTAGGTCCTTTGGAGGACATTTTCTGTTCTGCAACTGATGTGTAATATGAAGCTTTCCCCCAAATCAAGCCCAGAAAGACCTGCATCCACTGCTAATATCATGACTGTTATCAGAGTAATGGAGCAAGAGGGAAAGGAGAATACTATGAAGCTCATCCACAGAACCCCCAAATACCATCATAGTCTCCAGTCAGAATGGTGCTTATGGAGATCAAGTGATAGGTAGGATCTTTTTTATTTTTATTTTATTTTATTTTATTTTATTTTTTTTATTTTATTTTATTTTATTTTATTTTTTTTACAGAGAGGAAGGGAGAGGGATAGAGAGTTAGAAACATCGATGAGAGAGAAACATCGATTAGCTGCCTCCTGCACACTCCGTACTGGGGATGTGCCCGCAACCAAGGTACATGCCCTTGACTGGAATCGAACCTGGGACCCTTGAGTCTGCAGGCAGATGCTCTATCCACTGAGCCAAACCGGTTAGGGCGATAGGTAGGATCTTGATCTTGGTTTATTTAACAATGGATCTGATGGAATAGAAGACTGATCCTATGGTCATTTCCTCACTCACCAAATATATTGTAGGAATAAGCATATTTACTATCTGGCAGAAATTCCATATTGGTTTCCTGATCCACTAAGTAAATGGTATTTTAGTAGGAAAAAAAAAAACTAATAGAAGCCCTCAAAACTGACCACCATCCCCCTTCCTCCCCGCCCCCCAGCCATTCTCCTACTATCTCCAGATAGGAAACCAAAAGCAGTGCCATATTTCTAGGCAATGGCAGATGTTGGGATGATTTCACTTGCCTCTTTGGTTAGTGAAAGCCAGATGAGTCATAGACTATGACTGAATTATTATAAATTTAATCAGGTGGTAATGTCAATTACAGCTAAGATGTTAGATGAGGTTTCTGATGGGAGCAAATAAACCTTGTGGTATTGACCTAAATCAGGCTCTCCCATTTCTCCCAGTAATGATCATCTAAAGCGGTTTGCCTTCATGCTGCAGAGATCATGATCTGACCTCAGGGCTGTGCAAACTCTTTCTGATATGATGTAGCCCAGACACCATGACCGCCTTATATGCCACAGTGGTTGGCCAGACAGTGTTCTGACCCTGTTTAAATACTCAAGTTAGATAATTCAGGATTGTTTAATAAAAGGACTATTTACTACAGTGAAGGGATGGGAAATACAAGATCATTACCATCCTTACTAGTAGATGTTTTACTGGGTTGAATGATGTCCTTCCCAGAACCTCAAAACGTGACCTAATTTTGAAATAGGGGATCTGTAGATGTAATCAAGTTAAGATGAGGTCATACTGGATTAGGGTGAGCTTAACCCAATATGCCTCTGGTCCTTAAACGAAGGGGGGGAAATGGAAACACAAACACAGATACATAGAGAAAACTCCATGTGATGATGGAGGAAGAGATTGGAGGGATACCTTCCAAGGAATGCCAAGGATTGCTGGCAAAGACCTGAGGCTGGGACCAGCATGGAGAGGTGCCTCCAAAAAGGGAACAAATCCTTCCTATACTTTGATTTTGGACTTCCACGTCCAAAACTGTGAGAATAAATTCCTATTGTTTAATCTACTTGGCTGTGGTACTTTGTTACAGCAGCCCCAGAAAATGAAAACAGTCCTGAATGGACAACGAGTGGGTAGTTACAGGAACCCGGAGAGAACAGCCACAGCTGTAATAGAGGGCTGCCTGATAGGCACTGTAGTCTTCAATAGAGGGGGATGGCCAATCTGCTGCAACCCTGTGGCGAGGGAGCCAGGGGGAAAAACTCTGATCTCAACCTCTCCCCATCTCTGGCCACTGCACCCCATTGGCCAAACACAACTGGGAGCCAAAGGGCAAGGAACATGTTGAGGAAATCAATCCATCAGCCTCATGGCACACAGTCTGAGAGAGGAGTGGAGGGTACATCTGAGATGAAAATGGAAGATATTCAGCTCGCTGGTCTGTTACATTATTATGGGTTAGTTGGGCCTGGTGAGAGAACACAGCCAACAAATGCTTTCGTAAGAACCCTGCACTTCAGATGAGAGGAGATAACGCCCACATTACTTCAGGGGCTGCCACGTGGGTGCCATTTCTAGCCCGGGGCACCTGGAGACATTTCCCTCGTGAGTGAGAGGCAAGTTGCTGTACCTGCTCTTTCCCACAGCAAAGAAAGAGGCACACAGTTCGACTGGCGCCTTGGATTTTGGAGGCTACATCTTACCCCATTTGAGCATGCTACTCCCATGCATGTACCATCAGCTGTCAGGCTGCCGGTGCGTGGGGCTTGAAGTAAGGAAAGCCTCAGCAGTAGGTCCAGGCTACATTGCCAACCGCCCTGACGTTTGGGCCTTATGCCCACATCGGGACTGGAAATGTCTATGGCAGACAGCGATGCCCCATTGGGGGAATCACAGTTCAGACCTCTGGGGTTTTTTGTAAGGCTTGTTCTGCTCAGGACACACCTTGTTCTGCTCAGGACACTTCTTTGTTCAAAAAGCTGCTCCTGGTTGGCTACTGGGTCCAGGTAGATACTCAGTGGCTGACCAGGGAATACCAAGTAACTATGTAACCTGAATTGCCCATCATCAGCAGTTATCTGATCTACTGAATTATAAAATTGGGTGTGTGCAGCAGCGTTCTGTCATTAGGTGAAAAGAGTGTATTCGAAGCTGGGCCCTTGCAGGTCAGAAAGCACAGGTAGATTTCATGAGCATATGGCCCCAATGCCCCATAGTACCTATCCCCACTGCTTTGCCACCTCTCCTGGAACTCACATCTCTGATCTTACAACCAGTTAACAGAGGAGGGAAAGCATGGCTGACCCTGGGAGGGCACCAGCTGGGCACAGACAACTGCTGTACAACTGCCCCACTCCGGCCTACTTTATAACGACAGTGGTGAAGGAAATCTTCCCAGAGGGCCAAACGTCAGAGGGCACATCTGGTCGTCCACCTCCGTGTAGGAGGAGAGAGGCCTGAAATGTGCATCCACTCTGATTTGTGGGCAGTGGTGAAGGGGACTTGGAAAGAACAGTGCTGGCCATCAGGCCACTGGAAAGACAATGTGGATGTACCTCTTGAGATGGGCACAGACTTTGACTATAAATGACCTTTGATGACAATAGATTCACCCAAGGTGTTTTGGGTGAGAGACAAAGTTCTTATTGAATACTTCACAGGAAATAATAAGTGGGTTAGTGTCCTTTGTGCTAGTCCCTAGTCCAGGGTAACTCATGTGAGCTAAAGGGAAATGTTCCTGCATGAGTGGCCAAACACCCCCATTGGAGAGTGTTGAGGAAAAATAAAGTTTCTCTGTATATAAAGGGGGGAAAGGCAGCTGTCCTTCTTACCTACCTCCATACGTTGGTATGCAAATAAAAGCTCTCCAGGAGCCAAATAGATCCACTGGCCTCCCCACCTCTCAGCTTTTACGATTTGGAGACCCACTGATAACGTAGGACCTCTTCATTCTGGGAAGGGCAGTTATGTGTCCTCATGGAAAAGCTACATACAGATGTCTCCTGGTTCCCAGGCCTCTCCTCCTTGAAATGTAAATTCTAAGAAGAAGTTCCATCTTGCTGGCACCGTGCGGACTTAGGAACTGAGATGTAGTCATTTGACTTTCTCCAAGAGGTAAGAGGAGTTTTTCTAGACTTTCCGGCCAGGGCAATTACCTAGACACAGGGTTTCATATCGAATCTCATGGTATGTGAAGATGTTTCTGTGGGTCGAGGACATTTTATAGGAACACTGAGCAGGAAAGTTTTATTTGCCCACAGACAGATCTTAAGGTCAAAAAGTACCACAAAGAAATCCTTCACATCATTCAATAACCTGATTTTTAGTTTCAGTAAAATGATTGATACTGCCGATTTAAAATTTTTACATAAAAATTATGTTTAAAACAAGTAAGTAATTATGTTCATATCAATAGGTGGTAAGATTTTTCAGTGTAAGAAAGCAGAGATACAAGTATAAAATCCACAAAGAAGAGTAGTAGCAAGGCAAACCTAAATTTGACTGGGAAAAACCAGTATGAAGTTATGACATATTTTCTGCTTAAAAAAACATTTCCTAGTTCTCTCCATTAAAAACAACCCAGGAAACAGGACAGTCTAGTAGAAATGAGCAAGAATGGGAGTCCCTTTGTCCCTTCTAATCACTACTCACCACCCCCGCCCCCCCCCCTGCCCCCGCCGGGTACCCACTCTCCAGATTTCTAATACACAATCGTTCTGCCATGTTTTAAGCTTGTTATCGAGGGGCAGCACAGTACAAACTCCTTTGTGCCTGTCTTCTTTAACTCCGCCTTACGTTTGTGAGATGCATCCATGTTGTTGTGTGCATTTTTAGTTTGTTCATTCTCATTGCATACATTACTTGACTGTATGAATATACCACAATTGATTTACCCCTTCTACTGCTGATGGACAGTTTCATTGTTTCCAATTTGGGATATAACAAATAGAGCTCCTATTTTTTTAAGTTTTTTATTGAACATACTAGAGGCCCAATGCACGAAATTCATGCAAGGGGCTTGGCCCTCGCAGCCCCGGCTTCGTCTGGAAGGTCGTCTGGAAGGATGTCAGGTCTAATTAGCATATTATGCTTTTATTATTATAGATTATTATAGATGGTACCTTTTGGTTGAACATATGTGTTATACACATATTTGTTGTATATGTGTCACACATATGAACATATGTTCATATATGTAGGAGAGAGACTGCTGGTGATAGGCATGAATATTTTCAGCTTTAATAAATACTGCCACCCAGCTGGAGTGGCTCAGTTAATTGAGTGTCCTTCTGTGCACCGAAAGGTTGCTGGTTCGATTCCCAGTCAGGGCACATACCTGGTTTGTGGGTTCAATCCCTGGTTGAAGCATGTACAGAAGGCAACTGATTGATGCCTCTCTCTTTCTCTCTTAGCATGTCCTTGGTGAGGATACAAATAATAAATAAATAAATAAATAAATAAATAAATAAATAAATAACTGTCATCCAGTTAATTAAAACAATCAAGCATTTGTATTACCTTTTCTATAAAAATTGAATTTAAAGTTAATAAAATAGTTCATAAGAGAAAGTTTCTATTCACAGAAAATAAATGAGGAGAAAATGATAAATGAGGAGAAAATGATAAGTTAGAAGATGAAGATTTTACAATCCCTAACAAAGTCATAGGCCTACGCAAAGATTGTCATAAGGAAATGCTAAAACTATTGGATAGAAAGGAAATGGGAAACTTTTAAGTGGCTAGATTAGGTCAGCAGCATCTAAACCAATTGATATTAACATATGAAGGTGGGAGAACACAGATATGTATGTTCTCATGTGATACAAAGGAGAGTTTCCTTATAAAATATTATTGCCAAAGATTGAACCTAATGCTAATCAAACCTCTAGATCTAACAGTCTTTTATAAAAATGCAGGAAAGAAGAAAGATTTAATGATACTACAAAAACCAACCAGCAAGTCTAGAACGTGGTAAATCTAAAGGAAAATTGACCTCGTTTCTCCAACAAATTAATGGCATTATTTAAAGAAAACGGGGGTGGGGGGCTTACACTTAGGCTAACCACCCAAATACAATTTATGAATTCAAGTAAATCTTACTTTCAATAACTTAAATATTTTTGAGACAATCAGGGAAATTTTAATATAGATTGGGTACTGGAGGGTATTGGAAAATTGTTGCTAATATTTTTAGGTGTAAAAATGGTATTGTGGTAATGTTAAAAAAAATAAAATGTACATTTAAATATTTACTAGGAATTCTCTAAAATATTCCAGCTTATTAAAAAAGTGGGAGAGGCAAATAAAATAAGACTGGCAAAATACCATTGATTGCTGAAGCAAGCTGCACAACAGTTTTCATTACTATTCTCTATGTATGTTTTAAAATTTCCAGGATAAACATGACTTTAAAATTTTTTAAATAAGGTTTCTAGTAAGATAAAATTCGTGCTTCACTGAAAAAGTATGAATTGAGTAGACTCTAGATCAAGCATGTCAAACTCGCGGCCTCTGGGCCACATGTGGCCCACGCGAATATTTTTGCAGCCTAGCCAATATAAAGGTATATAAGAAACGTTTTAATAAAAATTTTGTAACTTAATTTTTACAATATCCTGTTATACATAATTATTAATAACGAACTACAACGTTTGCTAATGACTGTAATCGTTCGTGTTGCATTCATTTCCCTTTCGTGCCTTACGCGCAGGCGCATCATTTCTCTCCACTAATACCAGCAGCGAATATTTTAGCAGCTGATGGCCACATCATTAGTCTTGGACTGACTTGTTTGGTGTGTGCAACAGGAAATATTTTGCTTTCGAGAACAAGAAAAATAGGTTTATTTGCATTATGCTTATTAATTTGTGCAGTTATTCAGTGTCTGGTAAGTTAATGTTTAAGAAAAATATTAATTTTTATTAAAATGTTCTATTATTTTATGTTAACGATTACTCACTTATTTCAGCCCTTTGTATCCAGCATGTCTCTATCGAAATAAACCTACGTTTCTATGAAAGTTGAAGCTTTTGTTTTTTTGTGGCCCACATAAACTTCAACCTTGTTTATTTGGCCCATGTTAGCCTTTGAGTTTGACATGCTTGCTCTAGATGATACTCTGGATTATCTGATTCTGGTTCTATCTAGGCTATTTCACAAGTCTGTAAATTGTAGGTGATTGAAAGCAATAGCAAATAATTCTTGTCAAAGGGCATGCAAAAATCTGTCCTACCTGGTGGAGTTTCAACTGACCTCCCTCTCTCCCTGCAGCGGTTACTTTTGCCACCATTTGCACATTTATTTCAACATCCTTTATCCCATATAAATGTGTGCTGTTTTGATTTCTTCTTTGACTCTCTTATGACATCTTTCTGGTTCCTTGCTTATAAGTGAAATAAAGTCTTTAACACATGTTCATTTTGATATCTTTATGAGTCCTAATTTTACCCCTTTTTAAAAGTTATCTCTTAACAATAATAGTATTTACATCTTTCTTGTGAAGCTAAAAGTAAACTAATTGTTATACCTATAAGTTTATTATCTGCTAATGATTAATTGTTAAACAACTTCAGCATAAATTGCAGGTTAGTTGTGCAAATACGAACTAACTTTTCCTCCCATTCATGTTTTTTGTTTCTTCATACCAATAGTTCCAGAAGCCCCTTTGGAATCTTTGCAGTAGAGGCCTGGAAGCATTTGCAGTGAGATGAGAGATCACCAGGATAAAACATGAGCATAGCAACATTGAAAACACTTCAAAACAAAAATTGAGTAACATCTCCTGAAAACTTGTGCCAGGAATTCTAAAAATGTTATATATGTAGATTCAAGGTAGATTGTTGAAACACACAAGCATGGTCTGCATTATCTCACAAAACGTGACGCAGTCTTTTCTTCCGTGCCACTGACTGCAGACATTGGAATGGCTTCACATTTTTGTTACAGATATCCTGCCACCTCCTGTGAAGTTAGAAGCCATCTCTCATGGCCTTCTGGGCTCCATCTTGGTTTCATTTTCATCCAGTTCAATGGCAATTAACTCACCCAATAGTAAACACTCGTTTGTGTTTATAAGAGTTTCACAAATGCAGACATAACGTGTACCTCACTATCCACATACAGCTAACCATCATAAAAGGATACCATAACTGATATTATAGCTATGTCAATGACCTCTCACTAAACTTTCTGTCCAATTTCA
This sequence comes from Eptesicus fuscus, assembly GCF_027574615.1. Classification (NCBI taxonomy): domain Eukaryota; kingdom Metazoa; phylum Chordata; class Mammalia; order Chiroptera; family Vespertilionidae; genus Eptesicus; species Eptesicus fuscus. The sequence continues at coordinate 34,088,528 of NC_072491.1, read as the reverse complement.
AAAAATCAGATGCCAATTGTTAAGGATAAGTAGAAGAATGTGTTGAAAAACAAATTGAAAGAGAAGAAAATAGGCTACATGTGATATTTATCTTTCTCCGACTGGCTTATTTTGCTTAGCATAATGCTCTCCATGTCCATCCATGCTGTTACGAATGGTAAGAGTTCTTTCTTTTTTACAGCAGCGTAGTATTCCATTGTGTAGATGTACCACAGTTTTTGAATTCACTCATCTGCTGATGGGCACTTAGGCTGTTTCCAAATCTTAGCTATGGTGAATTGTGCTGCTATGAGCATAGGGGTGCATATGTCCTTTCTGATTGGTGTTTCTGATTTCATGATCTCACTCATTTGTGGAATATAATGAACAACATAAACTGATGAACAAAAATAGAGACAGAGAAGCATCAAACAGACTGTCAAACTTCAGAGGGAAGGCGAGGGGCGGGGGGAGTAAGAGATCAACCAAAGGACTTGTATGCATGCATATAAGCATAACGAATGGACACAGACACTAGGAGGGTGAGGGCATGTGCTGGGGGGTGGGGTGGCTGGGGAGAGGTCAATGGGGGAAAAAGGAGACATGTGTAATACAAATGTAATACTTTAAACAATAAAGACTTAAAATTGATAAAAACATATTTTAAAATAAATAAGTTATTATTTCAACTTAAAATACTATTTAAAAAAAGAAAACATGCTACATCTACACTCACTTGTTAATTTACTTTTTTTAAAAATATATTTCCTTATTGATTTCAGAGAGGAAGAGAGAGAGAGAAACATCAATGATGAGAGAGAATCATTGATTGGCTGCCTCCTGCACACCCCCTACTGGGGATCAAGCCCGCAACCCAGGCATGTGGCCTTGGCCGGAATCGAACCCGGGACCCCTCAGTCCGCAGGCTGACGCTCTATCCACTGAGCCAAGCCGGCCAGGGCTGTTAATTTACTTTTAAAGACTTTAAACTGCTAGAGAAGACTGGCTTCCCTTATACCTTGAATTACTCACAGCTCCAAGTAAGGCTTTACATGGTCTATTCCTTTGGAGGAGCACTTTCTTCCTGCTCTCAGCCCCCCTCTCTTTCACCTGGCAAACGTTCCCAATGCACCCCCTAAGGCCAAGCAAATGTCTTCTCCCCGGGAAGCCTTCCAGATTCCCGAAGCAGAATCAGGTAGGCTTCCTCTGTGCTCTCCCAGCACTCTCTCCATGCCTCCTTCAGAATAGTTTTACCCCAAAAGCTTTCCAACTCACTCCAAGTAAAGACCAAAGCTCTCTCCCTCGCTTGCAATAGCTTTCTCATTGGATTCCGATTACGTTTTCCACTGGCGTCCCAGCTCCCTCAGCATGGAAGTCAAAAGCCTGCGGCCCCGCTATCCCTGGGCCAGCTTCCTCACCTCCTCACTGTCCGTGCTGTCCTCCTGTCCTGCTTACGTTTCTCCATTTCCTTTATCGATATCTCTCAGACCGTCGCTTCACTATTGTTTATTGTCTATCTCCCTCTACAAGAATGGAAACTCCCTGACGCTTAGGGCTTTTGTCTGTTTTGTTCGCAGGTGTCCCCTCAGTACCTGGAACAAGGTCTGGACACAGTAGGCGCTCAATAACTACTGTTTTAATGAATGAAACGGCAGCCTCTCTCACCACCCTCCGAGTTTCTGAAAGGCAAAAATTTGGTTTTGTTTGGGCAAGTCTAGCATTTTCCTGTCACATACTGTATATTCCATAGAAGTTAGTCTCATGGATTCCCTCTTGGGGAGACAGGCCAATTCTAGGATAGTTGCAATAGATAGGTCAACAAATGGCCAGCTTAACAACCTTTTTGGTTTGTACATCATTGCCTTGCTTCATCTCAGATAAGGACATTGGACTTGTCTATTGGAAATGGGGATGGAGTCCAACAGCGGAAGTATATGGTGCCCAACAATGTTTTGGCAGTTGCTAGTCATTTATACAGGGGTAGGCAAAAGTAGGTTTACGGTTGTAATACAAATAAGTAGCACGATGATTCATAAATAATAACACAAGAATAAACTGTTTCAAGTACTCACAACTGTAAGCCTATTTTTGCCCACCCTTGCCTGTGTAAGTAACTAACAGGGTGAAGGACAAGAGCTGAGAAGACTTGCCTGGATTGGGAGGGAGGGGAGGAGACGTGGGTCTGTGAGGGTGGCATCCTTACAGTTTGAGGCTGGGAGTCAGCTTGGAGCCTTCAATGGCAGGAGGGCTCAGTAGTGAGTCACAGCGCATCAAATGGTTGCTAAGGGGGAAGGGAAAGGGAGAGGAGGGAGATAAAGCTCCCTATCAGATTTGTTTGAAACATCCCAATGAATGTAGGCAAACCAACTTTTTTTTTTTTTTTTTTATAAATCATTTCTTTTTTTTTTTTTAATATATTTTATTGATTTTTTACAGAGAGGAAGAGAGAGGGATAGAGAGTTAGAAACATCGACGAGAGAGAAACATCGATCAGCTGCCTCTTGCACACTCCCTACTGGGGATGTGCCCGCAACCAAGGTACATGCCCTTGACCGGAATCGAACCTGGGACCCTTGAGTCCGCAGGCCGAGGCTCTATCCACTGAGCCAAACCGGTTTCGGCCAAACCAACTTTTTGACATCTTCCGTTGGCATTGACCACCAGTGCCTTACCTCGGCTGACTGTTCGATTTACTATAATCAGCACCTGTGGGGACACCACGTGGTTTCCTTTGGGGAGGCAGCGCGGGGCCGCCACGGGGCCGCTGGGCGGGAGGGTGGGCGTGCGCTGGGCAGAGGCCACCGGAGGAGGGGCCGGAGGGTGGCGCTCAGTCCCGGCTTTTCCCGGTCGCCAGGGCCACCCCGGCCGCAGCAGAGGAGGCGGGCATGGCAGAGGCGCGGCCGGGGCCGCCGACGGGGCTGCAGCTGAGCGCGCTGCCCGACCACTCGCCGCTGCTGCAGCCCAGCCTGGCCGAGCTGCGGCGCCGGGCGCGGGCGCTGGACGCTCTCCCCGCGCCGCCGCCGCTCCCCGACCCCTTTCTGCTGCGCTTCCTGCGCGCCCGGGACTTCGACCTCGACCAAGCCTGGCGGGTAAGGGTGCCTCCCCGCTGCGCCCTAGCCTGGGGGCAGGCCTTGGTTCGCCGGGGCCGGGGGGGATGCTGCCCTGACCCCCGCGAAAGCCCAAGTTGGGAGCAGGTCCTCGGTGGGAGCGCGCCCCTGGCGCACTGGGCCGCGGGCGCCGTGGCTGCGGGTGTCCTGAGAAATCCAGCCCCGGTCCCTTCGGTTTCTCTGGGTCTTGGAAACGGAAAATCCGGACAAAGCTGGAGCCCTTCCCCGGGGGATGGCCCATGTGACCCCAAACACGGGGACTCTGTCTTTGATGAGTCTCCTGAACATCAAGTGTGGGGGAAATGCCTTTCCTTTTCCCTGGCAGAAAGCTAGCGATATAAAACAAAATACAGCCGAGAGGTAGGAAGCCTAGATTTTATTACAGGTTAGCAAGTAACTCCACATGTGGAGGGGAGAATCAGAAGGTCTACAGCCAAATTCGAGAGAAAGTGTATGATTAATAGTAATCTGTAAGTGTCAAGACGCTAAAGCAGCCCAGTATAATTTGAGTTTAAGAATGAGGGATGAGCTGGGAGGGGTGGGTCAGTGGTTGAGCGTGGACCTATGAACCAGGAGGTCCTGGTTCTATTGCCTGGGTTGCGGGTTCCACCCCTAGTGTGTGTGTGTGTGTGTGTGTGTGTGTGTGTGTGTGTGTGTGTGTGTGTGTATGCGCGCACACACAAGAGGCAGCTAAAAGATGATTCTCATCATTGATGTTTCTCTCTCTCTCTCTTCCTCTCTGAAATAAATAAAAAATAAAATAAAAGAGAATGAGGGATGAGGCTGTTCTTTTGTGTTTCCAGGTGTGTTACAGCTGGTTGTTTGGAATAGGGTGTGTTGGGAAGACAGGAGTCAGAAGGAGGGGATGCGACCTTTAGTTCTGTTACTTTGGGCTCAGCATCTTCATCTCCTAAATACCGGCGAGAACGCCTCCCTCACTGACTCCTGTCGGTGACTGACCATGAACCAGTTTGACAGAATGAGAGGTGCCCAGCACAGAGCCTGGCAAAGAGTAAGCACTCAGCAAATGGACCTGATCTAGACCTTTCTCAGAGTGGCTTGCTCAATGCCATGCTGCCGTGACTTGAAAGGCAGGGGAAGTAGAAGAGTACAGGATCCCAGCATGTCTCTGTAGGAGGGTTTTCGGCTATTAACTCATTTTTATTTTATTTTATTTTTTTCCAATTTTTTTATTAAGGTATTATATGTGTACATATCTTACCATTGCCACCCCCCACCCCCCTCCCACATATGCCCTCACCCCCCAGAGTTTTGCATCCATTGGTTATGCTTATATGCATGCATACAAGTCCTTTGATTGATCTCTTATCTCCCCTACCTCTCCCTAACCTTCCCCCTGTAATTTGACAGTCTGTTTGATGCTTTACTGTCTCTGTATCTATCTTTTTGTTCAAGTTTATAATGTTCTTTATTATCCATAAATGAGTGAGATCATGTGGTATTTTTCTTTCTCGGCTTAACTAATTTTTAATTGAGAGATTTAATTTTACTGGTGGTAAAAAGAATCCATAAATACTAAAGAATACAAAGTAAGTTTCTAAAAGTAACTTTCTAAAGGGAAAACGTTCCCCATCCCAATCCTTAGTTTGCCAAGCCACCTACCCAGAGACAGTTACCTGCGTCTTGTTTCTCTTTCCAGGTAGTCTACCTTCACACAAGCAAATGGATATATTTTATATTTTGCCCTTTTGAAAAACCTAATTTCTCAGAGATCATTATATTCCAGCATGTATGCATACATCTTATTCTTTTGTAAAAATAAATATGTTTTTATTGATTTTAGAGAGAGAGGAAGGGAGAAATATTGATGTGAGAGAAACATGGATAGGCTGCCTCCTGCACGCCCTCTGCTGGGCGTGGAGCCCACAACCCAGGCATGTGCTCTGCCTAGGAATGGAACCAGCAACTTTTTGGTGCATGGGACAATGCTCAACCAACGGAGCCATGCCAGCCAGAGTCATCTATCTTATTCCTTTGTGGGTTTTTGCTGTTCCTTGTGTGAATATATTATGCTGACTTATTGAGCAGTCCCTGTTGTTGGGCGTGGACTTGTCGTCAGACAAGGGCACTGCTGCCATACGCACCCTTCATTCCCCATTCGATGATTATTGTTTGAACTCCTACAATTTGCCTGGCAGTAAAAAAATGCAGTAAGCAAGGCCCGTGGGGTGTCTCCCATCAACCACTGGACATTCTAGTCTGTCTTTGTACACTTGTCTTTGTGCAAAAATAGGAATGTGTCCTTATAGGACAAGTTCAACCTGCGGAATTGCCCAGTGAAGGGAGATGTGTATCTTCAGTGTTGAGAAATATAACGACGGCCCTCCACAGTGCTGGCACTAATTTTGTCAATTCCCTATTGCATAATGATGCTTTTCTCTGCCAATGATCTCCCACGCGGTATTGGCCAACACCATGGTCTGTGTATCAGCCTGCTAGGTGAGAAACTGGTTCTCATTATCGTCATAGGCATGTATTCAATTACAAGTGAGGTCAATCAGCTTCCATATATTTAACATTTTAACATTCTTTTCTCAGTAACTGCTTGTTTTGCCACTTGTTTATCTTCTTCCATTTGTTTACATAGAATATAACATACATACAGTATAAATTTATTCATAAAATATCTTTATGTATTAAAGTAAGTAGGCCGCTGGCCCGATTCATTGTTTGTCTTCTGACTTTGGTAATGCTATTTTCTTTCTGTGCAGAATTTTACGTTTGTATGAAACAAATGTGATTGTTCTCTGATTGCTCCTGGGTTTTATAAGCTCTTCTTTTTCCCCAAAGTTTTCTTTAGTAATTTATGACTTCTCTTTTTGATGTTGGAGTTGTTGCTCTACTAGGATTTCTTTGATGTTAGGAATGAACTAGGAATCCGGCTTTGTTTTCATTTTGAGAGATGCCTACCCAGCTGTCCCAACATCATGAGTAACAAACTAATATTTATTCATATGCTAAATATAATGACACAGCCTCAGGTCCTAGGGAGAGTGCAGTTTAAGTGAGGCATTAAACATATGTATGTTGTAGAGGTAACTAACCATAAAAAGTGTATGATTTGTTGATTTCATTTTGTTTTCTTTTTAAAAGTAATGTCTATAGATAATAGACAGCAGACGGGTGGCTACTAGAGGGGAAGGAGTGTGTGTGTGTGTGTGTGTGTGTGAGGGGGGGGGCGGGTAGGTAGACCGAAGAGGGTAAAGGGGTCAAATATACGGTGACAGAGGGAGACTAGACTTTCGGTAGTGAGCACACAGTGAAGGTGATGTACAATTATAGAACTGTACACTTGGAACGTATTTAATGTTATTAACCAATGTCACCCCAATACATTTTATAAAGAAAGAAGAAAAAAACAACAAAACAGAAAAAATAAAGTTTACCCCCTTTACATACTTTCCTATGATCTCTATGTTCCTGAATTGTTTTCATTGCACCATGTCCTTGAGGAATTTGCTAGCAAGACTGTGTCTGAATCTACTGAACTGGCATCAAGTTACTGTCTGTGAACTCTTTGTCCTATTTTTTTTGCCAACTGGAAACGAAGGGGAAAAGTTTAGAGCATGAAACTATTTATTTCCTTTACAAAGACAGTCAATTCAACTCAAACTTCCTTATTTATAATATACAAGCCCTATAGTTTTTTTGTTTTGTTTTGTTTTTGTATGAAGAAAGCTCACTAAGTCCCTCAGTTGTAATGAAATTCCTCATTTTTCTAGTTTTTGTATTTGAAGTGATAATGAATTCATGGGGTTTTTAGAATCTTAATTGCTTTTAGAGTGCCAGGTCCTTTATAGGTAGTGTTTGCGATGATTATGTCATTATTTTCTCATTTTAGAGGAAGCTGAGATGTAAAGAGGTAAGTGACTTACCTGAAATCACAGTTATTAAATCGTAGAGCAAGAGTTTGAAGTTGGGTTATACTCAGGGGAGCCTGTGTTCTCGAGTACACTACACTTATCCTGTCTGTTTAAAACAATGGACATAAAAATAGCCAACTCTTAACCTCTGTCTGTTCTACATATTCTTGTGAATTTCTCTTTCACAAGCGAACAGTCCAGTTCCATATCTTTATGACCCATGCGATAAGTTTTTTATCCTGTAGTTACTGTTATGGTTTTCCCAAAGGCTTTTAAGGTTTCAAAGTACCATTGACTCCCCTGTTAATTTCCCACTCCGTGTAGCTTCTTTTGCAGACTTGATCATATCGTGTCAGTTTCAATCTCCATTCTGCTCCTGTAGTTAATGTCTTTAAACACATTTGTAACTTCTTTGAGCTTTAGTCTTATTCATTCATTCATTCATTCATTCATTTTTGAGAGAGAGAGAGAAGAGGAGAGAGAGAGAGAGAGAGAGAGAGAGAGAGAGAGAGAGAGAGAGAGAGAGAGAGAGAGAGAAACTGATTGGTTGCCTCCCATCCACCCCCTGACCAGGGGTGGAACCTGAGACTGGGGATGGAATCTGAAACCTAGGTATGTGCCCTGACTGGGAATGAACCTGCAATCTTTTTAGTGTATGGAACTATACTCCTGAGCCACCTGGCTGGCTGGGATTGAGTTTAAGTCTTTTTACCCATAAAATTGGGTAAACCTCTCAGGTTGGTTGTGAGGAGAGATCAAAATGATACCATTAAAGACTGTGAAAGCTGCACAAATATGGTCGCTGTTTTGTTTGAAAGTACATGGAAATGTAAGAAGGAAGGTACTCTATTATAAGGCATAGTTAAGACAAACCCTAACTTTTTATATGTATTTATTCCTAATTGTGGTACAAAACAGGTGCCTTCCCATCAAGATATTCACTTGCACCCAATTTTTTGTTGTTGTGAACTTTAGGTGGTTTGTCTGAGAATTGCTCAGTAGTATTTCGACATGTACATAATTTCTTTATGTCAACTGGACCTTAGAATTTATTTCGCAGTGGAAAAGTAATAACCGGTGATCCAGGTTTAAATATTTCAGTTTGTGAAAGTTACATGCCAAAGGCATGAGAGTTAAATGTGTGTCTTTACAAAAAGCATTTCTTCAAGTGCGTGGACCCAGCTGATTCACTCATGCAGTGTAGTCGTCCCCCTTATGCTGGGGGGACGCTTTCAAAGACCCCAGCGGATGCCTAAAATCATGAATAGCACCAAACCCTAGGTACAGTATATACTAGTATTCTTCCTATACATACATAACAATGGTAAAGTGTAATTTATAAATTAGGCACAGTAAGAGATTAACAAAAATAACTAATAATAAAATGGCAGAAGTATAACAATACACTGTAATTAAAGTTATATGAATGGCTTTGGGGCCATTAATGAGTAAAATAAGGATTACTTGAACATAAGTTCCTGCCTCTGTTACCTGGAAGATCTCTTTCAATGGAATCACAATGGAGGAGGAAAAGGAATTCATCTTATAGACTAGAATGAATATGTGAGGATCTACAATGTGCCTTTTGTTCCTTCTGCTTTTGGAAACTGCTATTTAGGTCACCAATTATTTCTTGGTTGGCAAATTTACTGACTTTTTCCCTTTCTTACCTCTTTGTTGCATTTAACTCTTAGAAGCATCCTCTTTTATAAAGCAGTTAAAAAAAGTTTATTAAGTATATACATGAAAGAGGAGAAAGACAGAAGGAGAAAATGATAGGGTGACAATATCAGAAAGAGGGAGATAGGGAGGGAGGGAGGAACGGAGGGAGGGAGAGAGAGAGAGAGAGAGAGAGAGAGAGAGAGAGAGAGAAACAACACAGATGGCTTTTCCCTCCCCTGTGCACCATATTGGTGTTTCTCCTATGATCCAACCAGATTCTCTCTTCCTCTTCCAGCCATTCCCAGCCATTGGCATATCCCATGGGTCAGAATTCTACCCTTTACTTGGTTTTTAAAATTTATATTTGTAGTTTCTTCTCTAGACAATTACTACTTTGTAGTTACAGTTATGTTTATTCCAATGACTCTCAAATATAAAATGTGTCCTTTCATTTCATCTGAACTTTAGTTCCACATTTCTAATAGATATATTTAAATTCAAATATATTGTAATTTTAGAAAAATCGAGACTGCTGAAAATCATGAAGAAGAAAATGTAACTATAGTAAGTTTTAACTGTGCAATTTTATTTTAATATTCTCCACAATACACTGGCAATGTTTTTATTATTTGTAAATGTGGAGTAACCATTATTGGTGGTTCTTTTGGAAAAAGAAAATGGGATTCCTTCAAACCATATTTTGTCAAGGCCTAATCTCCAGGCATACCATTCCATAGTTTCTCTGAATGCATACCACTATTAACAAAATCCATTTTTCTTGTTTTTCTATTTGTAGAAAGTAGAGAAGTGGTATAGATATTACTTTGTATAATTGATTTAGCTTTTTTTTTTTGTAGGAAAGAAAATAAAAACCAAAACATTCTAGTTACCTTTAATGTAAACCTGCACTAAATAGTTATATGAGCCAATTAACCCAAATGACCTTCCCTGTTATGACAATACTAAACGGTATTCATTATGCCCATGTATGCTAAACATATAACTCTAGAAAGCAGATCTTGAGAAGTAATTACTCAAGATCACATCCTATCTAATAAAAGAGTAATATGCAAATTGACCATCACTCCAACACACAAGATGGCTGCCTCCATGTGGTCAAAGATGGCTGCCCCCATGTGGACACAAGATGGCTGCCACAAGATGGCCAGCAAGGGAGGGCAATTGGGAGGGACCAGGCCTGCAAGAGAGGGCAGTTGGGGGTGATCAAGCCTGCAGGGGAGGGCAATTAGGGGTGACCAGGCCGGCAGAGGAGGGAAGTTGGAGGTGACCAGGCCTGCAGGGAAGGGCAGTTGGGGGGGACCCACGCCTGCCGGGGAGAGCAGTTGGGGGGGACCAAGCCTGCAGGGGAGGGCAGTTAGGGGTTACCAGGCCTGCAGGGGAGGGCAGTTAGTGGCAAACAGGCTAGCAGGGGAGCAGTTAGGCATCAATCAGGCTGTCAGGGGAATGGTTAGGGGGTGATCAGGCTGGCAAGCAGAAGCAGTTAGGGGCAATCAGGAAGGCAGGCAGGCGAGCAATTTGGAACTAGCAGTCCTGGATTGTGAGAGGGATGTCCAATTGCCCGTTTAGGATCGGGCCTAAACGGGCAGTCGGACATCCCTTGAGAGGTCCCAGATTGAGAGGATGCAGGCTGGGCTGAGGGACACACATCCCCGAGCACGAATTTCGTGCACCGGGCCTCTAGTAGGTAATAAGTGGTGACACCAAGGTTTTTCTGAAGAGGCAGCCTGGGAACTGAACTTTTTACGACATAGCATGGCCTGTGTGCGCCAGTCTTGTCACCAATATGTCACCTCTAGTGAAATTAGGGATCTACTCTGGTCACTGCTTTAACTCAAGTGCCTAACACAGTGTGTGGAACATCTTCCAAACATATTTGTGGAGTTAATCCATTAGATTGATTTCCATTCTTTACTTCAGAAAGACCAAAGGTGGATGTGCTAGTCACCTATTGGCAAGTAACAAATCACTCCAAAATTTAGTGGCATAAGCACAGCTATTATTTGTTTGTGATTCCCCTATTTGGGCAGGGCTGAGTGGGGCTGCTCATCTCTGCTCCACATTGCATCAGATGGGACCTTGGCTGAGGTCAGACCATCTAAGTTACATGGCCTCTTGTCCCCCAGGGCTTCTCTGCATGGACTGGCATTTCATAATCTTACATGGTGTCTGGATTCTGAAAACCAAAACAGGAAGTCCTAGTTTTCTTAAAACCTAGCACTGTGTCACTTCTGCCAAATTCTATTAGTCAAAACAAGATGTAAGGCCAGCCTAGGTCTAAGTGGAAGGAATCAAATGGATTCCTTATCTTGATGACATGTGTGCACGGGTGTGTGTGTGTGTTGGGGTAGGGGGTAGGGTGAGCATTTATCTTTGGGGACTATCCACCACAGGAGACAAATAAGAATTACTCAACTTTGAATTTGTGATTACCTCCTATCACCTGAGATCCTTGATTAAGGAAACTTTTATTTTATATAATAAAAGGATACCCTAGATTAAAATCCTGACATGATGGATGGCAAAGGCCATACATAATGCCAAGGCTTTCCTGCCAGTTTTACAAAATGTTTACCATGTGCACTATCTGTAGACAATTTCTATTTTGTTTTTCAGTTACTAAAAAACTATTATAAGTGGAGAGCAGAATGTCCCGAAATAAGTGCAGATCTCCACCCCAGAAGTATTCTTGGCCTTCTGAGGGCTGGCTACATTGGAGTCCTGAGAGACAGAGACCCCACCGGCAGCAAAGTTCTCATTTACAGAATCGGTAAGTGAGACAAAGCACTACTGTTTGCTTTTTCTTCACTGCCATACAGGAGCCTTCAATGAGTCCATGTTTAAACATTTAGGTGTTTAGGTTTTAACTTAGGTGTATTTTATATTTTGACTAGAGGCCCAGTGCACAACATGTGCACTTCGGGGGGGGGGGGTGTCCCTCAGCACGGCCTGCACCCCCTCGCAGTCCGGGACCCCTTGGGGGATGTCCACCTGCCTGGCTTCTGGCTTCAGTTCCCAGGGGGAAGCTCCTGTGTTGAGCATCTGCCCAATAGTGGTGAGTGCACGTCATAGTGACTGGTCGTTCCACTGTTCAATTGATTTGCATTTTAGGGTTTTATTAAATAGGATGTCCCCTGAGTATAAGAAAACTGGCAGTTGTGAGAAAATTAACAAAACCCAGTGAAAATCCTACTCCCATTTTCCCACAGTCAAATGTATAAAATATGAGGAAAAGAAAACAGAAAAGAGAAATAGAGGGGAAGATGAAAAAGATCAAGGGAAAGTGTTGTAAAAACACTTAGCAGGAAATACAAATAAGAGCTCTGAACTATGATAATGTTCTGGTCACTGATGTACACCAAGCACCGACCCAGGGCACATGGTAGGTGCTGATTAAATATTTTGGAGTGAGTGAATGAGTAGTTGGACAGAGCTCAGGCTGCCGAGCAAGGTACTCATTGCCCTGGATGGAGAAAGATGCTGTGGGAAAGCAGGAATCGAGAGGTGCTGAAGACACGATTCTACATATCCCTCCTGATTTTCACTGCTTCCCCCTTTTGCCATTAGGTCTTCCTAGTATTTCTTGTAGGTTGGTGACTGAAAACTTCTGCACCTTCCTTAGACCCGCATGGGATCAAAAATGGCCTTTAAGGAGAAGGACACATACCACCTGCAGCCTGCTGTCATGGCCCAACATTTTATGTGTTTTTGTTTATTTATTTGTTTGTTTGTTTTTTATTGATTTTAAAGAGAGAGGAAGGGAGAGGGAAGAGAGACAAACATTGGTCAGTGGCTTCTCATATGCATCTGGCCTGGGAATCAAACCTGAAACCTGGGTATGTGCCCTGACTGGAATCGAACCTGAGACCTTTTGGTATAAGGGAAGATGCTCCAACCAGCTGAGCCACACTGGCCAGGGCATGGCCCAATATTTTATGAGCAGAATCTTATGAATGATAATCTTGCAGAAATGTTTACATCTTTAAATATTTTAGGGGACTTTAAAATATGTATAGATTTGTAGATAAGATGGCTGCCTGTAATTCAACTGTTTGCTTTCTTGCAAGAAGTTCCAGCATTTAATTATTGAAAGGGCGTCAGAAAACTGAGTAGAATGATTCTGGATATATATACCTGGGTTAGTCATGAATTCATTGTCTATAAAATGGACACCTGTTTATAGACAATAATAGACAATTCTGTCTAAATCAGTGGTTCTCAACCTTTCTAATGCTGCGAACCTTTAATACAGTCCCTCATGTTGTGGTGACCCCCAGCCATAAAATTATTTTCGTTGCTAATTCATAACTGTAATTTTGCTACTGTTAATAAATCGTAATGTAAATATCTGTGTTTTCCGATGGTCTTAGGCGACCCTGCTAGTGGTTCTCAACCTGTCGCAACCCACCTGTTGCGACCCACAGGTTGAGAACCGCTGCTGTAGAGCCTAAGACCATCGGAAAAAAACATATTTACATTACGATTCATAACAGTAGCAAAATTACAGTTATGAAGTAGCAACGAAAATAATTTTATGGTTGGGGGTCACCACAACATGAGGAACTGTATTAAAGGGTCACGGCATTAGAAAGGTTGAGAACCACTGGAATTGCTCCCATGGTGTTATGGGATGTTGAATGAAGTTCTTTGAATTCCTTGGGGTAGGGTTGCCAGATTTAGCATAGTACCTATGTTTTATCTGGCAAGTAAACCCATGTTTAATTTATCTGGCAATCCTGCCCAGGGATTCCAAGAACCTAAAACTGCAGATGATTCGTTCTGCAAGTATCCTGGCTCTGCACTGCCTGCCTGGAGGTTTTTCTAGTTAGTTCATACACTAATGGGGCAAATTAAGTAGTGAAATGACACCTTAATAATGAAAAGGCAAATATGCTACTTAAATCATAAACACCTCAGCACTGAGTCAAGTCTTTTATTGCTTAGCGAGGGCCTCTTGTAGTATATTCATTTGTAAGTGTACTGTTTAACTCCAAGCAATTTTAAAATCAAGAAAGACATGCAGGTTTACTGGTGGTCAGAGCAGGGTGTGCAGCATATGTCCTGTGTGTTATGTTGAATAACATGTTGTTCTAGGGGAAGGGGGCTACTGGGGGAAAGAGGGGGGGCATCTGTAAGACTTTCAACAATAAAGATAATTTTAAAAAAAGAAAATGAAGATAAACTACATATTTATAAATTTCCTAATTTTAATTGAATGAATGGGAAGAACTAAAAAAGGAAATATGTCTCAGAGCTCTTTGATAGAACATTAGCTTAACCATCTTCCTAGGTACCATCTCTACGCAGTAAAAGCAGTGAAAAGTGCACAGAGCCTTTCCCCGGTCTGGCAGGGCACCCCAAGACTACGTTTTTGCCATTATTAGCATCCAAGCCAGCAGATATACAGTTGACCCGCAAACAACATGGATTTGATCTATGTGGGGCCACTTAAACACAGATTTATTTCAATAAGTATGTACAGTACGGTAAATGTGTTTTCTCTTCCTTATGATTTTCTTAGCAGCATTTTCTTTCCTCTAGATTACTTTGTAAGAACACAGTATATAATACAGGTAACATACAAAATATGTGTTGATTGACTGTTTATGTTATCGGTAAAGCTTCAGGTTAGTAGTAGGCTATTAGTAGTTAAGTTTTGGGGGAGTGAAAAGTTATACTCAGATTTTTTACTACCTGGGAGGTCAATATCCTAGCCCCTATGTTGTTCAAGGGTTGGCTGTAACCCTAAGCCTTTTGAGACTTACTACATACTAAAGCAGCAAAAATAAAATTTAATTTTGAATATTAAGTTTTGACTCTGGCTTAATTCTTAGGAATGCAGGTTCTTGGGAATACATTGCCTGGCTGGAATCTTAGCTCTGCTGTGTTCTAGCTACATGGAGAGCTGTGTAGCTGCAACTCTGTTTTCTCATCTGTCAAATGGGCATAGGATTAGTGTGACCACTGAATCTTGTAATGTATATAAAACATAATTAAAACATTACCTGGTACCTAATAGTCACTCAATAAATGTTAGATGCATGTCAGAGAAGGAATTAAAAATGTAAGGGACGTTTTTATTTTGCCTTAAAGGAGATTAAAGTCCATAACTATCCAATATAATTTTCTATGATGATGAAATTGTTCTACAGTAGCCACTAGTCACAGGTGGCTGTTGAGTACTTGAAATGTGGCTATTACAACATAGTGGGTGCATATACGTGTATTTTTAAATTTACTTTTATTCATTAAATTGATTGGGGTGACATTGGCCAACATGAATATATAGGTTTTAGGTGTGGGTTTCTATGTACATATATATTTTTTAAGATTACCTGCTAGCCTGTCCATTACTGTCCTTTCTGCATGCCATGGCCTGCTCCAGGAACGGTAGGGGAGGAGAGAGGAGAAGAATGTCAGTGACTCCTCTTCTTAGCGCAGGTATTCCTGTTTTTCCTGGGTGTGGGCAGCTACGTGGGTGCTTCCCTGTTTTCCAAAGCCCAAAATTACTGGTCTAGCCTGTCAGGACCTGTCTTTGCTACATGCTGGTTGTCACTCAGTGATGTCAGAGACAACAGCCAGGCTGTCTAAGTCCTCAGGCATTTCCTATTGCAACCTCTCTGGTTACTATAGAGCGCTAGTTTCTCTTCATGATCCAGGCTGTGCTTCTCCCATTTCCAATACCTCTGAGCTTGTAGCACACCAAGAGGCATTCTCATCTTTAGCTACAGCTGTTTCCTGCATGCTTTGGGCTGTAGTTTCATCCGGCTATCAAATCCAGCCTGCTGCATTTCTTCTTCTTTAAATAAATAAATGCCATGAGTGTATCTGTTTTATTTTTTTAAATGTATTTTTATTGATTTCAGAGAGGAAGGGAGAGGGGTAGAGAGATAGAAACATCAATGATGAAAGAGAATCATTGGTCGGCTGCCTCGTACACGCCCTCTACTGGGGACTGAGCCAGCAACCCAGGCATGTGCCCTGACCAGGAATCTAACAGTGACCTGGTTCATAGGTCAACGCTCAACCATTGAGCCACACCCGGTGGGCTGTATTTATGCTTTTTTTAATTTTTTGTCCCATATTCTTAAAAACCTGTTCTGACGGTCTGATCGATGAACCTCAGAGGGAAGATAGGGGAGGATGGGGGTAAGGGGGAGAGATCAACTAAAGGACTGGTATGCATGCATATGGACACAGACAACAGGGGGGTGAGGGCATGAGTTGGGGGGGATGCAGGGATAATAAATAAATAAATAAATAAATAAATAAATAAATAAATAAATACCTGTTCTGTGTTAGGGAGAAGCAGGCACATGTTTTTCTTCACCCATTTGCTCTATTATTCACTTCGTGATCTTTGTACATGTTTTTATTTTTATTGATCCATTAAGTCTAAAAAGAATCAGTTTCCCTTTGCTTTCTGGTTTTTTTTTATGCAATACTGAGACATGTTATTTTTTATTTCTATTTTTTTTTTTTTTAGCACACTGGGACCCGAAAGTGTTTACAGTTTATGATGTATTCCGTTTAAGTCTAATCACATCCGAGCTTATTGTACAGGAGGTGGAGACCCAGCGGAACGGAATCAAGGCTGTCTTTGATCTGGAAGGCTGGCATTTTTCTCATGCTTTTCAAATCACCCCATCTGTGGCCAAGAAGATTGCTGCTGTTCTTACAGTAAGTGTCTAGTTTCTTTCCTTGGGATAATACTTCCAAACAACAGATTTTAATTTAGTTATATGTGATACAAAGAGAAGGGATAGAGCATTTATTAGAAAATCAAATCAAATTTTAGAAATGATACATAGAACTCAATAATACTAAGAGGAAATGTTATTCATAAAAGAAAGAATGTTGCAACAAATTGTGAAAATATGTTCAAGATTAGTAACCACAGAATTTATACATTTAAACAATAATGTGTTCACTTATCTTTCTGTCATTAAAATTATCTTCCTAAATTAAAAAATTGAACGAAAAAATAATATTTATAGCAATGGCACACCAAAATGTCACCAAAGTTTTGGTAGGTATAAACTGATATAGTTCTTTTAGAAATCAAAAGCTTTTTTAAGTGGCCATGATTTTTGACCTTGTAGTCCTACTTTGGGGAACGGAGCCAAGGAATAATATTAAATATAGCCTAGACCTTGTATAAATAATAATAGTGTATTGTGTGCCAGGTACCAGGCTAAGTGTTTCAAGTGAATTACCATGTAATGGGTCCATACAAGCCTATGTCGTATGACTATTATTTTTCCCATTTTACAAATTAATTAACTATGTCAGAGAGGTGACAGCAATGCCCAAGCACATGCATTTTGTCTGCAGTGAAGCAAAGGTTCCAGTCCAGATCAGCTGAATTCAAAACCGTGCTTACAACCATCACTGCCTCCTATACATAAAGATGGGTGCTGTGGCATCGATTCTTATAGGATACTATTAGAAACAGCTTATTTGTCCAGAAATAGGAAAATGGTTACTTAAAGTATGGTGCATCCATCTGATGGATTATTGCAACATATTAAAAGCCATGATGTTTACAAAAATTGTATCATATCCATGGGACAAAACAGGATACAAATGATTTAGAGAGCATATTAGCAATTCTGTTTAAAATAAAATTAGGATTAGAAAGAATCTAGATGGAAAAGACCCAGATAGATAACACATCTGGAAAAGCTTTGCATATGGAAAGAAAAAAAAAAGAATTTTGTATGAAAAGACTTTGGCAGGAAAGGACTCTATACTAACAATACATCTTTGGGTAGGGAAACTACTGATGACATTTTTTTTCTTTCAGCTCAACTTTTTGAAATCTTCTGAATAAGCCAAATTAGTTTTATGTTAAAGACGTATACCTGGGTCAAAAGTTTTACAATGTGTGTTTATTAGACTATTCTTTCAACTCTAATGAAAGTTTTATTTTATCCTCACACTAAAAATTTGGGGGAAAAGGTTAATTATTGACACTCACTGGTTCCTTAACAGAACATTTATATGTCATGGGGGGAGAAATTTTTTGTGCCTTATTTATGAAAGATACAGGTATTTCTATTTGCTTACGCTACAAACTAAATACTTTTTTAAGGATCTTTTCTTTATTTTTTGTTCATCCTTGCCCGAGGATATTTTTCCATTAATTTTTAGGGAGAGTGGAAGAGAAAGGGAATGACAGAGAGAAACATCCATATGAGAGAAACACATCGATTGGTTGCCTCCTGCACGAGCCCTGGGCAGGGGAGGAGCCTGCAACCAAGGTACATGCCCTTGACCGGAATCAAACCCTGGACCCTTTGGTCCACAGGCCGACTCTATCCACACTGAGCCAAACCGGTCAGGGCAAAGATCTTTTCTCAATCTAATGACAATGAACTGTAAAGCAGTCTGTGTTGTGGTGATGAAATAAGTAATTTTAAAAATGAAACGCACATTAGGTGCTGTCATAAGTATACCAAGTGTTCAAGGAAGGGACTTGTCAATAGCAATATATATTTATTTATGCTTTATTATTAATAGATTTTTTTCTTTATTTTTCAAAAGGATTCCTTTCCATTAAAAGTTCGTGGTATCCATTTGATAAATGAGCCAATAATTTTTCATGCTGTCTTTTCCATGATTAAACCATTCCTGACTGAAAAAATTAAGGAACGGGTGAGTGAAATATATTCTTCACTATTCCTCTCTACCAAAAGTTCTAATCCTTTTTAATTTAAGAGCTGCTTTATTAAGCACCCACCATCATTAAGCTAATATTTATCTAACAGGCCAAATACTCTTATAAATTAACTAGAGGCCTGGTGCACGAATTCATGCACAGGTGGGGTCCCTCAGCCGGTGGGCGATCGGGGCCGATTGGGGCCAACTCACCCAGTCCTGATTGGGGACGATGGGGGCCAGTTGGCCGGGGAGGGACTGCGGGAGAGCTCCAGGGCATGTCCGGCCCTCTCCCCCAGTCCCAATTGGCCAGACCCCAGCAGCAAGCTAACCTACTGGTTGGAGCGTCTGCCCCCTGGTGGCCAGTGCGCATCATAGCAACTGGTTGAGTGGTCGACCAAATGGTCGATCGATTGGTTGGACACTTAGTAAATTACACTTTTATTATCTATACTAATAAAAGAGAGAGATGCAAATTGACTGTACCTTTGCGATGCCCACCAGCCAATCAGGAGTGAGTATGCAAATTAAACCAATGAAGATGGTGGATTAATTTGCATACATAGGCGCCGAGCAGCCAGGGGCAGGACACTTGCGTCGTCGCCATGGCGATGATGCAGGCGTTTCGCACTGCCCCAGCCACTCCGGGCCTCTAGGCAGCATGGGAAGGCAGAAAGGTGGCTCCGGCCCCGAGCAAAGGCGGAAAGGCGGAAAGGCGGAAAGGCGGAAAGGCAGCTCCGGCCAGAGCGAAGGTGGTGCCAGCAGCCAGGGGAAGGAAGGTCCCTTCTTGCACCAATCTTCATGCATCAGGCCTCTACTGTAGGATATTTCTTTTTAATTTTGGAAAATCAAGTTAGTGAGTCTGTGAGGTAACTGGGCCTCCTGCACATTGCTGGTGGGAGTGCAATATGGTATATTCCCTATAGAGGGCAGTGTATAATAGTTATCAAAATTACAGCCTTTGTGCTTCTGTCAATTTATCCTATCCACACATGTAAACAAAATTGCAGCAAATGATTGGAAACCACCAAGTGTTCATCATCAGGGGACTGGTTAAATGAACTGTGAGACGTCGACACAATGGAATACAACAAGATTTGTAGGATGTAACGTGAAATAAGCAAAATGCAGAAGAGTGTTTATGGTATGCTAGCTTTTTAAAAAAATTATATTTTCATTGATTTCAGAGAGGAAGGGAGAGGGAGAGAGAGATTGAAACATTATTGATGAGAGAGAATCACTGATTGGCTGCCCCCTACACGCCCCTACTAGGGATCAAGCCCACAACCCAGGCATGTGCCCTGACCAGAACTGAACCTGGGACTCTTCAGTCTGTGAGGCTGCAGTAGGCACAGGGGTAGGTCTCAGCCCATCCTCCACACCCCTGCTGGGCCCCTCCCCACCACGGCCCCCAGCCCCCTGTCTGCCAGCATCCCTGCTCCCGCCACCGCAGCTTCCACGTGCTGATGGCGCTGTCCCTGCTTGCACCCACTGACAGCATGGAGCAATTGGGACAGGCACCAGCTGCGGGTGCAAGTGGGGCCATCACCGGCAGCAGGTGGGAGTGCCAGGCAGGACCGCGGTGCACAGGAGCAAAGACTTTTCAGTAACCACCAGAGGCTCACCCTGATGACAGCAACTGGCGCTATGCCTTGGTCTGGCACCCCCACTCACCTCCTCCACCATCCCACCACAGGCAACGCCCACCATGTTCCACACATGCCCCCTGGTGGTCAGCACACGTCATAGTGACCAGTTGTTCGGTTGTTTGGTTGTTCCACTGTTTGATCTATTTGCATATTAGCCTTTTATTATATAGGATTGTTGCATGTATAGATGAACATTATATGCTTTTGATCCAAGGTTCCAAATCTTTACTTTAACTTGGGCATTATACTATTGAATTTTATAGTATAAAATATTTGAAATTTTAAGGCTTTTAACCATCATAACTGTCTCTTAATTTTGTACTAGCCAAGAATATCCATCAAATGTATCACATAAGTTATTTCCCATGTACCTAATCTTATGCTTTTATTTTATAGGAAACTAGAGGCCCGATGCACAAAATTCATGCATGGGTAGGGTCCCTAGGCCTGGCCAGTGATCAGGGCTGATCTGTGGGGTGACCAGCAGGGTTATCAGTGGGATCCCCCACTCCCGCTGGCACCCGCCTTGGCTGGCCTGGGGCCTGTGAGCTTGTGGCAGCTCCTGCGTTGAGTGTCTGCCCCCTGGTGGGCAGTGCGCATCATAATGACCTGTTGTTCCACAGGTCGTTCCGCCATTTGGTCAATTTGCATATTAGGCTTTTATTATATAGGATAACACCTGATAGGACATTTTTACCATCTACAGAATAGTCCCAGGATATTTGATATTTTGTTAAGAATCATTTGTACATGAAGGAATAGAATGTATAAAATATTTTTATTTAGAGTTTTAAAAGTATATTTGTGAAAGAGGAAGATAATTTTTTTATAAATCTTGTCTAGTTATAAGAATCCTACCTAATAATAGACAAATATGCAAATTGACCATACCTCCGACACACTCACAAGCCACGCCCACAAGCCACACCCACAATCCAATCAGAGTGAGCATGAAAATTAACCCAAACCAAGAGGGCTACAGCCACAGAGAGCAAGGTTTCCTAGGTAACAGAGGAAGCCAAGCTTTCCGCCTGCCCTTACCAGGCCTAAGCCTCCACTCAAGCTACAAAATTTCAATTATAGAAGGTAAACAAATTCAAACAAATGGCGGCAGAATGGAGCTTGAGAGAGCAGGCCAGGGTTGCCGCCGGCAACAGGGGAAGCAAAGCTTTCCGCACACCCTGGCCAGGCCCACCCACTTAAGGCAACAAAGTTTCAATTATAACCCCAACAGAAATGGCTGCCGGCCCTTGGAGGGAGCCCCAGGCTTGGCTCCGCTCCAGGTTACAAAGTTTCAATTGTAGAAGGAAAATAAATTCCAGATACCAGGGCCTCCACTTGGGTTGCCAGGGGGCGTGGCAGGCCTGCAAACCACCACAGGCCCCTTGCTCAGGCCACCCCACGCCCCAAGGGGCCCCCCCACCTGATCAGGGACACCCTTCAGGGCAAACCAGCTGGCCCCCACCCCTGTACCAAGCCTCTATCCTATCTAATAAAAGAGTAATATACAGATTGATCATCACTGCAACACACAATATAGCTGCCCCCATGTGGTCAAAGATCTTGCCCCCATGTGGACACAAGATGGCCACCACAAGATGGCCAGCAGGAGAGGGAAGTTGGGAGGCACCCAGCCTGCAAGGGAGGGCAGTTGAGAAGGACCAGGCCTGCAAGGGAGGGCAGTTGGAGGTGATCAACCCTGCAGGAGAGGGCAGTTAGGGGTGACCAGGCCGGCAGAGGAGGGAAGTTGGGGGCAAACAGGCTGGCAGCAGAGTGGTTAGGGGGTGATCAGGCTGGCAGGCAGAAGCGGTTAGGGGCAATCAGGAAGGCAGGCAGGCAAGCAGTTGGGAGCCAGCAGTCCTGGATTGTGAGAGGGATGTCCGACTGCCCGTTTAGGCCCGATCCCGGGCCTAAACGGGCAGTTAGACATCCCTTGAGGGGTCCCATATTGGAGAGGGTACAGGCTGGGCTGAGGGACAACCCCCCTCCATGCATGAATTTCGTGCACCAGGCCTCTAGTGCAAATATAAGAAGATAGTAAGATCAGATTCATAAGCAGCATAATCTAAACAAGTAAAATTCTTAGATTCATAAGTAGAGTAGTAAAGGATGTAGTATCAATACATGCTCTTCTATCTTGGAAGTTATTAGAGTACCTTCTTTTATGATGTTGGTTTTCCACTGGAAGTTCATCTAATGTATCAAGAGGCAGAAGACAAACCTAAAACATTTTGGCTATTTCAGATTCATATGCATGGGACCAATTTCAAACAAAGCTTACTTCAGCATTTCCCAGACATTCTTCCTCTGGAATATAGTGGCGAAGGATTCTCCATGGAGGATGTTTGTCAAGAGTGGACAGATTTTGTAATGAAGTCTGAAAATTATCTCAGCAGTATTTCACAGACCATTCAATGAGAAGAACTTGTTTAATGTGAATGCCTTGCTAATTAAAAATACAAATGAGTGAGATCCTCCTACCTCATTACATGAACAAAAAAAAATCTGTTTAATTAGTGCTCTGATTGATCTTTTGTAAAACTCTTCTGACATGAGCATCATGGGTATATAGGAAACTATTTTTTAAATGCATTTTCTTTACCTTGGGAGTAACTAAATGTTAATATACTTAAATGCATAGAAGATATTTCCTGATTTTTACACTTGAAAGTTATCTCTAAAGTAGCTATTCATGTGTGCCTTTAAACAAGTTCTCTGAGTACATTGGTTTACAAACAAATGTATAAATAGCCACTGAAAAAAACTATTAGCACAAATCAACTGATGGTAAAAATTTATTAGTAGCTGTTTTGAGTGGGTGTCAGATTAGACTATAATTCAGATTAAAATCTGAATGTAGTTTTACTATATTTACTTTTCTGTGGGCCAGCAAGATAGTTCATCTCAGGGAAATTCTATTTTAGCATATTTGCACAATAGAAGCTGTTGATGGGAGAGTCTAGATGTCTTAAATTATTGTATGTAGCATCTATAGGCCTCTCTGAAATGACTCATGTTGATATAATTTTGGAAATATTTCAAGCAGAGTTAATGGCTTCTTAATACTGTGTCTGCATTGTCAAACAAATCAAGAATGTGATTTTTGACTTCTGCTTTTGGTTATTCTCATCATGATTGCGTAGATATTTAGAGATATAATAATTAGCTGTTGTATACATAAACTCTGTTTTGGATGGAACAATAACACAATTACAAAAGGAAAAGGGTATGTTTACATTTTAAAAATCACTGTCAAATATATCAGTAACTTTTCAGATTTTTCATTAAATAATATGAGTTTTATTATTATATCAGAATATCCTAGCCAAATTCTATGATTCACATTTACTTAAAAAAAAACAAAACAGTAATTAAAATGTGCTGTTTGTACTGTAGCTTATGATAAAGAATATTTCATTTATTGAGAACCATATAAAGGTATGGCTTACAATTGATGACAGTGTTTATAGTGTTTTGTAATTTTTAAGTTTTATTTTAAACTGGAAAATTAAAGAACACAGTGTGCAGAAGTTGGTAGACATTTGTTCAGCTTGGTTGGGTTTCAACATAAATCATCCAATGGTAGCTCTGTGAAAGGGTATGTAAAGGGTGTTTTTCTTTATAAGAAAATTATTCTAATCAGGTGAGCTGATACTTATGATTCTTTGTACATATATCTATGATAAAATTGAGAATAATTGTGAATGTTCTTTAGAGAACGTGTTTTATTTTGGTTTAGCATTGGGAGGCTAATTTTACATGGTAATTTTTATTAAAAAAATTAGATGGTGCCTGTTCTGTGAAAAAAAGTTAGTCTTCTTTGCTAATTATACAATTTAAAATTGTATAATTAAAAAATAACAATAAAACCATTTAAAAGGAGTAAACAACAACAATAAGCTCTGGTTTACCCAACTTTTATTCCTAGAGAGAGGTTTACATAACGAAGTTTCTTTTCATTTACCCTTGGGTACTTAAAACACTTCCACCTGGCTTTGTGGAGTGATTATGTGAGCACATGAATAATGGATGACATTTAAAAATGTTTTTTAAGTGTGATTCATTAGTGATGTTATTAACAACAAATAAGAGGACATTTCATTATGGGACTTTGACATTTGTATAAAATGCAGCAATTCACTGAAGAACATTAGATGAACAATGTGAAATTAGCAGGCAATTTTATAAGGTGGCAAGATAAGCAGCTATCAAATTGTCTATATTACTTAACTGTAATTGAACCAGAAGTGCCTTTTAAAGATGATTTCTAACACATGATTATGGTGTTACTGAACTGCACAATAATTTGTTTTATTATTGTTCAAAAGAAAATAAAGATCTTTCACATAAACTATAGCTGTTTCTTTTTGCATTCTTTTTTCAAAACCTGCCTTTTCTGAAAGAAGAGTTTAAGAGAACCTTATCACATCTAGTTGTCCATTACACAAATGCCAGTTTTTTCTTCATAAATTTTCATGGCCAGTTTCTCCAACTGCTTAATTCAACACCACTTTCTGCTAATGCCTTTTGCTGTGCTTAAAGGGACCACAACTAATTTTATAAAACTAAGCCATGTTTACTAAGTTAAAGCCCCTGCGTGAAAAGAGCCAGAGTGTGCCACTAAATGAGATAATTTGATTTTGAAACAATGAGTGTGGCTCTTCCACAAAATACCACGTGCGGGCGCGCACGTACAGTGAGATTGAAACTTCGTGGCCCAGGCGCAGAAGTCTGTTTTCGGCCTGGGCGAGTCTATTTTGAAGAAGTGGCGTTAGAACACTCAAGGGGCCAAAGAGCCGCGTGTGGCTCGTGAGCCGCGGTTTGCCGACCACTGGCCTAGATTATGATTTTTAAAAATTTTGATTGATTTCACAGAGGAAGGGAGAAGGAGAGAGAGATAGAAGCACCAATGATGAGAATCATTGATTGGCTGCTTCCTGCACGACCCCCATTGGGGATTGAGCCTGCAACCCCAGCATGTGCCCTGACTGGGAATCGAACCATGACCTCCTGGTTGATAGGTCACTAAAGTTTTACGTATGGTAAAGTCCTAATATACCCCTTACAGCCATACCCTTTTCTTAGCTTCTATATGGTAGGAAGGTTAACCTTATGGTGAAGAATTATCCATTATCCTTAGTTGCCTCAAATGACAACTGTGTCTTTCATTTGTGAAAGCAGAACCTATTGATAGCTCCTAGCATACTGGACAGACTCATGTTAACCTAGGCGTCTTGTCAGTCCTTACCAGTATATAGCCCAACCAGCTCCTAAAACTACTTAAATTCCTCTCCGACCTCTTCAATACCTAGCAGGTCTTTTAAAAAAAAATAAAATATATATGTGTGTGTGTGTGTATATATATATATATATATACACACACACACACACATACATATACATATATATGCATATATATATACATATATATGTGTGTATATATATATATATATATATATATATATATATATATTGATTTCAGAGAGGAAGGGAGAGGGAGAGAGAGAAATATCAATGATGAGAGAATCATTGATAGGCTGCCTCCTGCATGCCCCACACTGGGGATTGACCCCTCAACTTAGGCATGTGCCCTGACTGGGAATCAAACCTTGACCTCCTGGTTCCTAGGTTGACACTCAACCACTGAGCCATGCTGGACAAGCCCTATCACTGGTCTTGACAGTCCACTAGTAGCCGTGGACTGAAAATGTAGAGGCCACCACTCAAATGTTACTGCATTCTTCCTCTCAGTGGCTCGGATGGCTCCCTAAAAGGGAAGCGGAGAGCTTGGTGGGAGATCTCAAGGACGTGACTGCTACATCTGATCACATCTGAGCCACCTTTTTGTCTGGAGCACATGCAGTATGGGCTACTCAATATGATTTGAAACTCTCACATCTTCCAGGAGATAAAAATTACTGTAAACCGTGTAATAAAGAATATCAGTTTTCTCACCCAAGAACTTAAAAAGACTCAACACAAAGTGCTCCCAAACTGACTGATCTTGGATCCCAGAGGGGGAACATGTGTTATGTTTGGAAGCAACTGCTGCATAGTTGTTCCCCCAAACGTCTCTGAACTCTACATACTAGTGCAAACAAGAACAATCAAGTTGCTAACAAAGAAATTCATCTGTTGCCACTGTAGTTCTGACCCCATCACTGAAGGATCTTTCCGTACTAATCTACTGGATTCTACTAGATTGGTTACTGTCTGGCCTCAAGTTCAGGTTTTATTCCTTATTACAACCTCTAAAAATCATTTTTTTTTCTGCTTGTATCCCCCAGATTAAATGCCTTGTCTCCAGAACCCTTCTCACCTCCAGACCACCGACACAGCACAATAGATGCTCCAGCTTTTTCTCCAAGAACAGCATCAACAAGCTCTGGCGGGTAGCTCAGTTGGCTAGAGCATCGTCCCAATACACCAAGGTTTTGGGTTCAACCTCCGGTCCGGGCACATGCAGGAAGCAGCCGATGAAAGCATGGATGGGTGAAACAACTGATTGATGTTTCTCTCTCTTTCTCTGCCCCTTCCTCTCTCTCTATAAAATCAGTAAGTACAATTTTAATAAAGAAGAAGAACAGCATCAACCAGCATCCACAAGAAATGCTGACTTTGTGAACTCTTTCAGGGAACCTTGACCAAAATTCCACAGAAATTATTCTAATTCCAAAGACAGTTCTAAGACAAACTATGTTTGTTTGACAAGGCCAACGAACACAGGCCCTTCTCTTGTGCCCAAACCTGCTGACAAAGCCAGGTGCGGACCCTCCAATTTCCCCCTCTATCTCATTATTGACTAGAACTGTGTGTCATGATTGATTAGCTAAGATTAGAATTCTTGTTCCTCCGGAAACTTGCTAACTACAGAGAAAACACATTTCCTGCTCAGATATCTGATTGAGACATCTCCTGCTTGCAAAACAGCCCTTACTGTAAGTCTCCAATATACCACATGTTAATTTCTTTCCACAAGAGTCTGAGGCAAAACCACCCTCCTGAGAAACTCTGATACTCAGATCTGGGGTGCTCTCCATATTGCAACATCAACCTTTCTACTTGTCCAGTTTTTGCCTTTGACAGAAGCCATACAAATATTGGCTGTTAGGCAGGTGGTCTGTCTGGAAAGATTGTGAGCTACCGAGGATTTCTGGAAAAGATTGTGAGCTACCATTTAACCTCAGCTTTATTTAGCCCCTTGCCACAGGAATGTTTTGTAGACACCAAGATGTGACTGGACCTCCTTTAACTGACTCTGCCTTCACCCAGTTACTGCATCTAGCACACGCACAACACACATATACACACAATAAAACATTGATAAATAATGTAGACTTCTAGTAAAGCTTTCCTGTAGAAATGGAAAGAGGGCTAACTTGCAGACTACCCAGCAAAACCTCGAAGTAACTTTAAAAAAATATTTTATTTATTTCTAGAGAGACAGAAAGGGAGAGGGAGAGACTCACCTATGTGACAGCAAAGCATCAATTGGCTGCCTCCCACACGCTGCCCTCCCGTCCCTGGGGCATGTGCCCTGACCCAGAATTGAACTGGCAACCCTTCGGTGCATAGGACGACGCCCAGCCAACTGAGCCACACTGGCCAGGGCTGTTCTTCTTTTCTTAAACAACTGGTTGTTCAGATTTTAAACAGCACCTTTTGACTCTCACCTAGTACCTATATGCAGTCAATGATCTTTTATTTTTTCTTGTACTGTCTCCATTTTTCTCTCATTTTTAAACTTGCATTCTTTCTACTTGGCGGAACATATGCTTACATTTATTCTTTGACCCATGTCCCTATCCTTATTTTAGTCTTAGCTCTACCATTAAATATATTAAATGCTCACCACCAGTTATTTTGGTAAAATTTCCCCATCATCTTTTGTTTAGAGGAAGTTAATTTTCTAGTTGGTTTCCCAGGAAGAGCAGGTGAGAACAGTATAGCCCTCATACTTGAAGTATAGCTCAGCTATGTATAGAATCCTTGAATAGGAGTTTACTTAAATTTTTCTTGAAATGATGTCCCATTGTTGCCTTAATTTTATGTTGCTTTTGAAGTATTCTTACCCTCATAAGTAAATAGATTGTTTTGCCCGGTGGCCTTAACAATTTTTTATTTTTCCTCAATGTCCAACCATTTTGCTAAGTTGATCATTTCAGGTCAATTTTTACCATTTTTCTCTTATTTACACCAAGTTCTTGGATTGTAGTTATAAACATTAGTCCTGTTCCTTTGCTTCATTTTTTTCTCCTTTCAGGAGTCTAATAAGACATATGTTAAATCTTTTCTGCCTGTTTTCCATTTTAAGCACTTTCTCTCTTGACCTGTTTTATTTATGTAAGTTTCATTTCCTTGGTTGTTTCTTTCTCTTTTTCAGTGATCTGTATTAATATTCCACTTGAATCTTTTCTGCCTTGGACAGACAGTGGTAATTCTTCATTTCTGAGGTGGTTTTGTCTTTTCCTTCAAACTTTTTTTTTTCTGATTTGATCAACTCCTATGGCATTTCTTCCTCTTTTTGCCCATTTCTGTCCTTAGGTTTTGAACTTCTCATCTATATTTGGTTGGTATACACATACACATATATTTATCCTATGCTTGAGGATATTTTATTTTGTAACTGTTTGACTGTACTTTGAGGAAGAATTTTCATTAGATGAAATGTTATAATTCACCTTATCTGTTTTCTTCTTGAAGTAGTTTTGTATTGTGTTGATTTGACTTTCTAAAAATGGGCTTTTTTTGTGTGTAGATACCTTCCTGGCTGAAAAGTGTGTATTTTGTCAATATAGTGAAGTGTAATTTCTTCAGCAGGTGTTTTTGTGGTGGTGGTGGTGTATATGTTGGGGTGAGGAGGGGTGGCTGGCATGACTTTTTTGTTTCTTACAGGATCCTTAATTTTCCCCTTCTATCCTTCTTTCCCTTCACTGCCATATCATTAAGGGACACTATTCCCTTGTCAATAAAGCTGATTCTCCCTTAGAAGCAATACTTACCTGAAGCTGACAATTCTAGTCCCACTCATTTTCAAGACTCTTTTCCTATAATTAGTATTATAATCTACCGAGGTCCAGATTGTGTTCAATATTATAGCATTTAATGTTTGACATTTTCTTTCAGGGTTTGATTTTGCTCATGCTTTGTCTATATCTTCCACTCTCCTTTTCTCTTTATCAAAGATTCTCTGAAGACTTGTCTCTCCCACTCAAGATCCAGTCTTCCAGCTTTGTTGCAATTTGATACTTACCAATATTCTAGTAATCTGATGTTTGTGGTGTCTGTCCTCTATCTCCTAGTATCGCTAAAGGCACGGATCATGTGTAATTTCATTCGTACTCCTTTAACACCTAATGGTTTTTGAAGACGTGTGGAGAGATTCTGGTTTAGGCATTTGCCATTATCTTTTAGACCCAAGCATAATTGACCCCTTTATCTCTCAAAAGAACTTGGTCTCTGTTGAAAAGCATCTCCAATTCATTCATTTTCATGCTAATAGTTTATTAATTATACAATTTATGTATTCATTCTCTTATTGATGCTTACATTGCATTTAGTATTTCACTATTACAAAAATATTCTTCAAAGAACATACCTGTATAAATGTCTTCATTTAGACATGCAAGCATTTTTTTAGGGTATCTACTTACATACACCAAAAAGTGCTGCTGGATTGCAGAATAAGTGCACCATCACCTTTACCAGAAACTGCCTAATTGCTGTAAAAAATTATTGTAATAATTTAGTCTACCAGCAGTATTAAGAGAGTTCTCATTTTTCTACACTCTTGTTATAATCAAGGTTAACATTTTTGTAGATTTGAAGCATGTGACATTTTGTCTTTTAAAAAAATATATATTTTTTATTGATTTATTGAGAGGAAGGGAGAGGGAGAGAAAGAAATATCATTGATGAGAGAGAATTATCAATCAGCCGTCTCCTGCACGCCCCCTACTGGGGATTGAGCCCGCAGCCCGAGCATGGGCCCTTGACTGGAATCAAACCTGGGACCCTTCAGTCCACAGGCCGAGGCTCTATCCACTGAGCCAAACCAGCTAGGGCTATTTTGTCTTAATGTGCATTTACCTGATGATTAGTGAAGATTTGCTTTGTATTTCACCTTCTTTTCCCATTTTTTATAGGGTTGCTGTGTTTTCTTATTTAGTTCTTTGTATATTCTAGAAATGAACATTTTTAAAATTCTATATTTTGTAAACATATTTTCCAAGTTTGTACCTTACTTTTAATTTGCTTAAAGTTATATAGAAGTTTTAGTTATATTGTTAAATCTATCAAATGTTTCCATTAACATTTGTATTTTAATCCTTTGACCACCAAAGTCATGAATATATACTTCTGCATTTTCTTGTGTTTTATTTTGCCTTTCATATTTATATCTTTACTCACTTGTAGTTTATTTTTGTGTATAATGCCAAGTAATAATTTAATTTTTTTCCTGCGTGGATTTGAGCTCCAGAATCACAAATTCATATTTACAAAGGCTCCTCATCTATTCAATTATGTTCAAAACCAGCTGAGTAAGTAAGGTCTTTCACAATATCTTTAACCACATCCTTTGGCCTTATCTCTCACCACACCCTTCCAGTTTCTTGTCAAACTAGACTCCTTATTGCAGTCACTCTCCTTGAAATATGCCAAAACCATGCTGTTATTCTCTCCATACATCATGTTCTCTTCCTGTCTTTTTTTCCTTACTGAACTGTAAGCTTCTTGAGAAAAAGAGAGTATCCAATTCATCTTGGCATCTTCAATACTGAGCAGTGATTGAGTAGATTTTCAAATACTTCAACTTTATTCTGAATTTAATTTGGGCCTTATAGGTGGGCACTTCCACCTAATATTATCCATATCGATACATTTTACTTTTTCACACACAGAAAAAAAAAGTTTCCTGTCTTACCTACTTACCATGAAAAGAGTGATTCCAAATCTCAAAATTTTATTTATTTATTTATTTATTTAAAAATCTCAAAATTTTAAAAATAACCCTCAAAAAACTTTTAATGAACAGGAACCAAAGCCATCAGATATGCCTCCCGTTTATAGGACACAGTCTGCGGATGGCGCTAATAGAGACGTCGGTGAGCCTCTTCTGAGGGCCTCGCCTGGCCTTGCCACTTTGCAGGAGATGCCAGGGGTTGTCCCTCCTCGACTCAGTTCTGAAGTGAGGCCATGCGCCTGGGAACATGTTCACATCCATCGTCCTTCCCTTTCCCAGGCGCCGCTTTCCTCCAGATGCCTCGACCCTGCAAAGAAATAACAGGATGTGGCAATCACCCCCTAAGTCGCAGCCTATCCTTACATGGGACGCTGGAGTGTCCACGTGGCTGTTGGCATTCCTCACTACAAAGCTCTGGCCTTTGGGGCAGGAGCCACAGTTGGCGCAAAGTTCTCAGGCGCCTTCTAGAATCCCTCGCCGCCTTTCAAGCTGCCTGGTGACGGGGTCCCGCAGGGACCCAGGATCCTCCTCTTCGCGGGTCTGAGCTGGGCGCCCCAGCTGTGACCTCATCACATTGATTAACAGTTGCAAGGGGAGACCACCCCGGGCCCACCCAGCCGATGCCGAACGGGCGGGCGCACCAATCGCGGGTTAGCAGGTGGCTGAATGCGGTCGAGCCATGCGGCGGGTGAGACGACGGCGCCCCTGGAACCCCCGCTCCGAGGTCGCCTTGCGCGCGTGCGCCGGGACTACATTTCCCATAGGCCCCCGCGGCGGAGCGCCGCCCAGCCGGACGCCCTCCAGCCGCCTCGCGGCCACGCAGCGGCCGCTCCGGGCCACCCGGCCGCAGAGCCTTTGAAAGACGGCGGGAGGCGGCCGGCGCCATGGCGAGCCCGGGACACCTGCTGTACGCGCTGGGCCTGCTGCTGTGCGCAGCGGTGACCCTCCGGCTGTCCGCTGCCCCTGCCTCCACCCAGAAGCCCATCATCGGTAAGAAGGCGCCGTGTCCAACTTGGCGCCTCCTGCCACGGGCTCCGGGGAGGCGTCGGGTCCGGGGAAGACCGTGGAGCGAGGGTGCGCCGGGAGCCCACAGGCAGGGCAGGAGAGCCGCGCCAGGACGCCGTGTGCATCTTGCTGAAACCACGCTGATGCCTGGTTGATTTCACAGGCCTTTAAAGCTGGGAGGGTGGAGAAAACCTTGCAGATTGTTTTATTCTCTAGGGATTTCTATGAATGAAGCAAATTCTGTGCATGCATTATAGTCATTAAAATTTCACTGGTTGAGGGTATGTTTCAAGATGCAATGCACTGTACGTATAGAAATCGAGTTGACTAGATATTCAAGAAATTATGGTCTTACCTCGGGTTTTGTCATCTTGAGCAGTGGAGGGCAGCAGTGGCCCGTGTGATCCTAATGCCAGTTCTGTGTGGGGTTCAAATGAAGCATGTAATATTTCGTTTCCAACAAATTCATATTTTAAAAAGTCAAATCCGTTTGCTTTGTCAGAAGGATTTGAGACAGGGCAGGAGAAGGCTACCCGTGGGAAGTCAGCCTGGAATAAAAACGTGCCAGAAATAATTTATGCCAGCAATTAAGATTGGTTTAATTTGTAACTAAATGCAAAGTAGATGAGAGTCTTTTCCTTTATATTGGTAATGCCCAATTTTCAAATGGGTTGTGTATCAGTATTTGGACATTGGACTGCCTTGTTTCATAGCTATGTAAGTTAGAGGTTAGATTCTCCAAGGAGAATTAACTCAAAATGTAATTCTGTGTGGTGGGTTGGGAATTGTGGGTTCAGGGAGGAGGGGGAAAAGGAGAGGAGGGGTATTCTTTTCCCTTTTCTAGAAACAGTGGTAGTTCAGGGTCAAATGTAGAAAGAATGAATATGCTTTTGGGCACCCTGATCAATTAAGACAAAATAGTTAACTGAACACCTACTACATGCCGAGCATTAAGTTAGGAAGTGCAAAGGATTCAAAGACAAGCCAGAAAAGTTGTGAGATAGCTTTAAAGTATGGGTGACATTTTGGTCACATTCTGAGGGGCTTGGAACAGAGCCTCAACTTTTCTCCCCAGATGGGGAAAGTGAGTATGTGTGGAAGCAAGGGGAGGCGGATACGTCTCTCTCATGTACGTATTTTTCTCCTTTCTGGTATCTTGTGTTCACATGTCCCAGTTCTCCCTTGTGGCACCTCACCCTTGCCTACCCTGTACCACTCCCATTTCCTATGACACTCCCTAATTTTTGCCCTACCAAATTTTGTTTTCCTTAAGAGGATCCAACCTATCCATGGGGAGAAAAACAGTCTTACTGAACAGATTTTGGCATTTGGTATATATTAACTGAGTGTCTGAGAAAATGACAGTTGTAAGAAGCTGGGACTACAGGAGAGTTGTCTCTTGTCACCTGCAGAGACACTGAAAGTGTTCCAAACGGTGGAGTAGGGATGGCTGCGGGCACAGGTGTGCTCTCTGGAGAGACGTGTTTTGATGGGACTCGGTATTATTCTGGGGCTGAGGTTCCAGTGGTGAGAGGCAGCCAGGGAGGTAGGTGGGGCAGAGCACATAGGGTCCTGTAATAGTTATGAGAGCTTAGGAGCCCATTGGAGTGCGGGGAGGTACACCCTGCTGATCTATCTCTGTGATCTCATTTTCTATCGCTTTTCCCTCTAGCTCACACAGGGCTCTGGTCCATATGGACTCCTTGCAATGTGACAGGCACACACCTGATTCAGAGCCTTTGTCCTTGCTGTTCCCTCACCCGGATCTCTCTTCCTCCAGATATCTGCATATGCCTTGGCCCCGCACCTCTCTTAGGTCCTGGATCAAATGCCATGTTCTACCTTCTCGGGGAGGACTTGCCTCGCAAGCATGTTTAAGAGATCCCCTTTCCCCCACAGATGGGACACCCCCCATCCCCAAACACACACCTCTTCCTCTGCTTTACTTTTCTCCATAGCACTATGTATTTTATCTTGTTTATTTATTTTTTGTCTTCTCTCCTTTCCCTCCCACACACTAAATTAAAGCCCACAGGGCAGTGATTTTTATTTGTTTTATTCATTTATGTGTCCCCAGCACCTAGTTCAGTGCCTGCTATGTGGTGTGATTTTGTAATATATACTACGTGAGTGAGTGAATGAATGAATGAGTGAATGGTGATATCAGGTTTCTTACCATGTGGAGAACTGGTTGGAGATGGTGGGGGGTGGTTTAAGAAAGGTTGGAGAGAGACCTTTTAAGAGGCTATTAATGATAATAGCTGGGGGGAGGCAAGATGTTTGCTTGGATTGAGGTAGTTTTGCTGATGTCGGAGAGATGTGGATAGAAGATATTTCCACTCTTGCTTTGTTGTCAAGGAAACAGTGCGTCTTTGAGTGTGTGTGGGAAGGAAGAGGCCTCCTTCTAGGTATAAGGATCTGTATGTACTGTGAGACCCATTGTAGATCTAAGGCTGCGTGAAGGAGGCTGGTGCTACTGTAAACATGCGTTGGGGACTTACTTGGCCTCCCTGATGAGGGCAGAGAGAGGAGGCTACTCAGATCAGCTTCCACTGTTCCTTTTATAAAGTTTGTGGGTGCACTTGCAGGAGAAGCTTCATATTTAATTCTGGGAATTAAATGAGTAAAGCACAGTAGTCCACCTGTCTTTGTAGGGAATACGTTCCAATACCCCCAATGGATACCTGAAACCATGGATAATACCAAACCCTAAATATACTATGTATTTTCATATATATGTAAGTATATATGATAAATTTTAACATAAGTTAGGCTCAGTAAGAGATTAGTAACAATAACTAATAAATAATAAAATAGACCAGTTATAACAATGCAGTTGACCCATACAGTTGAAAAATTGAATATAATTTAAGTCGACCCTCCGCATCTGCGGATTCCCAACCCTGGTTTAAAAATACTGTTTTTGATCCGTGGTTGGTTGAATCTGCATATGTGGGGATATAGAGGGCCGAGTATATAATTATTGAAAAAAATCGTGTATAAGTGGATCCATACAGTTCAAACCCGTGTTCAAGAAACAGCGCTATGCTGTAATAAAAGTTAGGTGAACGTGGTGTCTCTCCCAAAATATCTTATTGTACTCCACTCACCTTTTCCCTTGAGGAAGCACTTCACAGCTTCTCTTTGCCGTGTTCGAATTGCCAGCGCTGGTCTTGCACTTTGGGGTCATTATTAGGTAAAATAAGCATTACGAGAACTGCTGTCCTAGCCAGTCGATGTGCTAACCAAGTCCGTCACTAAGTGGTCCGGAGCATCTATAGCTTGAAGATGCTGGATAAAGGGATGGGTTCATGTCTGGGGTGGGGTGGAGTGGGACGGCTTGAGATTTCATCATGCCTCACAGATCAGTGTGCAATATATAACTTATGAATTGTTTATTTCTAGAATTTTCCATTTAATATTTTCAGACTGCAGGTGACAGTGGGTAGCCAAAACCTCACAAAGTTAAACCTCTGATAAGGGGGAACTACTGTCATATATATATATATATTTTGTTGTTGTTGTTGTTGTTATATTTTTACTGTGATTTGTTTCAGTTTCTGAGCAGAAAAAAGGCAATTGTTTGAAACTAAAACTTTTTATTTTGTAATTTAGGAATATTAATGCAAACATGCAATACTAAGGAAATGAAAAACCTGGGAAAATACTATATTGCTGCATCCTATGTAAAGTATTTGGAGTCTGCAGGTGCAAGAGTTGTACCAGTAAGGTATGATTCAGTATTTTTTTACACTGTATAAATAACACTGCTGTTTTACCTTTAAAATTAGCTTTTATCTCTAAAATGAATGCCTCCCTTTGATTGCATCATTTAAATGTGGTACTACTGCACCTGATTTTTGTCACAGATCTGATGCTTAAAGTCTCTCACTACATTGCTTAAAGTATGAAGTGATGTTTATCTCTCACATCATTAGAGGTATGTCATATGTATTAGATAGAGAATGAAATGATAGTTGTTTTTTTTTACAACCCCAAAGACGGTCCTCATTAGACAATCGTGAAATTAGTGGAGTAAAATAATCTATAACTTTACCACCTTTATTCCATAATTTTTGGGTAAGGGTCCACTTAGGGAATAAAGGAGATTTTTGGAAGATGACTTTCGAAGTACCTTCACACTCTACTTTAAAAGTTTGTAAGTAACTAATACAGCAGTGTTGCTTCAGTATAAACTGCAGGTATTACAGTTTTAAAAGAGCGACATTGGTTTTGTGATGTAATGACCTAGTAAGAATAAAATGATTCATACCATATATTGATTTGGAAAGAGTTGAATTTTTTAACAACAAAACTTTATGTGTTCACAGTATCTTATCATCCAAAATTAGTGTATTTTGGAAGCTTCCAGCACCACCCTCTAATCCATTATAAGTGATCTCACGCACAAAATACCACTTTTTGCTCTGTGCAAACTGCTTTTGTAAATAATTCTGCATTTAAAAACTGTACTATGCTCTGGCCAGTGTGGATAAATGGTTAGAGCTTCGGCCTGCACACCAAAGGTTCAATTTCCAGTCAAGAGCACGTACTTAGGTTGCAGGTTCCATCCCCGGCCCTGGTTCGTGTGTTTCTCTCTCAATCAGTGTTTCTCTCTCTCGTACTCTCTCCCTCTCTCCTCTCACATCTCCCTCCTTTCCACTCTCTCTAAAAAATCAATGGAAAAAAATATCCTCGTTGAGTGAAGATGAATAACAACAAAACAAACAACCCCCCCAAACAAACAAACAAACAAAAAAATCTATAACCAAAAATACTGTTCAAATGGAATATTAATAATCAAAATGCAAGTATTACAATTTAGAGAATTATATCACAAAATGCTTCTATGTTTAGCTTCATAAGGATTGTCTTTTTAAAAAAAATATATATATATTTCTTTATTGATTTCAGAGAGGAAGGGGAAGAAAGAGAGAGAAACATCAATGTTGAGAGAGAATCATTGATCGGCTGCCTTCTGCATGCTCCCTACAGGGGATTGAGCCCGCAACCCGGGCGTGTGCCATTGGCCAGAATCGAACCCGGGACCCTTCAGTCCGTAGGCTGATGCTCTATCCACTGAGCCAAACCGGTTAGGGCAAGGATTGTCTTCTTACTCATTATTTTACATTTAGCTGTCTCTACCCCAAGATGAACATTTGCTTTTGATGTTAGTCTTTAATTCCTCAGTAGCAGATCTAATTTTTCAAATGAAATCTTACTTGGAGACCAGATAGCACCAGAGTTTTAGAGCTGCAGAAGAGGCTCCAGGGAATCTTCAGAACCGCCTTTCAAAGTTTTGATTATGGAAACATTTTCTGCAAGCCGTTCTTCTAGGACAGTGGTCGGCAAACCGCGGCTCTCGAGCCACATGCGGCTCTTTGGCCCCTTGAGTGTTCTAACGCCACTTCTTCAAAATAGACTCGCCCAGGCCGAAAACAGACTTCTGCTCATGGGCCACGAAGTTTCAATCGCACTGTACGTGCGCGCCCGCACGTGGTATTTTGTGGAAGAGCCACACTCAAGGGGCCAAAGAGCCACATGTGGCTCGCGAGCCGTGGTTTGCCGACCACTGTTCTAGGACATTAGAGCCGACAGCCTGGGTGGGAAGTAGGAGGGACAGAGGCAGGTGTACCAGTTCAGAGACTTGCACTAGGCTGTGAAGCGGGGAGGGTTTGTCTTAGAACAGAGGTTGTAGCCTTGATAGGTAAATATTATTTTAAGGAAAATAAACACGACTTGATGACTAGTGTAAGGGTACAGGGAGGAAGAGATGAGAAAGACAGAAGTTTTGAAACGGGGGAAGTGTTGAAACCAGTGATTCACCAAGTACTGGCATGTGTGACAGACACTGAAAATGTGACTGTCAGCATAAAGGTTGATTTCCAGCTTGGGTTCCCAGAGTTCTTTTTAAGTAAATTGCTTGGAATTAGAATCATAGGATCATATAAAAACCACGTAACACATGGCAGCTAGATTCCCAGAGTAACCTGCACAGGGTTACCTAATGCAGAACGAGACAGAGGATCTCACTGATAACGTCGGGTTCATTTCTGCAGGTTGGATGCTGGGAGCCAACTCCTGCAGGTTAGAGGGAAAAGGAGGAGGATGGGAGACATAGGCAGAATGCTGGAATAGGTAAAGAAGTTTGTCTCTGGTCTTCACTTGTCTTCTCTCTACTACCTTCTCTCTCAGGTGCCTGCTGCTCTCAGGTTACCCCGGTTTCCCGCTGTGGGATTAGTGGGGCCCACAGAGACTCCTCTTCCTGAGAGGTAGCACGTGGCACCCCACGGGCTGCTTTTGCTTTAAAAATGTGCTTTGTTCACACAGCATTATAAAGCATTTTACACATTAGCAAATCAGAAGACTTTAATAAAATCTTGACTTTTGGCCTCTTTTTTTTTTTTTTTTTATTTTTTTAACAAAGTTATCTGGAGCTGATTTGAAGTGGAGCCAGTGCTCTCCACTGGCAGCAATGCCCTTCACTCCTTGTCATGCTGTGTCATTTGTCATCATTACCTGGCTTACACGGTGTTTTTTTAGTTAAAGAGAGAGGGAACTATTTCTCTTTCTTTGAGAAGTTCTTTTGCTTCAAAAAAGTCTCACAACATGCACATAACATCTGCATTCAAAGTATGTGACCTGGCCTATTGTCCCTGGCAGGTCTCTGGGGCACTTGAGTCTGTGACAGCCTCCCTCTCCCAAAACATTCAACAGTTACGGCTCTTAATGTGATACGCAGGGGTCAAAACTTCAGTCATGGACAATGCTGAAGCCATTTGTTTAAAATGAATGAAATGATTGAAGCTAGCTTACATGGCTAGCTGTCAGAAGTCCCTAGTGTAGCTGAGTGGTCTAAATCCATTCTGTTTCCTGATGGTGGTGGCTGCCCATCCTGATTTAAATATCCATGGGGGAGATTCTGGGTCCTGAAGGGTTCCCTTATTGTTGGCACAGTTTGGGCAGATTGAACTGGCAAAATACTGGGAATGAGTAAACTCACATTTCATCTCCCTGTCGCTTCTCAAGTCAGGGCCACCTGCCCATTTATCCGCCATGTAAGAGAATGGTAAGCAGCATTGCAATGTCACCCGCTGCTTTGTGGCTCTTTGCCAGAAGGATTATTATAACTTCCGAACAGACCTGAGCTTGCACAGCTCATTTGGAGTTAGAGCAGAGCCCAGAGGGGTTTGCTGGCCTAGTACAGCCAAG
This sequence comes from Eptesicus fuscus, assembly GCF_027574615.1. Taxonomy (NCBI): domain Eukaryota; kingdom Metazoa; phylum Chordata; class Mammalia; order Chiroptera; family Vespertilionidae; genus Eptesicus; species Eptesicus fuscus. The sequence continues at coordinate 34,049,389 of NC_072491.1, read as the reverse complement.
TTCAGGGCATCAGAGGTGTCCACTTAATAATGTTGATGAAATTGAAGCAGTAATAAAAAAAATTTCCAGCAAACAAAAGCCCTGGTCCTAATAGCTTCACAGGGGAATTTTACCAAACATTCAAAGAAGAACTAACACCTATCCTCAAACTATTCCAAAAAATTCAAGAGGAAGGAACACTTCCAAGCTCTTTCTCTGAAGCCAGCATTATCCTAACCCCCATACCAGATAAAGACATTACAAAGAAAGAGAACTACAGGCCAATATCTCTGATGAACATAGACGCTAAAATCCTCAACAAAATATTAGAAAATTAGATCCAGCAATATATTAAAAAGATCATACACCATGACCAAGTAGGATTTATTCTGGGGATGCAAGGCGGGTACAATATCTGCAAATCAATAAATGTGATATAGCACAATAACAGATTTTAAGATAAAAGTCACATGATCATATCAATTGAAGCAGAAAAAGCATTTGACAAAATTCAACATCCCTTTTTGATAAAAACTCTCGGCAAAATGGGAATAGAGGGATCATACCTCAACATAATAAGAGCCTTATATGACAAACCTACAGCCAACATCATACTCAATGGGCAAAAACTAAAACCATTTCCCCTAAGAACAGGAACAAGACAGGGATGCCCATTTTCACCACTCCTGTTTGACATAGTACTGGAAGTGCTAGCTGTAGTGATCAGACGAGAAAAAGAAATAAAAGGCATCCAAATTGGAAAGGAGTAAGTAAAACTGTCATTATTTGCAGATGACATGATATTGTACATAGAGAACCCTAAAGACTCCATCAAAACACTATTAGATTTAATAAATGAATTCGGCAACAAAATTAACACCCAGAAATCTATGTTTTTTTATATACCAACTAGAGGCCCAGTGCATGAATTGGTGCACCAGTGGGGTCCCTCAGCCTGACCTGCGGGATCAGGCCAAAACCAGCTCTCTGACATCCCCTGAGGGGTCCCAGATTGCGAGAGGGTGCAGGCCAGGTCAAGTGACCCCACAGTTGCAACCCCACAGTTGCACAATCAGGGCCAGGGAGGGATGTGGGAGGTTGGCCAGCCGGGGAGGGACAGCAGGAAGGCTCCAGGGCATGTCCAGCCCATCTCGCTCAGTCCCAATCGGCCAGTCCCCAGCAGCAAGCTAACCTACTGGTTGAAGCATCTGCCCCCTGGTGGTCAATACATGTCATAGCGACTGGTCGACTGTCTGCCCCCTGGTGGTCAGTGCACATCATAGCGAGCGGTTGAGCGGCCTTAGCATATTATGCTTTGATTGGTTGAATGGCCGACTGGTCGACTGGACAGTTAGCATATTAGGCTTTTATTATATAGGATAATGAACTCTCAGAAAGAGAAACTAAAAAAAAAAAATCTCATTTACCATTTCAACAAAAAATTAAAGATACTTAGTAATAAACTTAACCAAGCAGGTAAAAGACCTGTACTCAGAAAACTACAGGACATTGAAAAAAGAGGTAGAGGAAGATATAAACAAGTGGAAGAATTCACAGGGTGTTTGACGAAGGTGCCTCAGAATAATCCACGGCCAGATTAAGCCAGTATACAGTGATCTGCATGTCATCCCTCCCTAGATCTCAACTCTTCTAACTTTTGAATACACAGTAGTCCCTAGACCTTTGCAGTTGGTGGTGGGGGGAGTGAAGCATGGTGGAGGCTTTTCTTTTTTTTCTTTTTTTAATATATTTTATTGATTTTTTACAGAGAGGAAGAGAGAGGGATAGAGAGTTAGAAACATCGATGAGAGAGAAACATCGATCAGCTGCCTCTTGCACACCCCCTACAGGGGATGTGCCCGCAACCAAGGTACATGCCCTTGACCGGAATCGAACCTGGGACCCTTGAGTCCGCAGGCTGATGCTCTATCCACTGAGCCAAACCGGTTTCGGCTGGTGGGAGGCTTTTCTATGGATTGTTTTTATCTGCTAAAGCTGCCTGGAGTTAAGACAGGCATGTTAATACATATCTGTTTAGACCTTACATAAAATTGACTAGTGGAGAAATTACCAATGCTTAAATCTCCTGTGTTTTTTTTTTGTTGTTGTTGTTGTTAATAATTTTTTCATTTTTCAATTACTGTTGACATATACAATATTATATTAGTTTCAGGTATACAACATAGTGATTAGGCATTTGTATAACTTATGAAGGGATCCCCAGTAAGTCTATTTAGTACCCATCTGACACCATACATAGTTGTTACAATACTACAGGCCCGGTACACGAAATTCGTGCACGGGTAGGGTCCCTAGGACTGGCCAGCGATCAGGCCGATCTGTGGGGCGACTATTGGGGTGATTGGGACCCCTGCTCACGCCCGTCTTAGCCGGCCTAGCACCGCCCACTTGCTGGCCCCACCCCCGCTGCTGACGGTTGCCTACCTCTGCGGGGCAGCTGGTGCGGTGATTGGGGGGCCCCCGCTGGCACCCACATTGGCTGGCCTGGGGCCTGCAGGCTGGGGGCAGCTCCTGCATTGAGCATCTGCCCCCTGGTGGTCAGTGTGCATCATAGCCACTGGTTGTTCTGCTATTAGATCAATTTACATATTAGGCTTTTATTATATAGGATTATTGACTATATTTCTTATGCTGTACTTTACATCCCTGTGAGTACTGTTATATATGGCAATTTGTACATCTTAATTCCTTCACCTTTTTCACCTAGTCCCATAACCCCCTTCCCATCTGGTAGCCATCAATTTGTTCTCTGTATCCCCAAATCTCATGGTCTTTAATATTTTGCATATGAACACATACTTCACAATATTAAATTATATTAGACCAAAGGAAAGCATGTTTACTTGTATGATTAGCAAAACAAGGATATAATTGTGTGGCTTTCATGTAGTTTGAAAAGATGCCTCTAGGAAGGTAGAGAGGTGATATTACCTAGTATTTAAGAATTATTTTTCATCTGGCTTTTAACAATAATGCGGTGACTTCATTTAGAGCCTGACTGTTTTCATAGGTTTGGGAAATGGATGTTTTGTCACTGTTTTTCTTGTTTTCAGGCTTGATCTTACAGATGAAGAGTATGTAAAGCTTTTCCGATCCATTAATGGGTAAGTTGGCAGCACTGCCTTGATACGGTGTGTGAGGTCTATGTAGTCTGCTCTTGCAAAAAAGTACACATAAGTATTCCATGTGTTTCTGTGTAACTGTCTTACAGTGGTCTACCGTTAGATTTCTGAGTTCTTTCAGAGGAATTACATTGTTGAGAGAGAGATGCAATTGTCCTGTAGAGAAGGAAGCTTAAGAAATTAATGTTACACAGTAGACATATATCATTTTTTAAAATGTGTGACATAGTCTTTGTTCTTTTAATGCCTGTCTTAAGTATTTTGAAGCCACTTTGAATGGCATGGTGTACTGCTAGCTTAGGGGATTTATAAATCTTAAGCCTAAGGATACTACTCAGTTCTCTTTCAGAAGGTGATTTGAATAGAACTTGGAAAAAATTGTCTATACTGTGGCATCACCAAAAAAGTTATGATTGGTTACCTCACAGAAAAAAAAACTTTTAATATGAAAAAATGTTCAACATTATGCATGATTTAAGGAAATCTAATTATAGCAATTAAAAAAGATTTTTAAAAACTATTAAGTTGACAAAGATCAGAAAATTTGTTAATATTGTTTGGTGAAGATGTGAAGAAACAAGTATTCTCGTACTTTGCTTATGGCTGTGTAAGTTACATAGTCTTTTGGGGGCCAGTTTTGAAATACCAATTGCAATTAAAAATGCACATACCCTTTGAGCCAGGAAATCCTTTGTAAGGAAAGTTATTTTATAAGTATATACCCCCCATGTGTAGAGTTGGATCCATCATATGCACTATAGCACTGTTTGAAATACACTCAATTTCAAAGCCACCCATTAGTCCATCAGTTGAGAATTAGGTAAATAAAGGAGGCTGTCTATATCTGATAGAATGTATGACAGGTTAAAAAGCGGGATACCTGTCGGTGCTGCTTTGGACACTGTTGTTACTTGAACAATGTGATATTATATGAAAAAAGCAAGGCACATAGTGGTATGTGTAGTGTACTCCCATTTACTTTGGTTCTTAAGGTAGCGGGGAGGGTGACAGGTGTAACATAAATCTGTCAGGTCAATGCAGCAGATTTTATCGGTGGTTCTTCCTGATTGGGAGTGGGATGGAGAGAGTCTGTTACTGTAAAGTTTTTATAAAAAGAGTTTTTTTTAAAAAAACTTTTAAAAGCTGTATTCATTTATTACAATTTTTTTTTAAAAAAGGCTGTGTTTAAAACTTGCCTTCAGACTTCAGTTCTTTTTTTTGTGTGTGTGTTTAAAGATCTGCTTTTCTTGTTTTTATTTATTTACTAGCTTTCTCGTTGCAGGAAAAATCCTGCAATAGGATTTCCTGCTGCACTCTACCCCGCCTCCGTTCCTCCCTTGTTCGCCCGCCTCACCTTCTCCTCCAGCCCACCCGCTTTTCCCTTCGGCCCCGGCCCTGCCTCCGCTCCACCTTTATCACCCGCCTCGCCTTCTCCTCCAGCCCGCCCGCGTTTCCCTTCACCCCCGGCCCTGCCTCCGCCCCACCCTTCTCCTCCCCCCTCCCCCACCGCCCCCCCCCCCCCCCCCCCGCTCCCGCTTGCTTGCTTCTTCAAAGCTTTACTCCCTTCTGCAGCTGTTGGCTTCTTTGGACGCTGTCTTGATAATCAAATTAGCCGCCATCTTTGTTGGGGCAATTTGCATACTCATCCTGATTGGTTGGTGGGTGTGGCTTGGCTGGTGGGCGTGGCTTAGGTGTAGCAAAGGTGCGGTCAATTTGCATATTTGTCTATTATTAGATTAGATTGTCTAAAGTTTTACATATGTCTCCTTTTTTCCCTAATTGCCCCCCCCCGCCATTCCCACCCCGGGTAAGCCCTCATCACCCCAGTGCCTGTGTCCATTGGTTATGCTAATATGCATGCATACAAGTCCTTTGGTTGCTCTCTAACTGCCCCCCTCCCCTACCATTTGTCTCTAGATCGATCTATTCTTGTTCATCAGACTTCAGTTCATTTTGGTTCCGTAAATATTTACTATAAAGTCAGTTCAATTTAGTGAAACATTTAAAATGCCCGTTACGTTCAGTGTCCTTTGGCCCGGGCAAGGATAAACAATCCCAGGCTGGACTCTGTGCTAGAACCTCCCCATGCACGCCGGGAAATGAGCACTGCTCTGCCATGGCAGAAGCACCCTCACGGCCCCTGGGATGCAGTAGAGCCCATCCCGTTGCGGGGGTGCCCAGAGATGGAAAGGCAGAGCCTGGCTTTAAAGGAGTTTGTCAACTGGGAGGGGCAGTCAAGCTTTACTTGATGAAAGGATTTTGTGCCTAAACATACCAGGTTTGATTGGAGGCAGCCTTTTAAGTACTGAGTTGATGAAAAGGGAGAACTGCTAATGGGTCTTCATTGATCCACTTTGAGTTGTAGCATTTTCTGCATGGTTTTGTGGCAGGTGTTCCACCTCATACTTTATATGTTTCTTACTGGACTGTGATCTTACTAACAGCAAAACTTACTCATCTTTGGCTGTCCAGGCTCATGCTGAGCCTGGCTCATGCAAGAAGCAGAGTGTAGTTGTTGAATGAACAACCATCTCAGCAGCAGCATTTCACATATCTCAAATTCATATTTAAGTATTTTCAAAATGTTAATACCTTTAACCTAACTTTTATAATCTCTTTGGTCTATCCCTGCTTATTTCAAGTCTTGTTATAATGTTTAAAGTTTAGAATTGGTTTCAAAAGCTGATGTAAAAACATAGTAAATATTTTTCTATATCTCACCTTTATGGGTAGAATAAAATAAAATGAAATGTTTGCTACTTCCCCCACTTCCCCCCACCTAGACTTCTAGAAATGGGATTGTGTTCTTTTTCAAAACTCTTCTAATCCCATGACTATTACTGAAGAGATTTCAGGGTGATAATATAGCATTGAATTCTCATGGATATTTAATTTTAGCTTACATATATTTTTATGATCAGCTTGTTCTTTACAGTTAAAGAAATTTCTTTGTGAGCCATACCTGTCTCATGATTAATGGACCTCTAGTGGATGCTGGCATCACAGATCACCTTCATTAAACATACCTGTACTTCGGATGTTATCTCTACTTGATTTCTAGCTCTGTGTCCTCTCTCCCCCTACCCCATTTATTCACCTTAAGTTATCCGTACCAACAATAAACTTGTTTATCAAAGGAGTTTTGGAAGAATATGCACAAAAGTATTTTTAACTGCAATAATTTACAAATGGGTAGGATGGTAAATATTTCATACTAGAGGCCCAGTGCATGATTGAATCATGCACGTGTAGTGTCCCCTACACGCTTTCACTTTCGATCGCTGGGGAGCTGGGTGCCTGTCCGCTGGTGCACCAGGCCTTTCAGAAGCCTCCAGCTCGGTGGAGGCTTCTGAAAGGCTTGGTGGTGCCGGAGCAGACAGGCACCCAGCTCCCCCACTTTTGATGGTCCACGGCGGGACGTGAGCTCGCTGCCCCAAAGGCCCCTTCTGTTCCGCAGCACAGCCATGGCGCAGACGCTGAGCTCACGCCACCGCTGGCGACGCGAGCTCAGCATCCCGCTGGCCCAATCGGCTACCCCGGCCACCACGAGTCCCGCCCCCTGCGCCTCCTGCTGGCCCAGTCGTGGGCGTAGCGGAGTGATGGTAATTTACATATTACCATTTTATTAGGTAGGATTTTCTTTTGCCTTAGTTTTCTCATTTTCTGTAATGACCTTGTTGCTTATGCAATAAAGAAGGAGTTGTTTTAAAATAAAAAGATTGTTCGGTTTCTGTGGGGCGGGGTGGAAATGCATCCTTTCTGATGTTGTTTCAGGGTCCTCTTCCCTGGAGGAGGCGTTAACCTCAAGACGTCAGGTTATGCCCGCACGGCCAAAATATTTTACAGCCTCGCCACACAGGTAAATATCAGTTGTTTCTTATTATTCCAGATGGGGTTTTAAAAAATACATGTTTTTATTTATCTTTCTTAAAGAGAGAGGAAGGGGGAAGGAGAGATAGAAACATAATGAGAGAGAATCATCCATCAGCTGCCTCCTGCATGTCCCCTATTGGGGATCGAGCCTGCAACCCAGGCATGTGCCCTGACCGGGAATCGAGCCTGCGACTTTTTGGTGCATGGGAGGACCCACACCAACCGGGGCCCAGATGGGTTTTTGTAATTTGCCATGGGGATAATTCCTTTTCAGGCATATGATAATACTTCCTTCATAGTTACTCTAGCCTCATCATCCCCTCACCTCTTGAGGTGTCTGCTCATGAGCAGCCAGTGGTCGCTATCACTCATTTTCTGTTTCATTTAATTCTGGCTCCAGAGGCCCTTCAGAGCCTTGCTGACTGGCCCTCTCTATTTGTGCTCGCTAATGGGAACCGGGTCCTCATGGTGGCTTAGTAGGCTGTTTTTATTATGTATTGGGCGTTATTCATATATTACTAATTTTCATCTCCTCTTGAAAGCTGCTCTTTGTCCCCACCTAGTCGATGTATCTATAAATTCTGAGATAATGGAGGAAGGAGTGTGTTCAAAACCAGACAATTACCCAAAGCGACAAGATTTATAGAAGATGCAAAAATAGGCATTTTATCATTTTAGCATTGTCTTTGATATTTATAGTCCCTGTTACTTGTATTATTTGGTAGTTGACTGGCAGATGTCAGTTTCTTTCCCAAAACAACTAAGGTTGGATAGTTTGTTAAAACGGAGTTATTATGTGGGAGCTTGGAGACTAAATGGCAGCTTCCTTTTGGAACCTGGAAAATGCTTCAGAAATCCATGTACCTCTCAAGTGCCAGCCTTGTAATGACAAACCAAAAGTACGATTTTTGTTTTGAAAAGGTTGAATAAGTTTCGTTTTCTCTTTCAAAGAGTTTTGATGATGGAGACTACTTTCCCGTGTGGGGCACATGCCTTGGATTTGAAGAGCTTTCCTATCTGGTCAGTGGAGAGTTACTATTAACGCCCACAATTACTGAGGGAATCACAATGCCGCTGAACTTCAGTGAAGGTAAGAATTCTCTTTTTGACCCTTTAAGAAATGTTAGCTGGGCAGGATTAGGAAGTAGCAAATGTCAAGTAAAAAGTGCTCATGACATTTATTAATTTTTAAATTATTTACACAGGCTAGAGATGTGAATGATCATGTTTGTACTCAAATTATGAGGATGGCTTAAGAAATTTTAAATTTTGATAACTCATTGCTTTGACTGGAGATTAGTGATTTCAGTGGATTTTATTTTTCTGTGTTTAAATTCTTTCCCTTGTACCTACCTTGCTTCAGGTATACTGCAGAGCAGAATGTTCCGGAATTTTCCTGCTGACTTGTTGCTGTCCTTAGAATTAGAGCCTCTGACTTCAAATTTCCACAAGTGGAGCCTCTCCAAGATGGTATCATATTAATTATGTAATGAAATCAATGCATTTAGATTAATTATAGGAGTAATTATTTTACTTTTATACTCCAGAATTTTACGAAGAATGAAAAATTAAAGGCGTTTTTCAATATACTAACTACAAATACTGATGGCAAGATTGAGTTTATTTCAACAATGGAAGGTATATGTCACTCTACATGTACACTTTTCACATATTATGTTTATTAGTTTTGATTTTATAGTGTGTTTTTTTAATGAATAAAATCACAATAACTTTGGGGCCTGAAGATTGAAATTAGGGCACTTTTGGAGATAGGAACTGTGTTTTGTTCATGTTCCAAAGCAGCTGTGGTTTACCTGGATCATCTAGGTGGTGGTGGGGTGAAGAAGGGAAGAAAAGAGAGTGATGAAGAAATAAATACAGTGTCCTCTCTTCTAAGAAAAAAAAAATTATCGAACTTATTGGGGTAACATTGGTTAATAAAAGTATAAAGGTTTGAGGTATACAATTCTATAATACATCATCTGTATCTTGTGTGCTCACCACTCAAAGTCAAGTCTCCTTCCATCATCATTTCCCCCCCTCCACCTCCTTCCCCATGATCATCACCACACTGCTGTCTGTGTCTATGAGTATTTTATTTTTTTACCCAATCCCTTCGCCTTTTTCACCCAGCAGTAATGTGGATTAAGTACTTTGACAGGTTCTCCTCCAGACAACAACAAAAGGTGCAACTGACATACAGCAAAACATCTTCCTAAATACATTGATGAAATGGCGAGAAAATAAGGATACTCAGGCCAAAAACTCCCAAGGGCTGAGTGGAGTATTTGGGTGGGGCTCCCTGGAAGGAGGTGATGGGGTGATAGCTCATGGAATCTGGAAGGCAGAGAGCACCAAATGTCTGCTTGGTTTTGAACCAAGGACCTCTTGTGTGTGAGGCGAGCCAGATGACCGCTACACCACAGAAACCCGCTGAAGTGGGGTATTTAAGTCAGCATTCCTATTAATGAGGAGAACTTGAGGCAAAGCTCAGGACCCCCCTACATGGAGAGGACCCCATGGAGCAGGACCTGAAGGCTACACCCTCCATGAATCCTGCCTGCAGAGCTGCAAGGAGACCTGCCCATCTGGAGTCTGAGATGGGGGTGGTAAACAAGCCTTGAGCATTCAGACGGCAGGCTCGAGTGTGGCCTGCATTATACTAATTGGGAAGTTCGAGAAATCTCAGCTCAAAAATGTCTGAAGTTGTCTCAGAGGCTCAACTATTTTCCTTTACTCTGATGAACTAGTAAAGCGAATCATATTACAGATTGTAAAAGGTTGGAAATCAGTGAATTACTGTATTGTGACTGTGAACTGAAATTCTTTATTTTGTGTCTGAGAACATGCACAGTTTTACTTTGTCTGAGTTAGTGAGTTAAAGTACGTTTACATAGGACATAAAATGTAATTTAGTTGTAAGTAGCATGGTAGATATTCTCACTGCTTACTACTTACTCGTTTGTGTTTTTCATGCAGGGTACAAGTATCCGGTGTATGCCGTCCAGTGGCATCCAGAGAAATCTCCTTACGAGTGGGGGTTATTTAGTGGCATTTCCCACGCACCCAACGCTGTGAAGGCTGCATTTTACTTAGCAGAGTTCTTTGTTTCTGAAGGTAATATGTGGGTACATAATCTTATCACTCCATTAGTGTGGTTTTGAAGGAAATGCCCTCATCTGAACTTTCATATACTCTTGCTCTATGTAAGTGCTTTTTTTTAAAACCAAACAAAACACACGTTTAAAACAATCACAATGAAAGCCCTGAAATTGAGGTATTAGGCATTCAAATAAAACCAGGACAATGATTTCAATTAATAATATTGTGTGCTCTGAAATGTGCTGAATACTTGAACAGTGGTGTAAAGACTGTTGGATTCTTTTTTCCCTTTCTTTCTTGAATACTTTTTCTTTAATATTCTTCCCTACTAGTCTTCTTTTTAGGAATAATGCTTTAGTTATAGCATTTTCTGAGAATTAGATGTTATATTTTCAAGGCAATTATATAAACTGAGTATATACTCATCCTTCTGAGCTTTGCTTTTTTATTTTTTTTCATGCTGTGTTTGTGGGTAGAATTGAGAATTGGTTGTAGATGCTTATGTTTTAGTTGAGTGATTCTGGGATAAGACAGCTACAAGCACCACTTGCAAGGGGCAGGCATCACTCTGGTGAGGCGTGGCCATTGAACCCTTCAGCGAGCCTTGTTGGCGTCTCTCCAAGCTTGGCCTAAGTTTTTGGCAACCCTCCTGCCCACACTGAACTCACTCTGGTTTAGAATTATGCTCAGAGGAAAGGGCAATTTCATGACAAAAATCCCAAGTTAAAAGAAAAAAAAAAACAGTTCTCCCTTGTGTAGTATTAGTTCCAAGAAGCGTTTTCATGTCTTGTGTGTCGGAGTAAATGAGAACAGGGTGGAGCAGTTGGCTGCAGTGTTGTCCCGTGGCAGGGCTATTATTTGTTCTTTATTTTCTAACTAGAGGCCTGGTGCACAGCATTCGTGCACTGGGGGAAGGGAAGGGGGGTGTCCTTCAGCCTGGCCTGTGCCCTCTCAGGGGATGTCCTTAGCACTGCTGCAGAGGCTGGAGAGGCTCCTGCCACTGCCGCTGCACTCTGCAGCCATGAGCCTGGCTTCTGGCTGAGCAGCACTCCCCCTGTGGGAGTGTCTGCCCCCTGGTGGTCAGTGCATGTCATAGCTACCAGTTGTTCCACTGTTCAGTCAATTTGCATCTTAGCCTTTTATTATATAGGATATCCTTGTTTTAAAACATGCCACAACAGCCTGTAGTTACTTTATCTTGATCTTAGGAAAATGTCTGAGCCTTTACCTTCTTACATTCACACTTGACCCCTGCCCCCTTCTCCGTGCCTCTCATAGTTCTGCCTGGCCTGTGGGAACTGCCTCATGGCCCCACCTGACTCATCTTTGCCAGTTTCTTCATCCTCTTCACTCTTGAAGCATCTCGATGAAGATAGACTATAAAAACATTACTATCTCTAATTCTGTGTGGTTACTAGACTCGACTTCTTGCGTGTTAGCACCTTGCCCTGGTTATATTTCTGTCCCCAGTCTCTGCATTAAATCCTATACGCAGTAGGCACTTAGTGATGAATGGGGCGTGAGCACCCCATTTGGTCTGGGTGGGGCAACGTGCAGCTGTGTCAGCAGGTAACTGCTCTACATCAGGTGCCCCTTCATTTGGGGGAAGTTCTATAAGGTATGTTTCCTTTTGGGTACTATTTTCCCACTTAATACTGATGATAGGATGAGATATTATAAAGTAACCTTTAGAAAATGATATCCTATCCTTTTAAAAATTCACATTTTCTTTTTCTTGCAGCTCGGAAAAACGGTCATCATTTTCAATCTGCTGTTGAAGAGAACGAAGCACTGATTTATCAGTTCCATCCCGTCTATAGTGGAAATATTTCTTCATTCCAGCAAATTTATATATTTAATTGAAAGCTTTCCATATGTTGACAGAAATTTTGAATAATTCCATGGTGGAATTGTTTTAATAACTTGATACTCATGGCAGTAATGGAAAGCCACTGAGATTTCGTCTCTCTGTTGTTACTGGCTCTGCATCTTTATTCAGTATATTTGACTATATCACATTTGATAATTAGTGGGACAGATAAATAATCATAGTGTATTTCATGTAAAAGCTTTCTTTTATCTCAAGACTAGAAAAAAATTCATTGAAAATACAGATAATTTATTTTTTTCTGATTGATTCTGGAAATAAACACCACCTCCTACCCAGTCTAACCATCCTTGCTGAAGACTCTTTAAATCTTACCTCCAGTTCACTGCGATCTCTCTTGAGTCTCAGGAGTATTCAGGCCCTCAATAAGTACTTGTGACTATTTATGAATGAACTATTTCCCCCATGGAAAATAATTTGAAAGCTGTCATACATTTATTTGGGTGCATCTTATCTAATAAAAGGGTAATATGCAAATAAACCATCACTCCATGAATAATATGGCAGTGCCCATGGCTACAAAGATGGCAGCGTGGGCCAGAGCCGGTAGAGCGGGTGGGAGGCTTGGCTTCCTTTGTCGCCTGCTTTCTTCACAACCAGGCGACAAAGGAAGTCAAGCCACCTGCACGTCCAGGCTGGCCGCTGAGGGAGATGTGCAGGGAGTGCAGTGGGGAGACATGCCGGGAGTGAGCAAGGTTCCCTGTCTGGGGGTTCCAAATATGCCATTGGTTCCTTTCACCGCTGATTCCTCTCCTCGCAGGTATCCTCCATGCAAAAGCCGTTCTGTGCAAATATGTCATGTCCTTATGGGTGAATCCTAAACCGAATGAGTGTCACATCTGGGCAACTGAACTCCTGTTAGAAAAAGGACCTGGGAGGAGGGATTTAGGAATTGAGAAGCCATCGTGACCTGCTCGGTCTCCGGAACTGCTGTCAAACACAGGCAGTCTGAGACCCTCCCAAACACCACCTGAGCTAAACCTGAGAACCAAGATATTTTCAAGGCCCAAAGTTGACGGGGGGCGGGGGGGAAGCGGGAAGGGGAGCAAAGCAAGCAGAACAGCCAACTCGACCAACATGCAGGAGCCTAAGATAATGCAGAGAAATGTCCTAGCCACCGATGCTCTCCCGCAAATGTGCTCACACCCAGCTGGGGGGAGGGGTGTGTATGTGCAGAATTTAAGGCCACTGGCAGGAGGGAAAGTTGAAGCATGCCTAAGGATTTTTTGTACATGTCCCACAGTTGAGAAACAGAGTCAGAATCAAGAAGCGAAGTCTTACCTCAGTGGTGGGGTGTTTAAAAGTATCTAAAAATAGCAGTTCCATCGCCGAGTCCACTGCCATGGAGGCACGCAGAGGACTTCTAGGGCAGCCCTGTAACCTCAGGGGCAACAGCAGCTCAGGAGAGGGAGAGACTGCAGCACTTCCGGTGTCAAAAGAGCTAGCGCCACAAACCTTGGCCTATCCGGAAGCTCGGTGCTGCTGGAAGCTGCTGGCCCGCCTTCTCCAGCATGGTGGAGAAAGTCTGAGAGAGGAGAGGTGGATATGGTGGCTCCAGTGGTCCAAATCCTGTCGTCGTCTCTGTTACCTAGCCTCTGTGCCCTCCAAGACAGCCTCAGTACCAGTGCAGAGCAGGCTTGGAGAGGGTAGTGGTGAGGAGAATGCTTCTGACTCTGGATACCCAGTGAAACCGCTGTCAAGAGCCTTTCTAGGGCTGGCAGGAAAACGCAGCAATGAGGGAAGAATAATGTCTCAAAACGAAGAGGTTGGTTTTTATTTTTCTCATCAGCAAAATGTGAATATTACCTAAACCACAGACTTTGCGAGAATTAATTGAAATAAAATTCCAGAAATTGTATAACAGCCAGGATGAAGTGGATAGGTTGGTTGAGCGTGAGCATGGTCCTGTGCACGGAAAGGTTGCAGGTTCGATTCCAGGTCAGGGAACATACCTGGCACATACCTGGGTTTCAAGTTGGATCCCTGGTCAGGGCTCCTAAGGAAGGCAATCGAAGGGATGTTTCTTACATTGATGTTTCTATATATCCCTCTCCCTTCCACTCTCTCTAAATCAATGGAAAAATGAATTAATGCCATATCTACGAATGTGGATAATCTAAAAAGAAAAAAAAATAAGTGGGGGGGGGGCCCTAAACAGTTTGGCTCAGTGGATAGAGCAATAAGATATATTTAGAAAAAAAAAAAAAAACAGGGTAAAAGAGGTTGAATGTGTACTATATAATTTAAAGCGTGTAAAATAACAAGTTTTTAAAAATATATTTTATTGATTTTTTACAGAGAGGAAGGGAGAGAGATAGAGTTAGAAACATTGATGAGAGAAACCAAGATGGCGGCATAGGTAAACACCTAAACTGCTGCCTTGCACAACAATTTCAAAACTACAACTAAAAGACAAAACGAACATCACCCAGAACCACAGGAAAGCTGGCTGAGCGGAAATTCTACAACTAGAAGGAAAGAGGAAAGCACATGGAGAATCAGAGGAGCTGCAAAAGGCTGAGGTACGGAGACACGCGCATGGGCAGCTGAGTGCCTGGCTGGCTTTCCCGACTGCACTGAACCCCAGTTCCAGGCGAGACCCTGGGGACCCAGGCTTATACGGGGGGAATCTGGACTGTCAGGCGGAAACTCAGGGGAGCCATGAAAGGCAGAGGTCTGGAGGCGCGCATGCGAGTGCGCGAAGAGAGGACTGACTGCTGAATGCCGCTGGCTTTCTCTAGCGGGTGGGAAACGGAAGCTCCCCCACTATGCTCAACCCCAGTTCTGACTGCACTGAACCCCAGCTCCGGGCGAGACCCTGGGGACCCAGGCTTATACGGGGGGAATCTGGACTGTCAGGTAGAAACTCAGGGGAGCCGTGAAAGGCAGAGGTCTGGAGGCGCGCACGCAAGTGCGCGAAGAGAGGACTGACTGCTGAATGCCGCTGGCTTTCTCTAGCGGGTGGGAAACGGAAGCTCCCCCACTATGCTGAACTCCAGTTCCAGGCGAGAATCTGGGAATCCAGATTCATTGGGGGAGAAACTGGACTGTCTGGCAGCAGGCGACACTCAAGGGTGGCTTACTCTTAGAGGTGCTTGCAATGATTACCTAGGGACACTGAGACCCAGGGGCATCATAGGGCAGGGCTGATGGGAAGCCAAGACTGTTGCTCAGTCCTGACACTCCACCCCATCCAAGCTGAGCACAGAGGCTTTGGCAATTTTGCAAGTCTTGTCTCATAAGACTGTCTCCATCACAGAAGTTCTCCCGGCATAGACACAGCTGATCCTCACAGCCAATTGGCCTGGAGGTCAATTCCTCCCAGTGATACCAACAACAATCAAGACGTAACTATAACAAGGCTGTACACACAGTAAACAAAGGAATGCACCAAGAGTGTCCACATCAGGTAACTATGGAGGCCGAGCTACTGGCCATATAGGACACCTAGCACACAAAGCTACCCTACCAACTCAGGGAAGCAGCGAAAATGCGGAGACAAAGAAACAGATCACAAATGAAAGAAATGGAGGAAAACAAATGACTGGATATAGAGTTAAAAACCACAATTATAAGGTTTTTCAAGAATTTCCTAGAAAACGCCGATAAATTTAGCGAGACCCTCAAGGATATGAAAAAGGACCAACTAGAAATTAAACATACACTGACTGAAATAAAAAATATTATACAGAGACCCAATAGCAGAATAGAGGAACGCAAGAATCAAGTCAAATATTTGAAATACAAAGAAGCAAAACACACTCAACTGGGAAAGCAAAAAGAAAAAAGAATCCAAAAATTTGAAGATAGTGTAAGAAGCCTCTGGGACAACTTCAAGTGTACCAACATCAGAATTATGGGGGTGCCAGAAGAAGAGAGAGAGCAAGATACTGAAAACCTATTTGAAGAAATAATGACCAAAAACTTCCCCCACCTGGTGAAAGAAATAGACTTACAACTCCAGGAAGCACACAGAACCCCAAACAAAAGGAGTCCAAAGAGGACCACACCAAGACACATCATAATTAAAATGCCAAGAGCAAAAGACAAAGAATATTAAAAGCAGCAAGAGAAAAACAGTTAATTACCTACAAGGGAGCACCCATACGCTTGTCAGCTGATTTCTCAACAGAAACTATGCAGGCCAGACGGGAATGGCAAGAAATAGTCAAAGTGATGAATAACAAGAACCTACAACCAAGATTACCCAGCAAAGCTATCATTCAGAATTGGAGGTCAGATAAAGAGCTTTACAGATAAGAAAAAGCTAAAGGAGTTCACCACCACCAAACCAGTATTATATGAAATGCTGAAAGGTATTCTTTAAGAAGAGGAAGAAGAAGAAAAAGGTAAAGATAAAAATTATGAACAACAAATACATATCTATCAACAAGTGAATCTAAAAATCAAGTGAATTAAAAATCTGATGAACAGAATAAACTGGTGAATATAATAAAATCAGGGGCATAGAAAGGGAGTGGACTGAAAATTCTTAGGGGGAAAGGGGTGTGGGGGATGCGGGAAGAGACTGGACAAAAATCGTACACCTATGGATGAGGACAGTCAAGGGAGGTGAGGACAGTCAAGGGAGGTAAGGGCAGAGGGTGGGGTGGGAACCAGGTGGAAGGGAGCTATGGGGGGAAAGAAGAGGAACAATTGTAATAATCTGAACAATAAAGATTTATTAAATTTAAAAAAAAGAGAAATATTGATGAGAGGGGAAACATCGATCAGCTGCCTCCTGCACACCCCCTACTTGGGATGTGCCCACAACCAAGGTACATGCCCTTGACCAGAATCGAACCTGGGACCCTTCAGTCTGCAGGCCAACGTTCTATCCAATGAGCCAAACCAGTTAGGGCATAATATAACTTTTTAGGGGCATATATGTTATCTATCCTAATAAAAGGGTAATATGCTAATTAAACCAGACATCTTTCGGACATCCATCCGGATGTCCTTCTGGACAAAGCCATGGTGGTGGGGGCCGAGGCAGAGGCTGTTAGGGGCAATCAGGCTTGCTGGGAAGGGCACTTCGGGGCGACCAGTTCGGCAGGGGAGCAGTTAGGCGTCGATCAGGCTGGCAGGGGAGTAGTTAGGGGGTGATCAGGCTGGCAGGCAGGCAAGCAGTTGGGAGCCAGCATTCTGACATCCCCGGAGGGGTCCCAGATTGGAGAGGGTTCAGGTTGGGCTGAGGGACACCCCCTCACCCCGTGCACGAATTTCATGCACTGGGCCTCTAGTTTTAATATATTTGTCATCCTTTGCTTCCCTCTCCCACCCTTCACCGTCCCATATATTCTCACAAACTCTGAAATTGAGGAATTCCTTGAGGACAGCCAAGCAGCTGGAAGAGAGGGGATTTTTGGAGCTGCTTCTGACAGTGTTTATGCACCTGTTCTCCTTGGTCCTCCACAGCTGCTGCTAGAGACGTGGAAAGGTGGAAAACGGAGTGATGGGGCAGGAGGCTGGAGGAGGTTATGAATGATTTTCTGTATAAAAGGTAGCAATACTCTGAAGATACCAAGATAAACCCTAAGCTTTGGGCATTAAGGCCAGCAGAACATAGAAATTGAAAGGGATTAACACATTCAGCTAAAAAGGACGTTGATAAAAGTGTGGTGCAGTTAGTTTCTGTCCATAAGCATGAAGATTTCTTTGTTAAGTCTTAATGTCTAATGTGCCATTTCTGGCTAATTTCATGTCTCCACACTAGAAAAAGGTGGCAACACTGTTATCCTGTTTTGAAATATTGTAGATCTGCTTGTCTCTGAAGTTCCCTAATAACATATAATCCTGACTATATCATCACTCATGATGCTGTATCACCCTTCCTTCTGCCCTGGAATACTGGCTTCTAATTGCCCCCAAAGTTCTCACTGTGCCATTGGTGATGGCCACAAATGCAAGAAAATGGGCCCCATCATTTTTTATTCATCTTAAGTTTTTTCCATTTTCCCAACCATGTATATTTTTGAAGTCTTTACACTGGCATCACTTTATTCCGAGAATGGAATCTCTTTCAAAGTTGCAACACTCCTGTTTTCCGCACACCACCACCTGCAGGAAGGCTATGCAGAGGCCTGAGGGCAAGTGAGAAGTTCAGGAATCTGGTCTACTGGAGATCCACCACTGACCCCTGGGCTTGAGCCACATATGTGGGCCCATGTGCTGGCTCTTAACTCCCAACTGCAGTGTCACCCCCGGTTCACAGCACGCAAAGGCAGTGACGTGGCAACACCCATCTTTTAGCTTCCATGCCTCCAGCTCCAGCCACTGGCACCCCAAGTATTCAGTCCTTCCACAGGCTCCATGTCACGTGCAGGCAGTCCCCCAGGGCTGGCCGGCCACCTCCTCCCAGAGCTCATCAGCAAGCACTTCTAGTCCATGCCCTCTCCTGTCCCCATTGATGTAGCAAGGTGAGCCTGCCTCGGAGCAGTCTTAAGCCAAGCTAAATGAGGAACAGAGGGTTAGACATCCCTTGCCTGGATGGGACTCAAGGGCAGAGCCTGTCACTCATTTCTATTTAGAAGATATTTCTGAGTGCCCACATGTGTATGTAACTTGTCTGGCAGAAGACGTTTTATGAAGGGATGTTGGCTCTCCATTTCCCCACTGCAGAGCAGGACAGTCTCAATACCTTGACAGGCTGAGTTTCCATGGTTGGGATGGGGTTAGGATGGTCCTACAGCTTCTAAAAGCACAGGGATAAGTCCCACTAAAATATTCAGGTGCAGAACGTGGCCCATAGTAGGCCATCAGTAAGTGGCCTCCCCTCATTTCCTCTCCCTCCACAATAATGGAACAGCCCAACATTCATGCTGTTACCTATCAGAAGAGCAAGAAAAGATACCACTTATATGAAAAGAATTGTGAAAAAAGGGTCTTTTGCTCCTTAGAAACAGAAGCTTTTTTGTTACTAGCTTGTAATTTTATTCCACTTACTTTTCTAAAAGGAATTAAGTTTTTATTCCATATAACATTTTCATTCCAATAGTGGTTTAAAATGAAGTTCTTGCAGTAATGAATCAGGAACACTAGATGTCAGGAGAGAACCAGCTAAACCCAATGTTTAGTGTTTCCTAATCACTTAGAATAGAATTTAGAGGCTGTCAGAAACCTAAAGAACATCTAACAGTACAATCATTATATTTACTTGAATACTAATGGTTTATTGAATTATTATGTTGTGCATCTGAAGATGTCATTTATATCTCAATTAAAAAATACTAATGGTTGTATAAACAGATTTACACCTAATACTAGATGCTTTCTATTCTGATCTATGAGGAGGCCCTAAAAGACTTGATAAAAAGAAAGGAAGCAAACAATTTTAATCATCTTTTAAGGGCCAGGTACTTTTATGTACACACATTTGTGGACTTCCTACAAAATAACAACCCCCTTTTCCCTGCTGCATAAATGGGCAACTTCTAGGCTAGAGGAGGATTTTTCTGAATGGGTAAAGATCCAGAGCCTCTTCTCAAGAAATGCTTCTGAGAAGACAGACTGGCAGGGAAGGCACTAACTCTAGAACATCTACTGTAAGCAAGACATGGGTAGCAAAGGCGCTCTAAACAAATGTGGACCTGATTGGATTTCCCCCTCCCCCCGACAGACTAAAGCAATGGTCGCCAACCTTTCGGACCTCACGGATGCTAGTGGTCCATGGACCACCAGTTGGCGACGACTGGACTAAAGTTCCTCCACAGAATGTGCTCTAAATCTTCTCAGGGTTTCCCCTTCGAATTTAGGGAAAAGTCTTTAATCATGAGTTTTTCTGCATCAACTTAGCGTTTAGACTTCCAGTTCTCTATTATCTATAATAATAAAAGCATAATATGCTAATTAGACCAGACGTCCTTCTGGACTAAGCTGGGGCTGCGAGGTTAAGTCCGGGTCCCAGGTGCCAGAGGGAAGCTGGTGCCGGCAGTTGGGGGAAGGAAGGCCTACGCTTGCACGAATTTTGTGCATCGGGCCTCTAGTTTATAATTCCTCATAAACCTAATTTGAGCCAATCTATTTCACGACAGCGATTCTCCAGCAACCTACCACACCACTCTGACATCTTTTGCTGCAGTTCAGGATTCAGACGCCCCACCGCTGGCAGATGCCCTGTTTGCACATGTCTGATCTTCATGACATCCCATGCTCTGCCTCTCCTCTTCCCTTCTTTGTCTCCACTGCACATAAAACGATCTGATGTAATTTTATGTACTTGCTGGTGGAATTATTCTCTGCCTCCTCACTGGAACATAACGCACATGGGGCGAGACTTGACGTTGGCCTGTATGTGTGGTCAGTGCTGCTTAAATAACTGCTGGGGAGCGGTGTGCTCACTGCTGAGAAACCCCTGCTGAAATTGAGTGTACCTTTGAGTCCTGTATTTGAGGGATGAATTACAGTATTTTTCATGGAAATGTTGACTACATGTAACTTTTGCTTTATGCACTCACTTTACAACTGAATCCCCTGAGTAGGATTGGACTCTCCTCTTAGAAGATGGTGCCCAGGAGGCCACTTTCATAAAATAAAGTAACAAGAGCCTGGCAACCCAAAAGCCTGTAAAGCCTCTGACCACAATTAATAAGTGCTGATGTCAATGACTTCTAACACCAAATATACTGAAGGAAAAAAACTACTGGGCTCACTTTCAATTTTAATAATTCAATCCAAATAACACGAGGCTTTCTTGCTTCCAACTCAAAACCCCGTTCAGCCCAGCATCATAACACAGAAAAACAAAACATAAATCTAGCTCCGAGAAGCACTGAAGAGTAAAATAGGTATTGAGTTGAAGTTTTCATTTTGTTTTTGGGGGAGGGAGCAATTGCACTGTCATAAATGCACTAAGACTTCCTACCACACTGTAGACACCGTTTATTCATAAAGTTCCCAGTCGCTCCAATCTCTTTTCCTTCTGCCTCTCCAAGCGCTCACTTAGTCTTCCCTTCTTCCTCCTCCTTTTCCCCATCGCCCCATTCTTTCTCCCATGCAGCTCGTGATAGTGCTAATGGAGATTATTGTAGCTCTTCTTGGTTTTCACTGGGCAACAACCCTGCTCCCACACTCTGCACAACAAGCTGGGAAGTGCCCACCAGGGGTTCCTTCCTTTCTCAGGCACAGGCTGAGCCACCTCCACCTTGGGGACCCCGGGCCTGTGCCACCACATGAATTCTTTGCTGTCCAGCTTCTCGGCTCTTACCCCGCAGCATGTGCCGCCATTGAATGAACTGAAGAGTGTAGAGGACAAACCCCTGAGATATCTACTTCCCACAGTTAGGCATGCCACGTCCATCTAATTGTGCTTTATTTGTTTAATATTCAAATGCTGTCAGATCTACATAAGCCACCTGCTTTTCCTCCACACTCTGCGCCCTGATGCACTGAGCATCTGTGAGGCTATTTCTTTTTATGTCATTAAGGATGGGAATAAACTAATGTAAACACCAATTGGAAAGCTTGAGTCGTTTTCCCCGATTTCTCAATCGTGCTGTTTACTGCATTGTTATTCGGGATTAGTCTACTTTAGGAACAATTTGACAGTATCATCAAAGCCCTACTTCAATATTTAGATCCCGAAGGACAGATTCAATGGCCTTAGTTAACACCCCAATGATGTAGGCTTCATTGTGTGATTCACCTGCTCTTGCTGTTTATTTTCCTAAGCTTCAGCCAAGCTGAAGAAACTGTAGGAAAACAGAGTTCAATTGCCCACGAAAGAGAATGCCACCCTCCCTAGTGAAAAGAAAACCTAGAGTCTCCTACATTGGACTCTTCACATGGGGATGGAGAAAAATGAGGATCCCATCAGCACCATTGCCAGGCTTGGCCCCTAACAACCTACCCATGAAATCACTTCTTGTTTCCAAGGCCTTAGGTCAAGCAGAACACAGCCTGGGCTGGGCCCCCGAGTTCTGCTTGAGGAGAGCAACCCAGGAGGGCCCACGTTTTATGCCCTCATTGACTAGATGTCAGTTCTCTGCCAGTGGTCTCTGCTGGCAGGTGGCAGTAATTTCCAGCTACTTAAATGCTTCTGGGTAAGTAGGTATAGGATTCAATGTCACTATATAGCTTCCCCCAACTTTAAATACAAATCTTGTCCTTAACTAGGATTAGATAATTCTTTGTGAAACCTATTGAAATAAAAAATAAAAATAGAAGTTTACTCTGCATGTTAACATGTACTTCTGGTGGAAAAACCAAATTGGTGGTGTAGGTACATGCCTGTACTTGCCGCCTTCCACAACCACACCAAAATTACAACTAAAATACAGAACAACCATCATTCAAAACCGCATGAAGGCTGGCTGAATGGAAGTCCTACAACTAGAGAAATAAAGAAGAAAGCACGTTGAGACTGGTAAAGGGGCAGAGGCACAGAATGGCTGGTCTGACACCTACATGTGCGTTTTTTAAATTGGGAGGGAGATAGTGTCTGTGGAGGCCTCCTATGAGGAGCAAGGGACCCCCAGCCCACACCAGACCCCCAGCCCAGGGTCCCAGAGCTGGGAAGAGAAGTCCCTGTAACTACGGACTGTAAAAGCCAGTGGGGATTATGGCTGTGGGGATTATAGAGTGACACAGAGGCTGTTGAAATCCCAGGAATCCCTCTTAAAGGTTCTGAGCAGAAACTTACGTGGTCTCACTTCCTCTGAGCTCCAGCGCTGGGGCAGTTGCTCTGCGGGGCACAAACACATATGGGAAGGAACTGGATTGTCCGGCATCAGGACAGGAACTCAGGGGAAGCTTTCTCCCAGACAGGGGGTGTTGGCAGGGGTCATTGTTCCTGTGCTGTGCCTGTCGCAGGGCTGACTGGCAGCCATATGAGTTTTCATCAGCTTGGCCCACACTGTTTGCTCCACCCTGTGATTCTCCCAGAATCCACTCCATCCAATTTGTAGCTCCACCCAAGCTGTTTGCAGCAGCTTTTCCATATTAATGGTCTATCCTGACTCAGGTTTCAGACTTTGCTAAAATCTCTTAAACAAGATGCAGTTGGCATCAGCATGCTGCAAACCTATCAATAAAAGGCCCAAGACCCTTCACAGCTGGGCCTAATCTGGGCACCTCCAGCACAATACAAATAGCTCCTGCCAGGTGGCTCCAGGCAGTGGCTGACTTTGCATCTCCCTGGAGGCCCTAGAGCCAATGTACTCCATGGACACCTTCAGACCATTGCAGATTACAATGCTACACATCCATAAGCAACACACTTAAGAGGCATACTCAGCGAGCACCATAGTCCCACTGAAGCAAGTCCTGCTCCATAGGGGTGTTTTCTGCACAGCAGCTCTCCCACTGTAGTCACAGCTGGTCTTCACAGCCAATTAGCCTGGAGGTCAATTCCTCCCAGAGAGGCCAACAGCAATCAAGGCTCAACTACAAGACTGTGCACACAGCCCACACAGGGGTGCATCCAGAATGCCCAGCTCAGGTGACTGGGGAGGCTGAGCCACTGGTCCCTACAGCACATCTACCAAACAAGGCCATTCTACCAATTCCAGGAGACATAGCAGCTCTACCCAATACATAGAAACAAACACAGGGAATCAGCCAAACTGTGGAGACAAAGAAACAGGTCACAAATGAAAGAAATGGAACCAAGCAAATTACTGGATACAGAGTTCAAAACCATGGTTATAAAGTTACTCAAGGATCTTCATGAGAGCCTCATGAAGAAAATAAAAATATCAACAATAAAATGGCAATAAATACACATATATCAACAATCGAATCTAAAAATCAAAATAAACAAACAAGAAATCTAATGAACAAAATAAACGTGAATAAAATAGAATCAGAGGCATGGAAACATGGAAGAGACTGACAAATCTCAGAATGAAGGGGGTTTGGGGGTGGGAAGAGATTAACCAAAGATCTTACCTATGGACACAGACAGTAGGGTGGTGAAGGCTTGCAGGGTGGAAACCAGGTGGAGGAGGGGCAATAGGGGGATAAGGGGGGAACATCTGTAATACACTCAACAACAAAGATGAAAAAAAATGTACTCTGAGTGCGCATTAAACTATGCCAGTGGACTCCAGCCCTTGGATCTCAAGGTTACAGCTAAAGTGAGCCATGGCCCTAAGAACTTGTTGACCTGAAATATCTACTTCCCATGATGGGCAGATATAGACAAAAAAAAAGGGGGGGGGGGACAGGAGGATGAACGAGGGCAGACTAACTTTTGTAGGGGACTTACGCTTGTGTCAGGGCCTGTGTTATCTGCTTTACGTGTATTTTCTCACTTGCCAACCAAATGGGATAGATGTCCATCTCCTTTTACGCATAAGGAAGCTTGGGCTCTGAGAAATGTTACTGATGCAAAGATATGGAGTTTAAGAATGGTGGAACTGGACCCCCAAGTATCCGAAATGCAGAAAGATTAGTAATGTGAGGAAGGAAAGTCAGAGAAAAAAGGGGAGTGGAACAGTGGCTGAAGTGTGAAATACGTATTACCTTAAGTAGCACCTCCTCTCCAACCACCCGTCCGTCCTCTTTCCTCTGAAAAGGTTTGCTCTGTAACAATGCCTGCAACTCTAGGAAATTGCTTCAGCTGCGTTTATTCCCCAGGACACGTTGTCCTTTAAGAAATTGTTCAATTAAAGAGCTCTAAAAGGATTGCATTAACTGAAGATCTCCAGTCTCTTTATTTCTCATCACACAAATGACAAAGACAGAGCCAGGCATCATTAGTGCTGATGGTTCAGTCCATGTAGGTCTTCATTAGAGCCCTTTAACACAACCGTTTAAGGAGACATCAGCTTTGGGGGAAAATACTTTTTGAAAGCCAACTTAATGAAGTCATTTCTATATAATCTGGAAGCAGAAATGTCTTTTATGATTGAATTTCCATTTTCAACATATTGACTAATGTCGGGGATTATTACGTGTCACAGTGAGCTGAACAAGCACATACTCTGCTCTGTGTTGGCACAGGTGTATTCTCAAAGGATCAGATGCCAAAGGCGGGGAGGGAGAAATTAAATGCTTAAATAAGGGGGATAGTACAAGATCCTTGCTCTTTGCCAACGATTTTGGTGTTCAGAGATTCATGCAGTTCCTAGAAGTTGCTGGTTTTCGTTACCCAAAGACATTAGCATTGGAGGTGATTGATTTACCCACTGCCAATCAGGGCCTAATGCCCTCCATCGGTTTCCCATTGAATACAATCTCAACTCTCATTGACTTACAAGGCCCTGAATCTGACGATTACTTCCCACCTCCACCTCCCAACCTCTGCTTGTACCTCTCTTCCACATGCATTTCAGTCCTGCACTGCATAGTGATATTTCAATCAATGATGAACCCCATACACGATGGGGGTCCCATTAGATTATAATGGAGCTGAAATTTTCTGTCATCCAATGCAGCGATTGTCAACCTTTTTCATCTCATGGCACACATAAACTAATTACTAAAATTCTGCGGCACACCTACAAATATGTGTTTTGCCGATCTGACAAAAAAGTTAGGTCTGATTTTGATTCACTCACACTGGACGGCTATTGTGTTAGCGGTTGTCATTTGTTATTAGACAATCTAAGGGAAAAGAGGTCTGAGGCCCTGACTGAATAGTCAGGTATTGCATGTTTCAAAAATTCTTGCGGTACACCAGTGTGCCGCGGCACACTGCTTGACAATCACTGGCCTAGTGATGTTGTAGCCTTCGTAAGGTTGAAGGACAAGACAGGAGATTAAGAAGGGAGAGGCTGCCTAAGACATGCCTGTGAAGGTGAATTCAGAATGACCTCAAGCCCACTGGTATCTGAGAGGTACTTACAAGCTTTCCAAGATGCAATCCCTTGATTTATCATCAAACTTCAGTAAAAGTTATTAGTTGTAAAAGGTTGTTTCAGCTTTGCTCAGGAAATAAAGAGAGGCCAAATTCTTGCTTTGGTAAGAGGGTGCCTGGAGTGAGCTGCAGGGAGACGAAGCAGTGAAGAGAAAGATTGGTTGGCAGAGCAGCCCAGAGCAGCTGTCTGCACGGTGCCTACCTACACAGGCAGCAGCTGGGTGCACCGTGCAGCATCTGAGCCCTCCACAGGGAGGCTCTGAAACGTGTGGGAAGACCCTGGGCTGCCTCTAGACATGTAGCCTATGACTTAACTTTTATTTGTGCATGAAGTAGAGGGGTAGTCCCTTGAAACCTGAAGAATGAAGGGAGCTTCAAGATGCATGACTTCTCCAAGTTTAAAATAATAAACGCATGCTGTTATGTAGAGAACATTGAAAACAGTAGTCATCTTTTACTTCAATGTGCGTTTTTATTCATAATTGAAAAGAAGGATATACTGCTAACTTATTGTAAATGCACCCAGAATCAAAGGGTCCATAGCGACATAAAAAATGTATGTAGTCTCTATTAAGTAACACTTTCTGGTCACTTTAGAATATGAGTACAATATACAGGTATTATATGCACAAAAAAAATGTAAAAAGGAATTGTGAAAACAAGTCTCGTTACCAGTTTGTATAAGAAAAAAGACTTTCATTTTTCACAGGCTACCGCATCACAGAAGATGGTTCCTATTTGTCTTTTTGAATTAATTCACCTGGTAGCTCAAAAATCTGTATAGAAAAGAAGTTAATATACAGTGGAGTCACTACACAGTGTTAGGGGGCAGTAGAAATTCAGAGTGGTACAAAATATCATTCAAGATGTTTACATTAAGTTGCAGTGTCAACATTGAGACGTATCTTCGTTGGCAAGTTTCTAAGAACTGTTCAGGACTGAAAGTCTGTATTTAATGACTTCTGCTGGTAAAAACATTAAAGGTTAAAAACATGTAGAAATCGACAGGAGGTGCAATGTCCTTGTCTTTCTGTCCTTACCAGCAGATCCTTGCCATAGAAATAGAATGAAATGCATTAGGACCTAAAGTTTAGGTACTTCCAATATTTTCCATCAGATGGCAGAGTTGGCATTACAAACATGAATGCAAACTAACTTCCATTCTGTTGGTCACAGCAACAAAGAGACTTAGAGTCATTCTCTCCATTTAAATAATGCAAGCGTGCTTTCAATAATAATAAATAATAGTATCTGGTTTGTTAGAAACAATATCAAAGAAACGACTGTGTTGTATAACCTTTGCAATTCTGCCATAGTTGTGTGGGGACAGCTTTTGCTCCCTTAGTGAGTCCCCTTACCTGTGCGCTCTGGGTTTTATTTAAACACTGACCAGTCAAAGCAGGCCTATGGCACCACTCGCGGATCACACAGATGTAACTAGAGCGTGTCTGTTGATATCACTGAAGCACATAGTGGCCATGGTTGCTTTGGACTGTTAGGAGCTTAGACTTGCTATTTGTAATGCATACTCAGAGGTCCTTCAGACTTGCTTTGGTTTGATTGATAGGTATGACTATGGTTCTGGCATCTGTTATTCAGGTCCTGAGCACTAGGGGGCTCATTTGGTCAATCTGCCCTTTCATACACAGTCACAGCAAAAATATGGCACACGTCTGTCCCAAAGGATGTTGTAGTCCATGACCTAGGGAGACTTTGCTTTCATAGAGGGAACAGGTGCAGTATCCAGAGGCTGAACCTAAGGGAAGCAACTTATTGACCCCCCGAAAGTGGGCTAGTTAGAGACCTGTTTTGTGTCTTGGTTCTTAGTTCTGCTGTGAATAGGCGGGGTTGCCAGGGAGCAGAGTTCTTGTCACATACAAGGAGCCTCAGAAAAATCTGAAAGGGAAGCACAACTGAGAAGAGGATTTTGGGGGGTCTTTTTACTCACAGAGGCAGAGATTCCTTAGAGTTTTCAGATCAGAAGGTCTCAGTGGGAGTTCTTACCTTTGCATTTCTACCACAGGAGAAATCACTCTGTTATTCTGAGGCAGGCATTTTGCTTTAGGAACTAATTTGGAAATTACTTTTCACTTCAGATTTCCCCCTAAGGACTTAAAAGCATTTTGAAGTGTTAACACCAAATTTCCTTTGAGTTAAACTGGATAAAATTGGGATATCTATGTCTTTTAAAGGGAATGAGACATCGTCTTATGATAGTTATCACAGATGCTAAGACTAGTCTGTGCCAGCACTTTTCATAGGACATCACAGATTTGCAGGAAACCTTTAATGAAAACTCCATTTCTTAAGGAGCTGTAATCATCATGCAGCCCCCTATTTCTACCTATGGAAATGTGAAGCTCTGGCAGAATGAAGTCAAGAAGGGTTGATGGCCATTGGCCCTAAAACAAAATGAGGAAAGAATAAAACAAGATCCGGAGTTCACCTTCTCAACCAGCCCCCCAAACTTCCCTCTTGACAAAGATGAATGGGACCAATGTGACTCAAGTTCTGAGATTTGAGGGTAAAACCTTTGCAGGCCTAGGAGCATGAAGAGCACTTCCCAGGGCTAAGCGATTTCTGTTTCTGGGTGTGCTTTAGATATCTGAGTTCTGGAATCAATGGCCTTTCTCAGCGATGTTAAAAAATCCAAAGATCAATCAATTGAGTTTTGTTTTTTTTTAAATTCACCACACGAAACAAGTGGTTTAAGAACAATGAATAAAACATAATTAATGAGCTATGTTTGCCCTATAAAAACAAGTTACGCATGTCCCATGAATCGCCCAAAATTCCATTCTCTAAAGTTGTTGAACTTGGATACATTGTATTTTGCCTAAAAATGTCTTGCACAGGAAACTTTTTTTTTTTTTTAATTTAGAGTGGTGGCAAAAATGAAAAGCCAGAGAAGAACCTAATAATAAATATTTATAGGCGTTGGTTGAACAAATGGGTTCAAAGTGACAGTTTTTACTAATAAAAAGCCTGCAGGGGCAAGCAGAAGGCTGCCCAACACAAGTTCTGATGAAGGAATCTGAAAGCTAATTGACTTTCACATATAACATTCCATTTGTATTATTATCCGAATGTAATAGGAATAATTGCAATGATTGCATTGATTAGGCTCTTGGTTTCATATTACATAGGTGACCCAAGTAAACTATTTTGTAAAACTACATTCAATGACTGTTATTTTAGGTTTAAAATAGATTTAAGAAGTCAGAAGGGGAAGAGAGAAATTCTCTTTATAAAAGAGGTTTCAAAGAAATGAAACTATGTGAGGCAGTTCAAAAGTGACTTTCAGAAATTATTTGCAAAATCGCTTCCTCAGGGACAAAAGTCTGTAGAAGAGACGGGCGTCCAGCAGTTGAAAGTAAACTGTCCCTCTGCTGGTTGGCAAAGAGTCATGAGAAGGCTTGCACTGGGAAGGTGATGATATTTAAACTGTTAGTAAAAACAGAAGAAGGCAGGCAGGGCTGAGCTATTTTGTCTTTTGGGAAGGAAGCAAAGACCAGTCATCTGAGGTCTGAGATTTCTTATTTGCCCTGAGAAGACAAAAAGGCATGACAAAAGCCCACTGGAAGAGGACTATCTGACCATCTGATGCTCAAGTGGAGGCAGGGTGAAGGGGAGGAGCCAACAGGAGGTGTCTTTCTCGGATCCTGAGCATTGATGACCTGGGCCTGGAGCCCAGGTGGAAAAAACATATCAGATTGTAGTCAACAGCCAAGGCCTGGCTGATGACCAACAAATGTAGAGGAAAGAAGACTGCACTGAAGGCTTGCATAGCAGACCCAATGGGACATGGTGCAAGCCATTGCAACTATCAGCCTCAGTCTCCTCCTCTGTAAACCAAACAAATGTACTGCTGAGGTCTTTGTCAACTCCACAGTTTGACCCAGCAGAGAATAACACACGGCACTAGGCATCTTATTTCTTTTAACTTCCATTCCCTAAAGTAATCTTATACTATTTATCATTTATAAAAATGGGCATGTAACACATTTTAATAAAGTGAGTGTTTAGAAAGGATGTATTCAAGTGTTGAAGTGTGTGTATAGATGTGTGTGCACAACATGAAAAAGTCAATCAATCTTATCTCAGACATTAGTGACAGCTGCCAGATTTGCAGGCCCAAGGTGTTAGGAGAATATAGTCAAAACTCTTCAGTGATTGAAGTCACTTCATGGGGTATTTTTAATAAGTAGTACCTGGAAGATTTCAAGATTTCTCTGTGTCTGTCTGTCTGCCTCTGTCTCTCTGTCACACACACACACACACACACACACACACACACACACACACCTCCTAGGGAAATGTACAATAAAACCTGATTACAAAAAAATTCTATGATTTCCTTCAATTGAATACTTTTCTTTTTAGAGAAACAGAATATCAGTAGTATTCATTCCACTCTAACCGATATAATGTTCTTGAAGAAAAACAGATGAAGGGAAACACAGGTCCAACTTTACTGAGAGAAAATACTAATAACAGCAAGGAAGGCTCACATACTTTGCAGTGATCTGTCCTGTCTCACCTTCCTAAGCACTGTGTTCAGTCCATATTTGTTGAATTGAGTAAAAAGAAAATAATGACACTTATCATTTCAGAAAAAAAGGTGCTGCCAAAATAAAAAAGTTAAAGAGTTATAAATCATAGAAGAATTAATTTATTTTTGTAGAAGAACAGTGAGAACCAAGTAATCCATTTGATTGGTTCTTGAATTTAAAATTCAATTTTCAGAAAAGGAAAGCTAACACATACCCTGCAGAATTATGGAAACAAAGAAGGATCTTGGATTATGATTTTTTCTTTCTTTCTAAGAAGAAAGGTAGAAAGATGAGGTAGAAATTCTCATTTCACAGAGTCCAAGCAAGATGACTAATTTTTTACCTGACACCAATTTCTTCTACAAATATCAACATTTAAGAAGCTTCATCCATCTAATAGAAATGGCATTTTTTTTTCTTAGCCCACAATAAATACATAAAGAGAGATGCTATTCACAAATTGTAAAATTTTTGAGAATTCTGTTTTTTTTGCAGAGTTCTCCTAATATTTAAAATGGATCCACTCCCTTTCTTCATTGCACATTTATTGTGAAGTTACACAAGCAGTACTTTCCTTCATTAGTTCTACTTTTGGGCATAACACCCTTAAGTTGTAGGCCTATTTATAGGGAACAGGGTTTATAGACACTTCCCCAACCTTCTATCCAGCAAAGGGTACAGATGACTCTTTAATGGGAAGGAAATTAAAACACACACACAGATATTCAAGGTTTCTAAGTTTAAAGAGATCAATTATTTGTATTTTTCCTACTTAATTCAATGATCCCTTGAGAACAGCTACTACCTTGGGCTAACATGGCAAGTCAGAACATTTGAATTCTAATCAACCGTTAGAGTTCTCCTACTTATACACTGAAGTACCTCAGGAATGATAAGTGAGTGTTTGCTTTAAGAAATAATTAGCCAGGATATTCATTTCATAGTGAGTCCATATTTCGGGATACTATAAATTCTAAATTAGGTCTGAAATGAAGATGTGTTTATTCTTGGCAAGATTCCTTTCTAATTTGCAAAGATTGAAAAGAGCAATTTTGGTTTTTATTTGATTCCCAATGTAGCAGAGTCATGACAGTTTTCCTCAGCTCTGCGACATACATTTTAGCTGGTTCTAATGAAGACAAATTCTTCTCAATCATGAGTGTCCCATTCATTAAGTGAGACAGATGGCAGCCTTGCTATATTTTGCTAGATCCAGCCTCTGGAAGCTGGCTGCCTCCCTTCTTTAGGAAATGGCAGGGCTTATCTTTCTGAAGGAAAAAAGAAAGAAGTCAGTATTTTGCTAGGGCAAGATGTCAAGTTATCTTCAAAACAAGTGAGCCAACAACCTCTCAGATTTGGAGTTGGATGAGCATATGCTTTTGTTTCAGGACACATACATTCATATTATATGGCAGGTGGAAGGCTAAGACACTCGGGGGCATGCTGGCTTAGAGCTTTTCCTAAAAGAGATGTTTGAGGTTTCTCTGCTGTCGACTGTAAGACACCTCATGCCCCCTGGGAATTCTCTAGCCACCTCCCAGCCCCTTGTAATTCCCCCCGCTTAACTTTTGCTGCTTTGAAACATGAGTGGAAGCTGAAATAGACATAAGGTAAACTGCAGAGCATCCCAGCTGCCTGTGGCTCCAACACAGTGTTAGCAGGAGACACTTAAGAAAGGCTAGGTGATTGACACAAGATAGAAGACAGCCTGGGGTACAGTTGGCCAAGGTTTACAAGACACACTGCCAAGGCCGTTCAAAGAGGAAAACAACATTGGTTTTAACTTTCCCCTTCTGCCCGCCAGTCAACCCTAGGGGCTCATGGGCAGTGGATGTCCTGCCTTCAGCTTTACCAGAACCACTTGTGAGGAGAGCACTTGAACCTGGACCTGCACCTGCACCATCTCAGGATGCTGTGAGAGGTTCTGGCAAATGAGCACAGATAGTTCATTCTCTCTTCCTCTGACCACACACACACTTCCGTATGGAGAAGCCAAGATTTGGTGAGAAAGTGGATATACTGAATGTGTCTTTGTTGAAAGCCCTACGGCACGATGCACAGTGCAGAGCGGATTCCCTAAAACAGAGGCAAAAGCTGCAAGAACTGGAAACACTCTCTCTTAAGAAGCAGCACGTGACAAGTGATAGTACTGGGTCAGAATCACCCAGATCCTGGGGACTGCCCACGGTGACCTCAGCGCTCTACACTCTTTTCTTCCCTTTTTCTTAAGTAAGCAGGGCCTCTAAAGAGTAGCTCAGAAGAGGAGAGGTGTGGAGGAGAAAAGTGGGCAAGAGAGGAAGTGGAAGGCCTATCTAACTTGTTTCTGATGAATGGTAAATATTCTGGAATTTCAGAATATCATTATGGAGTCCTGAAATTGCCATTTGAAACAGTTATACCTTAACTGTTTCATTATTTAAATGAAGAGAGATTAAAAACCCAAACACACATACCATAATAAGTAGTTGCCTGTGTTGAATTTCCATAGAAGACTCACTAATGTAAGGATTCCTCCTCAAACCAGTTACCTGCAGTTAGACACAGGTCTCTGCTGTGCATCGTAGAAAGTCAAGTTTACATGGAGATAAAACAGCAACAACAGTGACATGGTACTATTTTGTGAAATGCTGACTAGGTTTTGTTTGTGCGCGTGGGGCATGACAGAATGACAGTTTAAGATGTTTAAATATTAATTTTATCCCTTTGACTGATTTTCTATGTTTTTGATGCTCTATTAGCTTTTTCCATAATAATATATATTAGTCTTGGAATTTTAATACCAAAGTTATTTTTTAATGAATACATGCAATTTGTAGTCTGCATTATTACTAATCACTTAAACATGGGCGATTTTTTTCAGGCTCCTTTTTAGAAAACGTACAAGAGCTTGGTGTTTCCATGGGCTTTGCACTTGGGTAATAAGAGCTCCAGAGAGGGCCCAACTTATTGTTATGACATTACAATAACGCCTGCCTCTCAGTTGTGGAGTGCTTCACAGTTTACAGAGTATTTTTACATTTTCATTGAACTCTCACCTTGGGAGGTAGGCATTATAGTTTCACTTTAGAGATGATAAAAACTGCAGGGCTGAGATGTCCAACACTGTCCAAGGTCACTGTGGTGAACCTGGGACCCAAACCTCACCTTGTGCCTTCCAAGTTCTCCTTCCTTTGGCCATAGCTCTGGCTCCTCTGTATATATGCAGAGCTCTGGGCAAGTCCCCAAAGTCTTCTAGGCTTCAGCTTCCTCAACTGCACAATGATGACTTGGATTTGACCATCTCCCAGGTCCCTGCTAGCTCTTCTTCATTTCGAATTTGAGTTTATTCAGTAGAATGAAAAGTGATGGGATTCAGTAGGTGTCAGATGAAGTCTCATAAAATATATGCACTCCACAAAGAAGAAGAAAAAAGGAACCTCTACAACAAAAAATTTGCATATCATTTTAGACAGTTTATAGACTGACTTGTAAGGGATGCATGGGCCAAGTTAACAACTGCTGGATTAAATAGTACACATATACCCCATTTTGGGGTCTATCGGAGGCCTCATGTTGGTTTTTATACAAAGTGAGCAAAACTTATTTTGACATGGGAACTAGTAATTGAAAGATATGATTAGAAAAAATTGTGGTGTGTTTTCAAGACATCTTCCCCATGGAAAATTATGTTTCTGATACTAATTTCTCAGTTATTAGGGTGTGGTAGGAGAAAGAAAAGTTGATGCAGCACAAATATAAGTATCTTCTTTAGAAGTACTCAAAGGCAATTCCACACCATTTTAATGCTCCTTTTGAATATCTTCAGAGCAATATTTCTGGTTGTGATTTTTGTGCCACATGCCCACAAAAGGTTTGGCCTCTACCCACTAGATGTAGGTTTAGGTCTGACACCAGTGTCAGGACTTGGATAAAGAGTAGAAAATATGGCCTTCATAGATACCCATATTCCTCCCAAGGGGAGAGGTGTTTTGCTTTAATTTCACTCTTTCATACTCCCCTGATATATATTTTTCAGAACACAGGAAGAGCAAGATATGCAAGAATCTGAAAATTTAGATTGCCATAATATTATTCTGGGCTTTGGGAAGTCGAGAACAAAGGAGAGATCCATGTTTTGACTGGTGGTGTTGAAAAAAAATGATCGATACTCAATGTGAAAGCCAGATCCACTATTTTGTACCCATTTATCACAGCATCTTACTTCCTGTCTACTAGTAGTAACTCCAAGTAATGTCTGCTAGTGCAAACTCCATCAGGTCTAGGATAAGTGCAGCCATCAGCAGTCCTGGCTTACCGCCTCAACAATACAAACCAATGTTTCTGTAGGTTTTCACAGCATTTTTTTCCATTTTGCATGCCTCATGTTAAATTCCGTTAAAAAATTTAAAACCAATTTTTCTAAACAATTTACAAGTATTCATATAAGAAGAAAATGACTAAAAAATACCCACCCAAGCACCTACAACTCATCTAGTGCACAATGCTAATAACACACAGGCTGTGACCGAAGAACTCCATGATCTGTGGGAAAGCAGGAGGCGCAGTCCACCCTCTGGGAGAAAGTGAGACATGTTGATGCAGAGAGGAGCTGTCAATGACGCTTTGCTTCCTAAGTCAAGTTCAGCAGCCGCATTTCAGAGTTGATGCCATTACTTATTTCGACCTGAAATAGAGAATAGGTATTGCTTTAAAGAACTTCAAAACTGAAAGCTAAATTTCCTTCCTAATCAGTCAGGCTTTTCAAAATGCAAAATAGCTTTGTGGGCGTGCCTTGTACAGCCTGTGCATAAGGTTGTAGCAACAAGGAAGGGAAACACCTGAGCTTCTTGCTTCTCAGATTAGAGCAAGGCACACAGACATGAACACCAGACTGTAGAAATAGTTTCCCGGGCTAGACGTGCCAACCACAGAGCAACTGAGGAGTGATGTAAAGGTATTGCCTTTGGTTGCTGTGGGGTAAAGATGACAGGGTGGTATTGTCTCCAGTCTACTAGATACAGACCTAGACTGGTCTTCCTACAGCATCCTGTTGGTTTCTCAAGAATGGTCCTCAGCTGGCTTTCATACCACCTAACCATTGATCTCATATACACCCCATCCTGTGATGGTTAATTTCATGTGTCAACTTGGCTAGGACACAGTACCCAGATATTAGGTCAAACATCAGTCTAGATGACTCTGTGAAGGTATTTATTAGATAGGATTAACTTTTAAATCAGTAGACTTTGAATAAAGCAGATTCCTTCCATAATGTGGGTGGGTTTCATTCAAGCCGTTGCAGGCCTTAAGAGCAAAGACTGAAGTCTCTTGAGGAAGAAGCACTTCTGCCTCCGAATTCTGCCTTTGGACTTAGGACTGCAACATCAATTCTTCCCCGGGTCTCCAGTCTTTCCCTGCAAATTGCAGACTTGCCAGTCTCCACAATCACATGAGAAAATTCCTTAAAATCTCTATCTATCTGTTTGTCTATCTATCCATCCATCTGTCTATCTGCCTCCCTCCCGCCCTCCCCTTCCTGGCTCTCTAGATACAGACCTAGATATTTATATCTAGATCTAGATACACGTCCTATCGGTTCTGTTTCTCTGGAGTACACACTGTCATTTCCAGTCGTTCTGGTCTCCACATGTTTGACAAAGATTCTGTGCATAGTCCTGATTTCATACTAGGTGAGGGTTCTGGCTTACGCACCTTTACACAATATCAACCTCAACACTGTCTGCCATATAGCAGGCACTTAAATATTTATTGAGTACTTTTGCTCTTGTTTTTTTCTCTCATGAGAAAAGTCTTAGCTGATCTAAATCCCATCCATCTTTGAGGTTCAGTTGAAGTTTCTTCTCTGTGAAGACTTCAGCTTCCATCTCCGCTGCTTTGCTTTCTCATCCTGCTAATAGCAACTCCTATGCAGCAGCTACACCCCATGTGGAGCTAATGGCATTCAGTTCACAATTAATTGTGCTCCGATTGGTTCACTCAGGTGTGTAAGTTTTCTCCCTCCCACTACATTATGAGCCTCACACCAGCAAAGAATGTGTTTTAGACTTAGGTTATAACCCTGCCTAGCAACTGTCTTCCATTAACTCAGTTCAACGACTCTCTCTATGGTGTGGAATGGACTTGTTAGTCATAAATTGAAATAGCTGAGAACATTTCCAGCTTTCCAGTTTCACTTCGGTAGCTTCCCTCCCTGTAAATTCTGTCCCCTCCTGCACATCTCAGGAGCTGGAGTTCTTCTTTTCTCTCCCTGTCTTCCTCCCACCTCTCCTCACTTTTATTTCTCTACATTCCGGAAGACAAAGCCCAATGTTTACTCCTTTTACTTCACTGTAGTTTAACAGGGATTATTATTATTTTTTTTTACCTTTTGTAAATTTGCAGTTAATCTGCACCTAATTAAAATTTTTTTAATTTTTAAATTATAGTTGACATACAATATTATATGTTTCAGGTGTATATCCACCGATTGAACATTGTATAACTTACTAAGGCCCAGGCGTCCTCAAACTACAGCCCGCGGGCCACATGCGGGTGTTTTTGCCATTTTGTTTTTTTTACTTCAAAATAAGATATGTGCAGTGTGCATAGGAATTTGTTCATAGTTTTTTTTTTTTAAAACTATAGTCCAGCCCTCCAACGGTCTGAGGGACAGTGAACTGGCCCCTTGTTTAAAAAGTTTGAGGACCCCTGTAAGCGATCATTCCTATAAATCTAGTACCACACATAGTTATTACAATATTATTGATGGTTTTCCCTATGCTGTACTTTACATCCCCATGACTATTCTGTAACAACCAATTTGTACTTCTTAAACCCTTCACCTTTTTCACCCATCCTCCTTTCACCCAGTACCCCAACACCCCTCCCCTCTGGCAACCACTATTTACAGGGATTTAAACTAAAAGATAAAAAGATGAGATGAGAGTGGTGGAATTTTTGTACCGTATTTTCCAGCGTATAAGACGACTGGGCGTATAGAGGATTTTCCTGGGTTAAAAAGTCGTCTTATACGCCGGAAAATATGGTAGTTCTCTACAACCCTCTAGTTAGAAGGGAGGTTCAAGGTCCTGAAGTTTACTCATCCATCCACCAGGTGAATCCCATGGGGATAAGGCCGTAGGAGAAGGTCTTATCTTTCTCTTTGTTAGTGATAGTATTGGTGGGGGTTGGGGAACTTCTAGGTATCTGCTACATTTATCTTCAACGTTAACTCTGCTTATAGCTAATGTTTTCTGCTTTTGGGATTCAGCAGCATGGATTGGTAAAGCAGGGAAGAAAACTGAGTTAGTTCCTATGATGCCAGGTAGGAATCCTGGAGTGTTACTCCAGGCATTAGGAAATAGGTCTGCAAGGAGTTTTCCAAGAAGACAGTGAAGCAACTTTGAGAGAAGGTATTAAAGGGAAAGCCGGCCCAGCTGGCATGGCTCAATGGTTGAGCATCGACCTATGAACCAGGAGGTCATGGTTCAATTAAAGGCCAGGGCACATGCCTGGGTTGTGGGCTTGATTCCCAGTGTTGGGCATGCAGGAGGCAGTCCATCAATGATTCTCTCTCATCATTGATGCTTCTAACTCTCTCTCCTTCTTCTCTGAAATAAATAAAAATATATTAAAAAATATGTTGCCTCTCTATTAAATAAATAAATAAATAAATAAATAAATAAAAGGAAAGCCTATTGGCAATCCTACCTTAGATTTTAGTAACAGATTGATTTTTAAAAATCAAACAAACACAGAAGTAGAGAGAATGGTATTATGACTCCCTATGTACTCACCATCCAGCTTCAATAAAAATAAAAATTATGCTAATCAAGTTTCATCTATCCACCACAACTTTTTTTTTTTCTTAACTAGGGTATTTAAAAGCAAATCCTAGACATGATGTCACTTTATTCATCAATACATATCTATGATTCTCTAACTTAGTGATTCTTAACCAGAGGATATTTATCAATTGGTTGTCACAATTTGGCTGTGTGTGTGTGTGTGTGTGTGTGTGTGTGTGTGTGTGGGGTGTGTGTGTGTGTGTGTGTGTGTGTGTGTGTGTGCTACTGGCCTCTAGTGGGTAGAGGCCCACGATGCTGTTAAATATCCCTAAATGCACAGAGCAGCCCCACTACAAAGAATTGTCTGGTCCAGAGTTAATAGGGCTGAGATTGAGGAATACTGCTCAACTGATGAGGATTTCTTTTTCTTTTGTTACCTATTAATTAGCATACCTATCAAGACAGGCAACAATTTCTTAACACCATTTACTTAGCAGTCCATATTTACATTTCTTCAAGTATCTAAAAACATCTCCTGTGGCCGCCGCACTGTCGCTGGCCTCATTCCTTCCTAGCAAGGACAGTGTGCCTGAGCTACTAGTACCGACTGCACGAGCCACAGAAACACAGCCATTTCACTGCTCCTTGGTCAAACGCGTACACTTGAGGGTGCGTTCTGGCATAGCCCCTAAAATGGTACAATCATTTCCTATGATGGGTCAAAAAGTTACTAATGCCAGTGACAAAGGGAAAGCGCTCCCCAGCGGGGAAAGCAATGAGCCCCCTTTGTGCTAACTAAGGCGGCATGCGGGGGAAGCCCCTTCCCTTCCGGACACTAAGAGGGCGCCCAGTGCATCACAGTTGTAGCGCTCTGCTCTTCTGAGACAGCCCTGGAGTGTTAATGCCTCTGCAAGTGCCTCCCTTTCCAGAGCCTGATGGGAGCCCTCTGGCACAGAACTCCACGCCAGCGATGGGAAGTTGAGGCAGCCTTAGCTGTGAGCAAATTACCTTACTCTGCACGTGACGGATAGCACGGATGGATAAATACAGAAGTGTGGAAGCCAGTCGAGACAAGGATGGAGAGCTATCACTTCATTGGTCTGTAGGCGCTTGGTCAAGAAATGGAGTGATGGGGCGGATGCAGGTCGTAGATGGCAAAGTTTACTAACGCATTGCTGGTGGTTACCGGATTTTAAGTTAGTGTTGGAAAGCACATCATTCTCATCTCTCCACCTCCTACACACACACACACACACACACACACACACACACACACACACACACACGCCTCTGACTTGTCCTTCCAGTTTTTAATCGAGATGCTCTAAATGCAAAATGGCTTGGCACCAACTTACAGGGACCCTGCTGCAAAACAGCTGTTCTCAGGAAGGAGCTGATGAACCGGGCCACCTCTGGCTCTATCCAGCCGCCAGTCATCAGAGGTCGATTTCCTCTGGGCCCGGACTATTGGAGGCGGAGGACAGGCAGGGAAGGTTCCCGTGGGCGCGCTGCCCGCAGAGCTGCCTGAAGTGAGGGTCAGCCTCCTGCCTCCTAGTCCTTATTACAGTGGCAGACACTCACTCAGCAGTAGCTACAGAGCATGGAACAATTTTTATGAAGAAAAACTAGCCTCCAGCAAAGGCAATCAGACAATACCAGAGAAAAGCCAAGTTCTCATTTGGAAATGCTAGAAAAAGAGAGGCTCACATGGTGGGAGAAGCTTGTTTTCATCAAATCTTTCTGCATAGCAGTCGGGGCATCGTCCTCGTGGGAATTTCTGACATCACCAGATCGCTTTACCTCTACCGGGGAACTCAGTTCTGAAATTCCACAGCTGTCTTTCTTTGATTAAACTGCCTTGGTCTAATTATCCCTATGGAAAGAATGACTGCTTTGTGGAACTTCATTCTACCTGGTCGCTATCCATTTTGCTGATTTTGACAAATTTTAAAGTAATTTAGTTGCTCATTTTGATGCTCCCTGATAGTCCACACCTCTTTCATAGCTGCATGGGTTTCATAGCTGTTGTTCGCCTTGAGAGGTAAATCTGCTTTTGTACACCCCACCTCCCCACCACTGCTATTGCCTCCACCATAAGCTAGTTGCAGTGTAGGTGTTCCCTTCAAAGCCACCACTGACCACATTGATGTGTGCTCGAATGACCAGAGCAGCCCTTGCGTCCTACGCCCTTCCCCTAGAAGCTGGTATCAGTGTGTGGTAGCAGCAGTGCAGGAGATCCTGGTGAAGACCCAGGTTGTAGTGATGTCAAGAGGTACAGCCCCTCACTGGTGGCCGTGGCAAGGTGAAGGGCCCCAGCAAAGCCTACCCCTGACCTGTGTGTCATATCCCAAAGCCAGACCCAGATGACAATCACAGAAAGCATCTCAATAGCTTTAGTCAGAAAGACAGATATTATCGAGAGGCAGAGCAACAGCAGCTGAGGCTCTCAAGGTCCCCCCACCTGGGGCCCTCAAGATCCCTGCTCGGCTTAAACACCTGCTTCCTCATAGGTTTGCTCAGGTTCTGTGAGATCTATGTCAAACGCCAGATTGGACAGTCACAGATTTCAACTTTAAACTCTGCAGAACGGCCAAGGAAGTTAGCCTCCATGTAGGGGATACCCGTTTTCTTCCGCTTTTCATAAACTCCTCATCGTCTTTCCAAAGTCAGTGCAGCCATCTCAGTGACTTCTCTCCCTAAGTGAGAAGCAAATAGTCCCCCTTCTGCAAAAGATTTCCTGGGGGACATTGTTTTGTATCTACTTATTCTACGTACATCTCTTCTTCTAGATCATTGGCCACTGGCAGTCAAAGCTCAAATATTACTCATCTTTATGTCTACAGCACCCAGCACAGGCCCTAACACACACTTCATAAATAATCAATAAATAGCTGTATATGGAACTAAACCAATTTGTTTAATCAATGTGCCTCGATTGCTTGGTATCTTTACTGTAAAGAGTGACAAAGCATGAAAGACCAAATTCATATGTGAACTGCCTCACTTCTATCATCTCATCCCCATACATGTGTTCCCACACAATCTGGCTGTGGGTCCTGGAAAGGTACACTTTATGATGACTAGCAATGACACAATCATACACGAGAATGCAGGCTTCCT
The DNA here is from genome assembly GCF_027574615.1 of Eptesicus fuscus. Classification (NCBI taxonomy): domain Eukaryota; kingdom Metazoa; phylum Chordata; class Mammalia; order Chiroptera; family Vespertilionidae; genus Eptesicus; species Eptesicus fuscus. The sequence continues at coordinate 34,008,167 of NC_072491.1, read as the reverse complement.
GGTTAAGTCTGCAGCATTACCTGTGAACGGGCTGTCTGTCTCTACCTACTCATCTAGAGTTGAAAGTTACTCATCCACACACACATGCCTCAAGATTCTCCTGATCCCCTTAACAAAGTGGCTTCCTCATAAAACCTGGCTTTGTGCTCCATGGAGATTACAGACTTAAAGTTACAAACCAGCGTTCACTCCCCTCTCTAACAATTTAGCACAGAAGATTGGCTTTTTCTCCAATCTGTTGCTGGGTGATGATATGGCATCACTGAACTGGGTACAACAGAATTCAATATAAAGGTCTTATTAAAAGAAATCAAACAGCTGATTGATGCCAACTGGATACACTGTGGAATATTTGCATACCTGTGGGGAGCACACACACACTGACCTTTTAAATGGCTTCATGCACCATGATTTTAATTCAGGTCTAGTTTGATCTTTCAGATTCCTGCTCCCTTCATGGTTTAAAGGCATTCCATATTCATCTGACAGAATAATATGCATAATCTGTCAAGGCAGAGACCTGTTATTTTCTGCAGCCTGTAGCTTATGCTACATTCAGCTACAAAGGTGTGAGGGTTCAGCAGTGAACAGGTGGTTGGGGAAACTCTTTGAGGAGGTAGTGGAGTCGATCAAAGCCTTTTAGGTAATCTTAAGAGGATGTTTCGTGTGTTCTTGATTCACAGAGATGGAAGGAACCTTAGGGAGCATAGATGGAAGTCACTTGCCTCTGGGCCATGACAGTTAACATCCTTTGAGCTACATGGATGCACATGTGTCATTCATGAAAGGAGATTTCATTGTCAACATCATTCAATTGCAGTTTTAAGTAACTTTCCTTAATAAAAAGTTCTTCTTACATCTGACCAACATTTTTTGTTTTACAGTTTCTCTGCTGAGTCACTTTTTTTTCACAGTGGAGATGAAATAAATCATTCATCACCTTCTTACTGCATAACAAGTATATATAGGACTCTCCTCATTACCACCAGGCATTGTTCTCCCTTCCAATACACTGGTCATCTTTATTATCGTCACAATCCTGGCCAAGTTCCCCAAATCCACAATTGTCAACTTTTGCAATCCATTATTTATGAGCACTCAGTATCATGAGTAATGAGGTGGTGACTGCTTAGTCCTGGAATGTTATGTAGGGTGAATATTTTTCCAAATTGGATTTGCTTTAGAAAACCAACATTTATTTTAACATCTCTCATGTGACAGGCACAGTGCTGATTTGTGAACTATGTTTCCATTAGATCATTCTGCCAGAAGGAAATTAATGCAACTGGAGAGGTGGAGGAGCCAGTGTGGGCTTCTCAGGGCTTCAGTCCCCAAAGAGGCCGGGTGAGGGCTGCAGATTTGGGCAGGAACCACCATGGCAAAAAGGCAGCAAATGAAGCCTTTCATACATGTTTCTTATACCAGTGACTGCTTTACATCATTTCCTCTATTGCCATGGAATTGTAGAGTACTGGGCTGACATACTAGGAAGGTCATCATAATAGCAAGTCTACAACATCAGACATGGTGATAGTTTACCATCCAAAAAAGAGCCCAGCTCTACTACCTAGTACTAATGGGACTTTGGAAAAGTTGTCCAATGTCTAGGAACCTCATTTTCCTTCTTTGTGAAGTAGGGTATTAAGTGGTGCATTATAGTATTTTCATGAGGATTATGTGAGATAATGCATGCAAAGGACTGAGCCCATGATAGATATTATTTTATACAGTTATCTATTTGCTACTTTGAGTTTTCTAGGAATAGACTCCCTGTACCTGTTTTCTTGTTTTCTAACATTTTATCAACCAGGTCACCATGATTTCTCCCTAATACTCAACTGAAATCTGTCCAGTGTGAGGTGGCTTTTGTTGTGATTGTTGACTTTCTTCCATGTCCTCTAGTGATAGTTAATAAAAAATTTGAGTACTAGTCACAATCATAGGGGATTTTCCATGTACTATACATGCCTTATTGCGTTTAATCCATCCTCTGTCCTTTCCCTATGAAACCACTATCCCACAGTGGTCCCATGAGACCTGGCTAGAGCCCTACCCCACCGTAACTCTGTTTACCTCTGAGACACAGTTTGGCCTTTGGTTAATAGTTCCCTCCCCAGAAGGAGCCAGTTAAAACGTCCTAGACCAAGACAGCCATGGAATTGGCCTCCAGGAGACCTCAAACCCCTTGAGCATCACCATGATGACTACGGAAGGTGCCATAAAAGAACCAAAAATGAGGCAGAATCCTGGTTCTGAGAAGACCACCACTGGTTTCCCCTTATCTGCCTAGACCACTCCGCCATTTCTCTCCTCCTCTATCCACATCTCTGGCCCCAAGCCCATGAGAAATTGATCTGAGAGCTACTAGGCTCCCATTTCTCCATTCTCTGGCCATTGAGTTGTTAAATAAAGCTGATTTTCAGTTTCATAATTGGTTTTGCAACACCTAATGGACAAAGAACTGGCTTGGGGTCCCAGAAAGGGGGATCTTGGGCAACAGAATCATATTACAGGTGAGAGAACCAAGTCTCAGAGATGTTAAGGACAGCCCCTGAGAACACACAGGGAGAGCCTGGATTCTAACCTAGTCTTTCTCCCCTTTTCCCTCAGTCATGTTGCCCACATGACACATATTTAATCTTTTTTTTTTTTGTAGACTAAATAATCCCCTTTTCTCCACTTTGGCAATCAACTACTGATTTAAAAAAAATATGTATATCATTTTAGAAACATAAATCATGTTACCTATTTCAAATCCCTTTTGGAATGAATAATAATGATGATGTTGGGTTACATGTGAAAGGTGTGTTTTAAATATGAGTGGAAAACTAAACCAATGATTAGTAGTAGCAGGTCCAAATTATTTCAGGATTCGTTAGTTTTGACCAAGTTAGAAGGATTAATATTTTCCATCTCATGACACCTTTACTTACAGGTTAACAGGCTTTAACTGAACATGATCCTGGTAGTAGGAGTGTGCATCAAGTCCACCTATGAAATCAACTGAAAATATAACATAGCCCAATATGAATAAATGTCTAAATAAACACACACATCATAGTAGGTGTTTAAAATAGAACACATATAAGTAATATTCACAAAAATACCTGTCTATCACAAAATGGAAAAACGTGTTCTTCATATAAAGGGCAGCTCAAAATATTATCCATGGTTAAGAAATGGGGACATTTTAAGAAACACAAAGATATGGGCATTTAGGGACTGAAAAATCACAGATGTTGTTGGTTTTAGTGAAAAATGAAGTCACATTAAGTAGCATTATATTTAAAATAATGTGTTTGTCCGTAGGCATATAGCTATGGCTTTCCCCCCTGTATATCAAAAGCTGTATCTTCTCATCTTGTTGCCAGAATCCATTTTATTCTTAAGAGTATTTATTGCATTGTTAGAAAGACCTCTGAGAAGTCACATAATCTATGTCTATGCCTTCTTCCTCAAAACATCCTTGACAAATAGGTATCTGTCTTTTGCAAAGGTTTCGTCTCCTCTCTGGTAGCCCAGTACCTTCTCACTGTCTGCATAGAATCACTGTTCTTGTAATATTCATTCTTTCTTCCTGTCTTGATCACAGCCTCTGTCTTTCTTCTCTAATCCTAATGTCCATGGCTAATCTTAGTTCATTATTTCTGTGTTGTTTTTTTTGTAGTTCATCACAAGTATTAATTACTTTACAGCAAGCATTGGTTTTATTCTAGCACTCTAACATTAGCAGGTATCTGGGCGTATAGGGACATAGAACTCTCAGTGTGTGTGTGTGTGTGTGTATGTGTGTGTGTGTGTGTGTGTGTAGATACACAGCATATGAAGGACAGACATTAAATCATATCCTCAGCTCAAGACAGGCAGTGATTTAGAGTGCGATGACTTAGCCTAGAAGTTCTATTGAAGCCATGACCCATGTAAGCTCTAGACACACTAGACACACTTGTCAATCCCTGATCTGCTCCATCTTTTGCCTCCACTGGAGAAGCTGAGGTGAGACTAGGTCAATTAAAGCTTCGCCAGAGCACTGTGTAGACAGAAGCCTTGGAGTCCCGCAGGGCACATAACAACCAGGTGGGAAGAACCATTTCCAGGTAATCCCCTGGAGGCCAGAGGAGCCTGAAGTTTATTTTCTTTCCAATCACTCCAGGTCAGGTCAGTTCCCTGGACACCACCTTAGGAGAGAAGCAGTGAGAGAGGAGTCTATCTGAGACATGAAAAGATTTTCCCAGGGAGAATAAGCAGTGCCTGACCATTTAAATGGTCAAAGTTTTAAAAATTAGATTAGACTCTTAATCAAACATTTGCTTCTTCACCCTGCTGACCAATGGGTGAGAATTTTAAAGGAAGATAACATTGACTAAAAGTTGCATGAGCATATCGTTGACAAAGGCACCTTTGAAAGTTAAAGAGGGTGTTAAAAATAAACACATTTATAAACATGTACATTTATGAATAAATGATTTAATTAAAATTATATCCAAAATAAAATTATAAAAATAAAGACAGCATATATATTGTATGCATTAAAACAAAATAAAAAGCAAACTTTATATTGATTATTTGAACATTAGAATGTAACATTAACAAAATCATTACTTTAAGTATAAATTCATGTACTGCTGTAAATCTACTCCTTAGCCATCTATATCTCTAATTCACCATGTCACCGGTATTTTTTTTGGAAGAATATACATATAGTACATATATATATATATATATTCAATATGGTTTTATTAATTTCATACGTTTATTTACAAGATTACTCAAAATTTCTTTTTATTATTATTGTTAAATTTGAAATTAATGATCTCAAGGACTGTGTAAATCATAATATCTTTAATTAAGGAATTTTGCTAATGACTGCCTTGCAGGGTATGGTTGCCCTAGATGACCTAATGTCCATGGAGTGTGGGACACAAAAGCTGTAGCAAACAGCAGGCTGTTATTGATATTATTGATACATTTATCTTATTCTGATGACACATTCTCATGAACTATTGATTTCCAAAATTTCAAAAGCCTTGTTTAGCCTGGGGTAATGATTTACCAGAATTCCAACATTCTCTTCCCCCTAGTTCCCAGAAGACTGTCTGTCCTTGAGGAACCTGTATTGAATTTGTGTCTAGTTTGATTTTCTGAGATTTGGGAAGAGTAGCTACTTTGGAGGAGGGGAAATTGATTAGTGCACCACATTTTGAAGCCCAAGGTTTCACCTTCTATGAGCACATGAAAGAAAATAAAGCTCAGTGGAAGCAGAATTTGGGGGGTTAAGTGTCAAGTAGAATCGAGGCTTGCCCTTTCTCCAGGGCTGGTGTTATTTCATGAGGTAGGTCCCCTTTGGGGCAAATGACCCACCCAGTGCTCATGTGACCCGCCTGAGTGCACACTCACGACCTGGCTGAGAGCACACATGACAGTCTCATCACCATTTGTTTAGCTTTGACTGTAATGCTTTTATTCTCTACTCCTTTCCCCCCACAATAGCACAAACCCTGAGGGGGGATCTATTTCTCTTTTTCTTAGTCTTTCAAATCTCTCCCTAAGATTTCTTGTAGGTACTATATCTCCATTGTACACTTTTCCTCTAATGTTTCCAGTGCTATTCCTTTAGATGCAGTGATATCATTATTCTAGTTATTCTGTAAGGATCCCATGGACTGTCTTTAGCATTTTGTCTTTGATGCTTGTGTGGGGGAACCAGGTTAGTATACTGTCCCTACAGAGTGCTTTGTTAATAAGCAACTACCACTGTGACTTCTCTCCTCCTCTGACTTGCAAGAGTCATATCACATTGATAAAGATGCCTGTAACATATTGGCTCCCACATACACATCTTAGTTTTTGTTTTCTCAGATTTGGAAAGAAAGTAGCTAGTTTGTTTCTTCATTTTTACTTGAATCATCTTTAATAGGACATTTTCTATTCTCTTTAAAGTTATTCAGCTTTCTTAAACCCATACACATTGAGCTCTATTTTCCTACAGGGTATATATGCTTAACCCTTCAGTTAGTCTTCATCAGTGATTGGACTGAATGGCTGCTTACTGTGGTCACCTACAGTTTGCCTTTAATGAAGGCCCTTTCAAAGTTTTTGTAATTTTTCAATTACTGTCTGTTCAGAATCACTGGTGGCTGAAGGCCATTTTGTCACTACTGCTGGGCTTATTAGGGAGAACATTTTATTCTAGAGAAAACAAGATAAAAAAAATCCTGAGCACACCTCTCATTTCTATTTTTGAAACTCCCTTTTCATTGTTACTTTGCTACATTTCCAGCTTTTGTTCCTCTCCTGGGTTCAGGTTTGTGGAGTCAGATTTTCCCATAAATCAGTGCCGACAGTTTCTTCCCACTTAAACATTTCTAAGAGTGGATAATACTTAAATAATGGAATAATGAATTTCTAAAATCTCTTTGGGGTTAATAAAGCAGAATGGAATGGCTGAGAGGAAAAATTATGCTCAGAAAGGTAAGGGCTAAAATCAGTTTTATAAATTTGTCTAAACAGTTTATAACTTCTTCCTTATGTAATATATTTTTTCCTGGTTATTTAGTCCCTCCCCCAATATATCTTTATTATTCTTACTTAAATCTAGCCAAGGTTTTACTTTGTTCTATAAATAAAGTGACAAACATGTTGTCTTTGAAATCTCTCTATAACTCCTTTTTTACTGTATACTTCTACAGTTTTAGATATTTTCCCTCTGACTATTATTTTCTCTTTTTTGTTTTATGGCCTCTATTATTGTTTTAGGTTTTCCCTTTCCTAGTACAATCAACATACCAAAAAAAAAAAAAAAGCCATTTCTTCTGAGATCTCTTTTATAAATCCTTTCCTCCTTCTGTGAATTACTGCCCAAAGAAAATGGAATCTGATCAGATTCTTCCCAAGATTAAATCCATTCATTGACTTCACATTATCTAGCAAAGCATCCCAACTGGTGTGACCTGAGTAGGTTCAGAGGTGACATGATATCGATTCTCATTCTTTGGAGTGTTGTGTGTGTGTTGTGTGTGTGTGTGTGTGTCTGTGTGTGTGTGTGCATGTGTTTATGGGTGTGTGTATGTGTGTGTGTTCACTGAGCGAGGCTTAGGTTAGCTAGCCCTCTAGGCCAGTCAGTTCTTTCTGGAAGAAAAGTAATTTATTTACCACAGAGTGCCTTATAATTGTTAGCTTTCTCAGTGAATGCTGAGATATTAAATAGATTGGGAGTCACTGCTGTAAGACTCCAAGGTCCCTGAAGGACTGATCCTACCATTCATGTAGTGAACAGAACATACTCAACTCCTCATCACTTCCAGTGTAATGCAGGTTTCCCCCAGATCTCTAAATGTTCCATGGTTTTCCCAAGCTCTTTCGACATTCCCTCCCTCCCCAGTATTTAAAATGCATTCTCTTTGTTCTCTTCCTAGTGATGCCATATTCTTCACACGTTCTGAGGAGCCATGCTTGGTTCCCTGAGACACAGCCTCTGTTTATATTTTTTCTGTGCATCTGATTCACTTTGTACAGACCATTATCTGCACTTCATTCTTATGTAATTATTTACATGCCTGGCCCACTTACTAGAATGTGTAAGATCTCCGGGGAGAGGGACCAAGTCTTATATTTTTTGTATCCTTGTGGTCTAACACACAGAAGTCTTTCAACAACTGCTTCTTGCATGAATTAATCAATAAATCAACAAAAGATTGGCCTATTTAAGCTTGTTTAAAGCTCTAAAGTGAACCACTAATATGCTAGATCTGGACTATAAATACTTTTGGATCTGGACAGGTCATTGACTTCAGAACAAGAGGAGTTATGAGAGAAATGAAGAATCCAATCAACTGTTTAAATGTCTACAAGCATTGGCAACCTACCTAGAATAGAAAGAATACAGAATTCTGAGGCAATATGGTGGAAAGAAGCAAATAGAATGCTAACAGAGTGTTGAAAGACAGGATGACAAGTGCCTTTGAGCACATGGGAAGACATTAAAATGTTTTAAAGAGTTAGCAAGTGTAAAACCAACCAAAAAGAAACTCTTAGTAGGAATTAATTCTTCTTTCTACTCAAATATAATGTCATCTGAGTCCTGGTGTTGTGGGCTGCTGAACTAGTAACATTTGAAGCACATGGAATGAGATTTCCTCTTGTTCCACCAACTATTAAAAAAAAGCTCTGTTAAATCGGTTAAAGTAGAGGAAACTCAGAATCCCCATGTAAGTTAGATTCTGCTTCCCAGCTGAAAAATCCCTCAACACATAGCAACCTCAAATTGTTTAAGATGCTTATTTATTGGAGAAATGTATTTCTAAAAGAGGGAAGTGACTATAGGGAGTACAAAGCAAGTCAATTCCACAATTTTAATACTCTTTTATGAAGTACAGATTAGGATTTTACAATCATTGGGATAATCTGTGTTTACCTGGTATGTAAAATCTTTGTGATTCTTAACATAATCAGATGGATCATGTTAGACCTGGCAGATTCACCCTGTAAAACCAATTCAAAATTTGAATTGGATAATTAAATTTACACTCGTGATTTTATGTTGAAAGACATGAAAAAGTTTTATTGAAGTTGTATAATATTTAAGAGAATATGTAGACTATTGAATTTATGTAGATCAAAAAGTAACTAAAATTTAATGGAATATTATTCATCCTTATAAAGAAATGGAATTGTGATATATGCTACAATTTAGATGAACTTTGAAAACATGGTGGTAAGTGAAATAAGTCAGACACAGAAGGACAAATACTGTGTGATTCCATTTATATGAGGTCCCCAGAATAGGTAAATACATAGAGGTTACAGGGACTGGTGGGATGGGGAGAGGGAGATGAGAAGTCATTGTCTATGGGTACAAAGCTTCTGTGTGGGGATGATGAAAAATTTCTGGAAATAGATAGTGGTGATGGTTGCCCAGCATTCTGAGTGTACTTAATGGCACACTTAAAAGTGTTCAAATGGTTAATTTGACATTATGTATATTTTACCACAATAAAAAGAAACAAGAAGTCCCCAAAAAACGATTATTAAAATTTACTAGATTTTTAAATGGAATACTGAAGGGTCTATATAGCACTTAAAGCTTAAGAAAACACAGGTTTTAAAAAAATGTGTCACTGTAATAATTGCATGGCGATTTTAAAACCCTGAATAGCTATAAATAGAATTTTCTGTGCAGAAAAGTTTCCTTCATGGACATCAGAAATGGGCAGTGATGCCTGAGAAAGTTCATCTATGTACAGTTTTCACGATGGACTCCTGTTATTGAAATTTATTTCTTATTTTTTTTTAAAATGTTCACAGCTGGTCTTATTTGGAAAGCTCACTTTACTTAGAATTAGTGGCACTTGCTTTTATTAGAGAACGATTTTAAGAGAGCTGTAACTTTCTGAAATAACATGGCCTTCGGGGCACGAAGACAGACACTCATTCCCAGGTTACTGGACACCAGAAGCAATAAATTGGGGCACCTCCTAAACCTACCACGCAGGAATGTTTGCTGGGAGGAAGAATAGCCCATTGAAATGTAGTATCTTACAAAAGCATGGATTTTGCTTGAAACACACACACACACACACACACACACACACACACGGAACAGAAAACTGACCATTAAAATATTTCTTTCAAAATGTAGGAAAATGGGGAAAAACGTGCAGTGAAAATCCTAAAGGAACTCAGGCCTTCACCTGCTGTCGCGTATCTCTGTTGTCTCAATTAGGAGGAGAACAGAGTCAGCGGGACACTCTGGCTTCAACTCGGACTCATAACTACATCTTTGTTTCCTTTCCATAAAAAAAGAAACATGTAATTTACTTGTCCAAATAAACGTGTAGGTGAATGAATAGGAAAGGAGGCAAATAGAGAACCAATGAAAAGAAAACAAAATATTTAAGGTTAGGCTGTGCACCGTCTTTTCTCACAGCATGTGAAAAAATGGGATGCTTTTCATCATTCTCATGTAGCCTTCCTGCTGAACACAGGGTTCAAAATTAAGTCCCGGATACAATCTGCCTTTTCATTCACTATTCTTGTGCGAGTCAACAGGTCAGGAATGTCCAGGTTACCTTTGGACTCTCCGGAGCACCCAGTCTGAAGTGGCTTCTGAAGTCAAAGCCTTTGTTTTTTTCTGGAAGCTTCTTCCAGGAAGTGATTCCCCATGCCCTTGCTGTTCCTTCTTTCAGGAATGCTCTCCTCCTGCCTTTCACCCCACAGGCTCCTTTTTATCTCTTTCTGTCTCAGCTTCAGTGCCATCTCCTCTAAGAGCTTTCCAGGCCCCCCCCCCCCCGCCCCCCCCCCCCCCCCCCACACACACACACAGGAAGCACTGGAGCATTTGTGAAATGCCTGAAATGCTCTGCCCACTTGAGTGGTAGGAGCGCCTCTGGGAAGGCCCTGACATACCCTCCTGGGTGCTCCTCAGCGCCTTGCACCTCAAAGGCACTTATCATTGTGTTCCCAAGTCATGTGGTCAACTCTCCTCCAAGCAATGGCTCAGGGACCCAAGTCCCTTTACTACTGCAGTTTGACCGTTTTCAACATGTAGCTACCAAAGCTTCTGTGCTCGTCTGTATCCACCAGGTAGAAAGGGGAAGAGCATGAGAACCACATGGGGATGTTATTTAGGGAACAGGCCTGGCAGTGGGCACATCTCTTCTGCTCCCGTCCATGACCTAGAATTCAGTTTTCTTGGGGACACCTAACTGCAGGGAGCTGCTGGGAGAGGAACGAACAAATGGGTTTAGCAAATAGCTGGCTAGGCTCTGACACAGGCTGGTACGTAGCGATCATACAGTTTGTGAAGGTGGTATTCAATGAATAAGGACTGGAAAGCCTGATAAGTTTTTCAATTGATTGAACTGTATGTAGCAAAGAAAACTGTATTTGGCATACACCATAATCTCTAATGTAGACTCTCTGTTCTTACAATCAAAAAGGGAGCTAGAGAGAGAAGGGGAGAGAGGGAGAGAGAGAGAGAGAGAGAGAGAGATCTTGTTTCCCTCCATGAAGAAAAAATGTGGACAAAACTGAAAGGCTATTAGGTATAATTTAGAATGATTTTACTTTGTACCTCATACAATTTAGGAGGAGAGAAATATGCTTTTACTTCTCCCCAACTTTATTTTCATGTTGGCATTCAATTATGTGAATACTCCCACATACATCACTTAGATTCCAGTTTCAAATATTGTTCCCAGGAAGAACACGAAATTAACTTTTTCTCTTGGTTAAGAAAGCACTTACTATAAAGTACATGAAAATGAGTATTCCATATATTCTTGGGTCCCAGTGGGCCTCTGGTTGGGGTGGGGTGGGGAGGGTGGCAGGATGGACTGGGCCAGTCAGAGGCAAGAGGATGGGCATACCAAGCAGGCTTCAATTTTCCACAGCTGACTCCAGGGAGCAATTACCTCCCTTCCTCTCTGGCCAGTTGTCCCAGCTGGCCCAGGTCCCCACCCAGAATCCCCCTCTGGGCTGAAGCCTGAAGAACAAGTGACTAGGGGACTGGGTCAGGCAGACAGAGTCTCTAGGCACCCTACCACCCACATACAGCCAGCACCAGCACACGCCTTTGACCTCAGTCTCTACTCTGCGTGCACGAGTCCAACTCTTGCCTGTAGATTTATGCTGATAGAAGACCTCCCCCACTTTCTGCACGCATGCCTTTCTCTCTGTCTTGTCTCCCTGTCTGGTCAAGAACTGTTTGCAAGAGAAGCAATATCTCAGTGTTTTGTATATACAACCACTCTTGTAGCCTTTGTTTGTTTGTTATTGTAGAAAAACAGATTCTTTATGTGCTTTGTAAGATTGACGCCTATATATATATACAGCTCTTGAGGATGTTATGCACTATTCTGTTATCTAAAAAGGCTGAACACCCATTTTATTGCCTGGTGTTATTTTAAAATGCTTCTGTTTTATTGTCTCACTTTACTTAAAATGCTTCATTATAACAGTGTGAGCATAAGCTATATATTAAGGAGAGCAGTTCACATTTTAAGGACTTACTAGTAATGATAAATCATCACTCCAAAAGTAGCCAGGGCGAGTATCCAAAATTTGTTACCTGTAGTTGCATCAGAAATCTGCTTAATTTGCATCAGGATATTAGAAGTAATTTTTAATTGATAAAATAAATAATATTCAAGAGATGGTTTTGCCTGGCAAAACCCAAGAAGATGGGATTGTCTGGAAAGTCAGAAGGGAAATTTTTCAAAGAGGGAGCAGTCAACAGTGACCAAAGCCATCAATTATAATGAAGCTCGATAATATCTAAGTGATTTTGACAATTAGGAGGTCATTGCTGGCCGCTGAGAGAGCATTTTCAGTGATAATATAGGACAGGAGGCCAGGCAGCAGCGGGCTGACAGCGAATGAGCGGTAAGAAAGTGAACACTAAGCCTGGACTACTTTATAGAAAGGTGATGGGATAAAGAAGACAAATTGGCAGTTATTAAAATAGTCACGGGGATGTAAAGTACAGAATAGAAACTATAGACAATAATCTATCTATCTAGCTAGCTATATAAAAGCCTACTTGACTGTTATGACTGGTTGCTATGACGTGCACTGACCACCAGGGGACAGACGCTCAATGCAGGAGCTGCCCCCTGGTGGTCAGTGTGCTCCCACAGCCAACCTCCCAAGGCGGGCCAATCTCCCATGGTCCCTCCCTCCCCCCCTGGCTGGCAGGCCCTGATCGGCCCATAGGGACTGGGCAAGATGGCCCCGATCAACCCAGATTGCCATACAGGTAGAAAGACCCCACCCGTGCATGAATTCGTGCATAAGGTCTCTAGTATTGTAGTAATTATGCCTGGTGTCAGATGGGTACTAGACTTATCAGGGTGATTGCCTTGTGAGTTATACAAATGTCTAGTCACTATGCTTTACACCTGAAATGAATACAATATTGTGTGTCAACGGTGATGGAAAAATAAAGATAATTATTCAACAAAAATGAAAAGTCTGAATGTGGAGGGAAGCAGCACGAGAGACAGGGAAGGTAAATGCATACCAGGGGAGCCTGGGTAATTTCTTTTAGTATGTGACTCTATTTATAAGGTGAGAAAAAAGATCTAGTGGGAGGGAGAAACTGGACAAGGAGAAGAGGGAAGAGAGAGAGAGAGAGAGAGAGAGAGAATAGTTAATGGAGCAACTATTGAAAGCCACAAAAGCCACATGTCAGAATGAAGGCCTACTCTAGGAAAAATTAAAAAAAATCATGGATAAATGAAGGTAGTTCTGATGGCTTGGGACTCATTTTCTTTGAGAAGAGTCTTAGGGTAGAGGAGGAAAGGGTACCAAGAACTACATCACCACTTTGGACTTCATGTCCCTAAAATGGGGGTATGGTCTCCAAAGTCTTTGAAATGAGGCTAGGAAAATCTAAGACTGTAGTGTTTGTTGTTGTTTTAAATAGGCTCTTTCACATTCTACGTTGGGATAACAGTATCTCACCATCACTATTGGGTCACAGTACAACCCCAGGGGAGCCTATAACCTTTGGTATAGGAGAAACCTGAGGCTCAGGGCAGTGAGGAGGTCTCCTAGAGAGTTGGGGGGCGGGAGTAGATCTCTTGTCCTCCAGCCTGCACTACCAGATGGGGCTGCAGAGGTGCTGGTTCCTACAAGACTGGCAGAGCCGCTCACCTTTCCCCCAGAGTTGTAAGGGAGCTACTGGGCTGTGGTTCTCCCGCCTCACTGAGCCCATCTGGAGAGATGATATCCTACTTTCCGAAGGAAAGCAAGGCCTCAGGCCTTCAGCTCCTGGGTTTAAAGAGGACGGCTGCAGTTTTAAGGGAACTGGAGGAGGCACTGACGAGAACCAAGAGAGAGGTTGGAAGGGCAGGGTGGCCAGCTTACATGTCACAGTGTGAAGTTGCCTCAGGGCCAGTGGATGCAGGCACATGCTTCTCTCCACATCAGTGGGCAGCACAGAGACAGATGTAGAGGATGAGAGGCTAATGTACCTGCTGTGGGGCTGGCAGAACTAGCCCAGTGGGAAGACAGAGAAGGGTAGGGGGGCGGTTGGGATAAAGGTATTGAATTTAGAATTAAAATGGAAACACAGGGGAGTTTGGCAGAACCCTGTCAGCTGCTCTGCCTGCTGGGCTCCTAAATCTTCCCACTAATAACCCAGAGTGAAACCATCGCACAGGATCCACATAAAATCCTCACAGCACATGTTTTCTTACTGTGCATTTCGGGTGCTGTGAGGCTGTGGATTTTTAAATTTGTTGCTCCCTCATAATCACATCTGGTCCCCAAATCCCGCATCTTCCATTCTGTACCATCTGGATGGCAGATCCTTCATTCTTCCTTCTCCACCGAAGGACACAGATCGCAGCTTGGGGCCGTTGGTCACAGTGATAACAGAGCTCCCCTCTGTCTGAAGCAGGGGCTAGAGAGAGCCAGGCAGGCCACTGTGCAGAGGGCTTGCTTTAGGGCTGAGGCAAGGCAGAGAGGTCAGATGTGTTGAAACAGCTGCCACCATTTACCATTTGTAAATGAATGAGGAAGAAAATGGGAGGCACTCGGTTGTACTTTGAGATAACCTCCCAGCCACAGGGACCTCATCCGCTGAGCTGAGTGCTTTTGGGATCCCCCTAACAGGTGATATGACTTGTAAATGGACCCAGAGCTAGATACTGGTAGAGTTAGGACCACCTTCATTTAAATCATTTCTAACACCCAGTTTCAAGTGAAAACAGAAAATTACCACCCCCCTTTTCTGTCAAAACAGGCAGGCCAGTTTGTAACCAATGAAAATTTTCAGGGAATTTAAGTGCACAAACCATTTATACTTTATTGTGAATTAATCAGATTTTTTTTGTGTGTGCAGTGCAGGGAATAGAACATTTAAATTTTCATAAGGTGTGAGGAAAAAGAGAGATAATGTAAAGACATGGGAGCATTTTCCCTACCATATGTTTTGTACAATAAACATTTACTGATGTCCTGTGCTGTTCCATATACTGAATCAGGTCCTGGGATCCTAGGTTGGTTGAGACATGAACCCTATCCTCTAGAGTGGGGCACCCTGTTAATGAAGAAACAAGTGAAGCAGGTTCAGAGGCATGTTTAGGCCTACTGAGCCATGCGGGGGAGGTGCCCTCAGGAAGACTGTTAAAGAACATATAGGACTTGTTAGTGACTTGAAGGGAGGTGAAGTTGTCTCATCTGGTGATTGACTAGATGAGGGAGAAGACGAGGAATATGCCCAAGGTTCTAGCTTGTGTGAGGCGTGATCATTCACATAAATGGAGCTAGAATATAGAAAAGGAAGAACTTTCTCACCCATCTCTACCGGTAGAAATCCTTCGCAGTTCATTTGTTTGAGATAACATCCCAGACACGGGGGACCTTATCCATTGAGCTGAATGCCTATGGGATTTCATAACAGGTGATATGACTTGTAAATGGGCACAGAGCTAAATGCTGGTAGAGCTAGGGCCACCTACAGTTTCTCTTCTAATGCTCGCTCATTATCTATTGTAGAGAGTGCCCATTTTGTCAGGAAATGGGCTACGCCCTGGGGATATCATGATGTAAAAATTACAATTGTGTTAAATGTCCCCAAGGGCAGTGTGCAATGAAAGCATATATTAATGTATATCACAGATACCCTCATCCAGCCTGGGGATTGAAGTGGTCAAATTGGGAAAGAGAGAGTCAAGCTGAGATCTGAAAGATGTATAAAGTTAGTGAGCCAACAGAAGGAGGAGGCCTGTCTGACAGAGCATGGTGTGAGGAGGTGTAGAAAAGATGCATAGACTTAGAAAAACAGATGTGGTTGGAGATGAGGAAGTGAGGAGAGTAGAAAAATATGGCTGTAGATAGTCCCTGGTCAGACTGAATTATAGGAGTCCTGGCTCAGTGAGATAGGCATTCATCTAGGCTCCCTTTCACTGTGAGTGTAGTGCTGACTTTGGAGCTGATTCTAGAAAAGGGGCTCTCTATCTTGCCCCTGTGAAGAGTCCCCATTTGGTTCATTGTTTTGGGTATTTGGGTGTTTATAATATTACTAGAGGCCCAGTGCATGAAATTCGTGCACTCAGAGGGGGGGGGGTCCCTCAGCTGGGCCTGTGCCCTCTCACAGTCTGGGAGCCCTCGGGAGATGTCCGTCTGATGGCTTAGTTCTGCTCCCCATGGTGCTGCCGCAGAGGCGGGAGGGGCTCCTGCCACCTCCACTGCACTAGCCAGCTGTGAGCCCAGCTTCTGGCTGAGTGGCGCTCCCTCTGTGGGAGCACACTGACCACCAGGGGGCAGCTCCTGCATTGAGTGTCTGCCCCTTGGTGGTCAGTGCGCATCATAGTGACCAGTCGTTCTGCTGTTAGGTCAATTTGCATATTAGCCTTTTATTATATAGGATTCTTGAGAAACTGTCTTGATAACCTACCAAAGGACTGGAAGGCTATCTCTGAATCATAACATTGTAGCTAGGATCCTATTCTGTGCTGCTCAACTTTCCCAGGTGTGGGTTGGCCAAAATCACCACCCTGTTGGGCCTGACTCTTTGACAGTGGGTCTGTCCCCTTGGCCATGTTTTGCACTTGGATTCACTCTGTGAATGCACCTAGTTTCCAAGTCCTGATCCCTCTGAGATGTCTTGTCCAGGAATCGACAGGCTCTTGCTCTGATGTGGTATATTGGAGGTTTAATTCATCTTCCTATATCTTGACATTCTAAATTACAAAAATCCCATCCAGTTATGTTTAAGAGATACAGGACCTCCATTTGCCAAAAACAAATATTTGTAAATGCATCCGTCATCTCACTAAATTCTAAACACAAGGCACAGTCATTTCATTAGATTTGAAAATCTTGGGATCTTGAAATACACTTTGAAAAATAAGTTGCTAAGCCAAGAGAATACATTTAACATATATACTCAACAAACATTTCTTAATTGGATGCTAAACACTTTTCTAGGCTCTATGGTTCTATCAGGGACCACAGTAAAGATCCTGCCCTCACAGATCTATTTTAATTGCCAGTACTTTTGTAGCTATTTGGTAGTCATCTTGGCAAATTAGGAGAAATGTTACAGATTCTATATCTAAACTGCGGTGAGGATAGTTACATGCAACTCACCAGATAGTTACCAAAAGAAATACTCTCTGAGAACCAGTAGACCAGGGGTCCTCAAACTTTTTAAACAGGGGGCCAGTTCACTGTCCCTCAGACCGTTGGAGGGCCGGACTATAGTTTAAAAAAAACAACTATGAACAAATTCCTATGGACACTGCACATATCTTATTTTGAAGTAAAAAAACAAAACGGCAAAAGCACCCGCATGTGGCCCGCGGGCCGTAGTTTGAGGACGCCTGCAGTAGACTTTTAATGGTTTATTGCACAAATACTATGACTCCTTTGAAATGTCGACTGTGACAGCAGTATCACGCCCACTTGAGTCTCATGCCTTTCTCCATCTTTGACTCAGAAAATTCTTCTGTTCCTCCACCCTTAAGTACGCAAATATTTCAAGGCTCACAAGACAACCAACCCGTTTTTTATTCTGAGGATCATCCAGCCCTTTGCTGCTTTCTCTCCTCCCCGTCCCACCAGGGTTACTCTACTGCTCTCTGTCTTCTCCATCCATTACAAAGTTAAATTCTTAGGAGGACATAGGGGTTATTTTTAGTCCCAAGTCACATCATTGCTATGGTAAATCACCTTATTCTTCTAAAAGGAACTCATGGGTAAAGAGGCAAACACATAAATACTAGCCTGCAGGAAGCTTCAAGGAGCAGTAGAGATATGGAATATTTTTCCAATAGTCACGCTTCCTTCCACTGAAAAATTCCCAAAAAGTAGACTAGAAAGGGTCAGATGGCTGCACAAAGAGCTACTTTGAGCTTTGCAATGCAAAATATTGAACTCACATGTGGGGATTAATTTTCTTTTTAAAACTGGTAGGGTTTTCAATATACTTTTCTCCCACCATTCAACATCTAAAACCCAGACTGGCCTTTGTGAGTCCAAACAGATGTCCTAGTTGTAATTGGCAAGCTGACATCATGCTAGCAACAGACCCTCTGAAATAGCCTGGCAATATTTATAACTGTACAAGTTAATACTCTTTTCAGCATCTTTTGCCTCACCTCCACATCTCCCTGAATTAAAACATTCTTTTTAGTAAATTTGACAAGATAGAACAAGCCCACAAGTTCATTTTCAGCAATACCGTAGATCTGTGGTCGGCAAACTGCGGCTCGTGAGCCACATGCGGCTCTTTGGCCCCTTGAGTGTGGCTCTTCCACAAAATACCACAGCCTGAGCGAGTCTATTTTGAAGAAGTGGCATTAGAAGAAGTTTAAGTTTAAAAGATTTGGCTCTCAAAAGAAATTTCAATCGTTGTACTGTTGATATTTGGCTCTGTTGACTAATGAGTTTGCCGACCACTGCCGTAGATGATTCACAAACAAGATGTTGACAGGTTTTTATGATTACACATTCCAAATATCCTGGTCTCACAAAAGTGCACATGGAGATTGATAGATATTTTAAAAAGAAATAAAGAAAAGATAAATAAGTAGATTTTTCATGAAAATGAATGATAGAAAGTATTGACCCCACCCATCAGCACTCTTCCTTTGGTGAGCTCTTCTCTTTGACCTGTAATCATGGTCTTTATAGGAAATAGCAAAAGAAGCTGAGAAGTAACTAAGAAGATAGGTGGCTGGAAATAAATGTTTCCTCAAGCATTTAGGACCTTTCAGAAATGTCCATCACTGAAATGTTAGTCCCATAGAAGCACTTAGCAGTGCAGAGGAGAAAAGCAGATAGCTGTTATTAATTTTCAGGCTGGCTGACAGCTTTCAGTCCAAGAGCAAGGCTTAACTTTGCATTCTGAATAATGCAGAGATTTTCATTAGTTGGAATAGGAAATGATAAATAATATATTGTCTGCCAAAATACTGTGACATTACATTATATATTTGCAGTTACCTTTCAGAATAAGCTTTCCAGAAGTGTACTTAGACAAATTGGAAAGCTAGCAGTATTGCTTTCTTATTTTATGTTTTACTTTTGGAAAAACAATTCAAAAGACACGTCTTCTTAGCTGTGGGCTGGTAAGGTCATATCCAAAGGGCAGATCATTATTGCACCTAAAAGCTAAGTGTTGGCACAAATTGTACTAGTCTATGAGATCATTGCAATTGGTTTCATAGATTTCTTTTTGCTCACATCTGCCTTCTGGAGACTCTGGGCAATTCAATTACAAGTGCACTTTTGATTCCTACTTCTATCAATAAAAAGAATATAAAATTACCCTTGCTTGAGAACGATCAGACTAAAAGGTTTGTGATTGCTTTTCACTGTCATCTCTCTTCCAGCAGATTATCATGTCAGGTTGGTCGAGGGCATATTTACTTTGTTTTGAGCACACAAGACTCAGTTTCTGACTCTAAGTATTATTTGAATTGATGGCAACACAACTACTATATCCAGATGTCTCTCGGTAACTTAATGCATGGCCCCAATAACAAACACCAGAATTAAACCGTTAATGGAAAAGGCTGCTAGCAGCTGCTTCAATCCCAGTTTGATGGGTATTAAAATAGCTGATTCAGAGATTTCTATAGAGAAACTTAAGCTAATTAAAGACACCAAAGTCGATGGAACTATAATATCTGCCAGCATCATACAATCTATATACACTCACATTAATTCTCTACCAGAAGGCTGATAGAAGGTCAAAAAACGTTTACTCAATTTAGATGAACCTTTTATTATGCATGTCATTTTGCATTTTCCAGGTTTACTTAAAAAATCACAGGCCTCAAAGAAAAGTCCTTTCTATATTTATTCTACTAGATAATAAAGACTTGATTATTCTGCCTTTTCACACTCAATAAGGCAGGACAGAGCATTCGCATTGTTTGAGAGCCTCAAACCAATTCAGTGAGAAAAAAAGAAAGAGGATTCTTTCACTTCCTACTCAAAAGTATCATCCGGGATTTAATTGAGATTTATCATTCAGTGCTTCAATTTCTGAAGTATTTATTCATCCCCAATTCTAATCATTTTCTTTTGATCCCTATTCCAGTTAAAACTGTTCATACTCAACCAGTTGTGTTTTGGCTGTGAGTTGGAGGCAGGCTGCTGACTTCTTATACATTAACATTGTCAGATTGTAGAATTAACTACTAAATGGAACTCCCAAGGATTGACTTTTTGACGTTCAACCTCATAGTGGGAAGTGTTGCCATTACAGCTGCACTTTTGAAATGTCAGAAACTTGCTGGCTCATCTAGCATTAAAAAATACCCCAAGGCAAGCATAAAAGATAAGATGCAGTTTGTTTGCATGTTTTCACTGCCTGATGAGTTTCTTCCCAGGGTCTAGTATTTATTCCATTTGGTCAAATAAATTGAGGTGAGAGCTTATTGCCAATTGGTTTCCAGTTTATGTATCATGCACTACCTCTGTTTGGTGGGGAGTATTCATCAGACCCCTTTGGAGTTGTGTTCTAGAAAGTTACATGGCTAGCTAGAAACTTACCCTCATTTTGTTAAAGAGTCAACTTTACAACTCAGACAGTAACTGCAATGATATAACCAAATCTCTGATATGGATGGGTATAATAATTATTAGTTGTAAATAAATTAAAATTTCCTTTGGTATTATGTGAGCCCATGACAGAGTTGTGCCAAGAAGTGCCTTATACATTAGCAGGTAGGTGTTTAAGAAATGCCAGTGGTTGACCTATGTTGCAAAATCTCTACCTATATAACTTTTCAGGCTGTATAGGGTTTTTATTTTCTTCTTTTTTGTGTGTGTTCCTGCTAAAATGTGATTGCTTAGCTTTTTCAGCATCTCTCATTTTGTTTTTTTACATTTTGCCTAGAAGGTTGTCATTTTTAGTTTTCTCAGTGCATTTTATATAGTTTATATACATATAGAGCTTGCTATAATGGGTATTGTTGTATTGATGTCATTGCTATTAGTCAGATTTCAAAATTCTGCAGCCAGCATACTTAACAGCGGTGATGGATAAAGCAACCCCGAATTTTCTAAGCATACTGTTTGGGTCTCTGATGAAAAGTTACTAAGACATGATGTGACAGCAATCTGTAGGCTTCTGTGTCTCTGGGAAGCTTCCCATACAACTTGGGTTGAGAGTTTCAATACTCAGTGCCATCTGATTTGAGTGCAGTTTGGCTTGTAAATGCTTGATTGTAACTTTATGATGGTGAGTTCAGTCATTTTCAATTCCAAATGGGAATGATTTCATAGCCCTGTAATGATTAGTTTTGGGAGCTATATCTCATCCAAAATCAACCCACAGGGAGATGTACTTACAGGTATCCTCTTCTTCCATGAAAATACTGATCACATAACAGGCATACACAAAACCAACCAACTGCAAAGGAGAGAAAAAAATACTTTAAGAATCTAATCCAAATGTCCATAATTAAAGAGCCTATATAATCCAATAGAGAAAGAATATATGGCAGTAACATCTATGAATCTGTAATAGGAAAAAAACCTTGGTTTTTAATAGCTGTGATTTTAAGGAGGTTTTTCATTTCTACTCAGCTTTAATAGCTTTCTAAAAAAAGTATACAAGAATGGGGAAAAAACCAATTTCTAGGTATTTCACTTAGATTTTGATTTGGGATTTATAGGTCTTATATTTTAAGATCACCACAGGTTATTCAGAACATATATTTTAAAGTTTTGACTATTTTTAGAGCAATCTGTAGCTGCACTCATTAATTATTACTACAACTATTTTAAGGTTTAATAACAAAAAAGGAATAAAATATATTAATGATAAATTAAACACTAATCATCTACTGAACCATTTAAAATGCTCAGAGAATGTAAATTCTATTTAAATGCCATGTTTTGTTAATTATATCATAATGAAATGCATTAACTTTCAGGTATTAGTAATAAAATAAAATAGATGAGATCATTTATACTTTGGACACTAGTAGTTAAAAGAATGAATGCAGGTGCTTTCTGGCTTTCTACATTGTGTTTTTCCCCCCACTTATATTGAGAAGACAATTTTTATTCTATGGAGCCAGTAACACTGAAATTCTTGGATGACAAAATTGTCATAGAATCTAGTTTAGTCTAAAATTACTTCGATAAATACTTTGATGAAAAAGAGATACCCATAGCTGCTATAGAGTCTGTCTTCTTGCCTTTCTCTCCATTGTTAAAGTCTGTTCCTCCTTCTCCTTATAAATAAAATAGCATTGGGAAGGAAATTTTTCTGATAGTCCCAGTATCAAAGGCTGAATGCAAAGAATAATGTAACTGCCCAGATAGATGAGGACTTTGAACTCATAACCAGCTTTAGACTGTCTAGACAGTGGTCGGCAAACTCATTAGTCAACAGAGCCAAATATCAACAGTACAACGATTGAAATTTCTTTTGAGAGCCAAATTTTTTAAACTTAAACTTCTTCTAATGCCACTTCTTCAAAATAGACTCGCCCAGGCCGTGGTATTTTGTGGAAGAGCCACACTCAAGGGGCCAAAGAGCCGCATGTGGCTCGCGAGCTGCAGTTTGCCGACCATTTGTCTAGACAAAGGCCAAGAAATCTCTCAGAGGGCGAAAGGTTAGAGTGGGAAGAACTTATATAGAGAGACTTGCCAGAGCACTGAAAGGTCCTCTCACCCCAAGGCGTGCCTTTTCTCATCAAAACCAAGTGAGGGGGTATTTCAGAGAAACAGAAACATGGGGAGCTTGACAAGTTTCTTATACTTTGGGGAACACAGGTGCTTGGCACTTAATCCACACTTGAAGAAGTCAAAAGTTGAAAGGCTGTGGCTAAGTGTGCTTTTGGTGACAGAGTGTGCAGACATAGGGCTGAGCAGGCATGGCCGGTCAGGTGTATGCATGCCCTTAGCCTGGCAGGTAAAGCCTTTTGGAGAGAGCTGGCTGTGCAGGTGGCCTCAGAAGACCGATACTACTTAGTATACAGAAGATGCGTAAGAATGTCAAGTGGCCAGCTAGAGAGGCCAATCATCCAGAGAACCAAGTGAGGATCCTAAAGAACGGCTGAGGTGGGTTTTGAAGAACCCACAGAAGCACCTACAAAAGGAAGAGCTGCAATTGGAATCTGTTACATCCAGGGAGCACCTCCTGCTGGGTTACAACTGAACCAGCCATGTAAGACCTGTTCCTTATTTCTTCTCCATGAGTCCTCCTTTCACTCCATCTCTGGCACAACCCAACAGAGAGAAGTGAAGTGAGAAGAGAGAAAAACAGTGAGGGGTCCCTTTCACACTGATGATCTTCAAGTTGAGGTCAGACCCAGGCTGAGGAGGAGAGTTTAAGTAGAGGAGAGTTTGCACTGGCTGGGGCTGAACTTTTTTTAAAAAAAAATGAGGTAAAATTGGAATACAATATAAGTTTTAGGTGTACAATATTATCATTAGACATCTGTATACTCTACAAATGATCATCAGCAAAAGTCCAGTCACCATCCAACACCATATAATTGACCCCTTTACCCATTTCACCCTCCTGCAAAGTCCCTCCCTCTGGTAACCACCAATTTGTCCTCTGTATCTAAGAATTTTTTGTTCTGTTTTATTTTTTTAGATTCCACGTATGAATAAAGAAATATATTTGTCTTTCTCCTTCTGACTTATTTCACTTAGCATAATATTCTTGCTGTCCATCCATATTGCTGCACTGGCAAGATTTCATTCTTTTTTGTGACTGAGTAATATTACATCTATCTATCTATCTATCTATCTATCTATCTATCTATCTATCTATCTATCTATCTCAGCTTCTTTATCCATTCATCCATCAATGGACACAGGTTGTATCCATATCTTGGGTATTGTAAATAATCCTACAATGAATTTGGGAATTAGTGTTATCATATTAGTGCTATCAAATTAGTGTTATCATATTCTTTGGATAAATACCCAGAGTGAAATAGCTGGATCATATGATAGTTCTATTTTTACTTTTTGGAGAAATCTCCATATTGTTTTCCATAGTGTCTGTACCAATTTACACTCCTATCAACAGTGTATGAAGGTTCCCTTTTCTCTAAATCCTTTGCAACATCTTTTGCTATTGTTGTTAATACTTATCCGAGGATATTTTTCCATTGACTTTTAGAGAGAGTGGAAGGGAGAGGATGAGACACAGAGAGAGAAACATTGATGTGAGAGAGACATATTGATTTGTTGCCTCCGCAGGCGTCTCAACCAGGGGCCGGGGATTAAGCATGCAACCAAGGTATGTGCCCTTGACCGGAATTGAACTCTGGTCCCTTCAGTCCACAAGCCGACACTCTATTCACTAAGCCAAACCATCTAGGGCCTATGCAACATTTTTCTTTCTTATCTTTTTGATATTATGGGCTGGGCCTTTTAATATCTACAGGGGACCAAAAGAGCTATAAGTTCTGCCTGAAATGTCATACAAAGAGTGAGACAGACCGATGGCCAGAAACTGTACTTGAAGGGGTAGTGGGAAAAAGAATAAAGTGCCTTTTAATTGTATTCTACCAATTCCAGCTCATTCAATAAACCAGTTGCATGCAGAAGAAAGAAATGGCCTACAATCCTATTACTAAAAACTTCCAAATGAATTTTCTTCCAATTATTTTTCTCATAGTTGCTACATGCCATGGTTATAGTCTTCTGACCCACATTAATACTTTTCATAAGCTAAATTATTACTAACCACATATATTAGCATAATTTATATATATGATAATGTATTTAAGTAACCTCCTATTATTGAACATTGTTTTCATTATAAGTACTATTATGATGAATATTAATACTTTTTCCATATTTTGGATTATCTGATTCTAAGAAGTGCCATAAATAACACATTTTATCCTACTATAGCAGTGAATGATAATGCTTGCTTTGTCATACCCTTAAAAATATAGCCAATATAATACACAAATTACATCTCTTCATTTATTTAATTTACAATAGTTTTATTCATCTGAAACATTTTCATATTTTATTAGCCATTTATATTTTTTCTTTTCCAAATTATTTGCAGGAGTCCTTTACCCGCTTATTAACTTGCTGTTGTTTTCATTATTTATGTGAGATCTTAATGGGTTGTATATACTAAGTTTTTCTTTATGTCAGCAAGTGATAGTGATGACTTCATAATTGTGGGGTATTTTTTTTAGTAAATCATATATTGAAAGACAACTGCCAATTAATAACTTTCTATTTTCTTGGCGGGCTCTCTTTTAGGTAGGTGTCTGTGTGTGTGTGTGTGTGTGTGTGTGTGTGTGTGTGTGTAACTCAAGAACTTTCTACTGATGCTGTTCAAATTATCACAAACATGTGGGTTAAAATCAACACAAATTTATTATCCTATACCCTATAATTCTGGAGATCAGAGGTCTAAAATGGGTCTCTTTTAACTAAAACAAAGTCAGCATGGCTGCAATCTTTCTGGAAAATCTGGCAACATCTTTTTGCATGTGTATGCCCTCCTTTGGAAAACTTGCTTGGGGTATGACCCTTTGCTTGGAAAACAGTTCAAGAAGTTCAGGTAACATCAGTTCTAGTGACACAAATATAGACAAATCAGATATCTTTTGAACCCTAAGAGCTAGAGTAGGGACAATCAAACAGATCACGTGTCTCCTCCTATCCAGTGTGACTGAGATGACTGATACTTTGGGTCTCTTCCAGTTGCTTTGCAAAGAGAAGAGTGGTAGCAAAATGGATTGAATCATATTATAACAGAAAAAGTTTTGAACTAGTTTTGTTACTTTTGTTACAGACTGACATTTAGATGCTGCACTGTGTATTTTATCTTGGAAGTTGCTTACTGAATAGTTAGCCCAGAGTTGCTCAATAGCTTTTGTATTCCAATAATTGTTTTCCCACAGCCAACTCAGGAAAGTGAAATTTCACAAGTCATTATCTTTTTCATTTCTATCAGTGGGAGGTAGGTAAAGGTGAATCAAATATTTTGATTGAGTGCTATAGGACTTTTCTCATAGAAATCCAGGTCCTTCAAGATAGCTCAGTACTGTAATGAACATTATTTTTCTACTTTCCTAATAGAGTATATACTTCTTTAGAAAAAAATATAGCACTTCTACCTGCACCTTTATGTTGATTTAAAGTAAGAAAAATTGTTTTGTCTTCATTGATATTGTTTGAGATGACAATGATGTCTGAAGTATATATTAGCATATTATTAGTCTCTTTGACAGGGGATGTATTTTGTGTCTTCTAACATTAGCTCATTCTATTTGGCATGCTTGGCCCATCAGCATTTACTGGTTGGTTCATTGGCATTTACTGGAAGAAAGGCCAGAGGATTGATGAGAAGGCCCCTGGAGAGCAAACTCAGTGAACGTAATGCTGAAACACTGTTTTCACATGTCAATATGTAGAGTTGATTTGATGGGGTTGAAAAAATTCCATCCTGATAAAAAAATTTTGACCTACAACAAAATCTACCCCACCGATCTTTGGTTTGCCTTCTAGCTTTATAAGAGGCCTGGAAAATATTAACTGCTAATGGCTGTACCATAAATTACTTTGTTACATATTTATACACTCAAGGATACAAATCTAAGAACCCTCTAAGAAATCTTTATAAAATAAAATAAATTTTTATTTTTTTAGGAGACTTCTTAGTAATCTCAATGCAAGTTCCCTTCCAGGCTAAAAAGAAAGGGGTTGACCAGTTGGCTAACTTAAGAAAAAAGCAAGTCCTGATTTCATCATTTGAGTAAGTGCAGTGGTAGGGTTAGGACAAGACATTGAGCATGTTAGAAGGGTTGCATAAGATGACGATCATAGAAGTACTTTTAAAAATATATATATTTTATTGATTTTTACAGAGAGGAAGGGAGAAGGGTAGAGAGTTAGAAACATCAATGAGAGAGAAACATCGATCAGCTGCCTCCTGCACACCCCCTACTGGGGATGCACCTGTGACCAAGATACAGGACCTTGACAGGAATCGAACCTGGGACCTTTCAGTCCTCAGGCCCACACTCTATCCACTGAGCCAACCCGATTAGGGCCATAGAAGTACTTTTATAAAGGCAAAGAAGAGCAAACTCATTAAAAATGCATTTTTAAAAATATGTTTTTACTTATGTTACTTATTTTTCCCTGTAGTTTTAGGGCCATGGATTATTCTAAAAATATTGGGTTACTGTGTTTTCTGAAAAAAAAAACTCATCATCTATGTATTAAATAACTGGTCAATATATTTATTTATCCCTTTCCAAATAATTCTTTTGACTGACAGAAGGTAAGATCAAGTTTTTAATAATAATGGCAGCACACTATCCTTCCTTATTTTGTGAATAAATATATATTTTTGCTAATGAAATGTGAGAACACCCAGTTTTAAAAGAACAGAGCAATGCATAGTAACAGAAAATTTATCAGACTCAATTGTTCACTAATGGGCTTTAGTACTATCTTGATAGATGACTAGAAAGGAATTTGGGCTAGATAATTGAAATAGACGACACCATTAGCTGGAAACATAAGAGAAAGACATGCCATAGTAGAAATATTAGATCACTCTCTAGGCCCTCAAAAAAAATTTGCCAGCCATAATCTCAATAGTATAACACACAAATTAATTAAAATATCCTTTTACTTTTGATTTATTGACGGGTACACTAATAAAGTATTTATCCCCCAAATTACTTTAGCTATCAAGATTAACCAAAGTTCTGTTTAATTAATAATGTTATTCTCATGAGAACCTGTTTAGACATCATGTTAATCACCAATTTGTAGTTGGCTGACTGTTGTGTTGTGTTCTTGGTTTCCTATAATATGAATTGAAATACTCCCTGTGGCTTTCTGCATATTTCCAAGAAATGTAATATAATGCACTCTTGCTAAGAGCAAGGGCACACAAAATAACAAATAACATCAGGATAATAATCTTGATTATTTCTGCTTTTAATAAAGTTTTGAAAGTCATTTATTTTAAAGATAGTGTTTTTCTCCTCCATTACAACCATCTATCTCTACAGTTATAACATTCAATTTTTCTCTGCATTGTAATTTCTGACTGTATAAATTCTATCTTTTTGATATAGTAAATGAATGTAAATGACATAAGAGTAGATTCTGACACCACTTTTTGTATAGGGATTGATTAGATTTTGCAAATAGGATTTGTATAGGAGATTGATTTGTTTGGCCTGCAGACCTCCTATAAGGCTTGGCAGGCTCAGGTTTCACACTTGTAGTTACAAGGACGCAGACTATTGGCTGTGTGTCATACTAATTGTAAGCTTTGGTAAGAATGAATCAAAGACATGAGTCATCTCTAAAAGCGTCTTTAAGGGGTAACTTCTAGGTGAACAGTTGATGAGGAAAGCTCGTTCAGGTCTAGCCTTAGGGTGAGAGAACTGCTGAGTTTGAGGGAAGCCTAAAGGAATAAAAACAAGTACTTTCCTAAATTTCTCAGCATTCACACCAACATTCAAACCCTGAAGCTTAAGAGAACCCATAAGGAATGGCAGAAGTTTCTCTGTTCAACACACAGATTCCAAAATGCTTTTAGTTAATTTTCCCTCAAATTCAAAATGACTCTATAAAATGTCTTGGCCAAAGCTGCCTATGGGAGGCAGGCAGAGGCAGGCACACTTGGTTCTGTGGAGAACTTCCTTCCTGGGAAAATCATTAAGTTTAACATCTGTGAAAAGAAAGCTTCTGTGGGTAATTTATCTGGGTTAAGATGCTAAACTTCTTATAAAAGGAAACATAGCTACCCAATGTCAAGAACTGGGCATGATTTGGGATTTCACGTTTATACGCTAACAAATTAGCTTGTTACTTTCAGGGTTAGAGACAAAAGACCATCAGCACAGCGGCCAGCACATGACGGACCCCTGAACACACTGTGGGTTGTGTTACAGGAGGGAACACTGAGCTTCCTTTACAGCAAGAAAAGCAAGCCCACTCTTTGCCAGGGGTGGGGTGAGGCGGCGGGGGCGGGGGGGGAAGTTATCTCATCCCTAAAGATTGTTTGCTAGAAACACAACCCCCAACAATTGCTCAGGTAAAGAGCAATTATAAATTTATAAGCTATTAGTGTACCTATAGGTGGTATTTAAAGTCATATGACTGGATTAGATCACTAAGGAAGTAAATTAAGTCAGAGAAGGGACTCAGGATGAAGTTCTAAAACATTATGACATTTAGGGGTTGGAGAGAAGTCAACACACCAGCAAAAGAGAGTGAAAAGGACTGACCAGAGAGGTATAGGCTACAGAAAGTGAGAGCAATCAGCTGTGTCCAAGGCCTCTGATGGGTCAAGGACAATGAGCACTAAGCACATACCATTGGATCGGGTAACGTGGGTGACATGGACATGGGTGACCTGGATGGGAGTTGTTTTGGTGGAGGGTGGAGCCAAAATCTGATCAAAGTGGGTTCAAGAGAAAATAGGATTTCAACAACTCTTTCAAGGAGAGTTGCCGGAAAGGATAGCAGCTGGAGAGAGACGAGAGGTCAATGAGGTTATTGTATGTTCTTGCTTTTGGTTTAAGGTGGGCATTGCTACAACATGTTTGCTCTTCCTTAAGCCATGATTCATGATTTGGGGTAATGGAGAACGAAGATTATTTTGTCTGTCTAAGCACATAGGAACTTTGAATCTACTCTCAAGCCCTCAGTAGTCCTGCCTCAATCTGGCTTTTTGGCTTTTCCTCCATCATTTTCTGCCACGACCCTGTGCTCCAGCTCCCTGAGCTCCCCCTTTTCTCTGCTTGCCCAAGACCCACTCACCCATTCTCACATCTCTGCTTGCACAAGCCTTCTCGCCTTTTTAAGCCCTGTTGTCAATGTCACTTTTTTTTTTTAAACCTCTCCAGTGGCCATACCACTAGTCTAAACTGTCCCAGCACTTTATATCTCTAATGGCAGTCCCAGTATTGCTCCGTGTGCATTTCCTATCTCCAGGCAGGCCGTAAAGGCAGGAAACCTTTGAGAGAGTGCAGAGAAAGACCACATCCTCTAAGAGTCCTGCCCTGGTTCCTTTAAGACGGGGATCTGCTCCTT
This sequence comes from Eptesicus fuscus, assembly GCF_027574615.1. Taxonomy (NCBI): domain Eukaryota; kingdom Metazoa; phylum Chordata; class Mammalia; order Chiroptera; family Vespertilionidae; genus Eptesicus; species Eptesicus fuscus. The sequence continues at coordinate 33,978,143 of NC_072491.1, read as the reverse complement.
CCCTGACTTTGGCACAGCCTCACATTCCCTTATTAAGGCACATTCCACATGATTACACCCATTTGTTTGGACCTATGTCTCCACCACCACACTGTTTCAAGGTAAGAACTTTATCTCAACTCAACTTGGCATTTCTGACACTCAGCACTTTGCCTGGTACAAAGAAGGCACTCATTAAATGTTTTTGAATGAATAAATGATGAGAAGCAATGTATTTCAAAGTATAAGAGGAAAACCAGTACAGCTGGAATAAAGTAGATGAATTTCAGAATTTTAGTATATTAGCAACCCTGAAATTCCTACATGGGTCACTGTGTCACTCAGTTAAAATAAAAGCCAGCTCTGCTCATGTGCAGCAGTAGCTACTGTTGTAATGTGATAAGCATGATAAGATTTTTCTGCTTTGCTTTGATACTGTTTAGGTCATGCAATAAACTTGAGAACAGGTCAATGATTATGCCATCTTAGACAGATGGAGGAAATATAAACAAGTAGAAATAAAGAAATATTAGGGTATTTTCACTTATGCATTAACTATTGGTTGGGTTTACATGAACCCAAACATTTGAAGTGCTTTAAAAATAGCTACATGTATACCCAAACACACACATTGCTTCCTTCACTAGGGATGTGATGGAGTAAGACTTTTCAGCTACTTTATTGAAGTGATACAGTGGTTTTCACAAAGAATTGTAGTCTTCTTACTCTCACAGCAAGCTTGAATTTAGCATGCCCTCTTGTCATGTCAGGATGACAGACAACAAAAGGTCCAGACACATAACACCTGGTTAGTAATTTGAGAATCTCCTGACTCTTTCTTCTAGAAGGCTTTGTGCAATGGCGCACACTCAATTTTGGATTGGAATCTTTCTTGGAAGTTACAGAAAAGTCTGAGACTAAAGAACAAGCAGCAGGTGGACAGTCTCATCTCACAGGGCTCTGTGGACACATTTCTTTCTCTGTGGCTCTCAGGAGGGCCTTTTCACACAACTGTCACCCATGCCCATCTGTTTTCTCTTTCTTGCTCAGCAAAACAGAAGTCTAGGATCTTAGGACCCTCTGGGGAAGACATCCTAAGAGGAATTGGCTTTTTAGTTATTTGGATCACCCTGGGAAGAGTGTGAATCCTAGTAAGCCTTAACCTATTTGTTTTTAATCAAGCAGCTCATACTCCTCCTTCAGGAATTCCAGAATTAGAGTTATGTCTGTTTGTGGAAGTGTCCTATGCCAAGTGAAGCCTGAAATTATTTGAAGACATTTGGATCAATCTCTTCTTGAGTCCCACTGGCATCCTAAGCTCCAAATTAATCAATGAATATGGAAATAAGTTGTTTTCTCCACGATGACCATAAAAATGTACAACACCATCCCATTTAGTCAGGCTTTGGGGATTTATTGTCCTTACGTGTAAGGAAAGCACTGTGTAGACAGTCAAAATGGAAAAAGAATGGTTTGCTGGATTCTACCAAGGAAGATAAGCTTTTTAATGATATTCATTTAGGATGCAGACACTCTGCACAAGCCAGCTCAGCAATACCACAGGGGACACAAATGTTACTCTGACTCACAAAGAAGGTTGCTCTCAGATAATGCATTTCTGGTGGCAAGGTGTTGAGGAATAACAGCATTGTTCAAAAATAAAAAGAATAAAAGTGCCTCTTTAAGTAGATCATCTGGGACTTTTCTCAGTGTCCACTGCCAAATTCAATAATACTTCAATGGTATCATGTGAATAGCTAGGTAGGGTCACGGAACCTGAGTGTTATGAGGTAATTTGAAGTATCATATTTTTTCTTAAGAAAAATTTCATTTAGCTTTTACCTACTTTACAATTCTAAGTAAATTAAAACAGAACCTGTAAATGTGTGAGGTTAACCTAACTGTAGTTTGGGAATAAAGAGTTGTTTTTATGATAGTCTCAGGATGTGATGGGTAAGGTCTTGGGTGAACATACATGTCTTTGTGTTTATGAGGACGTGTAAATAAGCAGGTTACATAGAGCTCTTCCTCCTCCATACCTGACCCTTTAAATGGTGTCCGGCCCAGGAAACTGGAGTGAAAGCTGGGCGTGCCCAGCAGCCCTCTGCCTATGTCCATTCCCACTGGCCTCAGACTTCCTTGTTCCCATCTTGAGCTGTCGACTTCACTCTCTGGCAGCTCACACCTCTTGTGTTTATGATTCATTTTGGAATCTGCTCTCTGCATATAATAGCAGATGGACTCTTTTTGTGACCCTTCCATGTTGGGCACACTCAGTGTCTCAGGAGAGACATTTCTGCCAATATTTCCTCAAATCCAGCTTGCCACTGGGCCATATAACGCAACAGTGGGATCTTCATCTCCAAATTCTATGTGTTAGAACTGAGGTCCCAGAGAACCCATTGGAAGGCAGTGGATGGCAGAGCAGTCATGCTCCAAGCCCCCTGCCTAGGCAGCCAGGCACTGCCCCATGGGCATGCAAATCCACATATATATCCATTGCCTATCTGCTTGTCACTGAGGAGCTGGCTGAGCCAATAATCAAGCTTTTGAGGGGACATTTTTGAATGACAATGTCTAGGGCCCTGACTATTGTGGGACCTGCTCTTACCATTCAGTGACAGTCATGTAGCCTCAGTAGACTCCTCAGCCCCTTATTGCAGATGAAGCTGTATGTGGATACACAGAGTTCGATGATCTCAGGAGAACCCAAGAGAAAGAGAGGCATTCCTCTGCTCATATGTGTCTGTGGAATATGAGAGAATGCATTTTGCAATATAGAAGTCCTCTTCTCTGTAATTAAATGGGGTTTTCATAGGCTTCTTAATTTGTTTGAGGAATGCATTTGATCCACCTAGTGAAGTATGGCAGATGCTATGATCCATTTGGTTGAATTAGCAAATGGAATCAATTTCACCTAATACCACTGACCTGAACAGGAGTCAGAATGAGAGTGATGATGCTGTGGCCCCATACTGAGAAGAGCCCAGAAATTTCTGTATGAGAAACTGGCCATAGTAGCGAGATATTCCAGCCTTTGTTACTAATGGACTTTTGAGGGAAGCCAGATGCATAGCTTAAAACCTGCCCATACTTCATCATTGTTGCAGCAGATCATTGACTCCCCACTCAGGGTTGAGGGTGGGAGGATCTCATGTTGTGGACCACCTGACCCTCCCTCAAGGTCAAGGTAAAATAAATGCTGAGCACTGCCACTTGGCCCATGTATGGTCCTGCCTGCTCCTTGATTCAGAGCCTCTGTTCCTCTGCTCTTCTATTGGAACAACTTCACCTCAGCCCCAGGGACCAATGATGTTCTCAGCAGCAGGAATTCAAGGAGTTCCATCTAAAACCTGGGAATCAACATGAGGCCCTTCTTGCTGCTAGCATTGGTCTGATGTACATAAGTCTCAGGATGGATTTCAGCTTTTTTTCCTGGGATCTTAAGCTTACCTTACAGTTAATTGTTATGGTAGTCAAAAGTCCAGCTTCATGGTTGGAGAGATTTCAGTTCAAATTTTGACTTTTCCAATACTATCTAAGTGACTTTGGGTAAAGTAGTTTAACTCTCTGAGCCACATCTGTAAAATGGAGATAATGATCCCATTACTTTATTGATTATTGTGAAATAATGTATATTCAGTGCTTAGCACAGGGCTTTGCTGGATAATATTCTGGCACTGTACATCCATTAATAAATTTAGTCATTATATCTCTAGAGCTAAGTTCTATTATTAACTTCATTCTATGGATGAGAAGTTGAAGCACAGAGTCTAATTTACTTGTCTCTAAACCAGTTAGGTAGAAAGTGACACTCTGGCTCTTTAGCTCATGGTGTTAACCCATCTCCTTTACTAAAGCACAATCTAGTAATCATGACCATCTCCTTACTGCCGTTCTATATGTAGTTCTTCTACAACCCAAAGCTGAATTTACTTTGCAAAGCAATTACAAACTCCTTTAGAGTATAATTCCACAAGAAGACAGTGTAATTTTTCACAGTAATCTTTGCACAGAATTAAGTGTTATCCACTGAACACATTACTCACCATATACTGTATACTTTTTAAGTGATGTCTTAAAATTTTAATAGCATGAGAAGTAAAAAATTTGAGTGAAAAGCATAAAACAGCTCCAGAATGTTTGCATCTTAATAATCTGGAATTTTTAGACTTTACCTTTGTTTTTATTGGATACTTTTTCAATCCAATGGGCTACAACCCTCATTATTCCTAATAATGTGTTGCAATCAATAGAAAGGAGTTTTTCCACTAATGATGCCCATTTTCTTACTGCCCAAGCTGAGCGTTGGTTTTTGATGATGGCTTTGGAATGATGCAGAACTATATGGCTATGATATTTCCTTTCAAATACTAGTGCCTATCTGGGCCCAGGCAAATTCATTTTAATTGGAGTTTAATTGATTGCTAAAGACTTTCTTGAAATTCAAGTGCACAATTTATTTGGATCTAAGCACAGTCTAGAAATTATGACCAAAAACTGAAGTGAGGTTCATTCACTATGACTTACTCTCAGAGAGTCTATGTTGACCTTGAGTGGTTCTATCATCTTTGTTACTTAGATTCCTTATATAATGTGTTTAATAATTGGTTCCATTTTGGGGCGGTGTAGGAATGATGCTAAGTTTTCTGCTCTATAATTTATAGAATTTTTTTTTTTTTAAATGGGACAGTTGCCCAGGTCCAGGAAGAAAACTTAAAGAACCACCCTAGTAGCAATCTTGGTTCTCTCCCGTTGATGCAAGCCAGTTGTGTGACTCATGGAAGGTGGAGATGAGTGCAGGGTTGTACGAGCCACAGTCGAACTGTTACAATCTAGATATCTCAAACAGAGCCATGTGCTACAGTGCATGCCTATGCAAACTGGCTGTGGGTTCTCACAGAAGCAGCTGTGTTTCCAGACGCAGCTGTGGTGCCAGAGCCTGCTCTCAGCAGCCTTGATTGTCCCAAGCTGGTCCTTTCAGGGTAGACATCTCAGGCCCAGTTGCCAACCTCCATCGAAGGAAAGAATGTTCCCATCTAATGAAATTCCAAAAAGGGACTCCCCAAGGAATTTTGGGGTTGGAGCCTTACTCAGAAAAAAATATTTGGGCTGGTTAAGGTTGGTCAGGCTGATGGAAAGCAGTTTAAAAACTGTAATTTCAATTAATTTTTTGGGAGGAGGAAGTAAAATATTTTACTTCAGGAACCAATGACAGTTCTAGACACCTTCAAGATCTAACTTATACTTTAATTAAAAAATCTCTTTAGATATACCTGACCCACACAAATCCTAAATAAAAAGTAAGTTATATTTTATGTAGTGTGAGTAAAAATAAATGGTACCTCTGCTCCTATTTTAGGTATTTAAAAATGAGAGTAGTTGACAGTGGTCTGACTATTGGTTTCCTGTTTCAGTTCTGATTTATCAGATCAAAATAGGTCTGCTGTCTGGACAATGCAGGAGGAAGGCATTAGGGTTGGTTCAGTGTTAATTAGAGCTGGGTCTCCCTACTCTGCCCTGAAGGGTGGAAACTGTGTGGGAAGAAGCTTTGGCACCATGTAAACTCAGTGGGAGAGAATGGTGTTCAATGGGCTTTACAAATTTGGCATCTAAAAATGGTATTTAAAGTCTCCCAAGGCTATCTCCTTCAGAGTCAGCCACAGAAAGAGTCTGTTCCCTACCAAGTTTGATAATTTTCTACTTTTATACATGCATTATAGAGAATTTAAAGATCATAATGAACATGTATTACACTTCTTTTTTATGGTAATAATCTGATACTTTGAGACAGATTATATCTCCTTATATATTATGATTATGTCCATACCTCATTAGAGTATATCAGTGAATATTATTATCTTTTGTGGATGAGGAAACCAAGGATCAGAATACTCATTTCCAATTACGTAGCTAGTTGGTTGTGGTATTAGGACTCAACCATAAGTCTTTAGTTTACAAAGACCTATGACTTTGACACAGTTCAAACTGCCTCCATATTCACTGGGAACGATCTGAGAAGGCAAATATGTTGGTGATATTAGAGATTTCCCACTGACTCAGGCACCATAGCAAGTCACTTTATGCTGCCCTCCCTCAAGCCCTAGGGTTTCATTCATTCTTGCTCATTGATGGACCACACTAAGTCCCAACCCCATATCACTCAAGCTTCTTATTTCTTTGTCCCTGCTCTTGGGTCATAAGGTAGAGCAAAAACATAATGCTCAAGTCCTACAAACAAAAAATTAAATTTAACTTCTTTGGTTTCAACGTTGGCCTTCATCTCCATTCTCAAGCTTACTCTTGGCCTCACCCTTCGTTTTAACTTCATTTCTGATACTTGGCAAATTCTGTCTTCATCTCTTTCTTATGACCATCAGGGATTCTTCTAGATAGTATCAAATCCTGACAGCCATTAGATTCCTTTAAACTCATCTTGGCAAATCAATCTTATTCATTCACCATTTGCCATCTCATCAAATGAAGAGAATACATTAACAAGTTGTTTTTATAAGCTTTTCCTATAATAAAAATCTTTGACTCTATTAAAGTCCCAAATCCAACACAACACGTTCCTTATCCTTACCTATCGCTTTGTTGTTGACTGTAAGACTATTGTGAACCAATTATATATCCATAGACATACCTTGTTGTATTTTCTTTCTACATTTATTCCCTCATTCTTTCTTAGTGTGTCTGAGGATAAGGAGTCTTTCCTCTTTAAAGATAATCTCTCTCTTTAATGTTTTTTCTTATCTTGACTTTCTAAGATCTTTCTTTTGCTCTTTTGAGTTTGTCTCTAAATATCTCTTTTTCACAGACTCTTTTCCCTCTGCCTTCAAAAATGTTTAATTCTCCCTTATCTTACAAAAATGTCACTTGATTCTGTTATGTCTCACAGTTTCTTCCTTCCCCTCACAAATGTCTGAAATGAATGTTGTTATCAGCTGCCTCCTTTCCTCTGCTTTTCATTTCTTCCTTAATTCATGGCAAATTGGCTTCTAGCCCTCCTTTTCTGCTGAGATTGCTCTTTTAAAGGTTAACAACCTGCATTTTTGTAAAATCTAATGTCCTTTTTATCCATCCAAATTCACACAGTAGCGACTATGTTCCAACTAGACTGTTAGGTTCTGCCAGGCTCTCACATATGTCCATCCATCTCAGGCCACTTATTCTAACTCTGTATTTCAGCCAGGCCCCCAGCACCTACCAGTGGTTCTTGCTATGGTAACAGTGGACTGACGGAAAGACTCTAGGTCAGTGGTGGAACTCAGCAACAAGTCACTTTTTGACATGAGCAGCATAGTCCCATGTGCACATTTTGTTGATTTCCCTTTGGGTAAAAGAGAACAAGCAGGGACAATCCAGGCTTGGCACAGACTTGGGGTGGGAAAGATCTGCCTGGGATCTGGGGAGGAAGGACTGACTCCAAAACGAACTTTAGGAGAGTATTCAAGTTTGGCTATGGTCAGGTTGTCCTGACTCAAGAAAGCGAAGAAAACCAGGTCCAGGCTTTAGGGTTGTGACGCATTCTCAGAGCTCTTGGTTTTAAAGATTATTTAAAAAGGGAGGTCCATCAAGAAGAGTTAAGGAAACTGGAAGTAAGGACAGTCCCGGGAGTTAAGGTGGTACAGAAACCAGGGAGAGAGACAGCTGGAGTGGGAAGCTACTCTCCTAGTTCAGGAGAAAGGAAGAAGAAACACAACCCAAGAAATTAGGGCAAAAGGCTGAGTGATGGCACAATTCGGAACAGATTGTGACTATAAAGCCTGAGGCTCATGCTGGCCCATGTTCACTCCAGGGTTCTCAGAGAACCAATCTTAAGACACAGAAATACACCTAACAGCTAGTTGGGAGAAGGCTCCAAATACACTGCCAGGCTTGGGTGTCACTAAGCTGGGATCTTAGAAGGGCTGAGGGCACACTGCTTCTCAAACTCAAATGCTCATGCACATTATCTGGGATCTTGCTAAGCGGCAAATTCTGATTTAGATTTCAGGTGGGGCCTGGGATTCGGCATTTCTAGCAAGTTCCCAGTGACATGGCTGGTGCTGGTCTTTGAGCAGCCAGGAGTTCAGTTAGCAATTGTGATTATTAGCATCTGGAGTCAGGCAGAACCTATCTTTTCGAGGAATCAGCCTCAGGTTTGATCCTTGGGCTTTGGTCCTAATGCAATCTAATGAAATAACGAGTAGACTCAAAAGCAATGTGACGATGCCACCATTTGTTTAAAAAATGTGGGGGAAAGGATACACATACATACAGGCTTGTACATTGTAATAGATTGCTAGTTATTTATTCAGTATCCATTCTTCCTTTATTTTTATTTATTTATTTTTGACCAACAGAACCCCTATGTTTACCCCCTCAGACAGGGCTAGTCAATTGGATGTGATGTGGGACTTTCAAGAAAGTGCTTCAAAGGGAGCTGACTGCTGGAATTTTACATTAGGGTCATTATCCAACATTCCTTCTTCTTGGCTGAAATGTTGATGTGGTAGATTTCAATCAAGCCACCATATTAAGACCACGAGGTGACTTTAAGAATGAAAACTGCGTCCCGAGACTGATGAGGAAGAAAGATGAAAAGAGCCTGAATCTCTGATGACCAGAGTCACCATTACAAGCTTTCGGTGCTTATCTCCCGATCCCTCCCAGATGAGAGGAAAATAAATACTTTCTAAATAACTGTTATGTGTTTTATAATATGTAGCTAAACTCAATTACTAACTGGTAACTGGTACTATAGGCACATAATATTTCTGGGAGTCTATTTACAGATTTGTTGTCAGCTATTGCTTTTAGGGAGGGGAATTGATATACCCTGGTTTAGGGGCGGGGAAGAAAATTTAAATTTTATAGTATGCTATTTTGTCCTCTTTGGATATTCTAAGAGTCACAAATGACAATAAATAAACAACAATAAAGCAGAAACAAACCAAAAAAAGCAAACAAATGAAACAAAAAAAATCTATAATATAAAAGCATAATATGCAAATTGACTGAACTGCCAAACAGTGGAACGACTGTCCGGATGACCTTGCGGACGAAGCCGGGCTTCGAGGGCCGAGGCAGCCAGGGCTGCGAAGGCCTACTCTTGCATGAATTTTGTGCATCAAGCTTCTAGTAGTAATATAAAAACCTTGAGTTCTTGCTAGTGTTCATGAAAAACATATACAATGGGTTTTCAATCCCTGTTTTCACATCCTGTGTGTTATCTTTCTTTTTCATTAAAGAGAAAAATGGACCCAGCTGCAATGTATGAATTTAATCAGATATTTGTACATAAATGGAAATTAGCATGCATAATTGACATTCACTTCAAATATGATTTTCTATTTTGCCTTCTGCAGAATTTACATCAGGATCACTATCCAAATAATTCAAACTCCAGCATTTTCACCTAAAATCAGACCTCCATGATTTTGAATTCATAATTATGATTAATAACAAGTGAATAAATGGCTAAGGAAGAAATGTCTTCAGAAATATGTGTCTTTATTGGGTTAGATACAATTTAGTTTATCTACTTAATGAGATGTTGGATTTTCATTGGTAGTGCCATTTTATGGCAAATATCCTAGGAAGCACAAATCTTTATGTCTGATCAAAATGCAATTAATCAAGATCATTCAAGGACTTTCCATGTACACAAACATCTCCACTTGCCTCTCAAGGCTTGAACTACAAAGTCAATCTTCTTTCTCCTCTATAGCTAGAAAAAATTTCTCCCCTTTTACCCAATAAGTTCATGCTCTCTCATCATTCCAGCAATTGATTATGGGTATTTCCAGTGTTTGGATGACTGCCTACTTTTTAGCTTCCCCAGTTGTATGTATATTTGTGTGTACACATGTGTGTGCATGCACAAACACACACCTTAATCTTTATATTTAAGATTTTCTGCTCTTTGTATTTGCATTTATTTTCACTTGAATTAGATGACAAATAAATTTTGTTTATTTATTTCCTTTGGCAGTACATTTGCATCTATATTTTCAAGCATATAATTTGAGCATTTCACTAGGGGGCTAATGAACACAGCCTGGAAGGTGTAAAGATAAATCTTATTTACACTTAATTAGATCAAAAACATTTTCTCACATCAGTTAATATGACGATAGTTTTAAAAATGTCTGCCTTCTTTCCCCCATAATATTAATGTGAAGGGAAGTTAACCTAAGACTAGTATGGAAGCAGATTTAGAAAGAGTTTTTGCAGATGTCATTTGAAATATTAACCTTTCTCTGTCAGGCTCTATGATAATGCTATCTTGAGTACTCTGCTGATTTCTTTTGTTTGTTTTTCAGTTTATTTTATTTTTTCCATCATCATTTATTCCCCATACCTTCTTCTACCTCCACCCCACCCTGCTTCCTTTCTTTAAAAGAATTTTTTAAAGGTTTTACCTTACATAATGCCTAGAGATAGCTCTTCTCAAAAAAGTAATTAAATGATTGTATAACAAATAACTATTAAAGTTATATTTAATATTTTCTAAAATGGATAAAAGCAACCTATGAAATCTACTGTAACCTCTACCTAACATATATTTATCAGTCCTGGTCATACTCTTTTTGTTTTTGCTACCAGTTTTAATCCTGAGAATAGAAGGAATTCAAGCTTTATTCCACTTAGGATGGATTCTCAATTTTTAGCAGGTGCTTTCCCGACAACCTCTCTCTCCTCATTCCATTCAACTAATAATATTTATGTGTGTGAAGATGGAAGGGGAAGGGAGAAGAAAGGAAAAGAGAGAAGGAGAGTAAGAGAAAGGAGGAGGAGAGGGAGAGAGGGATGTAGAGAGAGAGGCAGGAAGTCATATGTTTAAGGCTTAGAATCACATCACAGGGTTATGTAAGAAGTTTATTCACATTTTAAAAAAAAGCAAAGTCACCATGATAATTGCTAAAGAAGAAAGGAATTTTGTCTCTGCTCAAAAGGCTGAGTGGGAATAATGTTTCAGTCATTAATAGTGAAGTCAAACTGGCTCTGCTTGTCCCTCACTCCACTCTGCTCATTGTCCTCCAGAGAGTCCAGGTCACCATGTTTTTCCACATTGCTCCTTTCAGGTACCTCACATGCCTCATTGGCATTAAAGAGTAAAACCACAGCCATCTGTAGTCTTCAATGGATGAAATATTGAAGGGATAAAAGAATGAAGGCTGTAAAATGGCACATGACCTAGTGAGCAGGAAGGGCTTTATCTGGTGATAAGAGAGGTGGCATGAATGACAGACGTCATGCCCAAAGAAGGTGGCACCCACTTTCCTTCCGGGTAAGCAGGGCCAGCGCTGCTGGGAAAGGAGCCTCGAATCCGGTCTCACTTGTTGGTGAGCAGCTGTAGGTGAGTGTGCAAGCCCATACATGCTGAGAGCACAGACACCTAAGGGCGCTCCAGTGAGAGTAGAAGAAAACTCAACTAACGAGTTTGGAATGATAATTATTTGTGTTTTAATTCATTTCATACCTGGTTGCTTTTTCTAAACTATTGTACTAGGGGCACATGGAGAAATTAAATACTTTACTTGTGGGCAGAGAAATTACCTTCCAATAAATTAGAAATATAAATCCGCTGAAGGAAGAGCAGGCTGGTCTGAATAGCAAGTTTGTACTTGCATCATGCATGTAGGAGGTGGGTTTGAATGAGGAAACTACCCACCTGACATCTTTCATCATTATACAAATAAGTTAAGAAAAGAAAAAGTGGACACAAAAAGAACATTATCTATGTTCACTTGCTAAAGACCTATCTGGTGGTCAGTATACTTATTTGCTGTCAGAGCATTAAAGTGTTTCAATAATCCCATTTGAAGGGCAGTGTTTTTAAAAGTTTAGTAAATGTATGTCTGCTATCCTTCTAAGGGGCACTTATAAAAACATTTTAATACTGTTTCAGACCAACTGACTCAAGAATGTGGATTAAAACAGCAGGAACTGTCAGCTAAGCTGAAGATCTACTCAATTGAAGAACATCTATATATATATAAAAGGTTAATATGCAAAGTGTCCCCTCGGGAGTTCGACCAGGAGAACGGGAGTTCGATCGCTTGCTATGATGTGCGCTGACCACCAGGGGGTGGCATGGAACATGGCAAGCGAGCAGCCGTGGCAGCGGGGTGCTGAGGAAGCAGGGGTAAGGAGGAGGCAGGGAGGTGGGGAGGTGGGGAACCTGATTGGCCCTGATTGCCAGCCAGGCCTGGGGACCTTACTTGTGCATGAATTTCATGCACTGGGCCTCTAGTGTTTAAAATAAATTATTCTGATAGCCACTGAAACATAGCACACTTTAATTGGGAAGGTGAATATATAGTGTATATTAATACATTATTTCAAACAACATCCTATTGAAAGAAATTACATTATTTGAGATTTTATGACGCCACTCCCTTGTGGTTTCTCAGCATGAAACTAGAAATATTAATAAGATGCATTTTCTTTCTTTTCAAATCCAAACCTGATTAAAAGTCACACCTAACTCACAAAGTTGGCTCCCCTGGCAACCAGCCCCATCCTTAGGTGTGGTCCAAAAGTCACCCACTAACATAACAAAAGACACTTTTAATTTTTTTCACCACTTAGGAAGTTCCAAGAGGTAGGAACTCTGTGCCAGAATTGACATCTCTTCTCCACATTTTTCGTCAATGCGGTGTCAGGGGCCATGCAGACAAAGGCACCCCCTATCCTCTCCCTTTCTCTGTTTCCATGATCAGGGTTATAGTTCTCTCGTCCTCAATCATTGCCTTCCCATGCTCATCCCTATCAATAGAGTAATGCTGCTAGAAAACGACAGGGACAAAACAGACCCAATCTGTTAGATGCTCTTACTTGTTGCTTCAATCTATTTACTCTGTGAGCAGCAGTGGGAAAGGTCTGAACACTAATTCAGGAGATGTCATCGTCCAGGTATAGATCCATCACTTGAAGTCCATTGGCAGGTTATAGACATGCTCCACATGATGCTACATAAGGCAGCGCACCTGGTGACAGCCCCCCTAGTCAATACTCGCTCAAGTATTTAGAAGCCGAGCTGATCAGGTTTACATATGTTGAACGGGTGCAGTTTTCCCTTATTTTTTCAGAATAGAAGAGTTGAGTAGTGGTGTTCACAGACACATTCACAGAAATGATAAAGCTGCAATGATGACGAAAGGGTCCCAGAGCCTAGGCAGAACTCAGTGTACTGATGGATCAGTCACAGCCTTGTGCTATCATCAATACATGCTTTTATGTCTAAAATCAAACCAGATCTGGGGTTGATGCAAATCAAAATTCTCTTCTATCTGAAAGATCTCACTACTTCAGGGATGAATCGTTTCTGCGTGAATTATTGAGCTAAATGCCTCCTTGGTTCATTTCCCTTTGCTAGTATAGTCTTAGCTTGTAATAGAAGCAAATACCAGGTGATGAGGAAAAAATAAAAACGAACCAAGAAAGAATGTAAAGGAAACCTGAAAAGAAAAACACTGTACCATTAGTAAAATAAAATGATTTTTTGCTTTCATTAAAGTTTAAAATTCTTATGCTGCACCATTGAGGGTTATTTAAAACTGTTATAAAGCTTGAGTGTTCATAATTTGGCTTTTTATTCTAGTGAGAACATCTGATTCCTTTTCTAATAGTCACACTTCTCTTGTTTTCCCTTTAAAGATGTTTTTCAAACTCCACACACCCTGGACTCTTAATGCATTCCAGTCAGATCTGGGATATCCATTTCTGAATAACGTGAGAATTGCATACAAGGTTTCTTGTCAGTTAAGTGATTTAGTTGCCGACTTACTGTATGTCTTAAAGCCATCTGATTCTTACACAGCTGAATGTCCTATATTTCTCTATGCACGTTTGTGAATATATGTATACTAGAGGCCTGGTGCACAAAATTTGTGCACTGGAGGGGGAGTCCCTCAGCCCAGCCTGCCCCCTCTCACAGTCCGGGAGCCCTCAGGGGATGTCCCAATGACAGCTTGGGCCCGCTCCCTCTGTGGGAGGCAACCCGGCTGATCGGGGAAGGTGCTACCCCCATCACACCACAGCAGCCACTCTGGCCACCGCAGCCGCCAAGGTGTTTTCATCAACATGGACTCCAGTCCCTTTACCACGAAAAAAATGACAACTTTTTTTTTTTTAATATATATTTTATTGATTTTTTACAGAGAGGAAGGGAGAGGGATAGAGAGTTAGAAACATCGATGAGAGAGAAACATCGATCAGCTGCCTCCTGCACATCCCCTACTGGGGATGTGCCCGCAACCAAGGTACACGCCCTTGACCGGAATCGAACCTGGGACCTTTCAGTCCACAGGCCGACGCTCTATCCACTGAGCCAAACCGGTTTTGGCATGACAACTTTTTTTAAGCATTTTCAAGATGTCTCTTTCATAGGATATGACATTTCTTTCTTTCTTTTTTTTTTTTTATCCTCACATGAGGATATTTTCCCATTGATTTTTAGAGAGCATGGAAGAGAAAGGGAAAGACAGAGAGAAACATCAATGTGAAAGGCACACTTCAACTGGTTGCCTCCTGCATGAGCCCTGACCTGGGCCCCGGCCAGGGAGGAGCCTGCAACCTAGGTACATGCCCTTGATGAGAATCGAACCCGGCCCCAGCCGTGGCCGCAGGGCTGGGGCTGGGGGCTGGCCCCCCTGCGTGTTGTTCTCTCTGGCTCTGGGGCCTGGTATGGGCCACCCTGTCTGTTGTTCTCTCAGGCTCTGGGCCCATGCCAGGCCCCTCCTCCTGAGCTGGTTGTGACCATAACGGTGTCCTGGCCTAATTTGCATATTACCTCTCTCTCTCTCTCTCTCTCTCTCTCTCTCTCTATCTATACATATATATATATATGTTTTCAGTGTAAATATACTCATACATATACCACCAGTCCACCATTTCATTTTGAGAGATGGCTCAAAGGGAAACTTTTTATTCTATTTTTAGATGGCTAGTGAAGAGCAGTTATTAAGAGTAAGTAATAAGCTACTTTAAACATCTAAATTAAAACCGAGGGTATTGGTCTCATCATCATCAACTAATATTTCTTACTACTACACAGTGTGCTTTCATATGAAATTTATTATAGCAACTCACTATCCCTGGCCTCTGCGAAGATCATGTTTTTAATCATCAGATTGTTCTGCCCTCTTCCTAAGTAAAAAAAAAAAAAGGCCTTGTTATTTACTTTTCTTTTTGCTTTATCCCTTCCTTAATTTCACAGATGTATGATATGAAGGATGGACATGCACATGCATACACAGCACATATTTGCATACACACCTGTGGACATACCAACACACATGCACAAAACACATGCACACACACATACACACATACATATGCATAAAATAGACACTTAGACCTGGGATTTATCACCTCTGCATTGTGGGATAGAAAAGCAAACCTCTTTTAAGCTCTTTTTGAAGTTTATGAAAAGAATAATTCCTACTGCCTTTTCTCCTCATCTAAGACCCCAAAGCTGCACTTGTATTATCCAGCTCCTCTATGGAATATTCTTATTCTTTCTGGTCTCTGTGTTATTTCTGAGTCTTTATTCTTCCTATTTCTTCAAGCCATTGACTTGTATCTTCTCTCTCCGAACAACTATAAATCACCAATATCATTTTCTCCAGTTCCAAAATGATTTTCAGTGACCTTTATAAACTCTTGAGTGTGTTTTATTTAGAACTAAGAATTTTTCATGATTTTCAGCACCCTTTTGCATGAAGAAAGGGAAACTTAGATATTATAATAAATGAAAAATTTCCCTTCTTTATTTTCTGAAATGTTTTAAATAATTTTTCAAGTGTTCCCTTTATTTCAGGGTTTTAATATGTGATCCTCTTGCCAATAAACCAGTTTTCTTTAATCTCATTAATTTTCAAAATGTATATTTTTTGTTGAAAGTATTACAGATGTCCCCCTGGCCCCTGCCATTGACCTCCTCCATTCTGCACCTGCGCCTCCCACCCCAGGCCTTCACCACAATATTGTCTGTGTCATGGGTTATGCATATATGCAGATAAGTTCTTTGGTTAATCTCTCATTAATTTTTTAACATTAAAATATTTTATTTTTTTTTAACTACAAAGAATCATGATTTCCTATGTGACTTTGTTATGATTGCATTCCTTGGTTCCATGGTATATTTTCTTTGCAAATTACATACTACCTTCTTTCTAGAAAGAAACTGCTTTATACCCTGTCACCTTACATGAACAGTTTCTTCTTCCCTTTGACTATATTTTACATGATGCATCAGATATGTCTTGTATATTGGAAGCCAAATCCCTTCTTTTTTATAGAGGGGCAGCTGTCTAGCTTGATTAATATTGTTTTTATAACTGGATTCCTGGTGGTAAATTCACTTTTTGGCAATCAATATCAATAGACAAATTGAACTACAGATCTAACAGATTGTAATAAATATAATATGGTAAATGTATAATATCATTAGGACAAGCACAACCTTATAAGGCAAGAAAACAGGATTCCTAAATATACCACATGGGTATCAAGAGAGCCAATTTGTTTCACAAGTGACACCAGAGAACAGATGCAGAGAATAGCTGGAAGGAGTTCCATTTTCAGCTCCTTCACATTGCATTGAGATGAGTCTACTTTTTATTCTCTCATTCATTTAGTTATTATATCTATAATATAAAGGTAAGGCTGCTGATCCAACCCTGTCCATGGTATAATCCTAAAGTCACTCACAATGTCAAACATTGATTAAATGCCAAACTACTAATGAAAATAGCAATATAGTTGGTAGGTAACAAATATGTTAATATCCTAGTATAATAAAAAATTACAAAATAGCGTTAAAGTTATACTATTTGGAAAGAATGAATATGCTGTGTTTTTCTGAGGCAGTCACTAAGTTGACTCTTTTCAAATAAACATTGAATTCTCACAATATTTTGAAAGTGATGCAAACTGACAACTCACATGAGGTTGTCCTCATGCTAACAGATGGAGTCATAATCAAGGGAAACACCCCTTTCTGTGATCTTACTGTTGGCTCATCCCATCTTACTGAGGCAGATGCACTTTGAGGTGGAATAGAAGGGCTAGGGATGTGAGTCCATGGCGAGGCAAGAGGAACCGGATTCCCGCAGATTAATTGTGAAAATAGAGCTTTGACAGAGTCAAGAAGCTATAGTGGGGAGAGAGGGTGGAGCTCATCATGGTTCCTGACAAGGGTAGGGGGTAAGATATAGTCCACACTCTCCTTTCGGAAGCCCAGCAAAGAAGAAGCTGGGACATTAGCTTTGGTCCAGGGAAGGAAGGAGGATCAAGATGTAAGAGGGCTGAAGCCCAAGATAAGCACTCAGATAGCTGTGAGGGAGGAGACATTCTTAACAAGATCTACAAGTTTCTTCTCTTAGGGGGCAGCCCGAAGATTGACCTAACCAAACCTAGTGTTCTATTTCAAAAACTGTTAGTTGGCATCATCCAGATGTGTTTGTTCCCTGGTCTTAAAATGGTCTAGGGCCAGAAAGCCATTGGTGCTGAAAAGTGATGATGACAAGGTTAGTGATTAATATGGGATATTCTGGGGACAGAGGATGGGCATTAGAGAGAGATGGGTCAGGTAGGGAACTATAGATGCTTCCAAAACAGAACTCTACCATTCAAAGGACAGAAGACCACCCTGTCACTAGACTTTACCAAAGCAAAGCCCAAGACACACTTCCTGACATAGGTATCAAGTTGGTGTTTTCATGGTGGGGCTTGTACTACTTAGTTTGCATGACTTGTGAGAAGGAAAATGCAACAATCAGATTATGCAATAAGTAGCCTGATATAATCACAATCAGCAAAGACTTAGCGGCCTTAATGAATATTCAAAATGGTTATATCATCAATCCCAAGAGTCTTTCATCTTTTTTCTTGATTAGGACTAGTTCTGTGTTCTCAGGAATCCCTGTTTTGTATAAACTGTGGTTTACCTGTGCTAATACAATAAGCCAGGAGTCAATGGGAAAGTGTTGATTCTAGATAATGATTTTATTTCACACCTGGTGCTCACTGCACAGATGTGCATCCTTGCTTCTCCTCTTGACAAGCAGGAGAGACACTAGATGGGCAGATGGGGCCCTTCTGTAGATTTCTTTCATTAAATTCTCCATGGGATGCCATCACTGATTGCTCATGAATACATGTGCCTGGCTGAAGATCAATAGCAGGCAGAGGAGTAGAAGGCAGGCGAGAGTTTGGCTTAGAATACCTGAATCTATTGTGATTTTTGTGTTAGGAATGGTATATTTTGTTTTCTTTTGTACTCTGGTATGTATGCTTGCTGAGGGAGGCTGCTAGAAGTGATGGTGAAGCTAACATTGGCTTTCGATGACTTCAAGTGATACTGGACAAGCCCCTGCATTCCTGATTATAAGGTTGTGAGATACCAGGTGGTATCCAGGAATGTATATCCTTGGAGATATTCAACATTATAGTGAGTCTGGAACCTCTTCTAGCATTGACCAGAGACAAATTGTCTTTAGATGTTGGGTTCACGGTGTTATCACCCAACTGAAAGAATTATTCAATCGTTACACAGTGCTCTCTGTGTGTGTGGATATGGCCCTCTGTTGAAAAATGGCCTATGTCTATATTGAACTGAAGCAGCATTTTGAGGATTCCCAGGGAATGTTTTCTAACTCTGACATGTGTGCCCTAACAACCATCTCCAGGACCCACAAAACATCCTCAGTGACCACATTTATGCAGAGCCCAAAAGAGGCCTTGGAATTCTACATACAGTCCACAGTTATACCATTTGATGAGTTTTCATGCAAGATGAACTCTATCTGCTTTGTCTATATTAGGCTTTGAGTAAGCATTCGGCATAATGCCTACTGCCTGTCCTGAAATAGGCCAGACTGGGGGCCCAGTTGCAGAAAAAAGCCAGTGTCTCCATGGAGGAAGAAATGGACAGGGTGGAAGTATCTAGATTCTTGTCTTGGGTGCTTGGTTTGAGTTTTGTCTTACTGTTGGCTGTGAGCCGTGGACAACTGTTCCTAGTCACCACTTGCAAACCAAAATCAAGTAGTTGGGCTCAGACCACACTACATCAGAGAAATTCAGCTGACAGTATTGCATAGTTCAGTAGACTACTGGCTCACATCTGCAGACAAGCAAATGTAGGCATGCATCACTGACTATCAAGCCTCTTCAGGGTCTGACTAGAAGCTTGTCCAGCAGGAAGAAGCAGGAGTGAACCCACCGTAATGATTTGGAGACTCCCTCAGCGAGGTCTCCTAGCCCTGTGGGGCTGGGCCAGGTCCTCACAAGGGGCCTTGGGCCAATTTCCTGATCACCTGTTAGTGTAAATTATTTGCAATGTTAAAATAAAGTAAAAACAAAGGAAGAAAAGGCAAATTGGTACCTATGGAGCCTGGCACATTTCGTACATCTTGCTAATCTTCTCAATAGTCCCATGAAATAGGTGTTATGATTTCATCTTACAGATAACAAAAGTGAAGCTCAGAGGAACCGCGTACCCTGCCTGAGGTCACAATGGGAAGGGGGAAGTGAGATTACATTTAGGTCTGTCCAGAGTTCCTCCTTCTTCTGTTCGGCATCTGCTGCTACCACACCCCGTGGCCTATGCTGGGAAAGGAGCCACATTTTGCAAAATTTAAGAACTTCTTATTGTTTTAGGTCCCCACCCCACAGCTAGAGTTTAAAGAGACTGATGAAACACTACCACCCACCTGTCTAAACTTATGACCTGCCATTCATAATAATTCTGACATTTCTGAGGTCATTCCTCTTCCTCCCCTCAACACACAGACGATTCTGGCTCTGTGATGCAAAATGAAAAGGCAAAATAGTAACAAATGTCAAGTGCAACAGTGATTTTTTTTTCCAGACAAAGTAACAAGAGAACAAAACCATTAAAAACTTCATTCTCCTCTGCCCTTCCATTTACTGGGCTGTAATCTCCTCCATGCTGCTGAAATCTGCTCCATCCCAGGCAGTATCTACTCCCACTGCCTGAGATATTCCCCTGTCTCTTTACATGTGACTCCAGCTAGAATGAGACCCACAGATATCTTGTTTAGTAGAGGGGTTGGTAGGAGAGATCTAGAAAGTCCTGGGGGCTGGAATAGCAAAATAAGAGCTCATTCTCTTTAAAGCAATTTAAATCTATATGCACATTTATTTGATTTTGGTTAAATATAACTAGACTCTCCCCGTGAAGTATTATAATTATTTTTTTTTATTTTCAGTGTGTTTATTTTTTAAAATATATTTTATTGATTTTTTACAGAGAGGAAGAGAAAGGGATAGAGAGTTAGAAACATCGATGAGAGAGAAACATCGATCAGCTGCCTCCTGCATACCTCCTATTGGGGATGTGCCCGCAACCAAGGTACATGCCCTTGACCTGGAATTGAACCTGGGACCCTTTCAGTCCGCAGGCCGATGCTCTATCCACAGAGCCAAACTGGTTAGGGCAGTGTGAAGTATTATTTTATTTGAAGGATATAAAAAAGTTAACAGGAATAAGAAAATCTTGCTACTTTAAAAGGGAACTAAACTTCCATTTAATTTAGAAAAAAGATAGCAAGAAAATGATGCTTCCTTATATAAAATTTACATTTCATCATTGGCATCATTATTTCCTAAACTATGCATACTACAACATAATTAAATTGTACCATGAGTACTAAAAGAATAGCATAAGACTGGTACTGCTTTTTAAAATGTGAATATAACGTGGGACTTAAATCAACTCTTCATTTTTACAAGTAGAAAAGCTGAACCACTTGTCACTTATGCTTTGGTTAATCTTGCCCTGGTTGTCCAGTTATTGATTTCTAAGAACATTCATTTGTCAAAGCTCTTCTAGTTCATGCCTCTCTTACACATTCATCAGTTATGGGACTGAAAACACTTGGGCTTTCTCTCCTCGCCCTTTATACATCACTTTAGTGTTTCTGATCTTTAGTCTTCTTTGATAGCGGTGTGATTGATTATGTGTGGATTTTGAAACACAAGTACCGAGTGAGATGTTTGTAACTTCTGTGTTGCAATCAAGTCTTGAAAACTTGACGTTCTGAATTCACCCTGTATCTTCTGAAAGGTCTGGAGGCCCTGGTAATGTGTGTGCTGTTAACAATCACAAAGCAGGTGTATTTTTATTAAATAATAGAAGGCAGGGTGAGCATTGTATTTAGAAAAATTAGCATGTTGGCTGTACAGTAAACAAAACCTGTGTTTTCCCTAGGTGATGTTTTTTGTTTGTTTTAAACATACTGTCCAGTTTCTAAAATAATGCCAGTTTCCCCTTACGCCCAGGGCTACCTGCTGAATACTGTGCCTGATTAGCACACACATCTGTGTGGCCTATTATGTGAATGTCTGCTCAAAACTTCCTTTTTCCTTATTTTATTCCTCATCTTCTGGGATAACGGTGATAAGCAAAGGTGTTAAGTACAACTGCTACATAATTTACTTAGAAAGCTTTCTATCCTGGCCCGATGCACTTTCATCTTTCACTGTGTCCCTGCCCAGTACTTCACTACTCCTGGACAGGACTCAGATGCAGGTCTCGTGGGATGGTGAGCCGAAGAAGCCCCGGATCTCTCTCATGGAGCTTCTTATTCGGGGGAAGAGTGATGGGGTGTGGGGTGGAGGGAGTAAATAAATATAGGCAACAAGTCAGCTCTGTTACGTATAGGATTGTATTTATCACTTAAACAGCAGGTCTACAAATCTGTATTATGAAGAAGATTTGTAAAATATGTAACCAGTGTGGGAAAAAGAGAATTGAAAACATGGAAACATGAAGGCATCCCTGACTTCGGACATCTACCATAGTATTAATTCTAAAAACTCTAGCACATGACAAAATATTCCTTTCTTAAATATCCAATCAGCTCCAAATATGTTCCAGGTCTGAATCGCCTTTCTTGGATGGTTTATAGTTGTGTGCAATGTACTTGATGGGTAAAGCAGGCATTATTTCACCCAAACTTCCTTTCAGGTGCGGAATATGAAGGTAAGAGGCCCTGAAGGGCATAGAGCACCACGAAGCCTTCTTATATCATGTCTCCTTGTTGGGTAATGGTAGGCTAATTCATGGGGTGTCCAGGCCGCTGGAATTCATCAACTTCCCAGGTCCAGTGCTTCTGGCTCCCGACAGGCCAGGAAGTGACCGATCATCCATGGGAAGGCCACGTGGGGACAGTCCCCACAAAGAAACACGCTCCTTTCACTGGTACTTCTTTCTCATTCTTGCCTTTTTCCTCAATCCCTCTCTGACCTAGACTTCAAGAAGACCACAGTCAATTCGAGTGCAGCAGCATTTAGCACGGATCAAACTAATACCGACCAAGCAAGTCCAGTGCTCCCATGGAAGCCTAGCTATGCACACCCATAATATTGAAGTCAGAAGGAATTAAAACAGTATCTGGTGAGAGCAATGGGGCGAGGAGCTTCTTAGGAATTGAAAGGTTCTCTACTCCTTTTTCGGATCAACAATAAAAAATTTATTTACCCTGATTTCACGTTTTGTAAGTGCCCACCTAGAGCTTAAGTAAGTCTCCCAAATGTAAGTTTTCTGAAATCAATCTGAAGTCCTTACTATCCCTAGAAATAAATTATGCTGCTTGGCCATGAGAACCGACCGTTTCTAAAGAGTTATTTTACTCTGTGGATACACTCACTTTCTATCCAGGCTTACAACCAGTTACCCCGGAGAGCTCCTCTATCACACTGCCTATAAATAATGGAATGCTTTCCTTTAAAAGCTCAAGGCAGAAATGTAAACAAGTTGAGTTGCAAAAAGAAATCTTTCAGACCACAGATGCCCTGGAATGTCAGCCAGGCCAATGATCAGCATGTTTGGGGCACTTATGCTCATTTTTCTGCTTTCGCCTCGCAGTTCCTGTTACGACACTATTAATTGGGCCCACAAACAGCCTGTCATTGTGAAGTTGCAGCGTGACTCGAATCACTTGTTAGTTATAGGTTTTAGGACCTTTTCCATAAAGTTTGGGACCCCTAACGACTAATAAGATAGTCCTCAAGCTTTCTCACTTTGCCTGCGGCATTTCATTCATTCGGAGAGGAAAGGTCCTGAATGAGTGCAAACAGCAGCAAAGGAGGGCGGGAGGCCACCGTGCTGAGTGCTTCCTTACAGCCCACGCTGGTTTCAGGAGGCACAGGTTAGACACAAATCCTGAAAAACACTCAGTCTCCTATTGCTGCTGTAGCAAATTCTTAGGAACTTGGTCACTTAAAGCCACACATATTTATTATCCTGCAGTTCTGGAAGTCAAAGGTCCATATTACTTCCCTCTATAAAAGAAAAATTAAACCACCCAGACCAGCTTAGCATGGCTTAAACCAGTGGTCGGCAAACCGAGGCTCGAGAGCCACATGCGGCTCTTTGGCCCCTTGAGTTTTTAGCAAAGGCCAGCTTAGGAGTACCCTAATTAAGTTAATAACAATGTACCTACCTATATAGTTTAAGTTTAAAAAATTTGGCTCTCAAAAGAAACTTCAGTCGTTGTACTGTTGATATTTGGCTCTGTTGACTAATGAGTTTGCCGACCACTGGCTTAAACCATCAGAAGACAGAATTCTTTCCCTTCCACACTCTTAGACCCGGATGGCCCATCAGAGATAAAGGGGAAAGACCAATTAGGGACATAACGGTGTCTCCAAGCCAGCCAAGGAACTAGATTTGAAACAAATGACTAGTTTATTATACTGTAGCATGTCTCAGCTATTTAAATTCTCGCTTCCTTTTTTTTTTTTTTTTAGCTACAGTACAAGGAGAACATTGTGTTTTCAATAAATAATGTATAATTAATTAGCATTTCCAAAAGCATAATACCCTTCACATATAATTGTCTTCTGTCTACCAAAACAGCAGGTACTAATGAGATCAGGTTTTTGTCTTGGAGCAATCAGTCCCTGTTATTTGGCAATTACGGAGAGCTTAGGGAATGGAACTCAATTTCTCTGGGTTCATCCATTTAAAATCAACCTCGTTACTATGAAATGGATAGAATTCTTCTACCCGGGAAGTCTTATGTAACCAAGTTAGAGAGAAAGGACACTTGCTCTAAGGAAATTTTAATGTGCACTGCCTTAGAGAACTTCGTGCTGAAGAAACGGAATAAAGAAATCAGTGGAGATGCTGATCACATTTTTGAGTATGGCTTAGCCTTCCATTGTCATGAATATTTAGCCTTACTCAAGCAAGTTTAAATAAATAAAAGTTTGTTCATTGTATTTCTTAGAGTAGATTTTTAAGTTTATACACACACACACACACACACACACACACACACACACACACACACACACACTTGTTAGAAATAAACTCTTACTGTAATACCTATTTTATTTATGCCCTCATGGTCTCAAATCGCCTTAAAAATCAATTGTTCTTTCAAGTTAGGAAATGAGGCTAAAGTAACGTAGGTCGCTGAAATGCAGTATCTACGGTATTTGGGCTATTTTAGCCTGATAATTAGAGATGAGCAGAGGAAGGGTTTAGTTGGCGGCACGGTAATGACTGGGGTGGCGGAGGTCGGGACCAGGATTTTGATACAGGGTGAAGCATTTGTTTAATTCACCCTCCATGATGTTAATGATACGGCATGTAACATGTGTTCTCTGTTGTTTCTCCAGACATGGCTGCTGCTGTTTCCTTCCTTCTCTTCCTCCAGACCTCTTTGTGACTGATGGCGCACCCTGACACTGACAGCGGTCGGCGGCCAGAAGCCAGCATGCAGCCACTCTGCCCTCTGTGCTAGCGCCATGGAGGGACTGAGCCCTGTCACCTCCCACTTTACAACAGAATGATTTCCAAACCTGGCTGCACTTGGGACCTTTTCATACCCAGTCAGTGAAGACCTCCAGACAGTGGGACTCAGGAATCTTTTAAAACATCCCTGGATCATTCTGATTGTCAGCCCTGTTGAGGGCCCAGTCTGTGCTCAGTTGGTTTAACTGGTTCCATGTATAAATGGGGGAATGTACACACACAGACACATGCACACACGTCATAACCAATCACTGCTTCATTTAATCTAGTGGATTTCATTTATCTCATGATAGCACCTGGGCCCTTTTGGAGACAGATTATAGAAATAACAAAAATATTCCTAGCTTCTTCATAATAGCTTAATTGGCTATGCACACCATCATTACGGATTTCACCCAACCCTCTATGGAATCCATGGATAAAATATACTTATGATCTATATCTAATACTAGAGGCCCGGTGCACTAAATATCATGCACTCAGCGGGGTTCCTCAGCCCGGCCTGCGCCCTCTCGCAGTCCGGGACCTCTCGCTCCTTACTGCCCGCCTGCTCGCTGCTCCTTAGAGCTGCCTGCTGCTGCTCCTTAGTGCTGCTGCCAGCTGTGAGCCTGGCTTCTGGCTGAGCAGCGCTCCCCCTGTAGGAGCGCACTAACCACCAGGGGGCAGCTCCTGCGTTGAGCGTCTGCCCCCTAGTGGCCAGTGCGTGTCATAGTGACCAGTTGGTCCACCATTCGGTCGATTTGAATATTACCCTTTTATTATATAGGATATGTCTAGAAAAAGTGAACAATGAATAGGAATGATAAGTAATATCATTAAGCTTGATATAGTTTACCTATTATTTTGGGGGGAAATCTATTTCCTAATGTGTACTTCAGTTTCCTTAAATTTGCTAAGACTGAAACTCATGAATTGTTTCATTCAGTGTAGTGTAAGAGAGGCAATGCAAGCCCACAGATTTGGTTCTATTAAATCTTTGCTTTGCCAACTGAGAGACCTCAAGAAAATCACAATTTCCTTTCTTGGCCATTTTTTCCCCCATTTTGGATGCTTGGTCAAGATGGTCTCTAATATCCCTTGGGCTCTCTATTCTGTGATGATAATCTCTCTATATATAAAAGCCTAAGTGACCCTTACGACCAGTTGCTATGGCATGCACTGACCACCAGGGGGCAGACACAGGAGCTTCCCCCTGGTAGTCAGTGCCCTCCCACAGCCAACCTCCTGCAGCCAGCCAACATCCTGCGGTCCCTCCCCCCAGCCAGCTGGCCCCAATCGGCCCTATCGCTGGCTAGGTAGAGGGACCCCACCCGTGCACGAATTAGTGCATCGAGCCTCTAGTCATCTATAAAGTAACTGCCAGTAATTGCTGGCCATTGTCTTACTGGTGTTTACCATTTAGGTAGGGCAACAGAAAACTCCATGATATGATGAGTGATGTGCAGGGCAGGAACTAACTGGTGTAGTGCAGAGAAGAAGTCTCTAAGATCATAGATGGGTGGGTTGATAAAGAACAGCCTTGTGGTAGAGTTAGACAGAAAGAGGGAGATTTAAATAGGGGGAAAAGAGCAGAGAGGGCATTTTGGGTCAAGTGGGAAGCATGAAAGTTGGAATACACATACATTTAGCTCAAGTTTTCCATCCCTCGTGAAAGACAGACTGAATCTCTGCATAAAGTAAAATTCCCTCACCTGCATTCTCAGAGCATGTTGCAGTGACCATTATTATGGCACTTAATACTATTTTTTCCTGTGTTTTTTCACCCTTAGACTATGAGGTCATTTTTCATTCACCTTTATATTGTCGAGACTCAGCAGAGACCTTGCATCCAGGATATTGAGTACCTAATAAATATCTGTTTCATTAATGGATAAGGGAAACGATGAGAGGACAGGGGAGGTCAGGCTGGCGTAGTGAATGTCCTGGCACATCACTCTCGTCTCCCAGGAGTGACCAAGTACTCATCCCCCCAGCTATAGGGAGTGTTGATGGTTGATGGCTTTCTGCTTCATCACTGTCTAGGAATAGCTCTCAGCTAAAGAAAGCTATCTCACCCTAGTCAGGTCCCCTCCCCAGGAGGAGCTGGTCAATACAAGAATATAAAAGCCAAGTCCTTTCCCCTCAATGTAAACAATTTTGAAGGGCTGTCACAGCTCAAGAGTTCCGTGAGGAGTAGCTTGGTATCTTTGTTGAGTGTGCATTAAAGTTCAGCTCTCGCCTCCGCTCGTCTTATTTCCTTCACTTCCTAAGGACACATTCCATTAAATTCCTGGTACCCAAATTTCCACCTCAGAGTCTGTTTCTCACAGATTCCAATCTAAGGTAACTCATGTGGGAGTTTAATTTTGGATAAGGTAGAGCAGCAATTTTCAACTGGTGTGCTGCGAGAATTTTTGTTGTTAATCCTCGCCTGAGGATATTTTTTCCATTGATTTTTTTTTTTTTAGAGAGAGAGTGAAAGGGAGTCAAGGGGGTTGGGTGGGGGGAGAGAGAGACAATCAGTGATGTGAATGAGACACATCAATTTGGTTACCTCCTGCACATGCTTCGACCAGGGCCTGGGATCCACATGCAACCCAAGTATGTGCCCTTGATTGGAAATTGAACCCATGACCCTTTTGTGCACGGGCTGGTACTCTACCACTCAGCCACACCAGCCAGTACAATAATTTTTAAAACTTGCAAAACCTAGCTATTTAGTCAGGGGCACTGACCTTTTTCTCTTTAGATTGTCAAATTAAAAGATGACAACGGCCAACACAACAATAGCCGTCGGTGTGAGTGCATCAAAATTATACCTATTTTTTTGTCAGATCAGCAAAAAAAAAAAAAAAAAAAAAAGAAAAAGATTTTGGTGTGCTGCAGAATTTTATTAATTAGTTTATGTGTGCCATGAGATGAAAAAGGTTGAAAATCGCTTCAATAGAGGATAAGGTTGGGACAAGATGGTCTTGAGCCTCAATGCCAACTTAATGGGAATTAGAAGAAGTTGCCCTTACTCACCTGTAAGAGAACTACTCCCCTCTGTGATAATAAACCTACAGTGATAATAAAGGTGGAAGCACTCCTACCCCTGAGCAATGCTTTACAGTTGAGCCATTGGACGGAAACTGGCGACCTGAAGTGAGAAGGAAGATTTGTGCCAGGTTATGAAGGGCTTTACCAGCCCACCTGGGGATTTTATCTCCTCAACACCGCTCTCTCATTTTTGTGGCAGTTCAAGGGCTTTAGTGTGATGCTGGCTTTTCAACCAAACTTAAGAAATGATTCTTTTCATAGACACTGTCTGTGATTTGCTCCCAGGCTTCAACTCCACGACATCCCTGAAATATCTCCCTGCTTTTCTGTTTAGTGGTATATGCATTTTATCTGTATTTAGTATTACAGTGGCAAGGGGAGGGGAAACGACCTATGATTTCTCATGTATATTTGTTCACTGGAAAATATCTTCACCAGAAGGGAAAGTCTCCTAAATTTGGTCTCTGGCACTTCTCAAGCTGCACGTTACATGGTAAGTTTAACACTTAGCCCAAGGGTGGCAAGAATAATATAACACCAGTACCCACCTACATCTGTGCAGAAAATGAGAACTGAGAATCACTTCTCAACTTTGGTTCCAACGTAAGTTTTCCTAGATTTGTTAATTTAGGCACATAGGTATTCTGTGATCCTTTCCTTAGAATATTAAACCACACAAAACTAGCATGTATGTTATGCACCTGCAAATCAGCTGTTAAGGTCAATGCTTTAAAGATTGATTAGCATAGATAAATGCTTTTATTGAACACTCTCGTCATACTGAGAGTCTTTCAACTGCTTTCTATTTTTGTACTTTTATCAATAGCATTTTCCCTTTGGTGCCTTTTACTCAGAATCCTTCAAATCTCCCATTCCAGTGAGAGGAAATAAGTATGCCCTACCATCAGGAAGATAAAATCAGCAATAGAACAACCACTATAGATCAGTGGGTGCCTTTTTCTTTTGACAATATGCTTCATTTTGATAACAGAAGGATTTGGCCACCTTGCTCAACCCAATTTAAACCTCACAGAGGGTCATAAACTAGTAATGAGAAACTGGGTTTTCACAGTTGTATCCTGGAGGGATTTTTTCCCCAGCCCTAATCTGTTCCTTTGGTCATCAGCCTCCGTATAATGGCTTTTCAATAGCCCAGCTATAGATGCATTGCATCAAAAAGTATAGCTTCTGTGGGTTTCCTTTTCTAATGTGCAACAAATAAGAATTTTATTATAATTCACAGTTTCCCTTTTCAATGATATTGTGTCACATAGTAAGATACCTGTATGGACACATGAATGTAAGGATTTGGTATGTGGCTTTCCTAGGAATTTCTTGCCTGTTGTGCCCTCCAACTGAGATGAATATGGACGCTTAGGAGGAATATATGACCTTTTATAATCTCAACTAATATTTAAGTTCATGTGCTGAAGATGTAGATCAGGAAATATAGGTGTGTCTCCTTCATTTAATATATGATTTAGAAATTCATGACCACTTCAATGACATGCTTCAACATGAGATAGGAAGCAGTATTATCTCTCCAGTGCTGTTTCTTGCTCAAAAAAGTCCTCCTTATTCCACCTGAAATGACCTATTACATTGATGGAAGGCACAGTCGTAACGGCTCCTTCTCCCTCTAAGGTTACAATTTTTCTGGACAGGAACTTTTTCTAATGATGAGAAAGACATTTAATTGAGTATTAAAGCTGAGCTTTGGTATGGAGGCTAGAACTCAGTCTTGGTATAGTGAAAGAGGAAATAAACAAAAAATGAACAAAAGAGAAAATAATAACCACTACTATCCTAATTGATTGTGAAATGTGAAACTTTGCCACAGATTATCACCTGTTTGGCAGTTAGATATCTGAGAGTTGACTTTGCCAGGTACAAAATGAAGGGAAATATTTCCTTTCAATAAAGAGGGGAAAGACATTCTTTTGGCAATAATTGTCATCATCCCTACCTCAACTGTCATTTTTATAGAAACCAAAAGCTCAAAATCTGAAGCTCATTATTACAAAAGACAATTTAGGCTGTAAATTTTGCAGGTGTCTCAAGGTAAAAAGCAATCTGCATTAATTAAAATACTCCTGCTTATAATTATGCCTATGATGAGTTCAGGAGAACAAAAACTACTATGAAACAAATACTGCAAATATAATTAAACAAAAATAAAGGCTTCATAGACTCAGTTTGCTTCAAATTATTTAGCTAAATATGCACATTCATATTTATATTTGTTTACTTAGAGTTTCTTCTTCATAGATTATTACAGCTCCCTAATATGGTATTCTTCCATAATCAAGCATTTCCGCAAATCTCAACTATTCCCCGAAGTTGATAACATTTTCCTAATGTTCTCTGCATCTGTGCCCATGACTTTTTAGCCTGTACCTTCTTCATTCACACATTAGTTTGTGTTTTTACCAGAATTCTGCCTTGGATCTTGTCCTCTTGTTTTCCCTGGGCAATGCCTTTCACTTCGGTAGAGGAGCACTAACCTCTAGTCTTAAATTGTCATCCTCAGCTCTGCCTGGGTGTCCCTGGACCTTGATGCTGAGCATATCTAATGCTGTACTCATTATGTCTGCCCTTCCCAAATCTGCCCTAAGTTTTGTATTCTCAATCTTGGCTAATGATGTGATTATGAATTGAGTCATTCTTCTTCTCTTCCACCCAGCTTCCAAGTTTTATCTGTCTCCGACAAAGCATTTCCTTGCATTTCCCATGTCCCTGTGCAGTTCACACTCTCATCATGTCTTGTCTGAAGTTTTCTCTTTTTGATATTCCTGTTGCCAGCTCATAACCCCTTAATTCCACACTCCATATTACTATCTGAGATACCTAGAAAACAAATAAAATTCTGCTGTTCCCCCATTTCAAGTCTGCATTGATTTTTTTTTTGCCTATAAGATTAAATACAAATTTGTAGATTCATATCCCCACTCACACACATTGGTTGCCAGCCTACCCTTGGCTCCAGCCAATAGTTCCTAAACATAAGCTAAACATAAGCTTTTTTTTTCTTTTCTTAATACTGTTTTCCCTGAGTGAAATTCCTTTCCTTTTCTTCCTTCATCTAGCAGGTTTTAAAAATACAATTTGTTTACTGAGACTATTTGAATTACAGACTTTATTTTTTATTTTGTGTAAGCTTTTGGGTAGAAAGTTTAAAAATTCTATCAGCTTATTTTCAGAGTCAAATGTGTGGACTTACAATTTCATAACTGATAAAAATCATTTATAAGTCCAATAGTAATGGAGACAAAGAAATCTTTCCCCCAGTATTTTTTTCTGAAAAAATCTCCACCAATCCACAGAGGAAACTCAAAGCACCAATATACTAATATTGAACAGGTAGAACCAAAAATTTGAAAGCATTATATATTTATAATCACCCCAAGGAAAATTAAATACTTAGGTGTAAACTTAACAAAACATGCACAGTGATCTGTATGCAGCAAATTACAAGATGCTGAAGAAAGAAGTAAAAAAAAAAAAAAAACACCTGAAAATAAGTCAAGAGACATACCATGTTCACATAGACATGCCATTGGAAGACTCAACAAATTGACCTATAAATTTAATGTGATTCCTAAAAAGATCCTAGCAATAATTCTGCAGATTAACAGGCTTATTCTACAATTTATTCAGAAATACACAGCTCTCAGAACAGGTAAAGTAATCAAAAAAGAGTAAGTAGGAAGAATCACTGTATTAAGTTGTATATAGCTACAATAATCAGGTCAGTGTAGTATTGGTAGAGAGATTGATACATAGATGAGTGGGAAAGAATAAAGAATCCAGAAATAGACCCACACCAATATGCCCAATTGATTTTTGGCAAAGGTACAAAAGCAATTCAACGGATGAAGATGGCCTTTGTACAAATGGTGTTAGAGCTATTGGATATTCATAGGCAAAATATGAACTTGGACCTGAATCTCATACTTCACTCAAAAATTAACTCAACATGGATCATGAACTCTAATGTAAAATTTAAAACTGTTAGTAAAAAAAGCATAAGAAAAAGTCTTTGGAGTTTATGGTTAGGCAAATACTTCTTAGACTTGACATCAAATGCATGATTTATCAATTTGACTTTATGTACATTAAAAGCTTTGCTCTGTGAAAGACCTTGTTAAGAGGATGAGAAGGTAAGTTATAGACTTGGAGAAAATATTTGCAAGCCACATATTCAACAAAGAAGCAGTATCTAGAATATATAAAGAACTGTCAAAATTCAATGGTAGAAAAGCAAACAATCCAGTTTAAAATGGACAAAAAATATGAATAGGCATTTCACTGAAGAGGATACAGGGATAGCAAGTATGCCCACCAAAATTATTCAACATCATTAATCATGAGGGACTTGCAAATTACAACTAAATAAGATTTCACTACATAGGAATTGGTTAAAATAAAAAATAGTGACAACACCAAATGCTGGTGAGGATACAAAGAAAGTAGATCATGCTACGTTTTTGGTGGGAATGTACAATGGTATAGCCATTCTGGAAAATAGTTGGTAGTTTCATTTAATATTATATATGCAATTATGGCATGCACAGCAATTACACTCTTGAGATTTTATCCCAGAGAAATAAAAACTGTTTATACAAATCCTATATACAAATGTTCATAACAGCTTTATTTGTAATAGCTCCAAACGGCTAACAACCCAATGTTCTTTCACAGGAAAATGTTAGACAGACGGTGGTATATCCTTATCAAGAAATGGGACTAGTACAGCAGTGAAAAGGAATAATTAGTATATGCAACCACTGGATGAATCTATGGGGAATTATGTCAAGTGAAAAGAAGCCAGTCCTAAAACTTTATGTATTGTATGAGCCCATTTATAGAACATTTTTGAAATAACTTTATAGAAATGTAGAACAGATTAGAGATTGTCAGAGATCAGTGGTGAGGTGGGATGGGGGGAGGTGGGGTGAGGGAAGGAAATTAGGTGTGGTTTATAAAAGAGCAATAGCTGGAAGGAATTGCTCTATGTTTTGACTGCAACAATATCAATATCCTGGTGGGGATTCTGTGCTATAGTTTTGCAAAACAGAGTTACCGTTGGGGGAAACTGATAAGGTTATACAGGCTCGTTGTTTATTATTTCTTTAGAACTGCATGTAAATCTACACTTATCTATAATCATAAAAGCGTAATATGCTAATTAGACTGGACAGCTGAACAACCTTCCAGACATCCTTCCAGACTAAGCCTTGGCGGGGGGCTGAGGCAGAGGCAGTTAGAGGTGATCAGGCAGGCAGGTGAGCAATTAGGGGCATCAGGCAGGCAGGCAGGCAGGCAGGCAGGCAGGCAGGCAAGCAGTTAGGAACCAGTGGTCCCAGATTGCAAGAGGAATGTCTGACTGCTGGTTTAGGCCTGATCCTGCAGGCCTAAACCAGCAGTCGGACATCCCCCAAGGGGTCCTGGATTGAGACAGGGTGCAGGCCAGGCTGAAGGATCCCCCCCACACACACACACATGCATGAATTTCATGCACCAGGCCTCTAGTCTTAAAATAAAAAGTTTTATCAAAAAAAGCAAAAATAAACACCGAATGGTAATCATTAATGGAAGAAGATATATGTGCAATTTCCAAGTGAGCAGCAAATACATACATAAGTAAGACCAAGCATATTTAAAACTTTACCAATTTAACAGAAGTCAGGAAAAGAGAAAAAAGAAAGCAAAAATAAGTACCTAGCTTCCTATATCTACACCTACCTTGCATACACATATACTATGGTGACTAAAAATATAAAATAAAATCAAAAATCAAAGTTTGTTCAATAAATAGAAGTGTATTCAACTCACATATCGAAGGACAGAGAGCTCCTTATAGATTTCACATTTTCTAAAGGAGAAAACGGAAGCACCCAGAGCCTAAATGACTTGTGGGTGTTCTAAAGTAAATTGGATCCAGGGTTCAGACTGAAACCCAGCCTCCCTAATTCCCATGCTCGCATACTGTAAATAAAAAAACTTTTACCCCAGAAATGAACTACTCCACCAAATATATCCCAGTAGACTTACTGGCATGCCTTGTGATATCCTCACATCATAAAAGAAGTGAAATGTGCCTGGAAATGGAATTACATTTTTCTCCAGAGTAAAGGCTCTTCAGTATTTCAAAGGTCATTTATTTTTCAGTTTTGCTATTTTTCAATTTCTCAACATGTGGCTGAGGGAACCTATCCTGAATCTAAAACTGGTGAACGTGATTACTCAGGCAAGCAGCCAAGGTCCTAATGTTCATCCTTCTGAAGCAAAGTGCCTCCCCAGCCCTCAGGGGCAGGTTGTGGGGTCTGATCCTCGACGGACCGCCACCTTGGGCCCCTGAGGAAGACAACATCATCAGTCATGTGATCATTAAATGAGAGTGACCAAGAGACTGATATCTTAATTAGTATAACAGACATATAGCATTTTATTGTACTTCACGGATATTGCTTTTGTTCATTCATTTCCACTTAATTACGTATTTATGTATTTATTTACTTATTACAAATGCAAGGTTGGTGGTCACCCTGCAGTTTTTCCAACAGCACATACTCACTTTATGTCTCTCTGTCACTTTTTGGTAATTCTTGCAATATTTCAAATTTTTAAAATTATTATTACTTTTCTTATGGTGATCTGTGATCATTGATTTTTGAAACATTGCTTATGAAAGGAAGAGTCAATTGATGCAGCCAACTTCACTGTTGTCTTATGATAAGAAAGACCCCACCATTCAGCAACTGCCACCGGGGCCTATCAGCAGCATCAACATCAAGGCGGGACCCCCCTCCCGAGCCCCCCCTCCCCCCGCTCCCAGTGAAAAGATTCCAGCTCCACGGAAGGCTTGGATAAATGGTGAGCTTTTTTCAGTAATAAGGTGTTTTTCAATTAAGGTAGGTACATTTTTAAAGATATAATGCCACTGCACACTTAATAGACTACAGTAGAGTGTAAACATAATTTTTACAAGCACTGAAACACCAAAACATTTGTGCGACTTAATATTCACTTTAATGCGGGGGTCTGGAACCTCAATATCTCTGAGGTACACCTGTATTCTATGTCTTTCACTGTCTTAAAAAATAAGTAAATTATAAATTCTAGAGGCAACTAGACTGGTTTGGAATCAGCAGACCTAGGTTTGCATCCCATAATTGCCATTTCTTAGCTGTGTGATCAAGAGGAAATTATTTCTTCATCTGTTAGACATGGAGCTATTAAAATTTCCTAAGATTGTGATATTCAATGAGATATGAAAGCCTCTGACCTTCAATAGCCATTTAATACATTTTTTATAAAATTGAGTTTGAATTATTTTGAAAAGACAAATGTAGCAGTAGTGAAACTACTTGATTACTATAAAATTATTTTCCCATGAAAATTTCAGGTCAAGTGTTTTTCTTCCAACATATATCTTTCTGGGAATGCTTACCCAATTAGTATGATTGATAACATCTGACAGTTTTAATAGATGCCAGAAGATGATATGCTGAGCAAAAGAGCTGTCGAACTAGAATAACTGTTGAGCCAAAGCACTGTTATAGAACGAAGCTGAAATAAAGACAATGAGACCAACAAAGACAGAGCTTTCTGTTCACAAGTTCAGTGAAAGAACTATTAAAGCATACACTTCAAGAACAGGATAACTGAACCTAACAAAGCGCATGTTATGCAAGAAGCAATAGTGAGCAAAAAATGGATAAGCATGTCACCCAAATAAGCAGTTGCTATAAAAATACTAAGTTATGGTCATTATAAATAAGGTAGACAAAATTATATGGAAAATGGGAGAGGGATAATTAGAATTAAAGTGTAAAGGACTTTATATCCTTCTTGTGTTTGAAAAAAAGATAAAAATATAAATTAAGTTTAGATTTTAAAAGTCAAGTACAATATAAAACTTTAAGGTTAACCACGGAAAGACCAGAAATAGATAACATAACTTCTTACCTCGCAGAAGGGAAATGAAGAGTATAAAGAAACTTGATGAATCTCACAGAAAGCAGGAAAATTAGATCATTCTTTTCATAACCTCTAACTGAATTTTAGCACTTGCTTCAATTATAAATGTTAGTAACAAATCTTAGAAGTGTTAGCTCTTGTTTCGGTTTGGTTTGCACTCTGAGGAACAAAATAGGGGTAAGATTTAAATAGTGAACAAGGAAAAGTGAAAGGAGGATCACCTTGGTGATAGGAATCCAGGTTATACATATTTGTAACCTATAAATAAGGAGTACTCATACAATAATATGACTTTAGAGTTTGTTTAATATACAAATTCCTGGGCTTTCCTCTCTAGAAACTTTAACACACTTGGTGTTGAGGTAAATTTTGTCTTCTGCACCATGATATACACACAGAAGGAACAGAACACGGCTGGAATGGGATGGATGAAGGGATGGATGGATACTTGAATGAATGAACTAGAAGAAAAAAGACAGGAAAAGCAGAAGCAGGCACTGAGAGACAGCGGGTGGGACTACTGGCCTCAGCTGAGTGCTGTGTTCTGCAGGTCAGACACCACGGTGTTGGGGGCCCACTGTGCATTTCCACCAAGTTAGACTCTTCTTTAATGCTGGAAAGACACATCGTATGCCATATCTTAGGGATTCAGGCAGCTGTCAGGAAGTCTCACACTACTGGCAACCTTCCCCCAAATAAATAAATAATGTAGGAGAGGAAGAGGAAAGAACATGAGGCTAAGAGGAGGGTTGAGATTGAAGACACCTCCAGTTCTGCTCACCACCTTTCCATTTCCCTTCCCAGCTCCTCACCTCAAGAAACACTTTAGTAGATGTAAGCACAGTTTTAGGTAGACCTGGCAAGGGAGGGGGCTATAGATTTTCCTGAGAGTAGCTTCAAGGTTGAGAACTATTTTCTAAGTACTGATACCGAGTTCCGATTTTGCCTGATGACATTTCATTTAAGAGCATTTATTAGCGACAGTTGAATGGATTTTTCTTGCACTTACACACCACATAGGAAGTGAAAAAGGAATTTTCTATGACATTTGTTGCATGCTCTATTTGATATTTATTGGAGCCAGACTAGAATCTACACATGTTAACATAATCACCTCATTATGAGGCCATTTATTGCTAGACATCCACCTTACTTCCTGTAGAGAAATAACATGCTCTGTGCGCAAAGGCTACTAATGATAGTAAAAAAAAAAAAAAAAAAGACATAAAGAAAATAATAAGAAGTTACTGCCAGCTCTGCAGCTCACTTGTTTTCCTAGTAGCTGCTGGCATTATAAGAGACACTTTTTAGTTTAAAAACCAAAAGATAGATATTCAAATTTGTCTAATATGGGCACGTATAATAAGACAGGGCATCATGCTGTTGCTACTTAATTTGTGATTTTTTCCCCCTTCTTTGAGCTCAAATGCTAGCAATGATAGGGATTATTTAACCCAGAAATATCCAGTTTGATGAGGATTATGGGTATTCTGGGTGATGATATTAAGCACACATTTCTTAGATAGTCTTAGAGCTCAAAATGAAATGAGAAATGAGCTGGGCCAATGAGATTCACCCTTTCAGGATTTCAAAACATGTCTGCACTTTCTTCAAGGCTGAGGACAAAAGACCATGATTTGGAGAAGGGCTGGGGGTGCCCTGTCTGTAGTAAGTAGAAGGCACGAAGGAGCAGAAACTATGAGGAAGGCAAGAAAATCAGCCGATAGAGAAGAAGGAAGAGTGGAACAGATCAACAGAAAAAAGCAATGATGTTCAGCTGGGTTCAGTTCTTGATTCAGACTACCTACCGGGAGAGCTATTTTTGTTTCTCCTCAGTGCACCATGCTTTACCTGAAAAAATGTTAAGCAGACCTCTTTTTCTCCCAAGCGAATGTGTCAGGTGAGACAAACTCCCTTCAAAATGCCAGAGTCAGAGTTAGCTTAAGAATCCACAGATACATTTTAGTAGTTTGAATCTCTGAAATTCCGATATTTGGCTGTTTCGATCTACAGAAATACCAATTTCATGTGGTTCAACCTGATATTGCGCCCTATGTGTGCCATCTTGGGCATGCATACAATAGGGGGCCCATCAGCTTTCAGTCCGTCATGTCTGCCATCTGTCCTGTCGAACCATAAGCTTAACTGTGTCATTATACTTCCCTGAACCCTGCTGTTTCATGTCTCCATAAAATCATTTATGCCCTTCTCTCTGACTGGAGTGCGATTCCCTAACTTCTCTACCTGTAAATTTCTATTTGTCTTTCCAGATTTATTTAAAATGCCAGCTCATTTGTGAAACATTCCCTGATTTCACCCAATTTAACTGATAGCCTCTTCATTCCAGGTTTCCTTGATAATACTAGTCCTCTTACTTTATGTTAGCATGTACCACACTAAGTTACTCTTACCTGTTAATGTCTGTCTAAAAGGCTCCCTAAAGGCCACGAGGTCCTTGCGAGCAAGGACCGTGGTTTCAATTCTTTCCATCTCTGGCACAAGTCAGTACTTGGTATTTGTGCGCTTTTATTTAACCTAGGACAACTTGAATTTTAGAAGATGACCCCAAACAACTCAAAAAGTCAAAAATTGAAAGGTACTTATCATGTGGTAACATCACAGAATTATTACCCACCATGTGGACTGAAATAATAGAAATAAACCCCAGTACTTTGAAATTTAAGGCTTTAGACATAACTTATATCCAATGTTTCCACTCAAACAATATTGAACATGCTGCATAATTATAGCCAAGAAAATGAATACTCTGGCCTTTGGAATAAAACTCAATTTCCTTGTAAATGTAGCCTTCCTTCTACTGAAAACAGTTTAAATTAATCTGTTAATTTTAAAATAAATAAGTCATGGGATGTAATATAGCATAGG
This sequence comes from Eptesicus fuscus, assembly GCF_027574615.1. NCBI lineage: Eukaryota > Metazoa > Chordata > Mammalia > Chiroptera > Vespertilionidae > Eptesicus > Eptesicus fuscus. The sequence continues at coordinate 33,939,493 of NC_072491.1, read as the reverse complement.
GAAAATAGTCAATAATATTGTAATAACTTTGTATGGTGACAGATGGTTACTAGACTTATTTTGGTGAATACATTGTAAGGAATATAATCTTGAATCACTATGTTGGACAACAGAAACTAATATAGTATTGTATGTCAACTATCCTATATAATAAAGAGCTAATATGCTAATGGTTGTCACACCATCACACCATAATGACCGATCAGCAGGAGGCTGCATGCACTCTGAATTGCGCGAGGGTGGCCTTGCGAGGAGGCGGGAGGCAGGAGTTGGGAAGCAGGGTGCCTCCTTGAGCAATTTCAATCACGCACTGGGCCTCTAGTACTTTAATAAAAAATAAAAATAAATTAATCTGTTAATTTTTTCTGAAATCCATTGAAAATATTGGTTTGAAATGGATTCTGAGAATAAGGTAGAGACACTGACTTTTTTTTTAAAGTAGAGAAGTTAATAATAAGATTTGCCTTTTAGAAACATGTAGAAAATGGCCCAAAGAGGGAGATACTACCAGCAGGAACACCTATTAAGGAACTGTTTGGAGTCTAAATTAAGTCAGTGGTTGTGGAGATTGGGAAGGGAAGACAAAGAGAGATATTTAGGAGTATTCACAGTAAAGTCACCAAATTTTTACATACATAAATATACTCAATGATATTTCATTTCAAAGCCATTTGGTAATGCTCTTAATTTTTCTGAAATTTGTGTTGTGAGTAAAGACAACAGTTTTCTCACAGAGAAGTTGTCAATCTTTATATAAATAAAGTTTGAAGTACCTCCTTAGAATGAGCTAAACCTTACACATGAAAAATGGGCTCATTATACTGTTAGGGTTGCTCTGTTAAGAGAGGATGTCTACACATTTCCCACCGCAATACTAGGGACCTGGGGACATATAGAGAGTACCAAGAATCATTTACTTAGATACAGCTTTGTTGCATCTATTTCCTAGAAAGCCAGAAATTCATGTTTTGCTCAGAAACAACAAAATGATTGCTATAAATCAGGATTTATGTAAGAAGCTAATTCTAATGGACCTAGTACAATTAATAGGTCTTAGTCTGCACACTGAAGAATATTCTTTTAATCCTGAGGTATAGGGACAAAACAAATTCAACAATATTTAAATAACATCAAGGATTCTCAAAACAACTTGAGTTTTTGGTTAGTACCTTTAAAAAGCCCTACATAATAGAACAATTTAAATTGTAGTATAAATTGTGGGTTGATTCTCAATTCAGTACCAAGTAATTTGAAAAATAGCCACCTAGTGGCTCAGGACAGAAAATTTGGTGTCAACATTGATTTCTTTCTTTTTTTCCTTCCCTACATCCAAACAAATATTTAGATGTATTAATCCTACATTCTTTTTTTTTCTATTTTATCACTTTAATTTTTTTAAATTTAAATTCTTATTGTTTAAAGTATTAGATAAGTCTCCTTTTTCCCCCCATTGACCTTTTCCTGGCCGCCCCCACACCCCAGTATATGCCTTCATCCCTCCCCACCCCCCGTCTGTGTCCATTGGTTATGCTCCTATGCATGCATACAAGTCCTTTGGTTGATCTCTGCTACTATCAGGAGGAAGACTGTAAAAATGGCCGCAGTACTTTTCAACTCTTTTTTTTTTTTTTTTATGAAGAAGTGCACTCTATTTCCGCATCCCTTGAATCTGGTTTGGTGTTGTGACTAGCTTTGACCAGTGGAATGCCACTGAAGGTCAAAACATTCTAAGACCCTGATTCAAGAGACTTTTCAGCTTTTGCTAGCATGTTCTTGAAATCATGAGACTGCCATGAGAAAAATCCACATTTAATCCTCACAATCGGCATAATTACTTAGGAGGTAGGTAATACTATTATCTCCACTTTAATGATGAGGAGCCTGGAGCATCAAGAGGCTAAGTAACTTGGTCATATAGGCTAATTGTTGCCTAGGATTCAATCCCAGGCATTCTGATACAGAACCTGCACTCTTAACACCACACACTTAGGCTGAGATAAATGTTCTGGTTAACCAGGAAGAGGTAGAATCTCTTTGCTCTTGGCGACAGGAGGAGTATGCACCCATCACTTTGGGTAACATTTATCAGAGTTGCAATTACTTGTTCAAAGATATGTCTTTCTCAATAGCTCGTAAGTGTCTTGTTCTCTGTGTATCCTCAGTATGTGGAAAGGTACCAGACATACAGCAGATGTTTAAGAGAGAATTATTTTCCTGATACAGAATTCCTGCATTAAAAAATCCCAATATTCAAATTCATAAGTAGCTCCTAAGTTTTCACTTCAAATGTTAATAAAAGTGTTCATGTAAACCACACACACACACACACACACACACACACACACAGATACACACACACACAATGAACCTGTTTTTCACTGACTATTGGTACTCGTCATTCCACCAACGCAGCAAGAGAAACAAATGGTGTATTAATAATAGTTCTGAGAACATACCATAACTTGTTAAAATAAGAGGATGGTAGTATTTATTCACTGGGTTTTTCTCTTTGTTCCGGTTGTAAAGGAAGCTCATAATGATCATGTTTAGTTATTGTAGATTTAGTTTTTTGATGTTTGTGCTTTCATTATTAGAAGCCTAAATCTTCTGAATAGTAGACAGGATATGAAAAGATCTGCAAACCCATAAGTGATATATTTTTATTTTTGTTTATGCAACCATCACAGCATATAGAATAGAAATGAAATGTAGTTATTGCTTAAGTGATACCATTCCTTTCAAAGAAAGTGTCAGTTTATTTCCTCCCAGCCATAGCGGAGGAGTAACATCATATAATGTACATGCATACAGAATCATCTCAAGGAAAGACTCCCCCCACCCGTCCCCCCTCACACTTTTTTCTCCTTTTGTTCTGATGTTCAGTCTATTCATAAGGGATTGATCCTTATTCCCAACAATTCAAGGTTAAATTTGCTAATCCGTGGGCTCCATTGTCCCCTTCAGGTCGGAGTAGAGAGCAGCTATGGGTCTGGGAGCTCGCCCACTGCAGCCTGTGCTCACAGCTGCCCCCCGGGAGGGCGCCTCTCACGGCACTCAGCCAGTGTTCACATGTGCCAAGCACAGTCCAGCCTTGAACACAGTAAGAAGTAGCCAAATCCTCAGGGGTTCATACTTCACTGACACCGTGTGGGTTACAGACCTTTCTCAAAGGGTGAGAGCTTAGCTGCTTTCTTTCCTTCAGCAATACATATTTATAGGATTAGCAGCCCATTGTAAATGGGATAACCGAACGCGTTCTAATGCAAAACTACTGGCTGCTTATCGAGATGGACAGGCTGAAATCACACGACCAATTCTCTTTCTGGTGCCCTTCTGTTACTGCTCTCCGGATCACCCAGGATGGTGTTTTGCTTAACTATTCCAAACATTTGCTTGGAAAATATGTTAACTACCTCCTAAGTCCTGGGATATGCATTATTCTGTTAAACTCTTGATCTTTTTACTATGACAGAAAAAAACACACCTCATTTTAAACCATCTATAGGAATTATTTATTTGTTTCCAGTGGGAGGCGAGGTATATGACCCATGTATAATAATATTATATGCTACATCTATGTAGCACTTTTCTGAGAGGAGTTCCATGTATAATAATATTATATGCTACATCTATGTAGCACTTTTCTGAGAGGAGTTCCCTACACCTTGTGAATCTTGAGCTAAGTTATTTGTATGGGCATGCTGGTGCTTGTGACATCGTTATTAACTAAAATTTATTGAAAGCATATTATGTGCCAACCACTATGCTTAGTTCCTTACTTGTATAGTCTTCAAGACTTGCAACAAGTCAACAAAAAGGCACCATTACCATCTTTACTTTAGAGACGAAGTAAAGGAACTTCTGAAAGTTTACCCTGGATATGGAAGAGCTGGAATTCCAATCCAAGTATATCTCATTTTACCACTGATAAAAACACTGATGTGAAGCTGTCTGAGCCTAATCCCAGATTGAGAATTTTTTTTTATTACTAATTCATTTTATTTATGCCTTCTTGGTTGGCCTATTCAGATTTTATATCTCTTCTTGAGTCAGTTTTGGGATTTTTGTTTATTTTATGTAAGTTATTTAAATTGTTTCCATAAAGTTATTCATTGCATTATCTTATAATCCTTTTAATTTCTCTAAAGTCAAAAGGGATATCTTTTATTTTAGTTCTGATTTTGGCGATTTTTCACATTCTTCTATTTTTCTACCAATCTAGCTAATGGTTTACCAATTTTGTAGATTTTTTTTTAAAGTACCAAACTTCGGTTATATTGATTTTCTTTATGTTTTCTATTATTTCTTCTTTTAGTCTTTGTGATTGTTTGCTTTCTTTGGCTCTTCCTTTTCTAGTTTTGTAAGGTGAACACTTCAGTTACTTATTGGACATGTTCTTAATTTTTGATGCATCCATTTATAGCTATGAACTTCTCTCCAAAAACTGTAGGCTGTGTACCATAAGTCGTGATCTATGTTTTTGTTTCCATTTAGTTCAATTATCTTATGTTCAGAGAACATACCTTGAATAATTTCCATTCTTTTAAATTTATTGAGACTTGTTTTATGGCCTAGCATATGGTTGATCTTGACAAATGTTCCAAGTGCTCTTGCAAAGAATGTGTGCTGTTAGGCGGAGTGCTCTGTAAGGGTCAGCGAGGTAAAGTGAGTGTAGTGCTGGTCTTCCAGACACTTGCTGAACCTCTGTTTATTTGTTTAACAATTATGTTTGAGGAAGGCATTAAAATATTCAACTGTATTTTGACATTTTTTATTTATCCTTCCAATTCTTTCTGTTTCTGCATACATCTTTTGGATTCTGTTGTTAAGTGTGCATGTGTTATCTTGATGTATTGACCTCTTTATCATTATGAAACCCCTTCATACTAATTATATTTCTTAAAGTCTGTTTCTCTCTGATATTAATTATAGCTTTATTTCTCTTACTATTGGGTGGAGTAACTTTTTTTGTCTTATTACTTTCAACTAATTTGTCTTTTAATCTAAATGGTGTCCCTCCTAGATAGGATACAGTTGGATCTTGTTCCTGTAAGAAAAAAAATAATCTATTGAGTAGATTGATTAGTGTTTTGTCCAATCACATTTATTATAATTATTTGCATACTTGGATTTACATATGTAATTTTTCCATTTTTACCCATGTATTTAATGTCATTTGCTTCTTTTTCCCTCTACTTAGAGAAGTTGTGGGTCATTAACTCTTCAAAACATTTCTTGCCACTATTTCTCTCATCTTTCCTTCTAGGACCCTAGTAACGTTTATGTTATGTTGTTATGCTGTCTCCAATCACTGAGATTCTGCCCATTTTTCTTCAAAATTTCTCCCTGTTTATCAGATTTGGTAATTTCTTTTTGTTTCTTCAAGAGAATTACTCCTTCTTCTGCCAGTGCAAATCTCTGATTGAACACATTTAGTGAACGTTTCATTTATTATTGTAATTTTCAATTATTGACTAACCATTTGGTTCTTTTTATAATTTCTGTTTCCTTATTGAGATTTCCTAATGTTGAATCATTGCCATCACACATTTTAAAATCATTTAAACATGATTTCCTTTAACTTTGAGCATTTTTATAATTGGTGCTTTGAAGTCTTTGTCTGCTAAATATATCTGAACCCACTCAGAGACAATTTTTCCTGGAATTTGGGTCACACTTTTCTGTTTCTTTACATGTTGTTGTTATTTTAGATAATATATCATAGCAACTCTTTTTTTCCTGCTGAAGGTTTTGGGTTTTTATTTTTTGTAATTAGGTGTAAAAATAAATATGCTCCTAAAAATGATAAGAGCAATAATGCAGTCAAGACTCATCATGTGTCCAAATCTACACCCATTTGTATCTCGGTCAACCCAGGTCTTTCCCCAGCTGCTGTATGGATGTAGACACCTCTCTCCTCCTTGGCCATGTGGGCTGAAGGGAGATCCCATCTCCTTCACCTCCACTCACAGTCACTTGCTGAATCTCAGTAATGATTTTCGGTCTATCCTCTGAACCACTCTCACTGAAACTTCATAACTTTTCTCAAACCAGTATTTCCTAAATTATTTTCTTTAGAAAATTGTTTTGAAATTTTGATATTATTTTTCAATTAAAATATGTTTTAATGTTTCATTTTGAAATAACTTCAGACTTACACAGAAAACTTAAAAAAAAGTTCAAAGAATTCCTGTATATCCTTCATCCAGTTTCCTGAAATGTTAGCACCTTACATTGCCACAGTACAATGATAAAACCCAGGAAATTAACATTGTTATAATATTATTGTCTAATCTGTTGACTTTATTCAATTTTTAAAAAGTATATATTTTATTGATTTTTTTACAGAGAGGAAGGGAGAGGGATAGAGAGTTTGAAACATCGATCAGCTGTCTCCTGCACACCCCCTCCTGGGAATGTGCCCGCAACCAAGGTACTTACCCTTGACTGGAATTGAACCTGGGACCCTTGAGTCCGCAGGCCGATACTCTATCCACTGAGCCAAATCAGTTAAGGCTCAATTTTTAACAACTGTTCCACAATCATCTGCTTTTTGGTCTAGTATCACGTGTTTCATTTAGTTGACATGTTTCCTCAGTCTTTTTTAATCTGGACGAGTCCTTCAGCCTTTATTTTTAATTAGTTTTTTAAACAGTGGGATTTCTCAGAAACTTAATATGCTAATTCACATACTGAATCTCCAAGGAGAGAATATAATATGACATCAGTCAAACTTATGTCACCACGGAATCCTTCTTGAGGTTCGGTTTATAGGATAGATATTCCAAGGACACAACAGGGCACTTGGCCCAGACTAATAGCCTCCCAAATTCCGAGTTCTGAGCACGCCATTTTCTTACTTATAAACTAAAAATAGGTTATTTTTCACTTAGAGTAAAGGCTCAAGGCCTTAATTTAGTATTCAAGTGCCTCCATTAACCTTTCTTCCAACTTAAGCCACTATTTCTGTGCATATACTCTACCAAGGCCAAAGTGAACTATGCACTATTCCCCTGCTTTATTTTTATTTCTCTGCTTATTCTGTCCCTTCTGTGAACACATGTGAGAAATAACCAAAGGTTCTCTTTTTTGCAAAATGCAACTGCAGCCATGGCACATCTGAACCTCAGTTTTCTTGGAGCTTGTCTTGGGCTAGTTGTAATAAGAGTCTTATCAAGACCCATATCTGACCCTTTCTGGCTAAGGCAGCTCTTTTTTAAAAATCCTCACCTGAGCATATGGTTTTTAAATTAATTTTAGAGAAAGTGGAAGGAAGAGAGAAAGACAGAAAAACATTGATGTGAGAGAGAAACATCTATCTGTTGCCTCTTGTGCATGCCCTGACCGGGAATTGAACCCATAATCTTCCTGTGTATGTGATGATGCTCCAACCAACTAAGCCACCACACCAGGGCCAAGGCAGCTCTTTGGTCTGGGACTATGAACTCCATCCAGAAGGAGTTTCTCTGCTCTCTTGTCAGGACAACCAGCCTGTTACTTGTTTTCACTCTGCTGAATGCATCCATTGTTGCCCCTTGTGATATGCTTTAATATATTGTTTTCATGGACCCAAAGAGGTAATTGCTTGAACTCTCAGAATTCTTGATTCTCGCTGTGCTGGCATGAATGTAAGCTTCTGTAATCCCTCCAGTAAGTCATTTGGGATGTCCTTGAAATATTAAAGTTTGAGCCACTGAAAGACAAGTTCACTTCCAAGAGTAAACTCTGTGGACCTAAATTAAAGATCGCAGCTTCTCTGAATACTACTTCCTCCCATGAGCTCCGAAGGCACTTAGAATCTTAATTATGGATCTCCCATTTTCTGTCCATCCTATGGCACTTTGATGGCTGTCTGATCTCCCCTAGTAGACTGACAGATAACATGGGTGGATCATGTCTAATTCAACTTTTTCAGTTTAATTCCATCCTCTCATCCCCAAAGCTCCTAGCACAGTGCTTTGTAGACAGTAGGGATTTACTGAGTATGTTTTTCTGAATGAATGATAATCTGCCTGTTTTCATTTAGAAAGAATATAAAGATGACATTAAGATTTTCTTTGTGGAATTTATACAGAATTTGTTTAAAGAGACAGTGTAAATGTTTTAAAAATTAATTCTTGTTCTTATGAAAGCTACTTTTCTCTAATCTAATAATTATTCATACCTATGGCTAAAGATAAAATGTCTATGAATGACATTAAATTACCCTAAATAAAACATCAGTAACATTAGTTTTCTTGATTCTAATATCTTCATAAGACTCCAGTCACAACGTTTGTCTTGATTAATTATTAAACATTTCTCATATTTTCTAGATATGAGTCCTAATTAAGCTTTTCATTGCTCTGTTGAAATTGTATTTAAGTCTACCAAATGTTTTAGCTCGCTTTTGCAATGAGTAGTCAATGTTTAGTAGATTATTTAAAACTAGCAGGTCAGTAAAAATTTATGAAGACCTGCAAACGTGTGGGATAATTATGAGCATCTGGGTCTTGGGAGACTTAATTCTGTTGTTTGGAAGTGATATGGAATTTGTGGTTTGAGACATAAATGTCTGTGGTAAATGATTAACATACAGAATAAAATCCAATTGTACACACACTATTAAAGAGAATGTTATGATATAAGAAGAATATGAATTTTAAATGCTCACATATTTTGTTATTAAAACCCAAAGATGCTGTGTACAAATGACATACACTAGTATTAGTTTTAGACCACTTATGCAGGAAGTATCCCCTTTTCATAAGATTTAAAAAAATACAATTCTCATAATTGTAAATATATTGCTATGAAATAAGTGGAAAGAAACCCACCTAAAATCAAAGACAACAATACATAATTTGAAAGTTGTGAAATATTCAGGATATATTTCATTTTAATCTAAAATAATACTGGAAATCTTGTCTTGTAGTTATATTACACAATAAAAGCCAGAGATCAACAACTAATCTTTTTTATTTTTTTTCCGGAAGGTTGAACAATAGAGTTCTGACTATGGATGCAGGTGGTCAGCTTTGAATGTTCACTAAAGTAATACGTCGAGGAATTCATTTATAAATGACAAGCACTTTTAGTGGCAACATACACTGAATTCAGTATTTCTTGAGCATAGGTTTTTATGTGACAGTTTAGCTCCTTAGCAAATGAATACTTTCACCTTGCTTTTCAAGTGACCTGGAGTTCCCATGGGTAAATGACTTTTTGATTCCATAGTATCCTGCTGAATTTTAAAGATTTGGACATCATGCCATTATTCCTTGAAATGGTTTAGCAATTTTATATGAATAATTTTTAAAAGGAGGAGGATCTTTCCACCTATGAAATATTGTAGAAAAATGTTTCCATAAGAACCTTTAGAATTTAGTACATGATAATAGAGTACTTTTTTACCATAAAATAGGCTGAAAAATTTTAAGAGAAAATTTGCCTCTACATTAAAAAAATATTATAACACACACACACACACACACACACACACACACACACACACACCCCTGCGTGCACACACATACAGGGGTGGGCAAAATAGGTTTATAATTGTAAGTAACATTCTTTTGAGTTAATAAAGCCATTATAATAATCTTAATCTGCATGTCTTTTTCCATACCTACTTTTGCCTACCCCTGTATGTGTGTGTGTGTGTGTGTGTGTGTGTGTATTTAAAGAAAGACCATAGAATAGGGAAAGATTGATAGACATATATTGACAAATGACAGTGTATTTAAAAATGATCATAGAAACCAAGAATAAGCAGATTCCCTGTTATATCTCTGAATGAAAAATCCTTAGCATTGGGGACAACCTCCTTCTTTGAATTCAGTGTCAAATTTGGCTTTCATTGAACAAAAACACTAAAAGATCTTTGATTTAAAAAAAATTTGAATGGTTAGTTTTTTAAAAAAACATTCTAATTAAAATGTGCTCTAAAAAACTATCTTAAAACTTAACATATGCAGGTTAAAGAACAATAATTAAGAAAGTGAGGTGAGATCACTGCATCAGTGGCCCCAAAAAAGCCATGTTTCCTAATAGTCTCACTTTTCCATAGTGTCTCCCAAAATGACTCTGGGCTTGGTCATATCAGTCATCTGAGGGCTTGTAGCCAAATAGACAATAGTAAGCATTACTCAAGTACGGGCATACTTTGGCGATATTGGGGGGTAGGTTCAGACCACTGTAATAAAGCAAATATTGCAATACAGTGAGTCACATTTTTTTTTGTTTCCCAGTACTTATAAAACTTTTGCTTTACTACACTTTCATCTGTTAAGTGTGCAATAGAATTCCATCTAAAAAGAAAATTTCCATATCTCAATTAAACACATTTTACTGTTAAAAAATGCATAATCTGAGTCTGTTGGAAAATATACACCTTTCCTGGGTATATACCTGAAAAACTTAAAAACATGTGTTCACAACAATATACGCACACCTATGTTCATTGCAGCATTGTTCACGGTGGCCAAGAAGTGGAAACAACCAAAGTGTCCTGCAATAGAGGACTGGATAAAGAAGATGTGGTACATGTACACAATGGAATACTACTCAGCCACAAGAAAGGATGAAATACTGCCATTTGCGACAACATGGATGGACCTTGAGAATATTATGCTAAGTGAAATAAATCAGTTAGAAAAAGCTAAGAGCCATATAACTTCACTCATATATGGAGTATAAAACTGAAACTGATGGACACAACAGCAGTGTGGTGGTCACCAGAGGGAAGGGGGTGGAGGTGAAGGGGACCTAATATATGGTGGCAGGAGATTTGACTTTGGGTAGGGAGCACACAGTGCAATATACAGGTCTTGTAACATAGAAACCCACACTTGAAACCTGTATGATCATATTAACCAATGTCAGCTCAATAAATTTAATTAAAAATACATAGAAATATATACATAACATTTTTTAAAAAATGGTGCCAATAGACTTGCTCAATGCAGGGTTGTCCCAAATTTTCAATTAGTAAAATGCAAAATCTGCAATAAAGTGAAGTGCAATAAAATAAGGTATGCCTGTACAGGCTGGAAAATGCTTGCATATTGGGCTTCTTTTGGAATTCAGGTGCCTTGCTATAAGAAAGCCTATCATTTTTTTTCCAACAGCCAGCACCAGACATCTGAGTGAGTTCTTCTTGGATGCTCTAGCCCCAGCAGAGCTCTTGCTGAGAAGGTTCACATGAGTGATCCTAGCCAGTATCATATGGAACATAACTAACTACCCAGTGGAACCTTGTCCAAATTCCCGATGCACAGAACTCTAAGCAATAAGCTGGTATTATTTCAAGTAATTATATTTTGGAGTGTTTTGTTACACAGCAGTAGATAACAAATAAAGTAAATGATATCAGGGATTTCTCAAAGTTCTTCTTAGAAATAATTCCAAGGTACATTTTTCAGTGACACACACCTATATTTCTGTCATCGATTAATTTATTTTTGAGTCTATATCTCTCTTTCTGACTTTAACCAGCTAGATAGGACTGAGGTAGTTAGTTTATGGGAAGAGCATGGTTAAGAATGGCTTCCTTGTGTATTGACTCAAACAAAATGCCAAGTACTTGCTGGATCCCAAATAAATAGCATTCTTGATGATGGTAGGTAGCTTAAATTAATCCCACTCCACAGTGATCAAACTGTGGGTGGGGTAGCATCGTGGAAATAAATTAACTTTAAGAAGTTTCAAGCACATAAACCTTCTGTGGTCCAATCAAGCCATTTCCTCTGTGTTGCTCTAGGTGGAGCTGTGTCCTGACCCCAAATTTTAGGCACTAGAATGTGTAACACTCTCTGGGATTTGTTCCCTTAAGGAATGATTTTTTTGAAATATAAAATTTATTAGACTGAACAAACCATTGAGTGTGTTTCCATTTTCTTTCTCTAGAACTAATGTGCATTAGTAAAAGAATGCATGAGAAGTTGAAGCTGTAGTAGAAGGGAAGTAGAAAAGCCTAAGGCACGGGGTGGGAAACAGTGATACTATTTCATTGAATGGGTGGTTTGTATCTCAAGCTAGAAAGGACAGCAACTAACCAGTTCTAGAGACAACGTGTCTGGATACCTATTGGAAGATGTCACCTGCCATTAAGTATAACTGATGTTAGCGTAATCGATGCTATTTCCATGTCCCTGGAAATGGTTCAGATATAAAATGCCACTAAAGGAGGGTCCTGGTCAGACAATGACACAGAGGTGAAACTTACAGAAAGTAGTATTTGGATGGCACTGTGGATGACCTCCAGGTACTGGAAGTCGACGATGCAGCCTGTGACAGAGACGTACGTGTAATCATCCATCATGCCGTGGGCTGATGGAGGCAGCACTCTTCGGACACAACCAGGCCCATGTTCCCGCCACCATGACCGATGTACAGAAATGTTGAATGTCATTAGATCTGTATCCTAGGTGGGCAGGAGACAAGGAAACAGAAGGTGACAATCATATCAAATCATATCTTTGATTTTCTCCTTAGGGAGAACTCAGGATGGTTAAAATTGTTGAGATGATTTAAATTTCAAGTGCAAAGTAACAAAGACAAAACCAGACATGACTATATGTATCATATGCCTAAACTGTGTAGAGATAGAATCTTTTGAATAATAACATTCTAAGGTTAGCACACATCATGAGTCCCTCTACATATATTCATTTTAAATTTTTTTTTGTTCATTTTGAAACTTTTTATCTGCATTTTCTTGTTTCATTATCATTGATATCACCATCATGTGATAACATTTTTTGAGTGCTTTATTGCATGTAGACATTTTTCTAAGTACTTTTCATATATTATATCCTTTAATTTTTATGTATATACTATTACCAACCTAATTTATAATAGGCTGAATAATAGCCCTCCCAAAACACATGCAAATCCTACTCCCTGGAACCTATGAATTTCACTTTCTATGGCAATAAAGAACTTTGCAGATGTGATTGAGTTAAGAATCATGAGATGGGAGGATTATCTTGGATTATCTGAGTGGGGCCTAAATGCAATCACATGCATCCTATGAGAGGGAGACAGAAGAAGTTTAGATACAAGAAAGAAGAGGAGAAGGCAATGTGACCATGAAGGCAGGGATTGGAGTGATGTGGCCACTAGCCCAGGAATGTTGGCACCAATAGATGCTGGATGAGATAAGAAAAGGTTCTCCCCTCAAGCTCCAGAGGGAACATGACCCTGCAAACACCTTGACTTCAGCCCAGTGAAACCGATTTCAGACTTCTGGCCTCCAGAATTGTGAGAGAATAAATTTCTGTTGTTTAAAAACACCATGCTTGTGGTAATTTGTCAGAGTGAAATAATGAGAAACTAATACATATGAGAAAAGTAAGTCACAGAGAGGTAAAATAAATTGCCCAATTTAGCTAATGAATAAATTAAATAACTTGCCTATTTAGTGGCCAATCGAGCACTTGACCCCATGCAGTCTATACTTTCAGGTATGACCTGGTACTATCCCATTGCCTACTGTATACTCCCCACAAACCCTTACAATTCCTCATACTCTGAAGGGAGCTAAGTCCTTTCTTCTTACTTGTTTCCAGAAAATTCCACCACAGCCAGAGCAAAAGAACAAAGGAGGCAATCCTCAACACATACATCTCAAAAAAACCTATCAGACCTCTTGGCAGAGACAACAGCCCACGTGTTTAATCCTCAAGAGATGCCCTATACAATTCCAGGTTTTTTGGTAAACATTGCTGAATCAAAATATAGGGTGGTTATTTCTTTATTTTAGGAAATATCGGGCATTTGAAGCATTGTGAAATGTCTGGCAAAAAATAGATGCTCAATAAATATTTGTCTCAGGTTGTTAAAAAAAAGAGAGAGAGATGCCCTGTAGTGTTTTTGGGGTGTCAGCCATGAAGGACTAAGATCAAAATATTTTTGTCATAATAATAGATTGAAAAGAATAGATGGTTCTAGACTCACAAATAAATGAAAGATTACAGCTTCCTGCCTGTGCAGAGCAGGAGGAGGTGTGACGATGGAGACAGGGCACGGAGGTTGGGGGACCAGGGCACTAGACCTGGAGGGAAGCTGTAGACACAGGAGCAAGGTCAGTTTATGTTGATTTTCCAGCCACCACTTCGAGCAAACTCCATTGTCACTAGCGCCAGGGGGACATGTTGAAGTGGGCACCATACATAGTCTTTGCTCAGAGGCCCAGAGACTGCCCTTTGATGGTACCATTCAAATGATGCCCAGGCCCACCTCAGTAGGATGAGGACTATCCCCACCTCAGTGCGTAGGACGCTTCTAAGTGCCAGGAATTGAGTTTGGAACTCTGAAAACATAGGGGAAGCTGGTGTGAAATGCAAAGCCCTTGAACTTATAGGTGGCTGAGGAGAACTCTCTGAGCAAGGACAGGGGGAAACCCTCCCCTGTTATTCTCTGCTGTGTATGCACAGGAACCATGAGGTTAGAAACACTTCCAGTTCACACCAGTAGGCAAAGTTACTCTACAGTTTTAGATTTTCCTCAACTCAGGAACTCAAAGTACTATTATAAGGATGCCTCAGATTACACCAATAACAAAACATTTTATCTCTTTCTCTTTGGTTGCTGGTTTGCTACACATATCATTCAGTTACCTTCACAGTTATAGCACTTTATTGATAATAAAACCTTTTACATCATTTTTTCGGGGGGTTGTTGACTTGCTACATGAGTCATTTGCAGGAACCCTCTGAGAGGAAAATATTGTAGAAAAATAATTGCTTTAGCAAGTGAATTAAGTTGAGCACAAGACACTTTACCTGCAGGCAACCTGTACAATGACTGCTCCCTTTCCTGGCCATCAAGTTTAATCTCTTACAGTTAGTTTTAATAACTACAGAAGACTTATTATCTCCCATTTTAATAGAATTCATTAGGTTCAGAATGAACGAGCATCATCTCAAAATTTATACCAGTTTCTATTGCAGAACTGTAAGCTCCTTTCAATATGACTTTGACTAAAATTTATATTATACAAATAAAACAAAAGTGAATTTATGAACTAATGATACATATTTGTTACACTCATAAAATCTCTCAATGTAGTTCTCACTTAATTTGTTGGCACTATAAACTGCACTATTATTTGCAATGATTGTATTAAAATTTGAATGAGAACAGCAATATGTTGGGGTTAAGGGCAGGCCACCCCCAAATATGCCAAAATGGCATTCTGATTATTTTTAATTAAAGTTCCTTGAGAAACAGTCAGTGCAAGAATGCTCCGACCCTTCTCTCTGTCCCCTGAAAGCAGGAAGTAAATCTCCCATACAAAAGGTACCCTACCTGCACCAGATGGTACAGAGACTTCCTCATCACCAGAGATAGGGAATTAAGGGCCCAGAACCTATGGGAAGAAACCTTGCTACTTCTTTACTAACTTACCACTCTAAGCTCAAACTCCGCTTAGATACTTCACTAGTTAAGCACCCAAGCTGAAGTTTCTTCGCCCTGTCAATTCCTCACAAATTTATTGTTTCCTCTTCTACAAATTACAAAAGCTGCCTGCTTTGGTCCTTTCTTTAGGTCCCATTTCTGTGTGACCTCCATCTGTATGAACTAGAGGCCTGATGCACAAAATTCGTGCAAGGGGCTCGGCCCTTGCAGCCCCAGCTGCCTCGGCCGGCCTTCACAGCCCCTCAAAGCCTCGGCTGGTCCTCACAGCCTCAGCCTGCCCTCGCAGCCCTGGTTTCTGCTGTTCGGTCTAATTAGCATATTAGCTCTTTATTATATAGGATTTTAAAATTTCCCCCTCCTGTTAATTTGTCTTCTGTCAATTTTTTTAAAAGATATTTTATTGATTTTTTACAGAGAGGAAGGGAGAGGGACAGAGTCAGAAACATCGATGAGAGAGAAACATCGATCAGCTGCCTCCTGCACACCCCCCACTGGGGATGTGCCCGCAACCAAAGCACATGCCCCTGACCGGAATCGAACCGGGGACCCTTGAGTCCGCAGGCCGACGCTCTTATCTACTGAGCCAAACCGGTTAGGGCTGTCTTCTGTCAATTTGATGAGACCAGCCAAAAGCATGAAGGAGGATGGGGATGTGGTTTCCCTCCCTGCAATAGCATCAAATTATACTTAAAGTTCAAACTTCTTATTTAAATTTGGTTTGGAATTGTATCATAGGCTTGTGTCTAATTTCTATCCCCTTCAAACATTTAAAAAACCTTGACACATGATAACTCAGTTTTGTATATGAGGCACATCAGAGGAAATGCAACACAGAAAACTACAACAACATTTTTATAAGGAAAAAATAAATAAATATGGAGGATTACTTATTTTGTGGGAGCCTTTCATTATCACATTTAAATCATGTAGTTTGGAAATACATGGGTTGTTAATATTTGACCATAGATCAACAAAGTAATCTTAAAAACAATGTTGAGTAGCTCAAATATCATTTCCCATACACTTCTTGGAATTAGTTTTATATGATGATTTAAGCACAACATGGTTAAGAACTTGACAACTGATATCCCTGCCATTTTCTTTAGAATTTAAATGATATAAATAATGAAATTTGTATTTATGCAAGCATAAGTGATTACTAAGGGGACAGTTTGTAGAACAAGGAAGAGGAAAGCAAGGAGAGAGAAGGGAAACATGAAACAAAAGCAGAAGGGCTTGGAAGGCGTAAGGGCAGCCTGGAGAGAGAGCACGTAAAAGCCAACAGAGAGAGAATTTCAGGAAGGATGGTGATGTCACAGACTCAAAGACTCCTGAAGAAAAAAGGCCACTGAATTTGCTGATTGATGGCAGAGAAGGGGACCTTACAAAATGCAATGCCAGGAGAGTATTGGGAGTGAAAAACTGGATTACAAGAAGTTGAGGAAATTGAGAAGTTAGGATATTTTTCATGAAGTTTTGGAGTCAAGATAGTGAGAACATAGGAAGGTGGCTTCAGGGTGGTCAAGGGCAATAACAGTCAACACGCAAAGAACCAGATGTTAGCCATATCTGCTCACATTCACCAAGTTATGATGTAACAGAAAATTATTCCAGAATATCTTCTTTCCTCCAATATCTATTCCAGTAAATTATAAGTGTTCAAAATTTCTTTCATTTCATTAGTATGAATTACAGACTTGTTTCCATTTTATTTAAATACTTGAATTAAAAAAACGCCAGAAATTTTTTGAAATGTTCACTAACTGTGTATATAGACACGCCTGTCCATATTCCATTCATAATTAGCAGCCATAGTCTTGGAATCAGTTCACATCCTAAAAAAATGTCAATATTCACTTCTTTTATAGTATACCACTATATAATTTCTCAAGGACATAATCTATCTCTTATTCTTCTTTGTCCTTTTAATCATCTGTTTTTTGGGTATGTTTCTAATTTAACTTTAGCTAATCCTCTCTAGAAATGGAGTCCTAACCACTCATAATATTCACTTTTCCTCTTTCTCCTTAGTTGTGGCTCAAAGAGTTGAATTTATTTTTATAAAGTTATCTACTTCCTCTGTTTTATCACTTCCTTATATCATAAGCAGGCCACCTGGAAGTGAAAATGTGACCTTGGAGAGAAGTCCACATGTATTTAAGAAAATAGATTTTTGCTTAGCTTCAGGTTTATATTTATATAATATAATTTATGCCAGTTTAAACTTCTTTTTAAATACTTATTCATCTCAGAATATGAATTAGAAAAGTTAAAAAAATCTTCCTACATTTCTAATTGTTTTCTTTCACTAAACATTTCAGAGGGGAAAGAGGGGAACATA
Organism: Eptesicus fuscus; assembly: GCF_027574615.1. Lineage (NCBI taxonomy): Eukaryota > Metazoa > Chordata > Mammalia > Chiroptera > Vespertilionidae > Eptesicus > Eptesicus fuscus. The sequence continues at coordinate 33,921,747 of NC_072491.1, read as the reverse complement.
TGTAATACTTTCAACAATAGAGAATTATTAAAAAAAGACATTTCAGAGAACACTAGATCTACATAATAAAGAACAAACACAGTACTTTGTAGTGAAGTTTAAGTGTTTGGAGCCCAGAATAGCCCCAGTTCAAATATATAACAACTAGAGGCCCAGCGCAAATTCCTGTATGGGTAGGGTCCCTAGGCCTGGCTGGTGATCTGGGCCGATCTGTGTGGTGACTGGTGGGGTGATCGGGCCCCCCCTCCACCCCACCCACTTGCCGGCCTGGCCCTGCCCACTCACTGGCCCCACCCTGCTGCAGCTGCCAGGTCGCTTCCCTCTGCGGGCGACCAGCAGGGGGAGCGGTGATCCCTGCTCCCACCCACCTTGGCTGGCCTGGGGCCTGAGGGCTGGGCCCAGCTCCTGCGTTGAGTGTCTGCCCCTTGGTGGTCAGTGCGCGTCATAGCGACCAGTTGTTCTTCAGTTCAGTCAGTTTGCATATTAGGCTTTTATTATATAGGATTACATGTTATTTTTCTACATTAAAAGCAGCATTTATAGACAGACTTAAAAGGTACCTAAACTTCCAATAGGAAGTATCTGACATTTGCTCTTGCTTTCTTAAGGCCATAAAAACTCCTATAATCCATGAACAAGTCATTGATGTTGTAAATCAAGAGCAGTCTGAGTGAGGAGTGGCTGCTGATGATTTTGGTTTCTTGTTTCTCATCTTTACAACTAGGCCTTGCTAGAATTTTTCAATTTTCTACCACTGATCATAGACTAGGGATGGAGTTAAAAGTAATCAAGCTTTTCATCTTCATTCTTGGCTTAATTCCCTACATTGGACCACTTCAGAAAGCAACTGAGTTTCATTCATTTATTCAACAGATATTTATGGAGTTTCTAATATGAGGTATGCATTGGGATTTAAGGATGAACATAAAATATTATCCCAGGCCTCATGATGAAACATATATTCTAATGGAGAAGATAGGTAATAAAGTAAACAAATAAACAAAAATAATTATACATTGCAAAAACTAACAAAAAGAAAATGATGTGATGAAGGGTGATGGGATTGAGGAACGGTCAGAGAAGGCTTCTCCAATAGCTGACATTTGGGCTAAAACTTTTAGGTGAGAAAGAACTAGACATGTGAAGATTTGGGAAAAGTCTACAAGTGCAAAGATCATGAGACAGCAAAGAGGTCTAAATATTCCAGGGATTGGCTCAGCTGGTGTGTGTGGCTCAGTGGTTGAGCATTGACCTATGCTCAGTTGGTTGGAGTGTCTTCCGTATACCAAAAGGTTGTGGGTTTGATCCCTGGCTGGGATAAGTATGCAAAACAACCAATTGATGTTTCTCCTTCATAGGAGGTCAAGGTTCAATTCTTGGTCAGGGCACATACCCGGGTTGCGGGCTTGATCCCCAGTGTGGGACGTGCAGGAGTCAGCCGATCAATGATTCTCTCTCATCATTGATGTTTCTAACTCCCTCTCCCTCTCCCTTTCTTGCTGAAATCAATAAAAATATATTAAAAAATAAAAACAAATATTCCAGGGACCAATTGAAGGTCTATGTAGCTGGGGTGAAGGTGAGAGGAGGGTAAGAGTCATAGAAGATGAGGTTAAAGCAATAGGAAACAAGAAATGCTAAAGAGTCTGGATTTTACTCAAAGTCCAGTTGGGAAATCAAATATTGATATCACTTGTGCATTTTTAAAAAGATAATTTTAATAACTGTAGTGAAAATGGATTAAAAGTGGAAGCCAGTTAGGTGGTTACTATAGCAGGAATGGTGACTAGGAGGAAGGTGATAGCAGTGGAGAGGGGCAGAACAGAGAGGTGAGATATCTTTTGGAGGCAGAATAGCATGTGGAGATGAGAGGAAGAGATCAATTAAGGATGACTCAGGGACTGAGCAGAAAGAGTCTCATTGGCTGATGACAATTCTCTGAAGCCACGAGCCATCAGTAGCCAATAGTTACAGCTTTTCTGAGCCATTTGATTGCTGTTGGAAGGAACCAAACAAAAACACCCCGGTTCCTAATAATGGCTCTAAAGAAATTATTAATCCCATTAGAGGAAATGATGTGAATAGAGCCCATTTTTTAAAAAATCCTCACTCAAGGATGTGTTTTTATTGATTTTTAGAGGAAGAGAGAGAGAGAGAGAGAGCGAGAGCGTGCGAGAGAGAGAGAGAGAGAGAGAGAGAAAGAGAGAGATAAACATTGATGTGAGTGATAAACATCAATTGGTTGTTTCTCAGACTCTCCCCAACCGGGAATCAAACCTGCATGCAACCTTTGGGTGTATGGAAGACACTCCAACCAACTGAGCCACCTGGCCAGAACAATGAAGCCCACTTTTACTGAAGGGCCACCTTAAAGGTGGGTGGGGAAAGCACAGTAAAAGCTAACAAAAACCCTTCAATTTGCAGGGAAAATTTTTGTTTTTCTTGTACATGCCAAGCTCGCCTTCTCTTATCTGTGTTTACCTTTAGTTGTCCATTCACTAGCCATGCCTTCATTTATACTGAAGGCATGGCTAGTGAATCATCAGGTCCAAAGAGCAGAATCAGCAATGTCCCTGGAACAACAGCCTTCCAAACGCCAAGCATTGGAGCACTGAAACTATTTCATGCCAGTGATGCCTGAAATATTTGTGAAAGTATAATGTACATTCACAGATATTGACATTTATGGTACATAATTGCTGCACCTGAATACACTAAGATTTGCCTACAGATGATTAAAAAATAAGTATACATTTCATTTGTACTCTATGAATTTTAAACACCTGTAGTTTACTTAGTTAATTACTAAGCCAATTCAACACATCTGGCTTCTCTGTCTTTGTGTTAATCAATAATTATTTAATTACAATGTTATGCCTTTTATGCTAATGAAGATGTTGAGACCATAAAACTGTGCTACTTTTCTGCTTCATGCTGGCACTAATGGGTTATATTTATAGTTTGGTGTATTCATAATTCATGCATGCATATGTATGTAAGCACACATTTTACTTCATTTGCACAACAGAAATTTTCCTATTCAATCAGTTTTGTTTTGTTTTGTTTTTTTGTTTATTTGCTGGGAAGGAATTACCTTTATTTTTTTTTTTTTCTCTCTCCAATTTTGGTAGGAAAAAATTCCTTGACAAAAAAAAAAAAAAGTTGGTTTTAATGTGCTAGGAAGAACCATGTAATCCTTTTAACTGTTCCCTTTTTGAAAGGTACTTGGATTAATAGAGCAATCAATGTTGGTCTTTTTGACCTGTGGATGCGGCCGCTGGTGTGGTTTAAAACTCTGTAAAAGAAGACTCTTTTTCTTAATCGCTTCCTTTACTTTAGCAAAGGAAGCGATTAAGAAAAAGGTCTGATTAACTGCAGACTTGGATGTGGTGAAAACCTCTCTGGTAGGTTCTCATCTATCACCATTAATCTCAAGTTGCAGATCTTGGCTGGCTTTCAGGAGGCAGTGTTAGAGACAATGACTCAAGTACAACTCTCTGGTGGATTTTCATCATAGCAGTGGGGGAGAGGGGGGTGTTAGCCCATTCTCATTGCTTGACTCCTCATTAGAGTCTTTAGGGTTCCATACAAATTTTGGCCTGTATGTGTGTGTGGGGGTGATATTCACTTTGCTGTGGGGAGGAGCGCAACTGAAAATAAAAGCCCACATCTACCCATAGTAGCTATCATATTCACTTTGAGAATACTGTCTCTTTTCCTGTCTCCATAGGTCCCTTTATATGACTATAAGCAATTGTACCAAATTTGGAGATGCCTTTTGCAAACATTAGCTCTATGCCCTTCTTCTAAACAAGATTAAATTATCACTAGCCAGGTATTTCACAAGTGTGTGAAGTCCAATGACCACAAAGGAATTACCTAACAATGAACAGACTTATTTGATTACTATTTAATTATTTTTTTGGGGGAGGGAGAATGATAATGAGGGTCATTTTCTATTTTTTAACCCCCCTGGCTGAATCATGGGGTTATCTTTCATAGTGTGAAGATCAGGGTGCTTCCAAGCTATTAATTCATATTAGAAAGTGAATTATTTCATTCTTACTAGGAATGATCAATCCCAATAATTTTAATTTCTCTAAGTGAAATAAGACCACTTTGAGCTCTTCCTCATTTAAAGTAGAATTTGAAGTTCTCCAAACAAATAATCACTTTCAATGGGCAGATCATAAGGATCCCATTTCTTTTCATGGATCTTTGGTCAATTTCTGGTTGTTCTCTTTGCAGATAGTGGTTGGTCTTAAAACATCCAACTTGTCCAAAAACACATTTAACTATACTTTCCATAAGCTCCTAGATGAATACACATGCTATTATACAAGATGGAAGATCGGCCTCTAGCCACCAAACAATCCTCCCACCATGAACTGTGATTATTCCTGTGGGGAGACTTGCCTAGTGGAATCTTCAAGGGATGTTGAGTATTTTATTGTGGCTACATCTATTGTAGTGTCTGGGTGACAACAGGATGAAGTCACAAGTGCTTGTTTATGCTCTGCCCCATTTCCCCTTTGTCTAAACACAAGGAGCCTTCAAACAGTACAGGTTTTCCTCTTTATGAATATAATAGTCTCTCTATACATATAGATCATTACAAATTTTAATATCTTATTAGGTCCTCAAATAGTCTCTAAAAATGAATGCATAATTTCTCCTTGCTCATCCCTTTAATAGGAAGGCTGTTTATAGTCATTATTCTCTATTCATCACAGAACAAAAATGTTTATAATTTCTTAATTAGCACTTTATAACTAAAAGACATAGTCTATATAAATTAAAATATATTGGTGAATGAAGAACAAAGGCATTTAGAACTGTAACTCAGAGCCATTTTTGTAGAAAGTGACTCATAAGGTCTGATAAAGTTTTGTTATAAGAGTGATGCTTTGAGCATCTTGTCAACCAATGATGAGGTCTGGTGGCATCTTATTTGTTATTTGAGACTCATCAGGAGTTCTGTGCACACTAAAAAGCCTGGTCTAGGGGCCCAGGGCAGGTGAAATGGAGGTGGTTCAGTCAGTAACCAGAATATGACAGCACATCTCACCAATCATGGGTCCAACTATTTCTCTGAGTCTTAGAATGAAATACACAGTTTTTGAGGAAGTCTAGAACTTTAAAACAGTTTGCAGAGTTTCAAGAAATAGATCAAACAAGAAGATGACTTTTTTGCTTTTTACAGTCAAAACTATCATTCCTTAAAAAGATCTATTTTTTTTAGTGAAGGGCTATGTTTCTAAGGGTCCCATTTGCTGAGGAAGAAGAACCCATAGCCCTCAAAGGCAGCAGTCACACCAGAGCCTGGTAAGTCAGCCTGAAAACACCCAGTTTGCCTCACATTCTAATCATAGTCTCACTGTTAAGAAAAAAAAAATCTCAATTTGAGTAGTAGGCTATTGGCTGATTTTCTTTAACCTTTAATCAAATGAGAATTGAAATAGTGGACCTGGCACTGGCATTCTCTCCATATCCTCAAGGACTTTAATTTCCATTTGCCTGTTTAACATTCTCTAATTTTAGGCCATGTGCCAAGTAGCAGTACTGTCATACTTTAGGCAAATTATATAAGATTTAAATTTCAATTTAGAAGTCCAGGCAGTTCCCTTATATTTTTATTTATTGATTTTTGAGAGAGAGAGAGAGAGAGAGAGAGAGAGAGAGAGAGAGAGAGAGAGAGAGAAAGATTGATTTTTTTTGTTCCACTTATTCATGTATTCATCAGTTGATTCTTGTATGTGCCCTGACTAGAGATCCAACCTGCAACCTTGGTGTTTCTGGACGATGCTCTAACCAACTGAGCTAACCCGGCCAGGGCCTATATTTTAAAAATCGAGGCATTCTTCAGCAAATGATTATGCTATCTAGATCATCTGCCTCTTTTTTTTAAGTTATATACTTAAATTTATAGTTTCTAGATGTGACTCTAGAAGGAATATATTACTCCAGGACAGATGAGGCCATGCAAAAAGACACTGGAATTGGGGAATATGAGTGACATAAATTCTATAAGGGCAAAAATATTCCAGGTCATCCCTTCCCCATGATCTCATTATATCTGAGACCAGTATTGCTGTTACAAGATGCTCATTAAAGACCCATGAAGAAGAGAAGGGGTAAGATAGATGCATAATACATAGTGATGCATTTCAGGTAAGGATAGATTGGTGTTGCATAACTGTGCTGTGAAATGAAGGCCACCACTGTCAGTTAGAGATTGACTGCCTGGACCCAGGAGGACAAAGAATTTTATGAGGACATTCAGTAAACTTGGAATCCAAAGGTTAGATCCATTAAATTACATACCATTAACGAAAGACAGAATTGGAATTACAAGTAATAATTCCATTGAGAATTTTTATAGCTATGTGATAATTCATGGTATTCTTCGGTCGTTTATTTTTCTCGTGACCATGAATACTGCTCTCAAATTCAGGTAGCTGGTAACAGACTGTATCATACACAGTACATATTGTATATTTATTTATGAACATTTAGAAATAAAGATGTTCCTATAATTTAATGTAAATGCATAAATATGGTAGGGCTATCGGCTCATCATAAAATAGCAGGGATTGTTACAGAAAACATGCTGGGCCATTTATATAATGATTTTCAGTATTGGAAAAAAAAGTTGTACCTTGGGGATATGTAAATTACAGCTTCTTAGTCTGATAAATACTCAATTTGGTCATAATTACACATAAAGCAATGCCTTTGGTTTGTGTGAATTGTGGTGATTTTTGGGTAGGTCAGTTCTTGCATCTGACAGAATGTATGCAAAGGATTAGAGAGAGTATCAACCAACCTACTGCACTATGTTGGTAATGTTCAAAACTTACCTGTCAGTCAACGTGTAAGACAAGTGGATTATTTGTGCAGATTTTACTGAGAACAAAGTCAGATGCTCAGAATAAAAAACAGTGATCTTATTCATATGTGGAATCTAAAGAACAAAATAAACTGATGAACAAAATAGACCCAGAGACATAGAAGAATGGAATAGGCTGTTAAATCTCAGAGGGAAGGCGGGGGTGGGAGGGTGGATGAGAATATATTAACCAAAGAATTTATATGTATATATGCATAAACCATGGAAACAGACAATATAGTGTGGTGAAGGCCTGGGGCAGGAGAGGAGGAACCGGCACGGGATAGAAGGGGTCAATGGAGGCGGTGGGGGAGGGGGAGAGGTGACATATGCAATACTTTCAACAATAAAGATAAATTAAAAAAAAAACACCTAAAAAAACAAACAAGATTCCAGCTAATTGTAGGACAATAATTCACAGGACTAGTTCATCCCAGAAATTTTCATAGCTTCTCATTGTGAATTACCATCTCAAAGACTAGTTTCCAAGAGAATCTCACAAGCCTCCATCCATGTCAATGAAAGGAGTCAACAATGAACAGAATTAGAGAACCTTAGCACCAATAACGGATCCATTCTTAGTAGGCCATTTGCTTGGGATGGTTTTTAGATGTTTAATGAAGTGACAGCAGACTCTCTGTGCCCTTCCTCCTCACCCATGTTCCCCACTCCACTCTCTTCTACACATGCTTCCTGTCCCACAAGGAGCATAAGCAGAATGAGGTAGAGGGGAGTGTGGGAGCTCATAGAAAAGAGGAAGGAGAGAAAGATTCCAAAGAAGTCTTCTCTGAACTAAATTTCCACATCACACGCAGGTTAATCATAGCATTGCAACAATTCCAAGAACCATTCTACACCTGATATTTACTTGGGTATCACTCATTATATTCTGATCTTTCTGGACTGTTGACCTTGGAGTGACAGCATCAGTGCTTACCCAATGATATTTGTCTACTGTCTTTGTCCAGACATAGACAGCCTGAATCCATAGTCAGTAGTACACCTGCTTTTTTTATGCTAATGTGAGTCCAGCTTTGTGACCAGAGTACCCCATGAACTCAGCATCCTGGCTACACCAAGAAGCAGAAACTTCATCAATGGAGGCATACCTATGTGTCTCCTCTTGCTTTTTGGCCCTTTCCATACTGTGGTGCAATTCATCTTTTTACAGCCAGTCTTGCCAATGGTTTTATGTTTCTCAAGAGCTGGCATGGATTCATTTTGCATACATGGTGCCTAGCACAGAGCCAAAGGTATGGTGGGTATGTAATTAATGTTCAGCAAATGAATCATTGGTTTTTAAATATAAATAGTATGTCCATTTAAAAATCAAATGTTCAGTTCCATATGTATTAAATAATTAAATGTAACATAGATTATAAAAGAAGTAGAGAAAACATTTATCTTAGGATGTGAAGGAAGAAAACAAACTAACATGATAAATTTGTTTGAAATGACAGCTAATGAGAAAGAGAATTGGCATTGAAATAAAAAGTTGACTGCCTCCCATTGTACTATGCTAAGCTACTCTGAAAAATGGTTTTGACCACAATTGAATATTGTCAATCACATGTTAAAAGAACAATATTCGTGTAAACAACACTGTGTTTGTACAGATGAATCGGTTTAATTCATTAAGGAAAGTGCAACATGAATTAAACAAAACCTATTAAAATGTCTTTTGAAAATGTATCAATGAATAATTGGCTTGACTGCATTTTTAAGAGTTTAGTCAATTAACCTGGAGTCCCTTAGGTGTGATCTCAGAATTAAAATACTAAGGAATTGCTTAGTTTTAAGATACGTACAGCTTTACAACTCCACAAAGAATATCACAAGTAATGGTCCTTCTATTTGCCATAGCCTTTTTGGCTGAGATTGTTTTAAAAGTATTAGGCCCATACTGACCCAGAAAATCCATGATTGCAGGTTAAGTAGCCTTAGAGAGAATCAGAAGATAGTCATGTTCTGAAAAAGTCATAACATTTATTCTTCTACCTAGAATTTTTGCCATCTGATTCACCATCACATAAAAATTAGGGGTGGGGAGGAGAGGAGTAAATTATTATTTGTCTAGTAAATTTAAAAAATTTGAAATTCTACTTACAAAGCCTATTTATTATACTCATACACAAACATATGTTTATCACAAATTAATAAAACTCTTTATTCTTTAATAACAATCTCAACCTATGTACACAAATATTGGACACTTAAAATTAACTTGGTCAATTTAGAATTTAAAATTAGCACTTGACAAAATTAGCTGGATGATTATTATTCATTATTTGGTATTGCAAAGATACAACTGGAATTACAATAAAGCACATAACAAAAAATAAAACACACAACTTTGTTTTTATTAAGAGACTCTTTCATTACAATGTCAATCTTTTAAAGTTATTTTCAAATTATAGTTGACACAATATTATATTAGTTTCAGGTGTACAACTGAGTGAACAGACATTTATATACCTTAAGAAATGATGTCAGTATTAATAGGCACAAACCATTAACTGATGAAGCAAAGAGTAAAGCATAGGCAGATACAAAAAAAAAAAAATCAGTTTCCAAATTTGAGAAGCTTAATGTGTTCTAGGATATTCTAATGCTCTAGGAAAATGACTGAGTAAAGTATATCTAAAACAAAATAAACTACCTTCACTAGAAAATGAAATTATTTATATAGATAAGTGTGAACATTTAATAATACAAGTTACAGGATGATTATACTGGGGTGTCTTCAACTTTCACATTCTGGGTATAAAACTATTTTCAGCTATAGTCAAACCACCATTTGTAGTAAAATTTAGTGCTTCCTCTTGATCAAATGACCTTTAGCTATAGCAATTTTTAAAAATATATATATATTTGTATTGATTTCAGAGATGAAGGAAGAGAGAGAGAGAGAGAGAGAGAGAGAGAGAGAGAGAGAGAGAGAGAGAGAGAGAGAGAGAGAGAGAGAGAGAGAGAGAAACATAAATGATGAGAGAGAATCATTGATCGGCTGCCTCCTGCATGCCCCACACTGGGGATTGAGCCCACAATCTGGGCATGTGCTCTGACCAGGAATCGAATTGCAACCTCCTGGTTCATAGGTTGATGCTCAACCACTGAGCCTATATCAGACATAGCCTCAGTAGCAGGTGTTAATTTCTAGGTACATTTTGTTTGTGCTTTTAGAGAAAGGATTCCTAACAGCTGCTATTCTCTATGTTGTTTTTTCCCCAGAGAATTCCAGTTTCCAGGCCAAAGGAAGCAAATCCCCAGGTGTCTACTAGTCTTCTGATGCCAGTTCTTTAGAATGATATTAATCTCCATGCCACAGAATCACGTATTTTTAAAAATCTACTTCAAGAACCAAAAATATATAATGGACCATTAGGAAACATTAAATCCTGATCATTTTGTTAATGTTCTCACTAATATGTGTTCTATAAAGTTGCTCACTTTTATAACTAAGATTCTAGTGCCATGGGTTAATGAGCCACAGAGCTTCTAATGCTATACATCTGCCATTAATCCATGATCAGGAAGGGACTAACCTATCACCCTAGCAGATGGATCAGAAGTCCTATAGGGGTAAGTTAACCCCCATCCTTTATTGCTGTGTCTTTCAGATTTACAGAGTATTTTCACATGCTATCATATTTGACTCTTAAAACCATTCTCTAAAGTCAGGTTGATTTGTATTGTCATTCTCATTTGTTTGAAGTGCCTGGCAGGGAATCACTATGTCTTGTGTATTATTGACCAAAAGGGCTGTGGGAGGGAGTCTCTTCTTATTGGGAAGGTCACTGTGCAGCTTCCAGGACCCTGAGGGAGAACAAGTACTGACTCCCAGTCAGTCACAATGGCCCTGGTGACCTAGTCCTGATTTTTGGACTAGGAGTGAGTGTTTCAACCAATGAGCAGTTAGATGGAAGAGGAAGAGGCAAACTAAGGATGCTTTGCTCCTTGCCTTTTCCATTTTGGCTTCTGTCACGTTCTTTGGGTGCACCGATGCTAACAGCTTCTGCATCATGATCATGGTAGCTGAGAATCGCTGTTAAGGCCTGTTCAATTATCCCCATCCTTGTGATACCATTGTAATTAGCTAGTTAGTAATAATAGAAAAAAGGGGCAAAGGGGAAAGCCAGACATTATAGGCATGTCATTTGGGCAGCTTCACCAGGAAGCTGCAACTTTGCACTCCCCAGGGAACCACTGGCCTGTTCCCTGCAAAACATTTGGGGAAGGGACTGGACAAAAGGGAAGAGAGACGCATGCCCAGTAAGGTTGGGTAACACAGGGAAGGTACTTGTCTGTCAGTCACAACTGGTAACAAAGATCATTGTCCATAATGGGTGTGGCCACTGCAAGCATGTGAAGATGTGGAAATACATACTCTCCTAAATAAAGGAATTCTCTCCCTTGTTGCTCCTATGCTCGTGGCTCATTCTTGGCTTCCTTGCAGTTGCCTGTGCTTCCTCCACAGCATGTGAACTTGCAGACCCCACATGCAATGGACTGATGAACTGTAGCGGGAAACACAAGCTAAGCTAGCCTGATGCTGTACTGGCCCTGGCTCCAACAAGAAAAGAAAACTCTGGATACTGCCTCTGATTTTAGCTATACTGACCTCAGCTACACGTCTCTGATGACTGGGAAAAGGGAAATGGGCCTTTGGAAACTCAGGGATGTGATCCCATGGAAATAAAGATCACTCTTCCTCCCTTGTGAGGCTCAGAAAATTCTTTTTGTTGGGATATCGCAAGAATTCCACTCCCATTAGCAACCAGGGGAGATGAGGGCCTCATCCCTCAGTTAACGCTTGCATGGCCCTGTGCCTCAGGAAAGGTGGCTCTGTCCTCAGCTCCAGATGTCCTGACCATTCGTCTAAAGGTACACCCGTTACACTACCCGGTGATTGTTTCAGGAAAGGGCCTGAAACCCAACTGCCATCAAGCGGGGGTGTGAGAAAATCTGCTTCATGGACTGACCATGTTCATATTTAAGAAGGCACAATAATTTCTTTTTCTGGACATTGTCACAAAAGCATAACAAGAAAAACAACAACAATAATCTAACACATATGCAGCTCTTACAATATGCCTTCCATGATTCTTACACTTTATGTATTTTAATTGACTTTATCCTCCAAACCAACCCTGGGGTAGACAAGTGGATGTCATTTTCCTGACCTTGTAGAGGAGGGAGAGGGTACCTATATATGAAGTTGCCACCTTCCTGCCTCCAGTCCTGAATCCACACTGCAAGGTTGTCATTCTCAGTTACATTGAAATACTTGTGCTCAGTGCATTTAAATAACTTGCTTTAATAGATAGCCAGTAGGAGCAGATCTGATTTTGGAAGCCAGACTGACGTGGCAAAATTGAGGCACGGTGATAATCTGGGTCCTTGATGACATCACCGCATCAACCAACCTTGAAACCTGCTTTACTTGGAAGCTTAGGGATGTGAGATGCTAAATGCCCTTAATGTCTACAGCACTGTGAGTCAATGTTTCTTTTCCTTGCAGCATAAAGTTCCCCAAGAGAGCCTGGAGTCATATTTTAGCACCAACTATGGGTGCAGCTACTTGCTTTGAGTTTTGGCCTCATGATTTTGGGTCAGGTACTTTTTCATTTGTAAAATAGGAATGACAATTGCATCCACTTCATACGTGTGGTGAGCCAGATGATATAACACACACAGAGCACTTGAAATAGTGCCCCAGGTATAGTCTGTGTTCACTAATATTTACTGAATATTAGTGATTATTTTATTATTTTTATTATCAATTTTATTATTTTATTACTAGAGGCCCAGTGCACGAAATTCGTGCACGGAGGGCGGGGGGATGTCCCTCAGCCCAGCCTGCACCCTCTCCAATCTGGGACATCCCTCTCACAATCTAGGACTGCTGGCTCCCAACCGCTCGCCCGCCTCGGCCTGATTGCCCCTAACCACTTCTGTCTGCCAGCCTGATCACCCCCTAACTGCTTCCCAGCTGGCTCGATTGCCCTTAACTGCACTCCCCTGCCATCCTGGTCACCCCTAACTACCCTACCCTGCCAGTCTGGTTGCCACTAACTGCCCTCCCCTGCCAGCCTTGTCACCCCCAACTGCCCTCCCCTGCAGGCCTGGTCCTCCCCCAACTACCCTCCCCTGCAGGCCTGGTCCCCCCCAACTGCCCTCTCCTGCAGGCTTGGGTCCCCCCCCAACTGTCTTCCCCTGCAGGCTTGGTCGCCCCCCAATTGCCCTCCCCTGCAGGCCTGGTCTCCCCCAACTGCCCTCCTCTGCTGGCCTGGTCACCCCTAACTGTCCTCCCTGCAGGCCTGGGCCCCTCTCCCCCCAAACTGTCCTCCCCTGCAGGCCTGGTCGCCCCCAACTGCCCTCCCCTGCTGACCTGGTCTCCCCCAACTGCCCTCCTCTGCTGGCCTGGTCACCCCTAACTGCCCTCCTCTGTTGGCCTGGTCACCCCTAACTGCCACAACTGCCCTCCCCTGCAGGCCATCTTGTGGCGGCCATCTTGTGTCCACATGGGGGCAGCCATCTTTGACCACATGGGGGCAGCCATCTTGTGTCTTGGAGTGATGGTCATTTTGCATATTACTCTTTTATTAGATAGGATATTTTATTATTATGTCTTGGCCTTTTTAAAATCTATAATATGTGAATTGCAATAAATTGTAGGGTTATGAGAATTAAATAAAACCCATATACCATGTTTAGCAGAATATCTGGCATATAGAAAATAATCAATAAATATATGGTATATTCTTTCTAATTATTTTTTATTTAAATCAAAATTATCTACCTATGAAGTAAAAGGCAATATAAATACTAAAGGCTGTAACGAAAAAAAAAAAACAAAAACAGTCTTTCTATGTTGAGTGAAAGCTATCCTAATATATGATTTTCTTTAAAAAAATCATATACAGTGCATTAAAAAGTAATACTGTCATCCTCTATGTAAAGATTTACTCCTTCAATAAACCAGTTTGAATACAAACTTCATACTTTTCTTTTTATAAAGGAAAACCAATTACAGTCTGTGCAAACTGTTACACAAGTAATGCCGTACTAGTGCACTAAGCAATTGGTCTATTTCTAAAATGAAAAATGGAGACATGTCTGGCAAATTATATTGCTTGCTGATCCATAAACTTGTATAGATCAAATATCCAAGTGTGAAAATTAAATATCTGCTGCTATGCCCCTAAGGAAATATTGTACTATCTGGATAAACTAAAACCCTGATCTTTCAAAGTCAAGTGATTTAAGTATAATTCTGCTTGAGAGATATATTAATAAAAACAACCTGATTCTAAACAAATTCTAAATACACTATTAGTTTTCTAGCCCTCTCAAAATCAGCTGAAGCTTTATACAGAAGCAATAAACTAAAACTTTATTTGCATTACTAAATTTAGTAATGGAATAAGAACTTCTATATATCAAAGTTGTATTTAGTGACACATGAACCATTGAAATATTTACTTCAGTAAATATTTGATTTGGGAATTAACCAATATTAACCTATAAAAACTAATTTAGAGGACATTCTTACTGATTAAATGATCTTCTATTTGTAACAGTCATGCTGTGTAACAAAATGCAAACATTAATCTCAGTGATTACTAGGGACATTGTGGCTTCTCAATAAATATTTTAAAATAGATAAAACACAAGAGTAAATAAAGTGCCCATTCAAAGTTTTGTTAACTTTTTCCAATATAGGGTGTTTTTGTGTGTGTGTGTGTGTGTGTGTGTGTGTGTGTGTGTGTGTGTTTGTTTGTTTTAACTTATGTTGCATTTTTAGAGGGGAAAAGAGATACTTAGTTTTATTAATTTATCAAATGTGAAAATGCTGTAGTACTGTGTTTTGGATGTGTTTATATTTAATTTTACAGATACCAGTTTAGTGTTTACTATGTACAAGGCCTTGTTATATGCTCTGAAGAGTCAAAATGTAAACTATACCAACATAGTTTCTTATTAAGATAGGATACTGAAAACAGAATTATAAAAACTACTAGAGGCCTGGTGCATAAAATTTATGCACTTGCGGGGGGGTGGGGAATCCCTCAGCCTGGCCTGTGCCCTCTCGCTGTTTGGGAGCCCTCGGGGGATATCTGACTGATGGCTTAGGCCCGGATTGTGAGAGGACACAGGCCAGGCTGAGGGACCCCCACTGGAGCATGATTGGGGCTGGGGAGGGACGTGGGAGGTTGGCCAGCTGGGCAGGGACCACAGGAGGGCTCCAAGGCATGTCCAGCCCATCTCTCTCAGTCCCCGATCGGCAAGACTCCAGCAGCAAGCTAACTTACTGGTCGGAGCATCTGCCCCCTGATGGTCAGTGCATATCATAGCTACTGGTCGACTGGCCGACTGTCTGCCCCTGGTGGTTAGTGCACGTCATAGTGAGCGATTGAGTGACCTTAGCATATCATTAACATATTACACTTTGATTGGTTGAACAGATGACCAGATGACTGCACACTTAGCATATTAGGCTTTTATTATATAGGATAGTGAAGGGACATCATTTAAAGACATTCACAAGGATGGGGAAAACATCAGAGGAGGAAAAGGGCACCCAATTTTGAAAGGTGGGAGTAAATGGATGAGAGGGAACTGATGTCAGTAGGGAGAGAGAGGCAGACACAAGTTACATTTGCAGAATCATAAAAAAGCATTAGCTACTTAGCATAATACTCTCCAGGTCCATCCATGCTGTTCAAATGGTAAGCCAGTCAGAGAAAGATAGCTATCACATGATCTCACTCATATGGGGAATCTAATGAACAAATTAAACTGATGAACAAAATAGATCCAGAGACATAGAAGCATGGAACAGACTGATGAATTTCAGAGGGAAGACAGGGGTGGGTGGGGAGTGATTACCGGAGAACTTATATGCATAGCCCATGGACACAGACAATAGAGAAGGCCTGGGAGGGGTGAGTGCGGGGTGAAGGGGGTCAATGGGAAATAAACAAACAAACAAAGGGAATATCTGTAATACTTTCAACAACAAAGATAATTTTTTAAAAAAGCATTTAGTTACTTCTGAAATGTGGGTGAAGAGGGTAGTTCTGAAATGAGGCTGAGAACCTGGGTAGAATCTATCTGAGAACCAGTTAGATATCTCACTGTTACGTGCCCCTCTTCCCCCAAAGGTCTGGAGATACAGTCATTAGAATAGGAAAACAGGAACTAGAGCTGGCAAATGCTGCCCAAGGGGGTATGCACCATGCTGACAACATGGGATACATGATCAGATGCATCTCAAATAATGAATGCAAAGACCCCCACCTCTGCCTCTAAGTCATTCTCAGGATACTGGTTCTCACAACCTTTTCCTCTAGAGAGAAACTGTAAGATTCTTCTCTGGGAAATTTATTCTATTCCGAAGCAAACATCCAAGACATTGACACTTGGAATTCCCCAACAAACTGTCCAAATGGGTCATTTCACGGTGTAGTTCAGAGTTGAGAAGCCCCATGATTAGTTTAGCAGGGCCAGTCAGGTTTTAAAGCCCTCATTCATAATCATGCACAGAAAGGCAAGGATGAGAAAAATTTGAGGAAAGGCTCACAGATAAAGACCCAAACTGATAATCAAGAAAAATAAAATAAACTTAAAGGAAACAGATTATACAGGGAGAAAAAAACACTAAAAAAACAACAACAACAAATCCAAACTATTAGGAATATGCATGAACCCAAAATAGGATGCTACTAATGCAAAGCACTTACATTTAAAAAATAACAACAATCCAACATCATTTGAAAATAGAAACATAATAAAACACATGAAAAATCAATAGAAAGATAGAAAGATAAAGTTATAAGAAATCTTCCTAAAAGTAGGTTAAAAAAAATAGACAAAGCCCGGCTAGTGTGGCTCAGTGTTTGAGTGTCAAGCTATGAACCAGAAGGTCATGGTTAGATTCCTGGTCAGGGCACATGCCCGGGTTTTAGTTTTGATTCCCAGCATAGGCAAGTGGGAGGCAGCTGATCAATGATTCTCATCATTGATATTTCTATCTCTCTCTCCCTCTCCCTTCCTCTCTGAAATATATATTTTAAAAAGTAGACAAAGAAATAGAAAAGAGAGAAAAGGCAAGAACCTGAGAAAACTAGTCCAGAATGCCCGATGTTTGAGAATAAAATTATCCCATGAAAAAAATGAAGAACACAGACAGGGAGGGGATAAACTTATCAACAAATAATTTAAGAACATTTTCCCAAAATGTAAGTCATATTTTTCCAGAAAGAGAGGGCCTGCTAAATGTTCAGCACACAATACCTCACAGTTCCCAGAACTCATTCACTGCTGGTCCTACAATGCCCTCAAGGGCTCTTAGCTCTCTCAAGCCAGCCCATGAGTTAACTCCCAGTGCCTTGAAATATGAAAACTCTGGAACTCTGGATGATAATTTAATTAATAAACCAGTATAAGAAAAATCCCTAGACAATATCATATTATTTAATAAGCATGGTAAAAAACAGGAGGGGGTATTTGCCCATAATGTAATATTTATGTAACTTTTAAAAATTCATCATTCACATCAATATGTGATGTTCCTTCTGGACTATTAACTTCTATAAAAAGGTATTTCATGGTTCTGAATTACGCCAGGTGTTGCCAATGAAAAATGGGTGATTCTTAAAGTCTTTCATTTGACCAAATCACTGTTCCAGCAACAAATGAGCCGAGGAACAAGTTCTTTAGATGTTCACTCTTTAACTTTGAATTCAAAATAGGACCTTTTCTAAACAAAACATTAAAAAAAGAGTAGCAATGCTAATCACTGTTTAACTTCTTTCCAATTATCATCCATACATTCAATATTCCAACAGTTAATCCCTACTTTTGCAAGCTATGGTATACTCTAGCTGCTAAGACTATATAGAAATACATTTTTGGTCAAGATGGTTGTGTAAACAAACATATATATTTTAGTTCCCTTCTTGAACCTCATTAAAAATCAGTAAGAGTTTTAAGAATGGTATGTAAGTGTGCAAGGCGAAGCCAGGCTTTACCTTCTAGGCCAGAAGCTAGAAGACTCTTTCTGGGCAAGCTGCTCACCTGCAGAGCCAAACCACATCTATCACCCAAATAGGAAGAAGACAGGCATGAAGACTCATAGCTTTGAGCAATCCCTTCCCCACCTATTAAATACGAGCCTGCAACTAAGGATTATTGGACATTTGAATCAAGCCACTAAGGTGGGGGATAGAAACCACAGCAATCAGGGAAAAACAAATGATATACTTGGAAGAAACAGACACCTTCATGGAAAAGATAACTTTTTTTCTCCAGGAGAAAAGACTGTCCTTCATAACCATAGAAAATAAAAAGAAAATATTATGACTATGAAGTAAGATTAAGATTTCATAAAAAGGAAACTTTGGAGGAAAAATAATATTTGGGGTATTAAAATATGATAATGTAAACAAAAAGCTCATTTAGAAATGTTAAAAAATAAAGTTAAAGCCCTGGCCAATGTGGCTCATTTGGTTGGAGTGCCATCCCATAAACCAAAGGTTGCGGTTTTAGTCCTTGTTGGGATGTGAGCAGGAGGCAGCCAATTGATGTTTCTCTCTCATCTCTCATTTCTCATCTCTCTCTCTCTCTCTCTCTCTCTCTCAAAATCAATAAAAAATAAATTAAAGAAATCTCCCAGGATATATATTTTTAAAAGATGAAATATAATAAAGAAAAGATAAGGAAATTAGAGACCCAACCAGGTAAGATGGGTACCCAAATATCAGTTTTCCTGAAATAGAGAAGGGGGGAATTTAAAGGCAAATGAGCAACAAATTCATTTAAGAAACATTTCTCAAATGTAGGAACATGAGTTTCCATACTGAAATAGTCCACCCAGTATCCAGTACAGTGGATGAAAATGAGCCAGTATCAAATAAAATCATCTAGACATTTCAGAGCCTATGAAGCCAGAGAAGATGCTACAAACTTCCAGGGTGAGAGGACCAGCCACATAAAAAAGGTTGGGATATAAAATGGCTTTGGTCTTCTCACCAGCAACACTGGATGCTGAAGAATATGGAGAGAATATTAAGAAAACCTAATTTCCTCTCTAGAATTTTATATCCAGACAAATAATAAATCAAGTGCAAAATTGAATTAGATATTTCAGACATGAAAGTTCTAAAAAATTTACTTCTGTGCACATTTACTCAACATACTTATAGATGTGCTAATGAAGACATGCTCCATGAAAATGAGAGTGAACAGAGAGGACAGAAAAGAGGAGAAGCAAAGGGAATGTTCAGCATACTATCAAAGGGAGGTCTCTTCATGGGAGCTGGGCATATAGGTTAACACATCCAGATTGAGTTACATCAAAAGATTGGAGAAAGGAATTCTGAGTGAATGAAATTGAGAATGAATTTCAAATTAATCAATCGATGATAAAATAAAACTTTGTTAAATATTACTGTTTCTAATAGCTTGAAATGATAATTAGACAATTTGAGAAGAGTCTGGGAAAATGTAATGGTAAATACAAGGAAAAGTCAGCAAAGCAAAGACAATGAGAGACACCAAATAAGTTTAAAAGGTTGTTCAGGAAAGAAAAAGTATTCCTATTGTACCACACCATGGCTATAAATACCATTTTTATAGTCATTATAAAATAAATGTTGAATAATGAGTAAATTAAGATAAAACAAAAAATAACACAATTCATCATGCTAATTTGCAAGATTAGATGTAGAAGCCTATATGGAATGCTTCTCTTGCTGAAATGGTGTTTTTATCTTAAAAAGCCAAATTATGAAATCATATTGTTAAAATGAAAATAGGAACTTGCTTCAGAGAATACTAGTGAAAGATGACCAAAATGGTGGATATTATGAGATTAAGCAACTGTATGACCTGGTTAACTGTGATTTTAGGTAATATATTTTTAACAAATTAAGGTAATGAATGTTTGTACTGCATGCAAGGTAGAGGCAATTAAATTTAGTAGCTCTGTCATGGAACAATACCCCTATTCCCCCAAGCCCTGGAAATAATGAGCTCCTGTGGAATATATTATCCTAATGGTGCTCATTGCCATGATGCTACAGAATGAAAGGAATGAAACATTGGTGCAAATGAAGGCAATCATTAATGCTGGCAATTTGATTCAGTGCAGCATAATTCCCTGTGGTTTTTATTTTTAATTATTCTGTTATTAAATGGCTTCCCATGTACACTCAGGCCCAGCAGAGGCAGTCACAAACTGCGGATCACTTTGTAGCTCCAAACAGGTTGCCTAGGGTCAGTCACAGGAAGCATCCGATAGTGGTCTGCACAAGAGTTCCTCACAAGAGGCCCCAGAACCAACACACCTGGGGGCCCGCTTCAGACAGCATCAGAGCCTGATGCAATTATTCACAAGTGGCATATCCAAAGGGAGATCTTGGCAGGCACCAGAAGCCATGGAGGTGAATCCTGCTTTGTGTGTTCAGCATCTACACAGCAGCTCATACACTGTGGTACAGGTTGATCCTCACAGTCAGCCAGCTTGAGGGTTGACCTCGCACATAAATGGACCAAAAGAAGTCAAGACTCAATTACAACAGGAGGGCTCACATAGCACACACAAGGGACATTCCTGGAGCACCCAGCTCAGGTGATCAAGGAGACTGCACCACTGGAAGGAGAACCTATTTGAAGAAATAATGACTGCAAACTTCCCTAACCTGGTGAAAGAAAAGCTCAGGAAGCACAGAGAGTCCCAAACAAGATGAAACCCAAGAGGCCCACACAAAGACACATCATAGTTAAAATGGCAAAGTTTAAAGACAAAGAGAGAATCTTAAATGCAGTAAGAGACAGTTCATTACCTATAAGGGAGATAGCTGATCAATTATTCTCTCTTATCATTGATGCCTCTATCTCTCTCAATATGGATCCAGCCATTCAATAAAAAGATCATACATCATGATCAAGTAGGATTTATTCTGGGGATGCAAGGTTGGTACAGTATCCACAAATCAATAAACGTGATACACCACATAAGCAAAATGAAAGATAAAAATCACATGATCATATCAATAGATGCAGAAAAAGCATTGGATAAAATCTAGCACCCATTTATAATAAAAACTTTCAGCAAAGTAGGAATAGAGGGAACATACCATAATGTAATAAAGTCCATATATGACAAACTCACAGCCAACATCATACTTAATGGGCAAAAAACTCAAAGCATTTTCCTTAAGATTAGGAACAAGACAGGGATATTGGCTTTCACTACTCTTATTCAACATAGTTCTGATAGTCCTAGCCACAGCAATCAGACAAGAAGAAGAGATAAAAGGTATCCAAATTGGAAAGGAAAAAGTAAAACTGTCATTATTTGAAGATGACATGATACTGAATATAGAGAAGGCTAAAGATTTCACACACAAAAAAAATACTACAACTGATAAATGAATTCAGTAAAGTAGCAGGATACAAAATAAATATGCAGAAATCAGTTGCATTTCTATATGCCAATAATGAGCCATCAGAAAGGGAAACTCAGAAAGCAATCCCATTTATAACTGCATAAAAATGATTCAAAGGAAAACCTTAAAATATAATTATTTAAGTATTATAAGTGATCTTGCTTAATGGTTGTAAAATAAGGCAAATTACTATAGCATCTATTAAAACATACAACTATATCTATATGTATATTTTTCTTCTAATAAAGAGCAGACCATAAAAAAATACCTAGGAATAAATTTAACTAAGGATGTAAAAGACCTGTACTCAGAAAACTATCAACATTGAAGAAAGAAACTGAAGAAGATATAAATAAGTGGAAGCATATACTGTGTTCATGGATAGAAATAATTAACATAATTAAAATGTACATACTATCCAAAGCAACCTACAGATTCAATGCAATTTCTGTCAACATTCCAATGACTTATTTCACAGAACTAAAACAAATATTCCAAAAATTTATATGGAACCACAAAAGACCCTAAATAGCCACAGTAATCTTGAGAAAGAAGAACAAATTTGGAGGAATCATGTTACTTGATATCAAACTATACTATAAGGCCATAATAATAAAAACAGTAGGGTTCTAGCATAAAAACAGATATATAGCCTGGCTGGTGTTGCCTAGTGGTTGAGTGTCAACCTATGAACCAGGAGGTCACAGTTTGAGTCCCAGTCAGGGCATATGCCTTGGTTGCGGGCTCGATCACAGTAAGGCAGCCTATCAATGATTCTCTCTCATCATTGACATTTCTATCTCTTTCCCTTTCCCTTCCTCACTGAAATAAAAAAAAAATTAAAAACAAAACAAAAAGCCAGACATATAGATCAATGGAACAGAATAGAAAGCCCAGAAATAAATCCACACAAAAAAATTATTGACAATATTACAGATATCCCCAAGTTTCCCCCCACCCATGCATCTTTATCCCCTCCTCACAGTCCCTCTATGCCTTTATGGTCAATTAAATATTTGATAAAGCAGGCAAAAACATACAATGGTTCAAAGATAGTCTATTCAATAAATGATGTTGGGAAAATTGTACAGATACATGCAAAGAAAGGAAACTAGACCACCTTCTAACACCATCCACAATAATACACTCAAAATGGATAAAAGTCTTAAATGTTAAGTCAAAACCATAAAAATTCTAGAAGAAAACAGCCAGTAAAGTCTCAAATATTCCTCATAGCAATACTTTTTTTCTGATATATCTCCTCAGGCAAGGGAAACAAAACAAATGGGACTACATCAAACGAAAAAGTTTTGCATAGCAAAGGAAACCTCAACAAAATGAAAAGACAACTCACTGAGTGGGAGAACATATTCTCCAATAATACATCTGATAAGGGTTAATATCCAAAGTTTATAAAGAACTTATACAATTAACACCAAAAGAAACAAAAAATCCAATTAAAAAATGGGTAAAGCCCTAACCGGTTTGGCTCAGTGGATAGAGCATCGGCCTGTGGACTGAAGGGTCCCAGGTTCGATTCTGGTCAGGGGCATGTACCTTGGTTGCCTGCACATCCCCAGTGGGGGGTGTGCAGGAGGCAGCTGATTGATGTTTCTCTCTCATTGATGTTTCTTCTTTTTTTTTTTTTCATCAATGTTTCTAACTCTCTATCCCTCTCCCATCCTCTCTGTAAAAAAATCAATAAAAAATATATTTTTAAAAATGGGTAAAGAACATGAATGGATACTTCTCTAAAAGGACATACAGATGGTCAATAGAGAAAATGAAATGATGCTCAACATCACTAATTGTCAGAGAAATGCAGATTAAAACCACAATGAGATATTACCTCACACCTGCCAGAATGGCTACCATCAATAAATCAACAAATGGCAAGTGATGGCCAGGATGTGGAGAAAAGGGAACCCTTGTGCACTGTTAGTGGGAATGCAGATTGGTGCAGGCACTGTGGAAAGCAGTTGGAGTTACCTCAATAAATTAACAATGGAACTGCCTTATGATACAGCGATTGCACTTCTGGGAATATATCCAAAGAAACCTGAAACAGCATTATTTACAATAACCAAGATTCAGAAGCAGCCCAAGTGCCTATCAGTAAATCAAAGAAGCTGTGGTACATTCACACAATGGAATATTACTCAGCCATAAAAAGAAGGAACCTTACCTTTTGCAACAGCATGGATGGGCCTGGAGATCATTATGCTAAGTGAAATAAGCCAGTCAGCGAATGACAAGTACCATATGATTTCACTTGTATGTGGAATCTAATGAACAAAATAAGCTAACAAACAAAATAAAAACAGACTCATAGATATAGAAAACAGACTGGCAGCTGTCAGAGGAGAGATGTGTTGGGGGCTAGGAGGAAAAGCTGAAGAGAGTAAGCAAACAAACAAACACCAGACAATGGTGATTACCAGAGGGTAAGGGGTGGAGGGATGTAGAAGAGGGTAAAGGGAGGATAAATGGTGATGGAAGGAGACTTGATTTGGGGTGGTAAGCACACAATACAATATACAGATGATGTATTATAGAACTGTACACCTTAAACCTATATAATTTCACTAACCAATGTCACCTCAATAAATTCTATAGAAAAATAAAAAATGAAAAAAATGGAATCTAACTCTCAATATCATAATTACCAAACATTTATTTGTAAAGAATGTCCACAATTTCCACATTAAAATATTTTCCCAATGCATTTGATACTTTCCCTCATTTTTAAAAACATTGTATTTTGTATGGTCACATGTCTTAAAATGAATGATTTCTGAATGGAATGATACCAATACTATTGGTTTAGAAGTTGCGCTTTTATGTCAAAAATAATGCACAACTGATCTTTTTTAATTCTAAAGTGAGCATGTGCAGCCATGGCTGAACTGAAAACTGCATGGTTTTATTGGATACACATTCACTCAACTTTCAATATTCTTGGTGGCAAGCCTTCAAGTGCAAAGACATTGTGAGGCTTACCCAGAGAAGCAAGGTGTGACTACTGACCTGAAGATGGCTGATAATCTAGACCCGAAGACAGGTGTGTAAAGAATCAGATCAAACACACAAGAATGAAGAAAGCACTCTCAATATCCCCAGCAGCAAACATGGCTGCTTAGCCCATCGGGTGCCTTAGTGGAATCGGAAGAAAAAGATGCACGCGTGGATGGCCGCAGCTCTGTGCACCCTGCACACAGCGGGGCAAGTTGCACTGTCAGTGCTTTGGAACTGAAGAGAAAAATCACTTCCAAATGGGCAAACTTCCAGGAAGGCTTCCGGGAAGAGGTGGCGTTTGGATTTGGAAGGATGCACAGCCTGTCTGTGAAGAGAGAAGCCTGGGAAGCACAGTCTGTTTTTCATTCTGGCCCATCTCCCAAGGATGAAACCGGGACCTGGAGACTCATTGTGAAGAAATCTAATTTGAACAGCTGAGGCGACTGTACCCTTCTCATCAGTTTTCTGCACAGGACCCTGCTGCCTGTGACTCGGCATGTTTAGCATCCTCCATTTACTCAACGCTGAAAATAGGATTTTACTTTTCTTTCGACAGAGACTGAGCACAGGCGTGAGAGGAAACCACTGATCTGTGGGGAGCCTCGCTCGCTTGGCATTTCACTGCCCGCCAAGTTTTTCAGCTGTCTGTCCGTTTGTAGGACCCCCTGAGTTTCCACAACTCATAAAACATGTAATGACCACATCTGAGATTTTTCTAATTGAGAGTTAGAAAGCGTGACTGAAGCATACGTGGCCCCAGTAAACTGTTGGACAGAGGCTGTGCGTTTTCTGACAAATGATTGGTTATGGGTGGTGGAGAGGGGAACATCAGACACTGCACCAGACTGAGGCTCCACTGGTCTGATGCCATGTTTGAAAACGCCCAGATGGCCCAATTTGAACACGGATGCATTGAGCAGCATTGCGAATCAGATTGAGAGGGAAGATTCTGGGGCCAAAAAGAGGTTCTAGTACCGTGATAAAAAGCTTACAACCGAAGCAACGCATGATGATTAGTAGAAGGTAAATCTGGCTGGGTTTAATGCTGACCTTCAACAAAATAATTTACCTTTCAGCAACCACAGAGGGAGTTTATAGGAGAAAAGACTAGCGACGTATAATTTTACAGCCAAGATAAAGGATCAAAATGCAAACATAATATTTAGAAATAGTTTCTGGCCAGGAGCATCATGGAACAGCTAGTGTCCATAAAATAACTGGATGGGAGACAATGTCTTAAAAATATAATTTTTTTTTTTTAGTTTGGAAAATATGGTCTGATGATGATGTGTTTTATTTTGTCTACAACAGAGAACATGTAGCATTTTCAAACTGTTTTTGTTGAAAGTCAATCAACTAAACAACACAAAAAAGTTAATGGATTATATAGTTTTAAAAATACACTATGATAGGTTTATTTTTTTAAAAACTGGATAAACAAAAAAATGTGCTTCAGATCACGTATGTGAGCTTTTTACACAGAACTTATTTTTGCATCTCCAGTTTCTTTGCCAAAGGTGATGATTAATAGGTGATTCAAGCTTTAAGTAATATATGTCCATTCAATTGGCCATCCTGATTGAATTAGGGGATGAATGGGAAAATATATTTTTTTCTGGGAGTCTGTGCAGTATTTCACAGTTCATAAAACACTCTCACATTTCAGTGAAATTATCCCGGGGCAATGCTGGAGATAGAGTTTCCCCATCTTTAAGCTAAGAAAACTGCAATGCAGAGTTGTGACAACCTGACCCAAAGCACCAATGTATCAGCCATAGATCTGGGCTCGGCTTGATCTTCAGATTCCCTGACTGGGCAGCTTCCCTGGGCAGCTTCTCTGAATTATCATGTAGACGCAAGGCAAAAAAAATTTTGCTTCAGAGATTTCTTCCCTTTTCCCTCAACTTCCTCAAGTGGACTGTTGTAGCAGAGAAGTAGCCAGCTACCTAAAGTCTTTCTGAATTTGAAAGTCACCACCAAGCAATTAAATAATCACATTTAAAACAAAACTTGTTCTAAAAATATTGAGTCTAAATAATAACTCATAGGTTATTTATTTCTCCACTCTGCGTGGTGGGTAAGTGTGAGTAGTATAAAGTACTGTGAATTTACCTTTCCGTGGTATTCTACCACAAAGACCACAGTTCCTGAGTAACTAATCATAATTTCAGGAATGTTAATCACAGCCAACAAGTTTAAAGACCTTC
The DNA here is from genome assembly GCF_027574615.1 of Eptesicus fuscus. Taxonomy (NCBI): domain Eukaryota; kingdom Metazoa; phylum Chordata; class Mammalia; order Chiroptera; family Vespertilionidae; genus Eptesicus; species Eptesicus fuscus. Next base: position 33,895,180 of record NC_072491.1, on the reverse strand, counting down.
CTTAGCAACACCAAATGACAGGGCAAGGATGAATAAATCATGGAAAATGGAGCTTATGCTTTTGAAGATCTTAAGTTCAATGAACATATCTCTCCCTCCCCCTGCTTTTCCCTCCCTCCAAAGTGTAGAGAAGGAGATGGAAGATGAGCAGATATTTAAAAGCATTCGATGTGTAGTTTCCCAATTAGTTATAGCAGCAATCATTTAATTAGAATTTCCACAATATCAAAAGCAGTTTATTTCATTAGCACTAATTCCATTTTGAAGGGCAATGTCAATAAAACATATATTTTTAATTGCATCATCATCCATGGTTTAATATAGATTCTCAATGTAACTGACTTAGAATTAAAAGTATAATTCTAGCCCTAACCGGTTTGGCTCAGTGGATAGAGCGTCGGCCTGCGGACGGAAAGGTCCCAGGTTCGATTCCGGTCAAGGACATGTACCTTGGTTGCAGGCACATCCTCAATAGGAGTTGTGCAGGAGGCAGCTGATCGATGATTCTCTCTCATTGATGTTTCTAACTCTCTAGCCCTCTCTCTTCCTCTCTGTAAAAAATCAATAAAATATATTTTTTAAAAAAGTATAATTCTAGAGAAACCTAGCAATGTGCTTTATAATAATGCAGCATGTCATACTAATTTCTTGAACTTGTTTGACCTTTTTTGAACAGCTTTTGTGGGGCTATATAAAATTAATTTCCTAATTTTCAAAAAGTAGGAAGCTAAATGATGTAAATGATTGGTGGCATCTTGAAAAATATTTCATTAGAAATGATGCATAACTATTCCGAGGGAGGTCACAGGCATTTAACATCTGTCTAATGACAATAACATATAAGATTTATTTCTTTGATAGGGTTAGGTTAGTCGATGGATAATACAGAGCAATAGTTGCTCAGGACTAGATCTTAAATTGGCAAAAAACGTAGACAATATTATAAAGGGAGAAAAATGTGAAATTTGAACAACAGGTAATTGGCTTAATAACGACTTACATCACATTACTTCAATGGTGCTTATTAATAAATTGACACCTATCACATGAGAGGTTTTCAGAAGACTGCATCTCTTCATCTGTCCTCAGTATTTTTCCAATTACTCAGATTTCTTAAGTAAAGAAATAGAGGGCATACTCCTGCTCGATTAGTAATTAACTTTATGATTAGTAAATATGCTGAATCAAAACTATCTTGACATGATGTCGCCATGGGCAGAAGTCTACCAAATTAATATTTAATGGGAAAAATACAAGGTCCCACACTTGGTTGTATACCGTGGGGAATACGTAGCCTATTAGTGTCAGGAATTAAATTTGATAGGAACTCCATATGAATCATTAATATAGCCTCAAAAAAAGCAAACATCTTAGGCTGAGTTAATAAAAGCAAAACATCTGGAAGTGAGAGGGTGGTTGTGCTCTGCCCTGTGCTGCAGGGACCACCCAATTCTGGGTGCTGCTCTGCAGGAGGAGATAGAAGGGACTCAGATGATAGATGAACTTGAACTTACGTCATATGTGCCACAACTCAATGTTCACCCTTTCAGATAGACTAAGCACTCAAGTGGAGCATGAAAACTCTCTTCCAATATTTGAAAATCTGCTATTTAGAAGCAAGGTTTCTGTACAAGTAAACTTTTTTCACTTGCAAAGGCATCATCACACTAAAAAAATATATATGTGAAAAATAAAAACTTTTTTTCACCATTTTTACCCTCCTTTCTATTTTCTTTGAACTTCTAAATATTTATTGACTTAATGTTTGTTTTTTTTAGATCCGATTTATGGTTAACTAACTTTATTACATTATTTTGGGTGTTGAGATGAGTCTGTGAACAAAATAGACAAGAATTCCTGCCCTTAAGGACCATATGTTCTAGCATTTGAGAGGTGCTAGAGGTTGGGAGGAGGGGAGAGACAAAGAACAAAAAGTTAATATAATAAATAAGCAAATTATTAAGTACTAGAGGCCTGATGCACGAAAATTCCTGCAAGAATAGGCTTTCCTTCCCCCAGCTGCCAGTACTGGCTTCTCTCTGGCACCCAGGACCCCGGCTGGCTTCCCTCCCACCCCAGCTTTGTCAGGAAGGATGTCCAGAATGACGTCTGGAAGACATCTGGTCTAATTAGCATATTACCCTTTTATTATTATAGATGTTAGAAAGTGACGCATTCTATAAAAAAGAGAAAAATAAAAACCTTTTTTTTCTTTAGTGGGTGAAAGAAGTTTGCAGTTTTAAACAGGGGATGGTGAGGATAGTCTTATTGAGAAAGTGATATCTGAGAAGAGTCTTAAAGAAGGGGAGGCAGGGAGCCATGAGAATACCTTGGAAGAGAATACCAGGTATGCAAAGCCCGAGGCAGCCATTCTTCCTGAAGTAGGAGGCTATCATGACTGGAGCAGAGTAGGCAAATAGTAGGATAGAGGATGAAGATAAAATGGTAATAGGGGGGTTGGGAGGGATGTTTCCATAGATCATGAAGGACATATAGGCTGCTGTCAGAACTTGGCTTTGACTCCAAGTGGAATATTTATTCCATGCAGAGTATTAAACAGAGAGCTTCCATGATCCGACCTATGTTTTAAAATGATCATTCTGGCTACAGTTTTGAAAATAGACAGCATAGAGATAAGCATAAAGAAATTCAAGTCTCATCCACTTATTCCCTGTAAAGTAAAAAGGAAGCAATTTAACACTGTCATTTTCTATTTATTATATACCTTATTAGAGTTTTACTAGGAAAAAATGTAACAGGACATATCACAAAGAAATTATAGAAATATAGGACTGGAAGAAACCTTGAGAAACAATCTATTCTACCTTGCCTCAATGAGATAGTATTCCAATAAGTGATTTCAGACATATATGAATCTGCTTTATGTTAGAATACTTCTAATAAAAGAAATTTCACAGCTCCTTATCATCCACACTCCAAAGCTTCACAGATGTCTCTATTGGACTTCTTCTTTCTGTAAATTACACTTCATTCTTTATTCTTCTTTAGTTTCTTTCTTTATTTAAATGGGAACTTAGAACAAAGAGTACTAAATGTAGACTCAAAACTCCAGATTGCTAGTCACATAGGGATCTAACCTCACTGGCATCCTGTGTTACCTCTGTCTGGCCACACTGTCTCTACGTAGAAATTAAGGAGCAGTTGTAGACCCTCCTTTAGCTCCTAGGAAGAAATGAGCTCTGTCAGTCCAAGATCTACTATAATTAGAGTCATTGTCGGTATTATTCTCTTCTCAATAGAAACGAAGAATTAATCCAATCCCTTACTAGGATTTTAACTCAGCAAGATGGTGTATGTTGCCTAGAGATATGAAATCTTCAGGAAGCATTAAGTCATTGATTTTGAGTCAGGGGGAAAAACATTTGGAATTCACCAAACGGTTTTAATCCAGATTTATTCTTACTTTATTACAATGAACAGCCTTTAAGAAAAAAAAAATCCTGACCATAATTTAAAAGAAGTTTAACAGAACAGTTCAATGTAGTTAACATAGATTCCCTTCAAAAATATAGGTGTTAAATCACTGTTGAAATTAGATATTTGTCTGAATGAAAATTTTCTAGAAGACTACTAAAAATTAAAAATCAGTAGCTTAGGTTTCCAATTTAAAAATAGTGAGTGTGTGTGTGTGTGTGTGTGTGTGTGTGTGTGTGTGTGTGTATTTGGGAGGTGGGAAACAAACTGTGTGATTTTAAAAAATTCAAATCTCATGTGGTCTCGATGTCAGAGGAGTGACAGCAGAAATGGCAGCATTGACCGTGGTCCTTGTAAGTATCCTAGATAGGGTCACGCATCAGCGAATCCTAAGCCCCCACGTTCCCCTGAGTTCAGCTTTCAAACCTGAGAAGAGTCCCAAAAAACCACATGGCAACAATGGCTAACTTTGTGCACAGCATTGAGTCCATGTTGACTGTATGTGAAGTGGAGTTCTTGTCTTCACTCCTATATTCCCAAGGCTTGTTATTAAAACCATTCATTCTTAGCTCCAGGCTCAATTTCGGATTTATTGTCAATTAATCCTCTGCCCTTTCAAGCCCTCACTGGGTACTGTGGATTCCATTTTCAGAGATGCCCAATATTCTTCTTTGTTTTATGTCCATCGACAATTTCCTGCTTCACTTCATTATTATTATCACCAGCCTAGGTCAGTGGTCGGCAAACTGCGGCTCGCGAGCCACATGAGGCTCTTTGGCCCCTTGAGTGTGGCTCTTCCACAAAATACCACGTGCAGGCGCATACACAGAGGGCGATTGAAACTTCGTGGCCCATGCGCAGAAGACAGTTTTCAGCTCTCAAAAGAAATTTCAATCGTTGTACTGTTGATATTTGGCTCTGTTGACTAATGAGTTTGCCGACCACTGGCCTAGGTGATCTCAGTACCCTCCTAACTGGTCTCTTGAATAGGCTTTCCTTTCTAATTCATTCTCCATGTTGTTCCTGTACTTATTTTCCCAAAGCTTTGCTCCTATTATTTGTTTATCAAGTATCACTGAATCATAGCCAGATACCATGTACTGTAGGTGCTGGTGATGTGGAGGCAAATAAGACTTGGCAATTTCACCTGTGGAAATTGCCATTAAATTTGGCAGAGAGATGTGATTAAATGATTACAACACAGTATACTTAATGACTCATTATGAGCATGTACACAGTGCCATGGTCATAGAAAAAAGGAACCAAGGCTGCCTACAGTGATTAGGAAAGTCTTGGATAGGAGAAGGTGATATGAAATCTGTGTACTGAGGGATAGGTAGGCTTGCACTAGGCAGACACTAGGGAAATGTTAATTCTAGGTGGAGAGAGCAATATTTGCAGAGACATGGAGATATGAAATACCGTAAGTTTGAAGAGCTCTAACTTTACCAGTATTGCTAGAGCACCGATGTGAATTAAGAACAGTAGGAGAATTGACAACAGAGGCTGGGCAGGAACCTCTCTAGGGTGGGGTTCATGTGGAAGACTATGCAACTTTATTCCCTGTTTCATAGATAATGGATGTAATGGAGTAATATTTGGTTTTAGGAAGATTGCTCCAGGAAGTGTTCTACTCATTTACCAGATGGGTCAAGAACTGACAGGAAGGAGACCAGTTAGTCTCCTGCCGGAGTCCAAGGAAGAAATGATTAGGGCAGTCCAGGTCAGTGAAGAAATGCCAGGGGGTAGACCCCATTCTGGAGTCTGCAATCTGGAGAGTTTTCACTGTCTCTTCATTTGCTTGATCAGAATTCAATTAATGCAACGTTTTCTTTTTTGTTTTCTAGGATTGATCAGGTGTAGCTCAAGTCATTGTGTATTTCCATGTAAATGACATTTGTTCTTTTCTTCGAGTATATATGTCTCATGTTTCCCCTCGGCTCATGATTTTTAAATTGGGTTCCTTAGGACCTTAAGAGTACTAGTAGTTAGAGGTGCTTCAGGGTCCTTGCAAGAGGTGCTTAGAAAGGATGGATGGGAGGCCACAAGCAATTTCTCTTCACTTCAACAAAGCCAGCTCTGCTTTTATTTGCTTTATTTGTGTGAGGTTCCACATAAGATTTTGTTTGAAAAAAGGTGTTTAAGCAACTTTTGCTCAAGGAAGTGGGTAAGACATGCATTTTAGTATTCACTTAGTATTGACGTCAGACTTGGAGGAATAGCCTAATCCATTTTATGCCAAGTTGTAGAGAGAGGCTGGGCTGAGCCTTTGACAAGACAATGGAGAAATACTATCCTATATAATAAAAGGCTAATATGCAAATTGTCCCCTCAGGAGTTTGACCGCTTGCTATGATGTGCTCTGACCACCAGGGGGCGGTGCGAAACAAAGGAAGTCCCCGATTGGCCCTGATTGCCAGCCAGGCCTAGGGACCCTACCCATGCATGAATTTCATGCACCGGGCATCTAGTATATCATATGACTGCAAGTCACATGATGATGAGATTTCTGGGGCCAAGTGTACATAAAGGTCAAAAATCACATTGAAAAGCTTGCTCTTTCCAATCTTTCCAGATAAGAAAACTTCCTCTTATAATGAGGCATAAATTCTTAGGTTGTGGGGAGCACATTATGGAATGCTTTAAAGAGATATAAAGTATTTTACTTAAATATGACTTGGTCAAGATACCATTGTAATATCAATGAAATCATATTCCAATTAAAATTAAGTGAGCTGAATTATCTCTGTCCTTCCTACATAACTCAGAGAATCAAAGGAACCACAGCCACAGCTAATAAATGGGGCATTATAATAACACTTGTGGCCCGGTGCATGAAATTCGTGCAAGGAGGGGGAGGGTGTCCCTCAGCCCAGCATGCACCCTCTACAATCTGGGACCCCTCAGGGGATAACTGGCAGTCAGACATCCCTCTCACAATCCAGAACTGCTGGCTCCTAACCGCTCACCTGCCTGCCTGATTGCCCCTAACTACTTCTGCCTGCCAGCCTGATTGTCCCTAACTGCTCCCCTGCTGGCTTGATTGCCCCTAACCACCTCTGCCTCGGCCCCATATTTGGGAACCAGGATCCCCTCCTCCAGCCGACCACAGGCACCTGGGATCTGGGATTCCCTCCCTCTGGTCAGCCATAGGTGCCCAGGCTGGCTGCAGCCACAGGGGATGGTGGGCAGGTGGCTTCGCCTGGGCTGCAGCCACCAGTGCTGGTGCCTGGCACCGCGGGGTGGGCGGCTTCTCCATCTACCAGGCTGTAGCCAGCCACAGGTACTGGGGCCTGGACAACAGGCAGGCGGCTTCTCCGTCTTCCCTGGGATGCAGTGTGGGTGACTTCTCTGGCTGTCTGTGGCCTGGGATCATGGGGCAGGCGGCTTCTCCGTCTTCCCTGGGATGCAGTGTGGGTGACTTCTCTGGCTGGCTGTGGCCTGGGATCAAGGGGCAAGTGGCTTCTTCTTCTCCTGGGCTGCAGCCAGCCTCAGGTGCTGGTGCCTGACTTCTCCAACTCCCACAAGCCCGGAGCGGTGGGGGGCGGGGCTGCTGCCATGTTTTCAGGTTAATTTGCATACTCACTCTGATTGGCTGGTAGTGTAGCGGAGTGACAGTAATTTGCATGTTTCTCTTTTATTAGTGTAGACTAGAGGTCCGATGCACGAAATTTGTGCACTTTGGGGGGGGGGGCGGTGTCCCTCAGCCCAGCCTGCACCCTTTCTAATCTGAGACTGCAGGCTCCCAATTGCTTGCCTGCCTGCCAGCCTGATCACCCCTAACCACTCCCCTGCCAGCTTGATTGACGCCTAACTGCTCCCCTACCATCCCAATTGCCCCAAACTGCCCTCCCCTGCCAGCCCGATCGCTCCCAACTGCCCTTGCCTGCTGTCCTGGTAAGCCCCAACTGCCTTCCCTTGCGGGCCCAGTCACCCCCAACTGCCCTCCCCTGCCAGGCCTTTCGCCCCTAACTGCCCTCCCCTGCTGGCCTGGTCTCCCCCAACTGCTCTCCCTCCCCTGCAGGCCTAGTCGCCCCCAACTGCCCTCCCCTGCTGGCCTGATTGCCCACAACTACCTTCCCCTGACGGCCATCTTGTGGTGGCCATCTTTGACCACATGGGGGTGGCCATCTTGTGCAAGGGCGTGAGGGTTAATTTGCATATTACCTCTTTAGTATATAGGATATGGGGTACTAGTAACGTATTAGTAACTAATAATTCACCTTTAGACTCATTTGGCTTGTTATGTAAGAAAGCTAACTGATACAGTGGTCTATCCCAGGCCTTGATGAATCTTGCTAGGAAACCAAGTAAAAAACAATGCAAAGTAGTCTCTTTCCTTTTGTATCAACAAGTGGCCTTAGATGAGGCAATAGAGAAAGACAGGTCCCAGAACATGCAGGATGTAATGGGCTTTGCTAAAGATTTTAAGTTTAACAGTCTCAAATATACCAAATGTTTCTCCCTTGAAGATTTCTGAAAATTATGTTTAAAGTTACGAAGTTTAGAAATCTGGGGACCATTGGAAACCTATGTGAAAACATGCAAGCCCTTGGTTTGATTTAACTTGGGCCAGAACGCCCACCATTGTACTCCGCCTCAACTCACTCCACTCGGCTTGCTCTCTAAGCCACATGTTTGGAACAGCGTTTAGAATCGAGAAAATGGAATGACGCTCTTTCTCAAGTCATATCCCAGAGCAGAGGCACTTAAGACCCTCCCGGGTTCATTTGAGTCAGCTTCTCTACAATAACACCTGCTTCATGCGGAAAGCATTTCCATGAAGGAGGAGATAATGGGTAATGTGAGATGAGAAAGTACAGGTTGCTACTTAGCTTTTAAGAACTTATGAAAAACACTGAACTGCTTACTTGAAACTGTGGAACTCTAAGAGCTGTGAACGTTTCTAAAGGCCTCAGGGAGTAGGACAACTTGATCCTATATTATAGGTGGCAAGGATCCGGAGTCTCATAGCCCTCTGCGTTACAACAGGGGAGCAAATCGTTATCTTCATAACATATCCCATGGCTTCTGGTTAGGAGCCAAAGTGGCAGGGAAGACTATGGAAATTGGTGAAGCAGTTAGCAAACATAGTGCTGCTCTCCACCTGTGCGAAGCAATAACAACGGCAGCTGCTTTTACATCTTCCCTCGTAGATGCTGTGCAACGAGGCTCCTGACTTTGCACCTTGCCCAGAGTGTAGCTCATTCAGACAGAGTGAGGCTGCTGCCTCGTCCGTGGACTGCTTTGCTTGTGTGAAATATGCGCAGCTGTCAGGGGAAACCTGATGGGCTCTGCAAACTGAGAAACGGGCTGAGAGTCCCTCGGTCACCACGCTCGGTTTCCTACCTACCCAGCGTCTGGACAACTGTCTACTCTTCAGGGCTGCCAGCCAGGCAGACGGAGACAGAGACAGAAACTTCCATGGAGGCGCTGAGGCTGAATACCTCGTGCTTTTCAGTGATGAACTTGGAAAACGTCCCAGATTGTACATCTGCCTTGGCATAATAGCTTGTACTTCAGAGAATGAGGCTTTCAAGGGAGACAGTGAGAACAACCACTTCTATTCACAGAGGGAGGGTGACATTTCTTCCTTCTTTCAGGGACAAGTGCTGGCCTTGTTGCGCTCTGCCCCCGTCATTGTAGCTGCTGGTGAATGTGTGTAGTCAGAAAGTGCCCACTTGGCGCACGAGCCCCACTGGGTGTGTGTGTGGGGGGAGCCCCGGGGTGGGGTCCACAGCACAGCCAGCTCCTCCAAAAGAGACTGCTTGGGCTGGGGGTGTCAGTCTGGAAGGGAGACCACAGGAAACATGTAGCAAGGTCAAGGAGCTTGTTTTACTCTTTATCGCTCATCAACTCGTAGTATCCGTGTTTCCTCTTTTTGTTGTTTTTATTTGCTTGTTTGTTTTTCAGTGTAGTGACCAAGTAGCAATGCCAATGAGCTTCTTTTGGTTCCACAGGAGGAAACTGAGATCTGCTATATTATAATTTTCCTTAGGGAATGTACAGTGGGTTAGTCATCTTACTTAATGATCAAATCTCACATCTATATTCAAATTGAGATCATTTCAGGGTCAAAGAGACAGAAGTACAGAAGTAGGAACTCTGACAGGGGCGTGGGAAATCTGGGCACCAGGGTGGGGTTGGTAGGAACAGCTGGATGCTCTTCAAAGTCTCTCTTCACTGGATAAAGGTATAGTGAGCTCCAAAGAGATCCCTTTTACAAAGACAGAGAAAGAGGCTTTTAAGAACAAGCACATAATCTAAGATTTTTTTAAAAATCCTCACCTGAGGATTTAATTTTTCATTGATGCTAGAGAGAGGAAGGAAGAGGAGAGAGAGAGAGAGAGAGAGAGAGAGAGAGAGAGAGAGAGAGAGAGAGAGAGACACCAATCAGTTGCCCTCCATTCACACCCTGGCAGGGGATTTAACCTATAACCTGGATATGTGCCTTGATCACGAATTGAACCTTTAATCCTTCAGTGCATGGGACAACTCTCTAACAACCGAGGTACATCAGCCAGGGAATATCTAAGATTTTAAAACCAGATTCATCAGGAAAACATTGGTTGTTGAATGTACAGTAACAGGGAAAACTATATAAAGTAATTGTTCAAGAATTTCTAATGGGGTCAAATCCATGCCTGCCTGAAAGGCAACCATGTACAGGTAATGTCCAAGTGTAAATTCTTCTTAAAAGTAGGAGAAAAGGAAAGATGTGAGATGAAATCAGACTGCTGAATTAAATACTGGAGAGTGTGGGAGGAAGGAGAAAAGAGACCTGGTCTCTGGGTGCTATGTTTTATGATCAGAAGCACATAGCCAGCTAGACAGAATATCCATAAGACTAACAGCTTTTATTTCAGGCATCTACTTACAAGGCATGATCACAACACAAGCACTTCTGGTCAATTCACAATAACAGCAGGGATGAGTAGAAATGTAGAAACTCTATCTAGCTATCATAACTAACTTTAAAATAAGGCCCCAAAAGAAAAGGGGTTATAGTTCTGTTAAGATTTATTTCTCCCTCAACATTACAGAAGCAAATGCAATAGCAAATTAAAAGTAGTATATAGAATGTGTGAATTCCAAATGGAATGCACATTTGCAGTTATTTTACATGTTGAAAGGGACTTAAAAACTTGAAAAAGAGTTTTAAACAATATAAAATCTTCATGATTAGCCTAGAAGTTTACTTAAGGAAAGATAGTTCAATGTTCCATATTTTAGTAGGAAAAACGAAGCCATCCATAACTGTGCTACCTGAAGAAAGGATGAAAACGTTGGAATGTTTATTCCTGAGATAAGACAGATGATCACATTGTGTGTGTTTGTGTGTGTGTTTGTGTGTGTGTGTGTTTGTGTGTGTGTGTGTGTGTGTGTGTGTGTGTGTGTGTGACAGAAAGGGGACTTGTTCTTTATGAGACCCTTCGTAGAGCTCTCTTGGGACCCTGGTGTTTTCCTTCATAGCACTTCTAACATTTGTAATCCAATGCTCACTTTGGATATACTGTATCTCCTTAAGACAAGGTACACATTTGTTTTATTTGCTGATATATTGCCAAGGTCTATTCCAGGGTTTGGAACAAGAGAAATGCTAAATTAGTATTTTCTGAGAGAATGAATGAGTTTGGACCTTTATGAGACAGAAACAATATTTAGCAAACATTTACCATGACAAACACTATGCCAGGTATTTATGTATATTTATTTTATTTCATCTTCCCTGTGATTCTCATAGATATTATCAGCTCCATTTTGGAGATGAAGCAGCTGATGCTTCCAGAGACTACCTGCACCATCTCTGTCTGTCTCGCTCCAAGACCACTGTTTCTCGGACAATGATGGTCATCCTCTGCTGCCCGTAATGGAAACAGATGCCAACTCAATAGAGGATGGACTTTGTAAGAAATCTAACAATTTGGGGATGCACTCTCTTATGAGGAACTGAATTATCTGTCACGGGAATTATGGAGTCTACTTGACCATCTGTCAGGAACATATAATAGAGAAGACAGGAAAGGAGGTTGAATTAGAAAACCTCTAATGTTCCTCTCAATGCTAAAACTTTAATTTACTGTCTAGCCATATGCTGAAGTGGCAGAATAATACAGTTCTTCCCCCTCTTGGGATTTCCCCTTTCACTTTTCCTCTTGAAGCAGATGGTTGCTATTGTGCCGGTTGCCCCGGGAGGAGGGTGCACAGAACAACAATCAGAAGTCTGCTGTCTCCTGACTTTTCTCTTTCGGAAGCCTGAACCTTTAGGGGAAGCTGGAAGATCAGGGGCATAGACAAAATATTTGAGAAAGAGATTTTAAAAAGAGAGCACATGGCTTCCCTACATGTTTGAAAGAGATAATCTGGACTGGTGAATTAGAATTGGATGAAGGAAGTGTAGAGCAGTTAATGATAAGCAAGGTGCTGATGCTTCAAAGATAGAGATACCCTTAAGTACCCTTCTTGGATAGAGCTATGTGAAAGGAGAACTACCCCGGAAAGGGTGTGAGGGGCTTGAGAATACAATAGACCACACTTGTTTTCAGGTTAAAACCCTGGGGAGATAGAAGGACCCTGTGAGGTGTTGTCTGCACCGAGTGTCTAGGCATATACAGCCAGCAAGAGCACCAGGTGACCCCAAGATGAAACAGACACCCCCTAATCCAGGGCCTTGGCCCTTCAGGAAAATCTCCAAGCTCAGACACAGCTCTGGGGAAGGGAAGGAACTTTGCAGGAACAAGAAAAGTAGAGTAGGGGCATAAGGATTTGTTATGAAACTCAAAGACTAATCAAACCGAAGATGGAAGATTTCTTTTTAATCCCTGTCGTTCCTGTGTTTTCTGCGGCATTTAGCTAGTTGAAATGAAGCACACATTTTTTCCAATGAGAATACTTTAGTGTGTGTGTTCTGAATAATTTAAATGTGATCATGTGATGAAATTCACACTTTAAAGGGGTTAACATGTTTACTTAGGAGACTGTTTTGATTGATTTTCCATTAGTTCTCCTAATATATACTTAAGAAGATAGTAAATGTATATATACTACATATATATCCCCTAGGTTTAGAGCCTTATATAAAACCACACCCTTTTGTTTCCCACAGAGATAATGGTTTGGTGAAGTAGGAGTGGTGATACATAACATCTCAGTATTATTTTCTCTAATAACATACTTTACTTTTTCCATAGGTTTTACAGAGTTTGTCATGTCACTCAGGATCCTTCATGACACGGACACCAAAAGTGCAAGAGACTTAATGGGGGTGGGGGGGATGTGTGTGAAGTATGAGATGCAGAGGGAGCAGGCTTCCAGTCCACAATGCAGGTCCGACACCTTTGAAAGGATAAGGGGAAGGAGGAGTGTTGGATAGGAAGGTCCCTGGGTTACAGTGCAGCTTTGAACAAAGGCTGTTAAAGCCTTACTTTGTCAGGCAGAAATGGCCCAGCTCCAGTACCTCCACTGTGCTTAGCAATCAGCTGGGAGCAGCCTCAGGATCTTGTGGTCTTGGTGAGAAAGCCATGGTGGACCCTGAATGGGAAGCTGGAAGCTGTTAGCTAACTGGTGGACTTTCTCTTGAGAGGAGATCTGAGTGGCATCCCACCAAGGCTTCCAGTCACCAGTTTTTAGAATGGAATTAATTCTTAGAACTGTATGGATATGGATGGAAGGATATTGGAGAGAAAGACATAGAAAAGGTGATGGGTTATATCATATAGACAAGAAGTGCCTGGCCTAAAGGACCTACCAATCATCTGAGAACACTTTATTAAAAAAAAAAAATCTGAACAGTTACACCTTGGGAATGAGTCATTGTCCCGCACCTCACTAGATAGGGAACTTTTACACTTGTATGTACAGTTTGCAGATATCCCAATTAGCATCTCAATTAAAACTCTCAGGGCAAGTGTTTGAATGCCAATCTGACCATAAATAACAATGAAGCTTAGAAAAAATAAAATTATCCACTTAACTCAAAGAATAAGCAAAGAAAATTTCATGTTCTTGAACTTGCTTTGCTAAAAGGAAAGAAGGAGGGGAGTCTTAGTGATTTAAAATGATTGTTATTGATTAATTTTCAAAAGTGTGTGAACCTAGGAGGTGCTTCCGAAGTAAAGAATTATAGCTTATTAAATTCAATTTCTTCAGTTGTGAGAATAGAGAGTTAATGAAACTGAATAAAAAGGAGGGTGCTTTACAAGTCAGTGACTAAAAATGAGGAATGATGGCTTTTTAATATGATTTCTTTCTAAACCAAATGGCTTAATAATAGAGACTGACTAGAAACTCTCTCCTGTGCCCCAGTCTTCATGAGTCCAATTTGCTCCCTTGAACTTCAGTGACTTTAAGTCATATATTCCCCAGATAGAGAGGATATGGGAAAACCTTTTACATCTGTTGTCTTGTCCAATGATGGACAAACCACTCTGGAAAGGTGAAAAATTTTAAAATGAAAGTCTATGGCTATGCAAATATAAATTAACTGAATGTTAACTCTATGTCTAGACCACCCTAGTGGAGATCATGAACCTCGAAGGAACCCTGACTGGATGAATTGAAATGTTTTCCTTAGTAAGAGAAAGGGAATGGGAAAGGTTATGTGCTAGAATTTCTCATCCAATAATTTCAAAGTTCTTCCTGAAATATGGCAGATTCCATTGAAACAACATTGAGTAATACTGCAATTATAAATGCAATTTTGAAAGTATCAGCATTTTTGCCATTTTTTAAATGGTCATTCAGAGTAAGTCTGGCTCATTGGGAAAGGGTCTGCATTGAGTATCTTGAATGGCTGTTCTTACTAAGCACTATGATTCAGGGGTGGTATGCCATATTTCAAGACACAGGGACTAAATAGCCACCAATAAAGCTTTTCTTCTTTATTGAAATCATTCTAATGCTAACTTCGTATTTGATAAGTTCATGTTCAATTGCTACTGTTGCAGAAAAATCTTGGGAGATCTCTATCATATATATGGTGTTATTCAAGTTTTTAAAAACATTTACTGGACTTTCTAACTTTTCTCTAACGTCCTAAATTACTATAATCTGAGACAAAAAATTAGTTATAATTGAGTAAAAAATAGCAAGAAAAATTTATATAATTAAATGGATAATTTGACATAAAAATACAGGGTGGGGCAAAAGTAGGTATACAGTTGTATGTGAAACATAGTTTATTCTTTTGCTAGAGGCCCAGTGCACGAAATGGGTAAGGTCCCTAGGCCTGGACAGCGATCAGGGCCCAACGGGGCCTTCTGGCTGCTGGCGGGGGCCTTCCTTCGTTCCGTACTGCGCCCTGGTGGTCAGCGCACATCATAGCGACCGGTTGTTTGGTTGTTCCACTGTTCGGTCTATTTGCATATTAGTCTTTTATTATATAGGATTATTATTTATTAATTATTGTATTATTTTTCACATGAACAACTGTACACATACTTTTGCCCCACCCTGTATAGAGAAGCATTTTTGCAAAGAGACAGTAAGACATACAAAATATCCAGCCATCATAAATTTTAGCTGAAATCACACACTATATATTAGTTTACTGAATTTCAGGATTTAAGGATCAGAAAATCCTATCACAAAACATCAGAGTTCTATGAATATGCCCAATGAAATAATTAAGTCACATTTGTCCCACCTCTAGTATTGGATATGCTGAATTACTCAGCATCTTGAAAATGTGATCACTTTTTTTTTTTCCTAGATAGAGAAATGAAGGGGAAAAATAGCCAAAATCCTTTCTAAGCCATTCATGTCTCTTGACAATTATAGGGTGCCTTTTGATATCTGCATTAGCTTCCTAGGCCTGCCATAACAAATTACCACAATTTGAGTGGCTTAAAACAACACACATTTATTGTTTCACAGTTCTGTAGGTCAGAAGAACAGATGGGCTCAGCTGGGAACTCAGCTTAGAGACTGACAAGGTGGAAATCAAAGTATCAGCAGGGCTGCGTGCGTTATTAGAGGTTCTGAGAAGAATCCACTTCCAAACTCATTCAGGCTGGTGGCAGAATTCACTTCCATGTATTTGTAAGACTGAGGTCCAGGTTTCCTTGCTAGCTGTTGGTTCTCTGCTTCTAGAGGCAACTATATTCCCTGGCTCGTGGTCTCCTTCGCCCTCCAAGTCAGCAGTGGTGGGCGGATTCCCTCTCATGCTTTCAATTTCTCTGACTTCCCCTTCTGCCTCACTTCACTGGCCTCTCTTCCTGGTTGAAGACAGCCCTCTGCTTTTAAGGGCTCATATGGTTAACTAAGGCCCCCGGGATAATCCACCTATGTTAAGGTGCTTAACATTTATTACACCTGCAAAGTCACCTTTACCATGTAAGGTTCCAGGGGTTAGGGCCTGGACATCTTTGGGAGCTATTCTGTTTACTATGCTGTTAAGAGTTCACCATATCTCACTCCTACCAGATGCATCCTCTACGCTCCACCTGCAAACTCTGGATGCATCTCCTAGCTTACTTCCTACTTCCGTATAGGAAGCCTGCAGGGATTCCTCTAAGATATGATCTGTTTCCTAGATCCTCCTACTTCCTCAGTCCTTAGTCTATTCTTCTGCCAGTTTTATCCTGCCCCTTCAATTCTGCTATATAATCTCTTCCCTGATATTTGTTTGGATCTGATTTTCTCTGCCCTGTGCTTTGTCCTGATTGTACAGCATGGCTTCCAAATTTGTCAGTCCCTAACTGGGATCTCCAAATCCGTCTTTCTGAAAGGTCTCAAGTCTTTCCAAGTCTTTTGTTCTGGCCAAATTACTCCTCCTTTACCATGAGGCACTGTTGCTCTCATTTTTTATATGTATTAATAGCTATCAGTATGTATGGAATGTTACTAAAATGTCAGTGTTCCAGCATTTATTCACTAGAAATAGGACACATTTATTAGCTATGGCTTAATTTAGTATCCATGTGTTATGTGGTGAATCACAACACAAACAAAATTATTTTCAAAAATCTATATACCTAGGTTAATAAAAAACATTTGTACAGACTGGATCAACTGTTCTCTGGACATTTTCGATAAATTATTGAACTATGATGTAGTTACACTGATATTAATATGCCTGAAACAACGGGGCTGTAAAATATTCATCTTGGTAATTTGAGTCATTTAAATAAATGAACTGTATTAATATTGTAGTAATATAATAAGCTACTTGGTAATTGGTTATTATGCAATTGGGAACTAAATGTGGGTATTGGGTAGAATTGAGCAGTTACTATCAAAGTCTTACTAGGCTATTTCAAATATGCAACTTCTTAAGCTCAAATTACAAATATTTATTTTATGTCTATTGAGTGCAATTCACTGCAGTACAAATGAGACAGACATGGATTCTTCCCTCAGGGCACTTACAGCCTATTAGAGGAGGTAGCAAGTTCCTGGGATTCAAGGTAGAAAGTAATAAATGCCCTAGCAAAGGCACAGATGAAGCATTAAAGATACTGAGAAGAGAAAGAAAATGACTCTACTATTAAGAAAGCATAATAATATGGCCACTCAGTATATATATATTCTTTATATTATATAATAAAAGGCTAATGAATTTGTGCATGGGTAGGGTCCGGCCAGTCTGGCCAGGGGGAGGGGACATGGGCGGTTGGCTGGCCTGCCTGCTGGTCGAACTCCTGGTCAATTTGAATATT
Organism: Eptesicus fuscus; assembly: GCF_027574615.1. NCBI lineage: Eukaryota > Metazoa > Chordata > Mammalia > Chiroptera > Vespertilionidae > Eptesicus > Eptesicus fuscus. The sequence continues at coordinate 33,878,087 of NC_072491.1, read as the reverse complement.
AGCCTTTTATTATATAGGCTATACACTGAATGGCCAGATTATTATGCGTTCAGAGATTATAATAATCTAGCCACTCAGTGTATAGTGCCTAGTCAAGAACAGACATTTGATAAGTATTATGGTATGTATTGAGCTTCGCATTTGATTCAAATCTTGATATATTTGGACTCAGAAGGAAGGTGAAACCAGCAGTCTATCAAGTGAAGAAATGCAAACCAAAGCACAGAGACAGTAAAACTTCTCATGTTACAGCTTTTATGTCCATCATTTAGGTCCCTGTCAACTAGTCATTCTCACCCACATTATTCTATCCTGGTTCTATTACCTAGCCTTATCCAACTTCTCCTCTCCCCTCACCATCCTGCACACATGGACTCATGAAATGTTATCAACATTAGCAGAAAACAAAATGTTGGCCATTTTCATCTTTCCATTCCCGTCCTCATCATCCCAGATCAGCACTCGTGCCTTATGCCTGGTCCATTGCAATAACCTCCCAGGTGGTGTCCTTGTCTTTAGTGTTTTAACTTTCTAAAACTCCTGACTGCCACTGAAACTCCTCCTAGCACAGCTCTGAACATGCCATTCACTGTATCAAGATGATTTAATATTTCCTGGACACAGTCTGATCCTTACCCTGGCTGAGGTCCTCCTATAGTTCCCCCGTTACCTAGGCAGTCCCTCTCCTCCAGCCTAGTTAGACTACTTACTTTTTCCTCCTACCTGGAAGTGATTTTTGTTCACATTTTAACATTTTCTGCACTTTCCCTAGATCACATTACACATGGCCTCACAATACAGGTAAAACTAGCTTTTGAGCTCTTTGGGGTAAGAGTACATGATTTTTTTTTTTTTTTTCATTTTATGTACTCACGATGGTTGCTTCACGAACCATCAGTAATGGTTTAATAAATGTGGTGTTATCACTTGGTCCCTCCCTGTTTTATTTCTCTGCAGAATATTCACTTACAATTTCATATTTTCTAGTTGATTAGCAAGCTGATTAGATGAATCTCCTGACACCGGAAAGGAGGCTTTATTGGAGAGACCTTGTCTAGTCTTTTTCATCACTGAAACTAGCATTGCCGAGGACAGTGTCTAGCACGTCGTAGGCACTCATCCAGAAAGTGTTAAATGAAGGAATGAATGAATAAAACTAAACATTTAGGAAATAATGCTGGTGTCTTCGTACACAAAACAGCTTTATTGAGTGATTCATCATCATTTTTATACACCAGAAATACATTTGTGGGCTTAGCATCATATTTCCAGGCTCCTAGGTACATGTATGGAGAACACTAGGTAAGCATAGTCATTAACTTTCCAACATACTTACTATTGATGTGTAGGAAAGTATAGCATTCTTCACAATTAATTATTGTGAAAAATGGACATTTTAAAGGCTTCTTGACACTAAAGAAGATAAGAGAGCTAAGAAATTATCTACTGATGTTTCTACGGCCTGAAGAATTTTAATAGGATAATTGCTAACACCCCTTCGTTATTCTCAACAACAAGGCGTCCCTCTTGGTAGAGGAGCACTTGGATGCCTCCGATGTGGGAGAGAGGACACGAAGAATCTGCTCTGAAACCATAAATTCTAAAATGGAAAAAGTTATTTTCACTGGTGGGCAGAAAGGATGGCGTCCTCAGACTCTAACATCACACAGTCTTGGACTTGAATACTGGCTCTGAAAACACTAGCTGTGTGCATTTGAACAATTTCTCCCAACTCTTGTTTATAAAATGGGGGTGACAATGGCAGCAATTTCCAAGAGTCGTGGTGGAGATTAAGTGCAATTAGAGGTACTAATAATGACAGTTTGTGAATCTTACATGCCTTGCAGTGTGCTAAGTGCTTACTGTGAGTTGTCCTCACCTAATTTTCACAATAGCACTTTAACATCAGTATCACTAGTAACCTAATTTTTCAGATGGAGAAACTGAGGCATGAAGTATTGCCTGAGACCTAGTAAGTTTTTACTAAATTAGAGCTAACATAATTATGTGTGTTGATCCTTATATATTATTAGAGGCCCGGTGCACGAATCCGGGGTCCCTCGGCCTGGCCTGCGCCCTCTTGCAATCCAGGACCCCTTGGGGGATGTCGGACTGCTGGTTTCAGCCTGATCCCCACAGGCCAGGCCAAGGGACCCCACTGGACCTCTAGCATGCATATAAGATCTTTGGTTAATATCTTCCCACCCTCCCCCCTCCCTGCTTCCTTCTGAGATTCAATAGTCTGTTCCATGTTTCCATACCTGTGTGTTGAGCGTCTGCCTCCTGGTGGTCAGTGCGCATCATAGCTACCAGTCTAACAGCTTTTATATATATAGATTAGCATATATTTTAATAAAATTGTGTATTTTGGTAATACAATTTGATTAAAATATATGGTAAAACATAGCAAATTAGTGAGCATTACATTGCACCTGGTGCTTTCACACTTTACATGCTCACCTCATCTAATCTTCACAGTGTGCTTATACAGTGTGATTATTCCTCCCATTTTGCAAAAGAGGAAACTGAGGTTTAAAAAGGTTAAGTCATGTTTCTGGAGTCATGCAGCTGGAAATTGTTAGAGCCAATATTTAAACCCAGGCTGTCTGATACCAGAGATGGTGTGAGTAACCCTAACCCTCCAGCCTGGTTCTTAATATCTCTAGACGTTTCATATAAACAAAGGATATGAAGTCAGTGGAGAGCTGGGTCTTTGGAGGAGCACTGTGAGTGGTTTAGTTTCCTATGATTCCTATAACAAAGCGCCACAAATTAGATGGTTTGAGATAATAAGACTTTATCCTCTCAAAGTTCCAGTAGTAGATGTGTGAAATCAAGGTGTCAGCAAGTTTGGGCTCCCTCCACAGGCACTGGGGGATGATCCATGGCTTGCCTCTCTGGCTGTTGATGCTGCCAACATCCCTTGGCTTATGAGCACTTCAATCTGATCTTTAAGACCAGTAAATTCAAAATCCACTCTGCTCTGTCTTCATATCACCTTCTCTGGTACATGTGTCTAACTTCCCTCTGCCTGTCTCATTTGTGGACACTTGTGAAGGCAGCCAGGACCCACCTGGATCATCTAGGATAACTCCCGATTTCAAGATCTTATCTTAATCACATTTGTAAAAACTTTACCGTATAAGGTAACATTCAAAGGTTTCAGGGATTATGAGCTGGTATCAATGGGGACCCCATTCAACCCACTGCAGTGAGGAATAGTTCATTAAATCCATGAATCTATAGGCTATGGCACACAGTGTTATTTTATCTCCCAATAACGGGAAAAATCCCCAACATGGGCAATCTACTAGGAGGCCATCCACCATAAAATGTAGACAAGGACTACACACTCAGGGTGTACTTAATCCAGAAGAAAATCGGCCACATAGAAAGAAAGACAAGGGCATCTGCATGTGTCTCATCCTGGGCAGGTGAAAGGAGGAAAACAAATCTCTCAGAATATGAGTCCACCTGATGCCTGGTGAGGTCTAGTGTCGCATGGTCATGCTCAAGGTTGGTGATAAATTTCCAAGTGTTGAGTCATGGCCTGAGGAGGAGTCCAGAGGTGCACGTCTCGATACACTGATGGGTGAGCCCCTTGGAGGAGCAGAGTGCTGGCTGAGTGCAAGAGCTACTTAGAATGAAGAGTGGTTAGTGTCTGTTGTTGCGACAAGACCGGCATAGCCACGGGGGCTGCAGTTCCTCTCAGTAACATTTCTTTTAAAAATTAGCCCAGGGAATGAGACCATTCAGGATCCTGGAAGAGCTGGTCCCCTATCAGGTACATTCATGAATCAGTGGGCCCTGAGCTCACAGGAGGGGACTGTCATGCATGCCTCAGTGTGCTGCCCAGGTCCCCTTAATGACTAGGCTACTCTTGTTGTTTCTGCTGGGCCAGATGGCTCTCAGTTCAGTCCTCTCCCAGGAGCTGCCCCTCTGGATGGTGTGAGGCCTTTATTGCACCCATATCTCCTCTCAATGACCCTCTGCTAGGCCCTCTTTCTGTCCTTTTTACACATTCCAAGAGCAGTCCCAGGTGGTCCTCCAGCCCGTAATGTCCATCTCAGAGTCTGTTTCCTGGAGAAATCCTACTTACTGAATATTTGAAAACTAAAAAGCAAATAAGCCAATGAACCAGAAAAACAAAAATATAAAAGCCTCAGGATATGTCAGCTTTACATGATACTTAAAGGTCATTATACACTGAATTACCCCATAATTGGGTTATAGATATATAAACCATGTGCAACTCAGTCATAAAGTTAGAGATATTACCAGCTTTTAGAACCGTTTTGCAATTTCACCGGGCCCTCAAGATTGTGTATAGCTAAGTGTCTGTTCTGTTCCAATCTAACAGGCATGTTCATTGGAGTCAGACAGACCTGGTATACAGTCCTGTCCTCCTACTAACCACACATCCTGGCACAAGTGACTTAGTCTCTTTGAGCTTCTGTAAAATGAGGATCATGTTACTTACCTACTTCACAAGATTGTTGTGACCATTAAATTAAATACCCTCCATGTATAACCCTGGTGATATGCCGGCCACGGAAGAGTCAATTAATGAATGTTAGTTCCTCCTCATGTTCCCACAAGGGTATCTGAAAACCTCCTCTCTTGCTTGTAGTCCTCTTTAAAGAATAAGTCCAATAGAATAGCAGGAAATGTATTATTTGTGGGTAGGCACTCCAGATAAATAAAGCTAATATACAGGAAAAACGATGTCAAATAAATCCTCTCTTTTCTAATTAAAAACAAACTCAAAATAACAGAGCCCACATGTTATCACTAAAAGGCATGGTTGGCTTGACTGTGGTCTATGTACCACGCCAGGAGGATACGATGAGCCTGAGACGACATGTCACCTTCTTCCATGGGGACTTCCGACCAGGCCAGTGTTACTTCCTGCCCCAGCAGCACACCTTTGCTTAGTGGTCCTGAGGTTCACCTGGCAGCTTTTGTTGAAATCTTAGAATCCCTGATCATCATAAGTAATTTGTATTTTCTTAATTTTTAAAAAAATAATTCTGAAAAGAATACATAAAATTATAAACTAAATAACTTATTGGTATTCCTATTTCACATTTTCATTCTTTCAAATTCATTCTTCCATTCTTAAGCATCTTTCTTATGTCATGAGGAAGAGATGTTTCTGGTGCTTACTTCTCTGTATTCTCAAGTCAATAAAATCTTGGCACTCAATTTTCAGTTTTAAGCAGCTAAGTCTTAAACTATTGTCAAGAGAACCTGAAGGATATAATAGAATGTTTTTGGGCCTGAATAGACTTTTTTTTAAAAGGAAAAGGTTGCCAGGCAGGCTCTCAAAAATCTCAACTCATAAGAGACAGAAGATGTGTTCTCATTGGTTTCATCCGGGTGACCCTTCTCCCACACAGACTTAAAAGTTTTGAAGTGTATAAGAATGAAGGCGGCATACTAAACCATTCTAAAAGAGAGGAGTCTAGAAGAAAATAACATGAATTTATTGAAAGTCACTGAATACAGGTCCCTTTTTAGATGAAAACATCTATTATGGCACTCTTTCTTCACACAAATAATTGTAAATGTTCGATGAGCCTGAGATAACATGTCCCCTTGTTTTCATGGGAAGTCCTGGGGACTGGGACAAATACATATCTCACTAGGATTTTGCCTGTTTGCATTTAAAATATATATAATTCAGAATCATGTCATCAAAATAATTAAGATCCTTGGTTGTAAGCATGAAAAAGCAATTCTAGCTATTTGAGTAAGAAAGATTTATTTGGGAGGATATTAGGATGTGTATGTGTAGATATGGGGCCTCAAAGACATGGTGGGAGACTGAGGGCCAGCCTTAGAAATAGGAGAAACCATGGAAGCTGTAGAGGGGCAAACACCAGGGAGCAGGGACCACAGTTCCCATATTTTAGCCTATCCAGGCCCCCACCACTGGGGTCAGAACATTTGCATTCCCTCCAGCAAGGCTTCCCTCACATGTTGTGAAGTTCCAGAACAGAATTCCTTTTGGTCACATGCTTGCCCAGGAAAGGAAGGATCTGATCTCTTTAGTTTGTCTAGTGGGTAGTGAGTATCTGGAATCACCCTCCAACAGGACAATACATAATGGCAGAAAGATCCATTTCCAAAAGAAACTTGGGGCACTATTAGGAAAGGATTAACTCATGACCAACCAACACAGCACACATTTTCACTGCAGTATCTATAGATCTCGGGATCTTGAGGCAAATTCCTGCCTCAGACATAGAATGCCAAAGAAGTAACTGCATAGTAAGTGCTTTGTGTCTTATGTCAGAATTCTAAAGCACTGAGTCTACTAATATATCTCTCAAGGATAAAATCTAAACACTCTTCAAAGATTAAATAGAAACAATTCCTTAAATGAAATGTCTAAGGTTAGATGTTCTTTCTGTTGCAGATGGAGGAAAATGCTCATGGATGCCATTTAAAGAGATTGAGCACCTAAAGTCTCTCTCTCTCTCTCTCTCTCTCTCTCTCTCTCTCTCTCTCTCTCTCACACACACACACACACACACACACACACACACTGTAAAGAATGGCTCTCCTAAAAGAGAAGGGCTGACTTTTTTAGTCCTTGAGCAAGACATGGGGTAGAGTGTTCTTGCAAATCTTCATTCTCTATGTCTCTCCTCAGGAAAGGTAGTTTATTTTTTTCAGTGAATAGGACAGAACCTGATTTTATTTTTATGGGCTTTGCTAGTTTGGGTTATTTAAGGCTAGCTGGAAAACACAGGTTTCATTTAGACTGAAACTTATGTGAATAAAAGGATTGGGAGTTTGCGTCCATTATAGGTGAGCAGCACAAAACTGGGGGTAAGAAGACAGGAACGTGCATCATTGTTTTTTGTCAAGTGGCTCTCCAGTAGCTGATATCCTTAACATGCAGAAGAGCATACAGACGAAGTGGTCATCACACTTTAGTGCAGCTATTTGTAAATGTAATGCACTAATGCAATACCTATATACCCACTGACTTTCTGGCAGTCCCTCCATCACAATCCAGCTCTCACCATGTCACCAATGCACAGCTATTCTAATGAGGAAGGAAAAGTGAATAGATGGAGAAGTTACTTAAGTCCTTTGACATAACTTTACAATATGTGCCCTTGTTCTCCTTTTTCTTTTGTTGTGTAGCCATGATTGTATATGCCATCATGATTATATACTATGTGCAACTTAAGCTGATGAAATCTACTTCCCTAAAATGGAAGAAAAATTAATTTACAAAATGTATCCTTTTGTTCCTCTTAGACACAGATTCTGAGACAAAGTTAAGAGTGCATGAGGATTATTAGGGGTTAATGTCAGTGAAGATAAAAGAGAGAGGAAGGAGGATTGAACAGGGAAAGCCTTCAGAATGAAATGCAGAGCTCATAAAATCTGGGCCAAATGAACAGGGAGTTCTAAAGCAAGACTGGCCTACTGGAGCTCTGTGTTGGGGAGAAATGGTCAATGCTAGTATCCCAATCATCCTCATTCATTGGGGTGTGTGAGACCTTGGCTCTAAAGATAAAGCAAATCTTGCAGAGGAGTGTCAGCTTATAGTACTCCTTGCAGATAAATAGCAGGTGCTTTCTTGAAGAAAATTCTAAATGGTAGACTTTCCTGATTGCTATGATGAGGAAATGGTTAGCTTAGAATTAGGTTTAGTTCCAGTGATTAAAGTTAAATAATGTTTCACCTACTGACTTTTGTCATTTTTATAACTACTATCAGGAGCATAGTCTTAAATTTGTAGGCAGAGTGAGTGAAGACAATATTTAATTATAACAACTAGTCTACTAAAGGAGAGCATTTAGGATGTATGGTAAACCAATTAAAAGTGACAAAAACACTGTCATAGTTTGGGCAGCTGCAATAGAGTGTTATAGACTGGGTGCCTCAAACAACAAACATGCATTTCTCACAGTTCTGAAAGCTGAGAAGTACAAGACCAAGATACCAGGAGGTCATATGTCTGATGAGGACACTCTTCCTGTCTTCTTGTTGTATCCACACATGGCTAAGAGCAGAGGGAGATCATCTCTCTCATGTCTCTTCTTGTAAGAGCACTAATCCCATTCATTAGGGCTCCTTCCTCATGATCTAATTACCCCCTAAAAGCCCTACTTCCAAATACCATCACATTGGGAATTTAGGCTTCAGTACATGAATTGTGGGAGTTTGGGGAGACACAAATACTCAGCCCATAGCAAGCATAAAAAATTTAAGGAATAAAGATAAATAAAAGGTTAAAATCTATTAACTGACAATATCTCCTTTCCTCACCTTCCCTTTCACAAGTTTATCTAGATATATAAAAGCCTAAGTGACTGTTCGACCATTCAACCATTTGACCAGTAGCTATGACATGCACTGACCACCAGGGAGCAGACGCTCAACACACAGGCATGGAAACATGGAACAGACTGATGAATCTCAGAGGGAAGGGGGGAGGGGGAGGGTAAGAAGATATTAACCAAAGATCTTATATGCATACTAGAGGCCCGGTGGGGTCCCTCGGCCTGGCATGTGGGGATCGGGCTGAAACCGGCCCAGTGCACAGATATGTGCAGCAGTGAGGTCCCTTGGCCTGGCCTATGGGGACTGGGCCAAAACCAGCAGTCCAACATCCCCTGAGGTATCCCAGATTGTGAGAGGGCCAGGGTGAGAGACCCCACCAGTGCATGAATCCATGCATTGGGCCTCTAGTTTTTAAATAAGTTGCTTAAGCATACCAATAGTCAGTGGTGTCTGGTATTGATTTAGTAGTTTTTGTTGCAGATATCTTCTTACAGATTATTAAACTAATGCATGGAATCTTTAATAAATATTTTTACCTACCATACCATCTAGGAAGACAGCATGCATAGTATAATAAAGGTAACACTGTCAGGAAGTGAGAAGACTTGAGCTCTGGTCTTGAATTCTCCTCTTATAGTTAATATCTAAATTCTAAGTTTCAAAAAATAATTTACTTTGTATTAATAATCCATTGTGAATTTTATCTTATCAGTATTATAACAGACAATGCCAAAAGTTTAAAAAGTCTTTAAGGCTATCCTTCCATTCCTTCAACAAGTAATTACTGAGTGTGGAACCCAGGCTGGGCACAGAATTAGGCACTGGTGATACAAAACAAGGTCCAGGTCCTCTTCCAGTTTATGCTCTTGTTGGAGACACAAACAATCACAAGAAAACACAAATATAATTTATGAGAGATATAAGAGCTGTGAACAACGATGAAGCACACTAAGGGATAGAGAATGTCAGGATGACTGTGTACATGTGTGTGAGGGGTGGCGGCCCTCACACAGGGACTTTACATAGGGTGGTCAAGGTCATCTTCTTCTAACCAAGATGCTGGAGCAGAAATGTAGATTACTTGTAGGGCGAAGAAGGTGGGAAAGGGAAGGCAGATCCTGAAGAGGTAAAGACAAGGTAAGGAGGTTGGGGTTCATCCTAAGCCTGAAGGGAAGTCCCAGATGTTTTCAGGCAGGATGGCCTGATCTGATCCAGCTTTTGGAAAGACTACTCTGGCCTCTGCGGGGAAAGCATCTGTAGGTTGGTGAATATGGAAGCCAGAAGCTAACACATTAGCCTAGGTGAGCAATGAAGGAGGTTTAGACATTATAGGTGGAAGTTGATCTGCTTCACGGTACATTTTGAAGGTGGATTGTCTTGAATTGTTGATGGATTGGATGTTGGATGTGAGGATAAGAGAGGGATCAAGAATGATAAATAGATCCAGAGACAGAGAAGCATGGAAGAGACTGTGGAAGGCAGTGTGGGGTGGTGTGGGTGGGGAGAGATTAACCAAAGAATTTATATGCATATATTCATGACAAATGGACACAGATAGTAGTAGTGAAGGCCTGGGGTGGGCTGGGCTGAAGGGGATCATTGGGGGGGGGGGGAAAAGGGGACATCTGTAATACTTTAAAAATAATGATACATTTTAAAAAAATAAAAGGAATGACTTCTAACCACAGCTACTGCTTAAGTGGGGAGCTCAAATCTGGTATCAGGCATTTGACAAAAATCAGGGGTGATTGTGTTCTGGGAGCGAGGCCTAATTTTTGGTTCTATTAACATACACTTAGTGGCCAGATTATTATGATCTCTGAATGCATAATAATCTGGCCACTCGGCGTACATCCTATATAATAAAAGGCTAATATGCAAATTGTCCCCTCGACCAGGAGTTCGACCAGCAGGCAGGCCGGCCAACCGCCCATGTCCCCTCCCCCTGGCCAGGCTGGCCGGACCCCACCCATGCACGAATTCATGCACCGGGCCTCTAATACACACACACACACACACACACACACACACACACACACACACACTGAGTGGCCAGATTATTATGCGTTCAGAGATCATAATAATCTGGCCACTCAGCGTATAAAGTGAGTAGACATTTCAGGATATTGAAAGGAGTATGCTGTCCTTTATTTTTCGCCCACTACTTTATTCTCTGCTCACTAACAACACAGCAATTGTCTTTCATATGAATTAAACTTGTTATATATTTGACTGGATCCTTGTTTGGAGAGGTGGACTGGGGGCATTTAGACTATAATTAGTTGTCTGCATCAGAGGAGGGACTTTCTGTTCCTCCCTGTAACCCCTCTTAGGATAGAAATAATTGGCAGTGATGATGCCCAATTAAATTCAACACTGCTCATTGTGTGGGTTTAATGAGGAAGTCCCTTTCTGTTCTTTGACACAATGTAAAAGCCGGAGTTGGCACAATCTTAAGATAAGGGTTTCTCCAGGAACTTGGTAGCATTGCAAGTCCTATTTGACGTCATACTATAAAAGTTGCCGTTCTGAGAAAGGCAAATGGAGATAGTGGTAGGACTTGCAACAGAACAATAACTTAGTGAGACACCAGCTTCTTTGTGACCTGGAGCTTAAAGAACTTGGGAGACCTTCTTCAAGGTAAGGAACACATGGTTACAAAGAGCAAAATTAGAATGAGAAATTATTTGGTATGAGAAAAAGTTCACAAAATAATAAACATTTAAAGCTGATAAAACCACAAATGTCACATAACAAACAAAATAACACAATATTTTAAAATAAATTTATTGCCCGACACCCCTCTAATAATTTTCCTTACTTTATTTTTAGTTGCATAGACTCTGATTGCACTAACACAAAACAAAGGGTATATAATTTTTAAATAGAGGGAATATAAAGGTAATTATGTTTTTACTCTGGCATGGATGATGAAACTGTCAAAAGTTTATACTTGGAATGCACAGATCATGTATATCTGCTCACATAGATCTATCCCCTCTTGTGAGAATTAGGCCCTACAAACACAGAATTCCGATGAGTTCTATTTCACATCATTTTTTTTTTTTGGGGGGGGGGAATCCTGTTTTAATGATTGAAACAATTAAAAAAAAAACAGCTTTGGGCTCTGTACACTTCAGACATTCTTCCTCCACTGCTTGTGGACATTTAGTGTTGGGTACTCAGACACCTTTGCATCATGATACAGTCCTGGCCCTGCCCCTCTGTGTTAGGTTAGGATGGTGGGGGAGAAGGCACATGAGCCATACAAGTATCCTTGGAGGCCTTTGCTACACCGGGAAGGCTACACAAAGAATGATCTACACTACTCATAAATACACGCCATCAAGTTAAAATTCAATGTGTTTTCAACTTGAGTTTCATGTAGCCAAATGACAAAATGCCCATGTCTACTCCAATGTCCTCTTGTCACTCAGGAGTGTGACCAAATTGGAAGTAGAACAAGACAGTAGTGTTAAACAATTTGAACATACTTTGGCAAATTTTACTAAAACATCCTGTGAAGACAATGCCAAGACCAGCACCTTAGAAGGAGCCTGTGTAGTGAGGGGTCCTGACACTTCAACTTCATTTCCTCTAGGGTATATTCTCTTTTAGTTAGGAATCACAATTTGGTGTATGCTTTTATTTTTTACTTGGTGAGAGAGAAAATGATAAACCCGTGGTAAGCTTCAGACTTATAGAAGGGAAATTTGCTCAAGAATCTCTGAGCACAATGCAAACCCTTTCCTCTAAATGGGGGAATAACCCTAGAATTGTCAACAGTATATGATACTATGTGAATGGGGTATTTGGAGGCAGTCATATATTACATTGTCTCCCCCTGTCACAGCACCATCTAACTCCCAGTCTGGTTGGGAAAGATTTGGATAACCTTGACCCTTCCTTCAGCTGCTCACCAAAGTAACCCATCCCATATTGCCAGTTGAACCTTTCCCAATGGCTCTTGCCCCTGACTCCTCATTTTCATTTCTACACCTACCTGTGCATCTCAGGCCCTTAGAATTCACTGCCTGAATTGCTATGATAGTTAATGAACTGGTCTCTCTGTTACTTCAAACCACTCCTTACTCTGTAGGCCAAATCAACCACTCTCCTTATCAAAAACTAAAATTGAAAAAGAGAGCCCAAACTGAAGATGACATTTGGAGCCTCCAAATCTGACATTTCAACTTCATTCCTTCTTCCATCCATCAAGTCACCCTGTGCTGGAACCAACAGGGCTGCTTGCCCCTCATACCCTTTCTTGTGCCTTCTTATGCACTTTCTGCCTTCTTTACTTCTCCTGTTTCTCAAGTCTGAAATAAGCACTTATCTTGGTCTTTCAAATTACTTCCAGGATTCATCAAAAAGTCTATATTCTTTGGAAAGCCTTCTGGAATATTTCATGTCATAATGAATTATTCTTTTTTCTACATCTCTATAAAAGTTAACTTATGCAGCCATTGTAGTACTTACTAATGTCTTGTGTGGCAGATATATGCTTTTCTATGTTTATTTGTCATACTTTCATATATCAGTTCTTTACAGAGAGGGACAGTATTTCTTCATTACTGAATAGTCTCCCAAACACATTTATACAATGTCTCCCATAGTGCTTTGCATATAGGTGTCCAAATATTTTTGCCTGGATGCATCAACCTACAAATCATAAAAAGTGAAATAAAAACAATTTTGGGCTAGTCACCAGATTGTAACAGCTACGGTAGTCAAACCTTTTATTAACTTTTTTATTCCCAGAAAAAAAAAAGAACAAAGCTTAAATCAATAAAACCTTGTAGTATAAATGATTTAAAAGATTCCAAGGATCAATGTATATTGGACCCATCTAATGGTTAAGGGGAAAGGGTGACTCTAATGAGGAAAGTAATAAAACAAGAATAACTTCTAACAGAAAGAGTAGAACACAGTAGAATTGTGGAGTCTGTCATAGCTGGATTGTCAATGACTGGGATGTCCAGGAGACATACACTTTCAAAAGAAGCTGAGAAAGATGCGGTGATAGCATTCCTGGCAGGGAGAGCGTAATGAGCACGATGGGAATGTTGACAGAAAATCTGAGTTGAGATGCTTTTGTTAACTTCGTTTTGGACTGTCTGGAGAGAGAGGGGGCAAGGCTGTGATTTGTAGAAATCCCAGCAAGTAACTGTGGCAGCTCCATGTGCTTGGGCAGGAAGGGGGCTGCATTAGCCCTCCTTACCCAGTCTGGGCTCTTGTGTAGCATAGAAGGGACTAGAAAGTACTGTCAGGGAAGGGAGAGTTATGAGATCTGGGGAGCCTTAGAGGGGCTCGTTTGGTGTGGACTAAATGACCCCGAGTCCAAGGGCTGGTGAATAGGCCTCTCAGGACTCACACAGTGACCTTGGCAGGTGAACTGGACTAGTCAGCGGAGAGGGCCTGCTCAGCAGTGGGTGCTGGCTTCCCCAGGAGCACAGTCTGGTGAGCAAATGCACCGGGAGTTACACCAGCCAGGGCTGGAGAGGTGGGACTCCATAGTTAAGGTGGGATCCACCTCATCTCAGCAGAGACCAGCCAGAGGACAGCCAGGACCAAAGAGCCATACCGTGGTACCAGCCCAAGACCTCACGTGACATCAGGAGGACGGGAAGCTTTGCCTACAGGCAGCAACTGTCTGGGGAAGAAGCAGGAGAGTGGGGAGGAACAGGTGTGTTAGGACTGCCTGGATGCACTATTCACCCTGAAACAGTAGAGTGTGGACTGCTAAGTTTCCATGCCCCACACTCTGGCCCCAGCCCAGGGAAGCAGAAGCTGGGGAGGTGGAGTACATCAGCCAGAAAACAGAAAAAGTTGCCGTTTTACTTGTTTTTGTGAGCCCAGTGTGCTAAATTGCAATCTCTCAACTTGGAGGTTAAGGGGCTGTGAGAAGAACAGCTTCAGCAGGAAAATAAGTGCTGGCCTGTGGCTCAGCCAGAAAAGGGCATCGCGGTCCTCCACGGTCATGATGGCCGAGGGGAGGGTAGAGAGAGAGAAAACGGCAGAAGGTCCAGATCACAGCATGAGTTTGCTGAACCAGGGTGGAAAGCTAACTGACCTGGAATAATGGAATGTGTGCTTTCATCTGCTTTCAACTAACTGCATAACAGAAGCGTGTTTCTGTGAGGATCTTACATCTTGGAGCTCCAACTTCCTAAATTGCCTGTGTTGAGTATCTGGAGGTGCGCTAGGAAGTGGTAGAAATACTTTCTCTATGTTGATCCCTGCCATTCTGAACTGTACAGAGAGGGTGTTCTATTGGTAGAATGGGGTGGGAAAGTCTACGGGAGCAGGGAGAGGAGTCTCCTGATGCCCAAAGGGCCTGGTAGACAGCTCCTATCCTTGCTGACCAACCAGGCAGCTGCTCTCACTCCGTCAGGCATGCCTCCTTTGGGGAGGGAATGTGGACATGCAAAACATGGAAGAAAACTTCGAGAGACAGTTGTGTGGAGTGTTTGAGTGACCACTACTGTCCATAACATGACCACATCCAGAACGGGGTGAAGACCCTGCTCCTTTAATCTCTAACTACCTTTGATCGATTCAGTTTCTTGGTGAATCCGGAACCACTGATCATATTTTGCCTTTCATCCTGGACTATTGGATCTACCTTTAATCATGTCACTAACAGCTTTGGTATCGTATTCACACGGTACATTAAAACTTTCATAAGGCCATCAATGGAGTTTTCCAGGTCATCATCTCTATTAGGTAAGACCAAGCATTATTGCATTCTTTACTTTTCTTAGAAAGAAAAAAAAGGCACAGTCTAGTTTTTAAATGTATAATTTGCATGTGGGTGCTTCCTCACTATCCATATACTTAATTATAGATTATAAAACTAATTCTGTGTTCTGTTTCAGTCCTACCTGCTCCAGATATTCTAAATTAATCTTCACTACATCTTTGTGAGGTGAGGCCAAAAGATCGATTATTTCCCTCTAATAGAAAGATGAAAGAAGTGGTTTGCCCAAGGTCACTCAGCAAATGAGTGCTGGGACCTGGCATGAAGCCCAGTTCCCATGATTCCTGATCCTGTGCTCAATTTAGGAAACCCTGTTGCCCCCAACCCATGACACCACCTCAGAAGTGGTTCCAGTTCAGCCAAGCAGGCAGATCTTTCCCTGAGGCGTGGGGCTAGCCAGAGAGGATGAGCTCACTGCATAGCCAAATGCATTCTTACCCTTGGGCCAGTGATACCTGCCAGTCACATAAATCTATTAAAAAATTGCGAGTTTAATACATGCAAGGCCCTAGGGCATTTCTCATGTATCATCCCACTTAATACGTAGGAAGCATCGAAGAGTGGCATGTAGTTACCTCAACACATTGCTGCTGAGTGCCAGAGTCTAAACTCAATTCTAATGCCAGGATCTAAACTCAAGTCTAATGCCAGTCTCCATCCTTAGAACAGGAGGCAGCATGAAGGTGAGTCCTTAAAGAGTGGGTCATTGTTACCCATGGGGATGGGAGAGAAAAACCCAACTAAATTATCTCAGAAGCCAGCTCAGTGGTGACCTAGAGATGGAGTAGAATGAGGGTCCCTTGTGTTACTTGTTGGCTATGGTATTAATTTAACTTCGTGGCCTTGGCATAGTTAAGCCCACTATCAAAGTGATTACACAACAATACAAATGATTTCTGCCGAACAGACACTTGGATGGTGGAAAATCTTGAATTCCTTAAGGAATAAGGTTACAGGGATACACATCTCAAGTGGCTTGGGCCTTGCACTGTTATCGTTTCTTCTCATCACTGCTCCCTTTTAAAACCTTCCAATAACCCCTGTATTTCAGACATGTGCTCCAGCGTAAACATGTCCAGAGCAAAGTAGGACAGGTTAGAATTATAGTGTAGCCTGTGGGCATGAGGGAACAGAATTGAGTAGGTAATACTTTACTTCCCAAAGCTACAAGGAACTCTTTACCAGCCAGTAGCTGCACAGGGAGGATAAAATTCCTAACCAAATCAACAAGTGCATAGACTAGAAAACAAATAAATTATTTCAGCACTATTTCAAAACCCCATGTTTCATCGATGATAAATCACCGAGTGGAAGGGAAGCTATGCATCCTGTACTCAATATCTTCATGGTGTGATCTATTCATTTATTCAAAACACACCATCAAATTATCTGAATGAGTAAGCCTCATTTACATATAATATGCCAAGCAGTGATAAATTAGAACGCTGAACATCTACTGCCTCAATTCCCTAATGATAAACTCAACTAATTTCTCCCAAAAAAGCAATCAAATAAACAGAACGACTGTTTCCGTAGTTCACTGAAGAATCTTGCATCCTCACTACTGAATTCAGTTTTGCCAAAGGATGGTGGGTGGTGTTTATGATGCTCACCTCACAGCTGTCTCCGGGCTGGGCTTCTGATAAGCACCCTTTAATGCACAGGAAGCTTCATTGTCACACGTTTACCCCAAGCCATGGCCACGGATCTGGATCTTAAACTGTGATTCCGTGATTTGGGGCTGGGGGTGAGGGGCAGGGGTAGGAACTCACTCTCTAGATGTTCACACAGAACAATTAAATTCAAATTTAATTCCAAGGCCAAACATAGTGCTGGGGATTATTCATGCCTTGGCTGCCCTTCATTAATGCAAATAATTAAAAGCTGACTGTAAACAGAGGGACACATGGACTGCTGAGATAAACCAAGAGATCTGCCCTCTCCTTAGTCATTCTGTTTTCTTTTGTTCTTTCGGTTATTGGGATGTTTACAGAGCTTTCTCCGTTTGTTTGTTCCCCTTAATGCCTCCTGATGGACAGGGTACGTTAGATAGCTTTATCCCCATTCCTCAAATGAGGAACCTCAAACTCTGGATACACATTTGGCCAAGGTCACCCCAGAAGGGGCAGGAAACAGAATAGATTTGAGAGCTCCTGTTTCCCCATGCAGTGCGCTTTACTATATATTTACAGGTATGCCAACAGTTGGCACCATCCCTCATTCACAAAGTACACACCCATAGCTCATCGTGTGATAAATTAGAACGCTGAACATCTACTGCCTCAATTATTTTAGGGCTGTTTTAGGTGCTGCAGATAGAATGATGGGCAATATAAAGGTCCTGCTTCCGTGATAGGAAGGGAATGATAAAACAACATGTCAACAACAAAGGTTTATTATTTTTCTTCTCTCAATCTTATACCCATAGGAGAAATCAACAATAAAGTCATGGACTTTGAACACAAGACGTGATAAAAAGAGTATACATGCTTATTGGTGTCTCAGTTTCCTGTAACTAAGAATTAGTGTGAGTACACCATGAGATATGCTTTGCTTCCTGCATAATGCATATGTAAAATGGACCCAAATGAATATAATTAAATGTACAATATTGACCGACCAGTCTATTAAAGTGAATATTATTGAATATATGTAATACTGCATTATTTCAGTTTCCCAAATGGATTCTGACATGTTAAGAGGTTTCATTGTACACCTATGAAATATTTACAAAACTGAGTAGCTGATAAATAATAGCAAATTTCAGATATGCTTAGAGAGCTATTTTGAAAAACTATTTTGAGTTCCATAGATAGAAAGATCTTTTAAGCAGCATGAAAGTTGAAATGTTTTAGATACTGTTTCTAGCCTGGACAAAATAGCCCAAACAATGAAAGTTGTAAACAGAATAAACTGCAATATAAATTCATCAACTATAAATGGACCTTTCTAATACTTGAGGTTAGAAAACACAAAGAATACTCTTTTATCTAAAAACAATTCATTTACACAAACCAATTTTAAGTAAATTCTTCAATGATTCGGAAACATGTTGATTTACTAGTCACTTCCATTGTCTTTCCTTGCTTGTAGGTTTCTTTATCTGCCCTGAACAGTCTTAGCTGGAGGCAACTCAGAAGCCTGAACACTATTACGGGCTTCTGTTTAAAATAAGGAGAAACTGTGGGGCTGTGGTTACAATAGAGCTGATGGGAAGAATGAGAACTATATTTAGACTGGGGATTAGGGAGTAATTGGAATTAGACATTTAGAGTAACCAGGAAAAACATTCTTATTCCAATTTACAAATCCAAAGGTTCAAATAACTCATGCTCTGGGGAATTACAATTTTTAAGTATACATACAGCTTACAAAGTGAAGTTGTATTTTATGAGGCTGATTGCCGTGAGCCACAGAACAACCCCAGACATAAGAATCTATAATTCTCTCCACATCGCTTATTTTGTTTCTTTAATTTGTTCGGTGTTTCCCGGTGTATGAAATAATAGTTGCTGAAATTCTGCAAGCCACAAAAATATCCTCAAGCTTAAAAAAATCTATGCCTTGATTTTCAAGGCTGAGATTGGAGTAAGATGCTGAGTGAGATTTTGTAAATTGGAAAACAGGGAGTGTGATAGGGAATGAATTGTAGCCAGTCATGGTTCAGAAAGGCATCCTAGCAGGTTTACAGAGGAAGAGACTTTGCATCGACTCTGGAAGTGTATTTGGCTAAGTACAGAGAGCTCCACCAGGCCTACTGCTCCACTTGGGTAGGGCAGAGTTGATTTGTTGCCCGTAGGATCCGGACATACACTTAATTCAGTGTTCTTTAAAAAAAGAAACCTTGTGATGTTCCGGGTTGAAAACACATACAAACCAAATCACCTTACAGAGAAGCTCAATATTGACGAGTCCTTCCTATGGACTCAATGGTTCTAATCATTGTTTTAGTATCTTGAAATGCTTAATCATGAACACATATCCCAGGGATTACAGTTACCTAATGAAAGCCTTTAAAGTGAAGAATAGTGACCAACACAAAGCAGAAATAAAACAACCTTAGAGAAACATGGACTATGCAAATAGACTGCACAAAAAAAGTAAACAAAAGAGGAAAGAAAGACTATCATTAATATCCTAAGAGAAATAAGAAAAAACATTGCAAAGTCAAAACAAGAACAAGATGTGTAAAATATTGCAGAAAACAAAACTGAATTATTGGAAATTAAAAACATTATAGCAGAAACAAAGAACCCATAAGACTTTGTAAAATTTTCCACAAAGAAGAATTGAAGGGAAAATAGAAAAGATAAAGTTAGAATAATTAAGAAAGTTCAACACCAAAATGTAAATTGGTACACCCACTATGGAAAACAGTATGGAGGTTCCTCAAAAAATTAAAACTACCATATGATTCAGCAATCCTACTTCTGGGTATTTATCTGAAGAAAATGAAAACACTAATTTGAAAAGATACAGGCACCTTAATTGATTTACCAGTTACTAATTACTGCTCATTGTAGCATTATTTACAATAGCCAAGATATGGAAACAACCTAAGTATGTGCTCGTCAATGGATGAATGGGTAGATATGTTATATATATAACATATACATAACATATATATGTATGTATGTGTGTGTGTGTATATATATATATATGTATATATATATATATATATATATGTATATATATATATATACACACATATATATGTTACATATGATAGACTATTACTCAGCCATAAAAAATAATGGAACCTTGACAGGTGTTGATGGTCCTAGGACAGGAAGCCATGGCATAAGCAACCCTGAAAAGCCCAGGTGATGCAGCACCCTTGTTCCCTAGATGACCCAGAGCAACTTGACTCCTGGCTGCCAAGACTGTTTGCAGGTATCATTTCTGCTTCCTCCCGCTGAAACCTAGCTCAACTTTCCCCGTCCCTTCACAAGTAAGTGAAACTGCATTTTAAGGGCAGAGGGAAGAGGAAAAAGAGGCAGTAAGCATGTCCCCAACACTGCCAGCACCACTACACTGAAACCATCCTCACCGAAGGCACCAACAACCTCTGTCACTAAATCTAGTGGATACTTTTTCTGCTTCTGAAGTAATCAGGTGTCTTTTGGGTAAAAATGGCAGAAAAGCCACACAACCTGACATAAGAAAAGCATTTATTGCTCACAAAATTAAAAAGCTGTTCCAGTGAAATTTCCAGCAGGCAGTTCCATTGGTCTGGTTAGCCCAGAGAGGTCACACACTGATTGTTTGCACCTGGGAACACAACCCAAGCCCAATGAATCAGCAGCAGGGCAGGCGTGGTTCCCACAGGAAAACGCAAGTACCTTACCAGAGGCACAGACGATCCACACGTTTCCACTTGAGCATTCATTTTATTTGACTGACAGGAACGCTTGACACGAATGACCCATTCTGGAGCTAAGGCCGCTTCTTGCTACCGCTGACTTTGTTTTCTCTCACTTTTCCTGTTAGCCCTTCTCAGGCTTCTTCACAGGACACCTGACTCCATTTACGCACTATCTCAGATTGTTTCCGGCCATCAGTTGCTTGCTCTGGTTCCTAGCTGAAGAGAATCCATTCTATCATGCACAAAATTCCAGCTGCTTATGCCATGGCTGCCTGCCCTAGGACCACCCCCTGTCTCTGCCTCGCCCAGGGACACTGACTGAGCTGAGGCCAAGTTCCAACATGTTGTACATTTCTGCAAGAGCATGAGAAGCTCCTGCTTTGAAGCTTGATTAGATTAAACCCACGAGATTCTGGCTTTCCCATGGGCTGCCTAGGCAGACTAAGGGATATAATACCCTAAGAGGCAAACCTTTATACACAATGCACAGAAGGAACGAGACAAGTTGCAAGCTCTTTCTCAGCCTTACAGACTCCCAGAGAAGGGAGTAACTCCATAGGGTCTCTCTGGAGATGTCTCTTATGACTAAGAGCCAGGCTCTGCTGTTAACTAGGTGGAGAACCACTATGTGTTTGCTTTCCTGTTTTTCCTACCTAAATGCTATTCTTCTCTTATTCTTACTTCCCTTCTGTGGCACCCTCCCCCCAGTAAAGGGTTAGCATGTGGCTTTACTTTTGGTCTTGCTTCTTGGGAAAGCCCGGCTAAGACACAGGACCATCTTCTCTCATCAGTGCACGTTGACGGTGCCCCTTAGGGGTCTCCCTAGGTCACTTCTCTTCTTATCACATTATTCTGGGGAGACATCCCATGACCACCATTTCAATCTGCATCTATAATCTGATGACTCCAGATCTTCTTCTCCATCTTGGGCTCCCCTCCTGAGTTCCAGCTCTGACTGGACTTCTCTGATTGAAAGTCTCAGGAGCACCTCCAACTCAACATGCTCCAAACTTATTCACATGCCAAACCCAAACTGCTCTTCCCTTGATGTTTCCTTTCTCTGGGAATGTCACCAACCATGAACCTAAATCAGAAAACTGGAATCACCTTGATCCCTCACTCTCTCTTACTCATCACTATTCACATCCAGTCTCTCACCAGACCTTCTTTTAAATACACTGCAATCTCACCAACTTTATTCCATCGCCACTGCCATAACCTCTCTAAGCCAACTCCCTACCCCATCTGCATTCCTCCAGTCCATTTTTTACAGGGTAGTTGTTTATATATTTTTTTCCAGCTTTATTGGGATAGGGTTGACATATAACATTGTGTAAGCTTAAGGTGTACAATGTGTTGATTTGATACACTTATATATTACAAAATAATTATGGGGTGGGGGATGGAGGAAATGGGAAGATGTTGGGCAAGGAGCACAAACTTCTAGTTATAAGATGAATAAAAGTGGTCTTCGAGTTCCTTGCAAACATCATTCTCAAAGGCTTTCTGTTATTTCAGGTAAAACTTCCTTATTGAAGCTTACTCTGACCTTTATGACCTATGTCTTACCCTTTTCTCCATGCTCAGTTCTTGCCTCTCAACAATCTAGTGGGTTTAGGCATTAGCCCTGTTGAAGTGTTATCTTCTCATGGTTCCATGTCCTCTCTCACCTCTGACTCTTCACATGACCCATTTTCTCTACTTAAAACAGTCTTCACCCTCCTCTTCCTCTAGCTAACTACTACTCATCCTTCAGATGTCAGCCAAGGCATCACTTCTTGCAGGAAGCCCTTCTTGATCTCCACCCTGTTTTCCAGTCTAGGTCAATGCCTACTGCGGAAGGTCCCACTACGCATGCTCATGTGCTCTCACGGTGCTGAATCAGGCATAACATTTCCTTCTTCTCCTTCCTACACAGGGGAGGGCCTCTGTCCGCCTTGCTAATGATTGCTTTCCTCAGCACCTGGCCCAGAGACTGATTTAAAAATACTCCTAACGTATAAACAGCTTTACAGGTAGTTTTACCACCTTGTATTTTATTTTGTGTGAAGTCCCAGACAGCCAGTGTTTTATCCCAAGAATTTTAGACAACTGTTGCGTGCAGTCTTGATTTTAGAGGCTCTTTAACAGCTTTCCTTACAGAACCACAAGTCATGGTTTTAGAATGAATTTTAGCACATGCACGCTAATGTAGAATATGTCATTGACTAGTTCTAAGAAATAATACCCCATAGATGTAAATAACATTGTTATTATGTATTTCAAAGTTTGTCTCTTTCTGTCTTACAGAATTAAAAACAAACACACAAACCAGTCTTTAAGAATTGATTTCCTAGCATGTGAGTAAATTAAGTGTTCATCGGCACCGCCTGCAGGTACTACGTGCAGGGAACTGGGACGACATCACCTTTCTACTCATTTCTTTTTGAGCTGAAATTCATTGCTGTTTTTCACCCCTGGCTCTCTATCTTGGGGTTTTTATTTTGTGATTGGCTTAACCTATTTTACCTTTAAAATATTTGTGATTATCATAATTTTCGCTTGTGTGCTTTTCTTTTTCTCTCTCCTAGTTTACATGCTCATGTGCACTGTTTCCATTGTATGCTTTTGTTCTGTTTACAGTTTATCATCAGTTGAACAGAAGTTGCTGATGGCAATTTTTAGGACTATAAAACATAATATGGGCTCATATCATAAATGGGAATTTAAAATGGAATAGATTTCCAAAGAAATCAATGTTATGTAAAAGCTAAACCTTTTCAAAATGGATAAATACAATGGCTTATTATAAACATTAGGAACATAGAAATTAACCCCCACATTTGAGTTTTATGTTCAGAACAAACTATCAGAGGCTCAATAAGGACATTTTTATGACTAAGTGTATTATCTCCTGCACTAGTTTTCTTTAGCATCTTAATTGATTTATTGGGAGTTAAGTGAGTGAATAAAAGGCTCCACAAACAGATTCAAAACCTGACACTGGGCACTGTTGCAGTTTTGTTTGTAAATGAATGGCTCATATATCACTAGTAGGAAGATTAGGTCTCTAAAAATTACCCTCTAACACTTATTTTATTTAAATCTATGAATAAAGTCCAGTATGGGAGTTGGGAGAATAAAGCAGTCTAATAGACATGTGACCAACAATGTCTAGTCAGTCCACAGGTCTTCATCTGCTTTCCTAACAAGATGAAAAAAATACCCTTTAACTTTTAGGCATGTAACGGAACGATCAATGTTCTGTCTGTCTATCTATCTATCTATCTATCTATCTATCTATCTATCTATTTATCCATCCATCTCAGATGCTTCATCCCAAAGCTTTTAGTATGTTTTTCAAAGTAATATGTTTTGAGATTGAATTATAAAACAGAAAACAGCATTTGAGAACTGTCCTATTTGGGGGAAGTAGAATGTTAATTCATGTAAATGGGTCCTCAGATGAAGTAGGAGATACTTTTGAAAATTGTTTTTGTGGCTGAGCAGTTGAAAACTTGAGCCTCAGGTGATTTGCATGACAAAATTGCACTAATGGCAAGAGCAGGGGTTGAGAATGGAAACCCCAGAATATTTCTAATTGTCTGCAGCAAAGCTGATGCTCGGCGGTAATGATGCCCTTTTATAAAACCCCTGAAAAATTCTACATTAGAAATGGGGGTTTTGGAACTCTCAGAGAATCCATCTCTTCATATGAATTTGGTTAATTTTTTATCTTCAATCAAGTGTGACATTTGATTAGAAAAGTCATGGGATTTTTAAAGTTTTGTGTGTTAGCGTTGTGTAGACAATCTCTTTATTCCTTGATTATTTTAAGAATATTTATCCTTACTCATATTTAAGTAAAAACTTGGAAAACTAAGTACTCTGCTTATTGTTACCCTTTCCAAAAGCAGCGTGACTTCATTACATTTATTACAAGAGGATAAATGAACAGTCATTCGTATATCACCTAGTAGGATTTTTCTTTCCTAAAAACTGAAAAACTATAGAGCAAATATTTTAGACACATGGTTAAATTTGTCAACACTATAAACATGTAATATCTTCCAAGAATGGCAGATTCAGCTTCACCCCGGTAGTGTCCTGTTTTGTGTGCGAGCCAACTTTGTGACCCAAAGCCACTGAGGAGTGGCTCACTGTTCGGTAGTCACACAGCTCTTTCTGACACTGTAGCTTCTCAGCTAAGCACCCTAATTAGCATTGGAATCAGCCATCAGGAGACTGCTGTGATTTGACTTAAGTGAGTGATAACCTAATCAAGCAAAGTTAAGGACCTTTCCAACAAGTAATATTTGTTACACAATCCCCCTCTGGGCGCTCCTTTAGCCTACCTAATGAGAAATGCAACAAAATTGGCATTTTCCAGAAATAATATAGTTATGGATGACTGCCTGCATAAAAAAAAAATCACAGCTGAATGTAGATAACTACATGAACAATTAATTATGCAAACAAATCAATCAGCAATCAGTTAGTACTCCTGTTTTGTGCTCAGTACTGTGAATGATAAAGAATAAAAGCCTTCCAAATGCATTTTAATTTCTGAGGAACCATTTAAAAAAACACACAAAAATACTCAGAAAGAAAATGCCAAAATCAATACTTAATCATCAATTCTCAGCTTTCGGTCATAACCAACAATAATTGATCTATACTTGTCCTTTCCACAAACTTCATTAGGTGAAAAATTGATTCACTTAATTTTAAAAAGTTTCCTAAAAATCATAATTCTGAATTCCTAGGGAATTTGGGATATAGGTAGACAACAAATATAAGAAAACTGGTTTCCATTTCAACAGTTAGATTTAAAGTGTTTATCTAAAAAAAATAATAACAAAGTGTTTATCTCAGGGTAGATGGGTGTATAAATAATTTATTATTTCATAATTTCCAAATTTTCAATAATCAGCATATTACATTATCATAATAAAAGTATCATTCTACCTCCCCCACTCCCCCCCTGAGAATACAGTGTGGTTGCTAGTCTGATTTGTTTCACTCACATCGCTCCTGGCAGCGTTCATCAGAACACATTATCTGATACTGGCCTTTCTTCTGGACATTCATTAGGGGCCTCTTCTATGCCTACTATTCATTTCCAAATGGAATTAAAAATATAGGTAGAATTTCTGAAATTTATCTTAACCAAATGCACAAGAGAATTAAGTGGAAAAAATAAACTTCCTTAGAGAGACTGAAAAAAACTTCCAAGAATTGCAGCATAGAAGGCTTTATCTAAATTTTCCAATTATCATACAATTTCCTGAAAATAATTCTATGATTTACATGCTCAACAGTAGGAGACTCAGATAACTAACCCCTTCTGGACTTGCACTTTGCTTTATCAATGACATATTTAACTTGCTAGGTAGTATGTTACTGCCCAAGAAACATTTCCCTTGGGTAGGAATTTAGAGCCTGGTTGGGATTAGGCTTCTGATAACACGGATGCAGTTTTCCTGAATGCCGATTGTCCTCCCCATCACTTTTCAAAAGACTACAAAGACCCGAAAGCATAAATAGGTTATTGAGAGCATTTTTGTTATTGTGATCAGGTATTTCATGTCCAATTTCTTAGCTGCAATTGACACGGGAGAGTCAGTCTATATCAAACAGTTCAGCTTTTCCAACAAAACCTTTCAGTTCCTTGGGTCTGTATTTACCCACCAGAAATATAGCAGTGCTGTGTGCCTTTATTTATGAACAAAAATCCATGCAATTATTAAAATGTTCATATATTTTGCAAAGTTTTCTGTTAGCACAATTACCTGACCTTGTTTGGGAGCTTATCACCATGTAGGAGAATGCTGAGGAATCACTGGGGCACCTTGTTAAAGTGTAGATTCTGCTGAGCCTAAGACTCTGCATTTCTAATAAGCTGTCAAATAATGATCACGCTATTGGTGCAAGCACCAAGCTTAGAGAAGCAAGTGTTTAAAAAAACCCACACACACACACAAATGAATTTCACATATGAGTGAAATCATACGGTACTTGTCTTTCTCTGACTTACATCTATGTGAATATGGGCAAAGGAAAGAAGTACTAGAAATGTTCCCAGCAGTGTTTCCTTCAGCTCATTCAATCTTCAGTCCCACAAATGTTTGTGGAAAAGTGTGCCCTGAAGAAAATACCAAGTAGTGCAACCCTGGGGTTCCATTTTTGAAAAACTTGTATACAGTTTGGGGGGAAAAAAATACGATTTTCACGTGCAACACAGTTACTAATAATGTAATGCAGTATATGCTAAATGCCAAATTAGAGATAAGTGCTAAATTTATGACTACAAATTTCAAGTGGATACTCGATAAAGCGGAAGAATCCTGCTGTAATTACCTAGATTACCTAGTGCTCCCATTCTCCGAGATGGTTATTGACTCAGTTTTCTTTCACTGTGTCCAAAGCCCTTTTTCTCAGTCTCAGCTATGACCTTCCTCATTTTTTAAAAGATCTTTAAATTGATTTTTTTTTTGAGAGAGAGGAAGGGAGAGGAGGGAGAGAGAAAAACATCAATGTGAGAGGGAAACATGGACCAGCTGACTCCTGCACACCCCCTATCAGAGAACAAGCCAAGCAGGCAACCTTTCATCGCATAGGATGACCCCCAACCAACAGAGCCACACTGGCCAGGGCAACCTCCCTCATGTTTTATTGATAGAAAGGGAATTAATCAGGAAAGAGTCACTTCACCTTCCCATCATGAAATCAACTCAAACTTACACTCCCTGCTCCCATATTCTCTCTTTCCTCTTTGTGTGTAGTCCTGCTCCTGCCTATGCCCAACCTTGCTATTTTCATCACCTCCAGTCCACTCCATCACCTTGCTTTTCAATATCCTCTCTCTCTTTTGCAAGGCCATTTTCTTCCTTTCAACTAGTACCATTAGCATTGACTTACAAGTAAACCTTAATATTACCTAGATTTAAAACACAAAACAAAACAAAAAATCCATTGATACTCTATCTTCTGATCACTGCCTCATTTTCCAGCCCACCTTCAGTACAACATTTTTAATTGAAATTTTTATTTTATTTTTTAACTTCACTTTTATTGTTGATAGTATTACAGATGTTTCCATTTCCCCGCTCTTTGCCCACTTCCACCCAGCCTCACCACCCGCTTCCCTCTGGCCATCACCACACTGTTGTCTGTGTCTATAAGTTATACATATATGTTCTTTGCTAATCCTTTCACCTTCTTTCATCCAGTACCCCCCCTCCCCTCCATCCATCTCCACTCTGATAGCTGTCAGTCTGTTCCATGTATCCATCCATGCCTCTGGTTCTGTTTTGCTCGTCAGTTTTTTTTTTTCCATTAGATTCCACATAAGAGTGAAATCATATGGTTCTTGTCTTTCCATGACTGGCTTATTTCACTTAGCATAATAATCTCAAGGTCCATCCATGCTGTCACCAAAGGTAAGAGTTCCTTCTTTTTTTTTTTTTTTAACCACTGAGTAGTATTCCATTGTGTGGTGTGTCATTCCTTTTTAACTTTCTCCTCATCCACATACTGTGTGAGATTCTTCCTTTTCAAACCCTGTAAGAGAGCTTCATTTCTTCTCTGCCCATGAACATGGATTTTATTTTGCCAAATCTGTTCCTACAAAGGCATGTAGACCTTCAGGTCATAAGGTCATCTGGGCAATTTAGAGGATGGGTAACATAGCTACAGCGATCTGGAAAGGTGGATGTGAATCACGTGTCCACGACACACCTCACATCCTGTCTGTGGTTTTACTCGCTTCTCTGCGTCTCTAGTTTATAATTTCTGCTCCCCACCCCCAGCACCTGTATCATGTAAGTTTCAAATGTGGGAGACCTGGTCTGTGGGCAAGGATTAAAAGGAAGAATGAAAAAAAAGTGGGTTTTCAGAAAAATGATAATTGTGAGAAAATTACTGGAGATGAGGTTTTATTCAAAATCAATCTTCCTCCTACCATCGCTTTTTAAATAAAAGTTTTTCAAAGGAGGTTGCAGACCTCATTAGGATGAGTCAATCATTCACTTTTTTTGGTTGTGTCTTTGACTAGGAGACAACATTGTAGGAACACACATTTGACAAAGCCATATTTCCAAGATTTTTTACAAATGTCCGTAAGGCAGAACATGAGATCAGTATATTGTGAGCTGTCCTAGCTTTAGAATATCAACTGAAACACCAAAGTTAACAAATCTACTGGCTGTTTCTTTTGGACTGAGTAAAGTTACATTTCTATACCTTTCCCGGACAGGTCAACACAAAATGGGTGGCGTCTTTCACATCATGGAAACCTGACCTTACATTTCCCTGGGTGTTCTTGTTCCTCATTTCCCCTTGTTGGCCCTCACTCTCTTGGACAGGACAGAAGGACCTTGCCCCCAGACCCCTGAAACTGGAGGCACCCAGCCAACTGCTGGGAGGCCTCGTTCTGCTGTACTATATGCAATGTCTCTATGCATCTTGATTCTCTAGAACGAATTAAAGACAAATGCCCAGGACTTACAGAACCTCCCTTCTGCAGGACAAAGCTGGCCTGGAAGTCCATTTAGGCTCATCTAATAGTGGTTCGAAAGGACTGAGGATTCCCTGCAATGGAGCACTGAATGCAGGTAAGAATATTCCCTGGAGAAGCCTCCTAATCACTTAGTTTCTTTTGTTTTCTTTTTTAAAAAAATCTATGCAGGAAACTCCAGGCTGAGAGAGCTTCTCATTGCTCAGCAGTAATCTGATTAGTGTCTCAGGACTGGGGTTTTCCTGTGGGGCAGGAAAAGAGCAGACAGCAGGACTTGCAGAGGTGGGGAGCTCATTTGCACGCACATCGTACTGCCTAGGTACCGTTTCTCCCACTGCTGCCTGGCTGGGAACAATGGAATATCACTGTGAACTCTGAGCAGCCTAGGGAGTGCTCCTTACAGACACCGGGCAATGAAAAGGAAGAAAGGGTCTTTGGTTAAATATTGAACTTTATTAATTAGAGGAAAACATTTGTTTCTGGCCTGGTTGTGTCTGGTATTAGTTTTTGTTATCTAAGAATGTCTGTACTATAGTCATAAACTTGAAACCATACTTTCCTAAAACATGTTAAAGTCATACTATTTAGAGAATACTGATAGCTGTTGACATGTCAACAAAATAAAAACAAATTTTAGGTCAAATATGGAAGTTAATTCACTACAAAAAACAAAAAAAAATCAACTTTTTAAAAAAATTATAAGCAGGAGAGTATAGTTTAGAGTTCATCATGGTGAAATGAGAACTGCTAACTATTGTGTATTTTCAAACGTCAACTTATCATAGTTAATTACTATCATTATAGAGTATGGCCATAAGATAAATGGAGATTTCTGAGTTCTCTAATGAGGTTCTTTGTAGCAAAATTTATACCAGTGACATGGTTTCCTTTTGTTTAGGATATCAGTGTAATTAATTCAGTTCTCTAATTATGAGAAAAAGCCCTGACTAGAGATAACAGTTTCATCAATGGAAGGATGCCCACCCACTAATAGGCTATCCTGGACATGGCTGTAATTCAGACTAATGAATAGTCTCTAAGTACAGAACTTCATGCTCTGATTGAGACTTCTTTTTCCTGGAATTGCCTCAAATATGAATTTGAACAAGTTCAACTTTGTTCAGAGATTTTAAAAGATGCTATTTACTACGGTAGATTTCATCTTTTGAGGGTACATAGAGAGACTTACTTTAGTGTCCATTTCAAACTATTTCGAATAAAGTGCAGTAGGAAATTTATGGCATTAGGAAAATTCTGACAGGAGCTATTCCTGTTCATGACATGCATTTGTTTGTGTGTGTCTAAGCCATTCCTATAATTTCTGGAAGCTGCGAAAAATGAAAATTTCTGTTTCTTGAATCATTTATCATGAGACTTTGATGTAAGAATATTTTGAGAATTGATGCACGACAGATTGGGAGATGATTATTTAAATAAGTTAATTACTAATAGGATTGGAAGTTTGGCTTTCCCAACCACAATGCTCATCTCCAATCTACTTCTGAGTCTGTAAAAAGGAACAAAATCAAGTCATAAGCATGTTTTCTTTTTTATATTGCCATTTAGAATCATCTTCAACTTGCAACACTTTGATATGAGTTCCTTCCACAGGACTTGATTCTGATCCTGGTGCCAATCATTTGTGGATTGTTCAGTCACCTGCCCATATCCTGTAGACAGGACTGTCACCTTCGCATATTTTTCCTTCCATTTTCCCAAATAACAGTGTGGCTTCTGCTAACATTCCATCACTGATTGGTATCACTAAAAGAGTATGACCTGAGAATGTGGTGCAACTTTCTTAGGCAGTTCTCAAATATAAATCTACCCACATGTGCTGTGCAGACCTCCTTCAAGAACCACCAGGTTTGATTAGAGGTTTGATCTCAAACTTTACAAGTCCATTTTTTATTACTGTATTCTCAAATCTCTTCATATGCATAACTGTTTGTACTACAATTGATGAGAGAATCTCAGACTGAAAAGCTATACAATTAAGAGAAGTCACAACTCATATAGCTTGGCATATACTTAAAACCTTTAATTTTTTTCAAGATTTTCTCTTTTTGCTTTATTGTTTCGATTTTATGTTTCATTTACTTATTTATTTTTAAATTTCAGGTACAATCTAAATTCCCTTTAGATACCTTCAATGTCTAAGGACTCTGGAGTCGTTGTTTTGCTTGTTTGGTTTTTCCTGCCTTGTCCTCAGATGAAAGATGTCCCTCAGGGGCCACAGATTTTCAAAAGAGTTGAACAGAGGGTTATCAAAAGTTTCCAATGCTACAGAAAGTTCTAGTAAAAAGGGACCCAACAGGTACTGACTTGAATTGACAGGGAGAGGTCATTGGTGTCCTCTGAGCGAGCAGTTCCATTGGAATGGCAAGGGCCCCTCCTTCTGGGGGGTAAATGGGAAGTTTTTAAGTGAAGACTGTGAGAACAAATTTGTCCTTCTGAGCTAGGGCATGTGGCAAAACAACTTTTGTGTATAAAAGCTACAGGAACTGTTGACAAAGAGGTAAGACCACCCCCACCAGATTTATGGCTTAAAACTGGCAAAGACCAGCTCCATCCAACATGGCAACTAATTTCACCTTGTGGTAACCCCTAGCCTCATTATACACTCATAGTAATACATTAGCATGCTAAATGACACACCCTTGCTATCATGATTCGAGATAGCCCATATAAGGACACAAAAAAGGCCAATGGAGCTCTTCTGAAAAACTCCACCTCTTTCCCTAGAAGATCTTGAATATTTCTCCCCGTTATTAAATATTCTACCCCCCCTCATTAAATGAACCTCAGTATAAAAAGTAAAACCCACTAGGAGGGGCTGCTCTGCCTGTGGAGTAGCCTACTCTCTGTCTCACTGCTTCAATAATAAACTCACTTTAACTTTAAACTCTGTGCTGGCTTGTGTTTGAAATCTTTCCTGCAATGAAGCCAAGAACCCACCGCGGGTAGTGAATTTTTGGTTCTTGGACTCCTGGAATACCTGCATCACTTCTAGAAATGTGGCTATGAAAAGAGAGGTACAGGGCAGGACCTAAAGCAAGCATGTCAAACTCAAAGGCTAACATGGGGCAAATAAACGAGGCATGCGGCCCGTGGGCTGCGAGTTTGACCTGCTTGACCTAGAGAAAAGCTGCCTTTCTCTTAGTATTGGAGGCAAAGTTGAGGCTTGTTTAAAGGATGAAAAGAAAGATCCAATGGGGGAGGGGGGATAGAATAAAAAGAAAGATGCCATTTATAGAGGAATGGAAGTTGTTAGGCGGTTGTGCATCTATTTCTCTGAGTCAGAAAGAGGTGCTTAAGAGGGAGAAGGTAAGCAGAGGGCCATCACAACTATTCACCTGTTTTTGCTTTGAAATAACAAGCAATATCATCTGCAAAGCTGGGTGGTGAGGAGGATCCCACCAGGAACTTGAGCACAGTGATGGAGATGGAAGCTTTGGATGGAAGATGGAGGGTGTTCTGAATACACCCATAATGGTTTGGATACAGTGGTGGTGACTTGCTGAATATATTTGGAGAATCTAGAAACACCTTTTGTTGGGAGGAGGGGGTCAGATCTCCCACCCCTTTTAAGAACCAAAGCTTCATTATTACATGATTGTGAAGTGCTACTTTTAATGAAGAGTCTCAGCTCTCTAACTAATTAGGTTAAATCCCATTATGATAGTCTGCTGTGTGGCTTGTACCTCATTTTACTGCAGAACATTATTTAAATTAAATTGGAAGAAAGGCTCCATCCTACAATATGCTTTTATAGTTCAGACTCTATCCCTTGCTTAAACAATATTTTAAGGTAATTACATTAGAATTATTAGGACCCACCCTTCTATAAATCCAAAATGAATCAAACTCTTGGGTACAGATCCATATATAAACTTCATAAACTCATATGTCTAATAAATAGGAGTAAACTTACTATTTTCTAGTCTAAAAGAGTATATGTTACCTCAAACTCCTGGATCTATTACCATTCAATACTTTTTTTTTTTTAACTGAGTGATGATAAGTTTATATTGAATTCTTTGTTCTCTCTCAATTTCCACCAAATAATGGGAAACATTTATTTGCTTAGTCTATCATGTTGTGGCATCATGATAATGTCTAACATTCATTGAGTGCCTTCTGCGTGTCAGCATTTTTCTAGGGTGATTTTACTATTATCATCTCATTTAAGATTCCTAGCAACCTTGTGAGGTAAGTTCTATTATCAGAGGAAGACCATGAGGGCAAGGATATCTTTCCATCATGTCTACAGCTATATCCTGACTGCCTACAACCATGTCTGGCACACAGCAGGTGTGCAAAACATTTATTCAACAAACAAAACTCCATTTGGCAGATAAGAAGCCGAGTCATAGAGATGCTAAATAACTTGCCTTACTCCCTAGGGTTGGAATGCAAGTTAAATGAGCAACTATAGGAAAATACTTAAAATAAGGTGGTGGAGGATGAAATGCACTCATACATGTGAGTTCAGTACCCACCTGGCTCAAAATTTATCTCTCATAATGAAGTAGTACACGGTATGTCAGATGGAGAAAATGTTTTCAAATAGATCTTTCTGAGAGCTTAATCAATTATCTGTTTTAATAAAGATAAAATGAATTTGTCATGTGTTTAATATGCATTCAACAAGTATGCATCAAAGACCACTACATTCCAGGTGTGCTGCAAGGTGTTTGGAATGAAATGAAGACAAATAAAAAAGACAATTCCTGCCCTCATAGAAGCTGTCATCTGGGGAGGAGAGGGACACCAATATATGCCTTTTTTTTTAGTAGTCTTGAATAGGAAGTTGTCTAAAACCATGACTTATGCCTGCGAAATACATAAAAACTTATTGATGACCTGAAACACAAACTGAAGTGATCAAAGTCATGATTTATGTAAAAACATCAAGAACATAGTGTACTACTATGTATAGATTAGAGATAAATAACACTGAGAAGAAAGGATTACTACTTAGGAATATTTAAAACAGAATAACTGAATAGGCTAGAAGATTTACTTGAAACGATTTAGCATTGCATGATAAGAAGTAACATTATACAACCCAACTATGAAACACTTAGATTGGAAATGAAAAAACTGGTAATGATAAAATTGGTTAGATAATGGAATAATTCATCAAGAAACATCCTATTTTTCAAATACAGGTGATGACAAAATGTGTGAAATTTGCTATGCAAACCACGTATAACCCCAGTGGGAAAACATTAGCACATCAATAATGCATTTTGTTGTGCAGCAACATATACAAGCACTTAATTCTGCCTTTAGATAATGACATTTTAGCATCTCACTGACATAAGCTTGGATATAAGCCTAGTCTGCTCTCCAGGCCCCAGGATTCGTGAGAGGTTTCCCAAAGTTGATGTTCGAGATAGCTTGATAGTCTTGAGCAGCCCTTTGACCTTGGTGAGCTTTAGCATTCCCATCTGTGCAGTGAAGGGGACAGTGCCTAGCGTTCATGGCCACCTCACTGTGTTTCAGAGTGCAAGATGCTTTTCCAGATACACGGGTCTGTGGGAACGGTGGACCCTGTTTGCTGAGTGCCTTGTAGAAGGCGAGTTGTTGGAAGGATCTCATTTAATTCTATCAAGGCCTTGAAGAGGATGTTATTCTTTTCTTTCTTTTCAACTATAGTTTAAATTCAACATTATTCTGTATAAATATGTATTGTATGCCTATCGTGTGCATAGTTTCAGGTGTACGTCATAGGAGTTAGCTCATATGCTTTACAAAGTGTTCCCCCTGGTATTTCCAGTACCCGCCTGGCTCCATACATAGTTATTACAACATTATTGACTATATTCCCCATGCTGTACTTTACATCCGGGTTGTTATTGCTCTTAACGTGGGATTTAGGAGCTTGTCTAACAAAGGTAGAACCAGGAATGATCTTTCTGCCTCCAGAGTCCAGGTTTTGTCCTCTGGGTCCTGTTACCTCCTGCAAATTGGTCTTTCCTTCAAACCTCCATGAAACCAGCAACCTAGAGATGACAAAAGATGCACCCTTTCCAGCCCTCTGTTTTACCAGGGAGTTGTGATTTTCCCATGAGATAAGGAGCTTTTTATACTTGAAAATGGTTGTGAAAAGGCAAGTTGTTGAAATTACTGCCTTCACCATCATACCATCCTCTGGATGAGCAGTTACGCAGGGCCTGCAGCAGCGTCGGTTGGAAGCATGTGAAACTTGCAGAATTTTACCATCTTTCTCCCTGGCTCCCTTCCCACTCTAGCTCCCGAGTACTCCATGCTCCAAGAAATATTACTTTTCCCATCGCCCTTTCTAACAGCACAGGGAAAGCTCACATCATCCACGTCCCTGGTGCCGGCCATGTCTAAGGCAAAGGCAGCCAGATTGCTTACAGTAAGTAATGCACAACAGCCTCTGGATAACCGTGAGATCCTCCTAGGACACAGGCATTTAAGTCACTGAACCGATGTAGTTAGAATGGCCAGCATTTGCACAGGACACTGTTGCTCACAAAGACATGTAAAGCATATTTCATTCTGTGAGGTGCTGTTATCCATATTTCTCAAATAGGGAGAACTAAGTTTTAGAGAGAGTAATTGACACGGAATCGTTCCACTGCTAAGTGTCAGAGCCACAGCTTGGAGGCAGCGCGTCTCATTGATGATGGCACGTTCCGCCCATTGCCACCCACAGCGGCTCACGGGCACTGGCTTTTCTGGAGCAGGATAAGCTTCTTTCCTGGCTCTTTCCTAGTTCTGGCCGCCAGGAAGGATGAGCCTCGGCATGTCCATTCACGCAGTCAGAGATGTGGCCGACACCTTCAAAAACGCACTACATTTTCTCCCGTGTTTCACTGACAGGTAGAACAGAGTTATTTAACTATACATTTAGTAACGTGGAGGCAAGGGTGGGTGCCTTACTGCCTGAAATTAGTCCTTATGCTCTACGGAAAGATGCTTTCATTAAAAGTGCATTATTTTTTCA
Organism: Eptesicus fuscus; assembly: GCF_027574615.1. Taxonomy (NCBI): domain Eukaryota; kingdom Metazoa; phylum Chordata; class Mammalia; order Chiroptera; family Vespertilionidae; genus Eptesicus; species Eptesicus fuscus. The sequence continues at coordinate 33,842,176 of NC_072491.1, read as the reverse complement.
CTGTTTCATTTAATGCGTGGTAGGCACTATTTTGGGCTCTTTACACACACTGTCACTGAATACATATGATCACCCTAAGATGAACTTGCTGTCACTATGTGCATTTAATAAATGAGAACATTGAAGCATAGCTAAGTAACTTACCTAAGAGCCAGCAGGGGGCGCTGGCATGAAAACGCCAAAAGTGTGTCCCCAGAGCTCCTGTCTTTAGACTTGGTGCTCCACTCACTGCCTCCCATGGATCTCCCTCCTTCATCCATGGAAATGCTGCGGAGGTTGGTGTTGAATGAGGGTACTGGCAGCCATGCCCAGATAGCTTGAAGACATCCATGACCTCGTGCTTCTGATGCTTTCTCAGCATCTGTGACCAACCGTCCATATGATGGGTTTTCTCAGTAAGATCCATTTCTGGAACGTCATTGATCTGAATTCAACCTTCCTACTCATGGGAATTTCCCAGCCAAGCATGAAACAATGGTGCCACATTATCACAGCTTGATGAGGCAGGAATTATCCTCATATTCAGATGAGGAAACTGAGGTTTGATGTTAACCAATCTGTCAGAGTCACAGAGTTGGTAAGTGGTGGAGACAGGACTCAAATGGAGCCCAAATAAATCACTGGTCTTACCTAATTCAATGTAGCAATGTAGTGATTAATCAGCTTTTGCATCAGAAAAATCAGAGTGGGAGTCCAGGTTTCCCCATTCATTAGCCATATGACCTCAGGAAAACTCTAGTTTCCTGATTTGTTAAATGTGAATGATGGTGTCTACCTTTAGTGAATCTTGTGGAAATTAAATGGCCTAGCACTTGGAAAACCAGTAGGACCTTTGATTAATTGCAACTTTTTTTAGAATTATCTGTCACTACTATACCTTAATCCCAGCTTTGTATCTCCAGAACAATGCTCAGTGTGTCATGAGTACTGATGAATGGATGAAGGAATGGATGAATGAGGCATGAAGAATTAAGTTGGGCTGAGAATATTATGCTTTGAAATATCACATGAAAGCAATATTATATATCAGTTGTGCAGGCCATGGTTAGTGCTATTATTTTAACATAAGTATATTCTCTACTGGACTCTCTGAACATAAAGTAATGAAGCTCGAAGAAATCATACAAATATATAAGTTAGATATTGCCATAAACTTTATAAATGGTTATATCGGTTGATTAACATTTCTAGGTGCTTAAACAATATAGAAATACATGCACTTTTCTAATATCCATTTGTAGTTACATTATCAGAAGTACCTATTCATTTTACTGAAAAATCTATCAAGCATTTATTTATACCCCATAACAATTTTATTATGAGTACTAGAGGCCCGGTGCATTCCTGCACCAGTGGGGTCCCTTGGCATGGCCTGCAGGGATTGGGCTGAAACCAGCAGTCCAACACCACCTGTCACTCCTGCCTGCTGCTCCTGCTCATCCTGGCCCCGCTGCGCCTGCCACCGACACTCAGTAGGCTCGCTGCCACTCTGCTGCGGTCTCCAGGCTACGGCAGCCAGCTGGGAGCCCTGCATCTGGCGCCCATTGGTCAGCTGTGGGAATGCACTGACCACCAGGGGGCAGCTCCTGCATTGAGCGTCTACCCCCTGGTGGTCAGTGCGCATCATAGCGACCAGTCGACCGGTTGTTTGGTCACTTAGGCTTTTATATATAGAGATTGTTCCTCAAATAAGTACCCTGTCATTTGGCACATGTTCATCCATATAAAATCAGAATGGTGTGAACTTTTTTCTGGCATCATTGATCTCACAGGAGTACAAGAACCTCCTAAGTCACCTGCCAGACCTGTGACAGAAGGGACACCTATGACCTGGTTTCTATCCTGAAGGTTTCCTCATTGCTGGTGGTTGAGGAGCATTCCATTGCTATTATCCAGACAGAAATATAGAGATTGTCTTTTCCCTAAAGCTAATGGCCTCAGGTACTGGACTTTCTCTTCCTTCTATCTTTCTGTCTCCAGAGAGACACCTTTTTCTTTTTCTTTCTCCCCTGGGGCCTTTAAGCCCTTTGCATAGCTTGTAGCCAACAAACACGTGTCCTCTATTTTCATCATTCTATTAAGTTTGTTCAGTTTTAAAAAATTAATATTGACTCTGAGACTTTTCCATTCACCCCATAACACATTGACAATGACAATTATGAGGTCAATAATTGGAAATAGGCAAACAAAAAAAAGTGTGTTTCACTGTGTAAATATACCACAGCTTTTTTATCCACTCTTCTGCTGAGGGACACTTGGGCTGTTTGCATATCTTGGCTATCTATAATAATAAAAGCGTACTATGCAAATCAACCGAACGACTGAAGAGTGGAATGACCATCTAAACGACCTTCCAGACGACCTTCTGGACAAAGCTGGGGCTGCGAGGGCCAAGGCAGCCAGGGCTGTGAAGGCCTATTCTTGCACAAATTTCGTGCATCGGGCCTCTAGTTGTAAATAACACCGCTGTGAACATAGGGGTGCATATATTCTTTCTGATTGGTGTTTTGTGATTGTTAGAATATATTCCCATAAGGGGACTTGCTGGGTCAAAGGATAGTTCCATTTCTAATTTTTTGAGTAAACGCCATACTGTTTTCCATACTGTCATCCATGTTGTCACAAAGGGTAAGAATTCCTTCCTTTTTACAATTGTAAAAAGGAAGGAATTCTTACCCTTTGTGACAAAAGGAAGGAATTCTTACCCTTTGTGACAACATGGATGACAGTATGGAAATTCTTACCCTTTGTGACAACATGGATGGACCTGTTGATTATTATGCTAAGCAAAATAAGTCAGAGAAAGACAAACATGGATGACAGTATGGAAATTCTTACCCTTTGTGACAACATGGATGGACCTGTTGATTATTATGCTAAGCAAAATAAGTCAGAGAAAGACAAATACCTTATGATCCCACTTATATGTGGAATCTAATGAATAAAATATAATGACTAACAAAATAGAAACAGAGACATGGATGCATAGAACAGACTGACAGGTTAAAGGGGAGAGGAATTGGGGGAGGGGACTAGATGAAAGAAGGTGAAGAGATCAGTCAAAGAACATATATGCATAACCCTTGCCCACAGACAACAATGTGGCAAAGGCCAAAAGAAGGGGGGCAGGGGCTGGGTGGAGGTTGGTAAAAGGGGGTTCAAATGGGGGATGTCTGTAATAGTGTCAACAATAAAAAAATGTGTTTATAGATGAACCCAAATCCATGAATTTTCCCCATTTCTCTTCTCTGACACCTTTCTGTCTGCTCTTGAGCCTTTTGTTCCTGGTTCATAGCTTGCTAACCTAAATGGCATTCGTAGAGATTATCTGCCTCCGAATCTAGATATTTATGTTAAATCCATCTGGATTATAAACAAATACATGCATACTGTTCTATTTAAGCTTATTTTATATTAAATTAGGGAGGAAAATGGCATAGTGCTTATACACACAAATTTCATTTCTAGAGAAGTTTTCTGATTGTAGGTTGTTTGATATTTGAATTCAGTCAGCAATATTAGCACTAGGTTGATATCCCTTATAACCAGAAAGAGAAATAACAACTAGAAAGGATGAAGGGGAAATGGGTTGAGTGGATCAAAGACCTCAATAGCTCAGCAGGAGGAACAAGAGAAGAGGCGGTAAGTGAGAATGTGGATTCTTGGACTAGATCTTTAGAGAACTGGACAAAGCAGTTTGAGATCCCTTGTCTCAAGCTGGTTCAAATGGACTGAGATTATCCTCAGTTAATATTAATTTATACCTCTTTTCTCTAAGCCTCACTTCATCCATGAATTTCTTGGTTTATCACTCCAAAAAAATAAGTGTTCTCCCAGTGTGAACATATTAATTCAATTTAATCATACATGTGATAAAATCACAGCTAAATTAAACTCAACATGACAACAGACTTAAGTAAACATAAAACAGGAAGCTATGAAACTCATTAAAAATAAGAAGATCTTCAGGATCTAGAGCTAGGCAGAGCGTTCTTAGACTTGACACCAAAAGTATTATTCATAAAAGAACAAATTGATAAATTGAATTTCATCAAAATTAAGAATTTTTGTTCTGTTACACAGTCTGTTAAGAAGATGAAAAGATAAGGTACACACTAGGAGAAAATATTTGCAAATACATCTGAGAAAGTACTAGTATCTAGAATATGTAAAGGAGTCTCAAATTTTAACATGAAGATAACATGGCATATAAGTACACAGAAAGATATTCAACATCATTAGCCATGAAGAAAAGGCAAATTAAAACCACAATGAGTTACTGCCACACACCTATCAGAATGGCTAAAATACGTTACAGTGACAAGTCCAACTGCTGGCAAGGATGCAGAGAAGGTTGAGCATTCATACACCCATAGTGGTGATGAAAAGTGGCCCCCTCACTCTAGAAAAGAATTTGATAGTTTTCCATGAAACTAAATATGCAACTGCCAAAGGGTCCAGCAATTCCACACTTGGGCATTTATCCCAGAGAAACAAAAACTTATATCCCCACAAAGCCTGTATAGAAATGTTCATAGCAGCTTCATTCTTAATAGCCAAGAGTTAGAAAACAGAAGATATCCTTCAATGGGTGAATGCTTAAACACACTGTGGCAAATCCTTATCATGGAATAAAAATTGTGATAAAAAGGAATGAATTATTGATACATGTAATAACTTAAATGAATTTCCAGAGAATTATGATGAATGAAAAGAGCTAATCTCCAAAGGTTATATACTGTACTAGAGGCCTGGTGCATGAAATTTGTGCACAGGGGTGTGTGTCCCTCAGCCCAGCCTGCACCTTCTCCAATCTGGGACCCCTCGAGGGATGTCCGACTGCCTGTTTAGGCCCGATTCCGGTAGGATCGGGCCTAAACAGGCAGTGGGACATCCCTCTCTCAATCCAGGACTGCTGGCTCCCAACTGCTCTGCCTGCCTGCCTTCCTGATTGCCCCTAACTGCTTCTGCCTGCCAGCCTGATCACCCCCTAACCACTCCCCTGCCAGCCTGATTGATGCCTTAACTGCTCCCCTGCCAGCCTGTTTGCCCCTAACTGCCCTCCCCTGCAGGCCTGGTCACCCCTAACTGCTCTCCCCTGCAGGCCTGGTCCCCCGCAACTGCTCTACCCTGCAGGCCAGGTCACCCCCAACTTCCCTCCTCTGCTGTCCTGGTCACCCCTAACTGCCCTCCCCTGCAGGCTTGATCACCCCCAACTGCCCACCCTTGCAGGCCTTGTCCCTCCCAACTGCCCTCCCCTGCTGGCCATCTTGTGGCAGCCATCTTGTGTCCACATGGGGATGACCATCTTTGACCACATGGGGGCAGCCATCTTGTGTGTTGGACTGATGGCCAATTTGCGTATTACTCTTTTATTAGATAGGATAGAGGCCAGCTGGTTTGCCCTGAAGGGTGTCCCGGATCAGGGTGAGGGTTCCCTTGTGGTGTGGGGCGGCCTGGGAGAGGGGCCTGTGGTGGTCTGCAGGCTGGCCATGCCCCCAGGTGACCCAAGCAGAGGCCCTGGTATCTGGGATTTATTTATCTTCTATAATTGAAACTTTGTAGCCTTGAGTGGAGTCCAGGGCCGGCCAGGGTGTGTGGAAAGCTTGGCTTCCTCCATTGCCTGGGGAAACCCAAGCCTCCTGCTCACTCCATGGCCACAGCCATCTTGTTTGGGTTAATTTGCATACTCGCTCCTGATTGGCTGGTGGGCGTGGCTTGTGGGTGTAGTGGAGGTATGGTCAATTTGCATATTGCTCTTTTATTAGCTAGGATGATTCATTTATATAACATTCTTAAAATGACAACATTATAGAAATGAAGAACAGATTAGTGGTTTCCAGAGGTTAAGGACAGGAGGGAACTATGCTTGTCTATAAAAGTGTAACACGAAGAATCCTATGGTGATGGGCATGTTCTATATCTTGAATGTATCAATGTAAACTCTAGTTTTGCAGGATGATACCATTGTGGGCAATTGGGCAAAAGGAATAACAGGCTCTCTCTGCACTATTTCTCACAACTGCATGTGAATCTACAATTGCCTCAAAATAAAAAGTTTAATTAAAACCTGATTTTCAAAGGATATTTATTACACAGGAAAATGCCTTATTATAACACCAGAGGCCCGGTGCACAAAATTCATGCACAGGGGTGTGTGGGGGGGTGTCCCTCAGCCCAGCCTGCAACCTCTCCAATCTGGGACCAGTGGGATCGGGCCTAAATGGGCAGTCAGACACCCCTCTCACAATCCAGGACTGCTGGCTCTCAGCCGCTTGCCTGCCTGCCTGCCTGATTGCCCCTAACTCTTCTGCCTGCCAGCCTGATAACCCCCTAATCACTCCCCTGCCAGCCTGATCGACGCCTAACTGCTCCCCTGCCGGCCCAATTGCCCCTAACTGCCCTCCTCTGCTGGCCTGGTCACCCCTAACTGTCCTCACTTGCAGGCCTGGTTTCCCCCAAATGCCCTCCCCTGCTGGCCTGATCACCCCCAACTGCCCTCCCCTGCTGGCCATCTTGTGGTGGCCATCTTTTGTCCACATGGGGGCAGCCATCTTTGACCACATGGGGGTGGCCATCTTGTGTGTTGGAGTGATGGTTAATTTGCATATTACTCTTTTATTAGATAGTATGTGAAAAAGCAAAATGCAAAACTATATTTTAAATAATGATGACTTTAAAGAGTATATATATCTATGTATATGCTGAGCTATGTACATACTCTATGTATGCATGCACACACATACAAAATCTAAACATATGCCAAGTTTAACAAATGGAAACACTAATAATTGTTATTAGTGGTAGAGGAGGGAAGATATACTTTTTTCTTCATTATAATTCAATATATTTTTCAGTTTTCTAAAAATGTTTTTATATGACATTTATAATCAGCAACTACAAAACAAAACATCTTAGGTCATGACCACTCTTGCAACTCATACTTTAAAACTTTTCCTAGTTAGGGTATCAGGAAAAATGGCGACTTATTGAAGACCTGAATCTGATATTCAATCAATTACCTTTTCCTAATCTCCAAGCTGATGACTTGTATAATTAATGGGCTAATTCAACTGCAAATCTTCAAGTCCGTAATATTAATTAAACAGAAGACATGGAAATGATAAGTCTGAAAAGGACTTATCTCTTCATTTACCCACAAATGAGCACTTGGGATTACTTCTTAATCAATACCAGGAGGCTGGCTAGAATTAGTGCCAGGCCTCCCAGTCTCAGCCACTTTTAAAAGCACTTAGGATCACACACGCAGCTTCTTCCAGGCCAGCCCTATACTTTCCTTTAATTTACCTGACCTTTCAGGCACTGAGTGAATTTAAGGCCTTTATAGGCTTGGCCTGAGTCACTGGCAACTTTCATTACTTTAGTCATTGACCAAAAGCTTTGGGAAATGTCAGCCTTTCCTATGCTATTGTTCAATATGTTAATGAGATCATTAACATCTTCTTTTGCAGACAACAGGACCTGAGCCATAAAGGAGTAGGAAGTTGGAAGCAGAGGTGGAAGAAAAAACGTCTTTTTATTTCTAGGAGAAATTTAGACATCTTTCCTCACACTCCCTTTCTTCTTGAATGTGATGCAGCAAAAATAGTGGTGAGCAGGTTTCTAAGAACTGACACTAATAAGCAAAATGCAGTTGCCTCTTATGGGGAGATCTGGGTCTAAAGTCAGCATAATGGGTGAAAAATCAAGTATAATATATTTCAAAATACCCCTGGCATCTCTTAAATTATCAGAAAGGACATTGCTAATATACCTTTGTATATAACACATCCCTGTAACTCTTCATTTCAGTCTAGTCCTCCATTAGTTCTTTTTCTTTCTTAAGGAAGTGGTTGGCTGTGTTTGGGCACATTTTAACACGCATTTTACTAACTTTTCAACAGTTAGGAAGACCCTTAAAACCATTGGTATGTTCTTTTAGTAGTTTTTACCAACACTCACTGGCGGTTTCAGGCTTGAATGCCTCCATTCCCTGGATAAATAAGTGACCCAGTATGGGAACTGTCAGGTTGAATTCAGCTAAGGGAAATAAATGCTTGCATCGTATGAGTGCACTGTAATCAAGAGATAAGGATGAGTCTGTACATCTGTCCACCACATCATCATCTTTACATGAAATCACTGGCTACATTTTACCACTTAAATTATTAACTCAACAAAACCACTGTAGGAAAAAAGCGTAGGATAATTTATTTCTTATTTCTTTTTATGAAGGGAAAAGCAATGCAAAGTAAATAAATGGAAAAAAGCAAAAAGCAAAGCCAACCCAACTAATTGTTCACTGCAAGGAGGCATTCATAAGGAGCTACAGGTATGTGCAGACACAGCTGGATGGGTTAGTGGCTTTGAATGTGGTCAGCTTTCATGTACACCCTCCTCACCTGGCTCAGGGTTCAGTTGACTGCTGGACCACTGAGGCAGGACCACTGATCCTGATAAATCAGTTAGATGTTCCCAACCCCAAATGTAAATTACATCCCTGAAAAAATCCATGGACTGGGTCTGAAATTCTAAGTTTAACTCTCCCTTTAGCCACTCATTTCCTGTGTGTTCACAAGAGACTGTAACTCTTCAGAGAAATGCTATTTTCATTCACAGAATGAGATGAAGGGTGTGTGCAGGACTCAATGGGGTGAAGTGGGTGGAGCTGCTATAAATTACGAATTTCCATTGCAGATGTTCCCATGAGAAGAACCAATGAAGGCAGCAAGTGGGGTGGCCACCTTTCAGATCCTTATTACAGATCTGTGAGAATGTAATTTTTCAGATAATTCAGAGGCAAAGTCTTTCTGAAACCTGAAAATACAAATGTTGATTTACAACCTCTGATGATTGAAGTCACAAGATTACTATGCTATATCTTCTTACCATTTTCTGTTAGGTAGCCCTGGTGTCAGCTACTGGGACAGGCTTTTGGGCTCCTTAGATGAGAAAGAACACTCCTTAGTGGTGGGGGAGGAGAAGAGGTATGAATACAGTAATATGTTTGCCTTGATTTTATTTTCTTCCCTCCATTTCGTGTTTCTCTTACATACCTGTGGCACCTAATGGATATGATCTTAGTCTTGAAGATAGCAGTCCAGGATTTAAAACTACATTTGCCAGCTATCAGTTGCCTGACCAAGGTAAATTATTTACCTTCTATTGACCTCCCATTTTCTTATCTATGTAAGGGGAAAGGCCACTTTCTTTGGGAGATTGATGTCAGAGTAAAGTGAGCTGCTTCTGTGAACTTTTCTGATACCCAGTAGACCTTCAAGCCCTTCCTCTGTTTTATCGGCTTTCCACCCTTTGTACTCAGTGTATCTCTCTTGTAGTCAAGTCTTGGCACTTAGACTTTTCAAAAAATTCTTTCCTCGATGGAATAGTAATTAAAGAGGCCACGATTATTATAATATAAGAAAAAAACATATTTGGTGTTTGTCAGTTTCTGGCACAGAGCTTCTAAAACCCTTAGTATTTCCTGAGTGATCAGAGTGGCTGTTCAGAAGAAGTCCTTTTGCACCTTACCTGAGTTGATGTATCTAAGGTGACTCTCAAGGACACAGGGCCTTAGATAGCTTCCGGAGGGGAGCTAGTTGCCAGAGAAACCAACCACATGAATAGGGGGCTGCAACTTTCAGCTCCATTACCTCTGGGGAGAGGAAGGGGTTAAAAATTGAATTCAATCACCAATGGCCAATGACTTAATCAATTGTGCCAATATAATAAAACTTCCTTAAAACTCTTGAGCACCCAGGTTCAGGAAAGACTTCTGGGTTGGCAAACATAGCAAGACATCAAGATGCAGGGAGGATGACATAAGGGGAGAGGGCATGAAAGCTCCATGTCGTTCCAGCTCCACACCTTGCCCCATTCAACTCTGCCATGTGGCTGTTCCTGAGTTGTAGCCTACCTAATAAAGAGGTAATATGCTAATTGACTGTCACATCCTCACAAAGATGGCGGTGCCCACAGCCAATAAGGAGGGAATATGCTAATTGACTGCCACACCCTCAAAGATGGCAGTGCCCACAGCCACAAGATGGTGGTGCCCAGTCCCCTCAGCCCTGCCGGGGTGGCAGGCACACGTCACAGCTGGGCCCACCCCCACCCCGCACGCCTGCCTCCAGAGTCCCCCAGGCCCTTCAGCCCCCCAGCCACCCAGGGCTGGCCTCAGGGACAACCAAACGACTGAACAGCAGGCTGTGTGGGGTGACCAGGCCAGCAGGGGGGGCCGTGAGGGGTGACCAGGCTGGCAGGGGGAGCAGTTAGGGCTGACCAGGCTGGTGGGGGAGGGCAGTTAGGGGTAACCAGGCCGGTGGTGGGGGCAGTTAGACTGGCAGTCGGACATCCACCGAGGACTCCTGGATTGGAGAGGGTGCAGGCTGGGCTGAGGGAACCCCCACCCCCACCCCGTGCACGAATTTCATGCACCAGGCCTCTAGTCTTTTATAATAAACCAATAATCATAATCACAGCACTTTCCTGAATTCTATGAGTTATTGAGACTGAGGAAGAGTTATGACAACCCCTGAATTTGTAGCAGTCTGGGCAGAAGTGCAAGTAGCCTGGAAATCTCATTTATAGCTACTGTGTGAAGTGGGGGCGGTCTTGTGGGACTGAGCCCTTAACTTGTGGGTCTGTGCTAACTCTGGGTAGTTAGTGCCAGGATTTAATTGAATAGTTGGACAGCCAGTTGGTAATAGAGAATTAAATAATTGATTAGTGCCAGAAAGAAAAAATAGAATTACCCAAAAGACCAAAATGTGCATTTAAATATAAGTAGTTCTCATTGAAATTAGAGTTCATGGTAAGCATACACAACTGGGTAGAACAAAGTACTTTCTAATTGACTCTCGGTTTCCAAAGCATTTCCTTTTTTGCTCTCAATACTAAAGGCTGCCTTTGGTTGAAAGAGAGGAAGCAAATACACCACATCTTGTGTGTTGTTTTCCTCCCCACTGAAATTTCAGACATGTCTATTAGGAGCACATCAACTATTATGCCAAATATTTTGATTACAGTCTGAAAATGCAGAGTGGATTTGCCATGGAACTAAGACAGCTAGGCTCAGGACTCTTTCCTTGAATAGATTCCTTATTGTTGGAAGGTAGACCAGCTGGCAAAATCTTGGCATCCTGAAATAAGACAGTTGTAGAGGAAGGACAATATACAGTACAACAAAGGAGAAACTGGAAACAAAAGAGGGAGGAGAGTCAGGAGTGTGAAGGTAAAGAGAACAAAAAATAAGAAAGAAGGGTTCGTAGGGAAGGGGGAGGGAGACCTTTTTAAAGCATGGAAAGCATGCTGCATTTGCAGGAGGTCTCCATCTTCCTGCTGCACTCTGATGTAATTATGCTGCTCTCTCACAGGTGAGAAAGCTACTGCTCCAGACCACAGCACATTCAGCAGAGACAGAATTTAAAGCTCTTTTATGCACCACCTCTGATCCATTACCGAATTCTGTTAGTTCTGTCTCCCTTTTAGTCCCCCCTTATATCGTGGGGGATACTTTCCAAGACATCACTGGATGCCTAAAACCGTGGATAGTAATATACTATGTTTTTTTTTCCTATTCATACCTATGATAAAGCTGTATTTGTAAATTAAGCATAGTAAGAGAATAGCAATATAACTAACAATAAAATAGAATAATTATAACAATATACCATGCTAAAAGTTATGTGAATGGGTTTGGGGCCATTATTAAGTAAAATAAGTGTTACTTGAACACAGGCACGCAATACCAAGATCTGATAACCCAGATGGCTACTAAGTAACTAAAGGGCAGGAGAATCTACAGCATGGAGACACCGGACAAAGGGATGATTCATGTCCAGGGCAGGACGGAGCTGTGTGGCATGAGATACCATCAGACCACTTAGAATAGTGTGCAATGTAAAAAGTATGAAATGTTTATTTCTGCAATTTTCCATTTAATATTTTTGGATTGTGGTTGACTGTGGGTAACTGAAACCACAGAAAGCAAAACCATGGAGGAGGGGGATCACTATATTTCAAATCTGATCCCTCTCCCCTTGGCCACTGCCACCACCCTAGTCTAAGCCACCTTTATTTCCTACCTGGATCACCACAGTCATCTCTCTCTGGGTCCTCTTGCTTCCACTCTTGCCCCCTACAACAGTCACACCAATGTTGACCCTGTTATTCTCCTCTGCTTAACCTTCCATGGGGTTCCCATTCCGTTTAGACCAAAACTCAAATTCTTACCGTGGCCTACCAGAGGTTCCAACAGAATCTTGCAGTGGCCCAGCTCTCCAGGCTCATGGCCTGCCCTCCTCACTCGGTTCATGGCATGTTAGTGACACAACACAGCATGCCTGCTCTTTGTGCATTCTGAACATGCTCCTATCTTGGGGCCTGGCAGTCCCCCACACTTTGCAGGGCTTGCTCCCGTCTGCCCCTTGGGACTCTTAGCTCTACCCATTCCCGGGAAGTCACTCTCTACTCCTGTATCCTGACTTTTTTTTTTTTTAAATATCACTTAGCACAACATGATATTATATCATGCACTTATTTATTTTATCATGTTTTTTTTCTACTAGAATAAAAGCTCCCTGAGAGCAAGTTCTTTTCATAGTCCTGCTATATTCTCAACACCTACAACAATACCTGGCACAAAGGAGGTGCTCAATGAATTTGTTGAATAAATGTGTCTGACATCAAAGCTGATAGAAGAAAATGTTTACAAAAGTTGGGACTTATTTTGAAGAAAATCTCTAAAAAGTTGTCACTAAAAATATGTAGAAAATATTTTCCAGTAAGCACTATGCCTTTGGCACATTTATACCAGAATTATTTCTTGCCATACGTATCTGACAAAGTGTTCTGATGACTGATGCCATGTTTTATAAAGCCCCTTAAGCTACTTGGAGGAAAATACAATATAAATGCAAATAAATAATAAACAATCTCTCATAATAAAGTACATGAGGCTTTCGATGGTTTAGTGAAAAATAAAGTAGGGAGTTTCTAAAGGTAAAGAAATAAGTCATGGCCATTATCGTCTGACCCAAGCAGCAAGGGGCCTTAGTGTGTAAACCTATCACAATTTAGACCTCAGAAATTCACTTCTGATGTTTTCAACAAAGATGAAAGCCTCTTATATATATTAAGGCACTCTGTTAGACTGCCACCATTAATTTATCCCAATCTAATCTTTAGTCAAACAGATAAATCCTTGTAATATAGCTATCTCTAAATAAGCCAACATTTTTTTCACTTCTGAAAGTGTGTGTGTATATATATGTGTATATATATATATATATATTTATATTTAATATAAAAAATATATATATACACACATATATATTTGTATATATATATATTTGAATGTAATATATATATTACATTAAAATACTATAGACAAAGAATAAATAATAAAACTTTATGAGTTAATTGGTTAGACCCACCCAAAACCAAGATTGTTTAAATAATTAAAACTTTCTGTAATAATTATGAATATCTTTGTTACTTTTTAAAAATCCTTATCAAAGGACATGCTTTTTATTGATTTTAGAGAGGAAGGGAGAGAGAGAGAAAAAGAGAGAGAGAGAATGAGAGAGAGAAGAAACATTGACATGAGAGTGAAACACTGATTGGTTGCCTCTGCATGTGCCCCGACGGGGGGATCAAACCTGCAATCTGGGTATGTGCTTGGACCGGTAATCGAACCTGAGACCTTTCAGTGTACTGGACAACCTTCCAACCAACCATCAATTTGTAAAGAGGAGTTTATAGACCCAGCCAGATGGACAAATAGAGGAAGAGTGAAAAGAAAAACGAAGGTATTGGTCTTCGTTTTCAGATTGATTTGATTACTAACAATGATACACAGGAAGTCTTACTTGTTTCTCATATGAAAACTATACTCATTTAAAAAAAACTACTATTGGCATATCTGATTCCAGAATAAGAATTACAATTACAAATCTGATTTGCAAAATTTAAGCTTGGTAGGTATCCTTGGAGATGTTGATAATTTAATGGAAGCATTGAGAATAAGTTTCAAAATATATCAAAAGTCCATTTTCCTGGTAGAGCTCCAAAGATGATCAATCATAGGCTATACTTTATGTATTTAAACTATGAGACACTCTATTTCATGGGTATTCTTCCTAAGGAAGTCAGCCCTCAGGGTGTCTTAGAGTTGCAAATTCCACTGGGGCTCAGACTACCTTCATTTCATTTTTTTCCCCACAAATTCAAATATGAAGAAATTATTGTTACCAACTTAATACCATTAGGGAAAAGAAGTGGAAAGAAATTACACTAATAAAAATGGGATTTTCCTTTAATCAGCTTCTTATGAAGAATTGCAAAGTAAACTCCTGTGCAGGATGAAAGAGATTATACCCACCCCCAACCCCTCCCGTGGGGCACAGGACTGAAGAAATGTATAGACAACGATTTCTTCTCCAAGAAATAAAGGCCATTACCACGCTTTCCCATGGATAAGTGCATTAGGGCACTGAGCGATGTGAAGGTGCGAATGGTTCCCAGAGAAGGTGCATCACCCTTCCCTGGCAGTGCTCATTTGCATACACACATTTAGGCCCAGCAGGAGGTGTGCACTCAGGGGTCTCCTGGAGCAGAAATGTAGACCTTCTCAGGTAAAAGCAGTTCTTCACTAAACTTTACAACCTCATTCCAACTCCAGTTGTCAGTTAACAGCTTTCAGGATGACATGTTAAATCAAGGAAATGTCACACGTGTACAGTAACTGGCCTAATCTTTTCTGTAAATTGCTGCCTGTGGTTTTCAAAATCGTCGTAAATTGCTGGCAATTGGCAATGTGTCTCCCTGCACGGCTAACTTCACTTCTGCACCGTTAACAAATCGGTCTTAAATTATTCATCAGATCACCCAACGTCTAGGCTCGTCTGACCGTCATTGATTTCAGGGAACAGTAGCCTGCTTGCCTTGTATACTGGAGTGAAATTCATACCATGCTCTCAGCATGTGAGATTAATTGTATGCAGAAAATAATAACCACGCTCTTTGTTTCAGTATCTCAGTTAATGATGAGTGAGCACAACCTACTACACAATCGGTGCTTCTGCTGTCACATGCTGCTCTGAAGCAGGACAGAGTATTTTCTCAGACTAATACTTAAAATAGCCTCAATACCCCGGATACTTAAAATACACAGAGGAAGTGTTTTCTCTATTAATTCTATAATTAAAGGACAAGAAAAATAATGATGAATTAAATGTACAAGCTAAAACATCAGATGGCCATTTAGAAATCATACCATCAAACAGTTGCTCATTGTTCTGGAAACAGGGTCAAATCAACTCCCCAGATAGCTCAACCAAATTGAATTTTTTGTTGCTAAAATAAGTGTGGGTTTAGAATGTGTGTTCTGAAAGGACTTATCACCATATTTCTTCCAGCAGTATACAGGGGATTTGGCAGGAAAAATATTTATTCTTCTTTGAAACACCTTTTGAATCAGTACTGGCTCTAAGCTAAATAGTGAAGTTGTGCAGCGAGACAGTCTTATATCTGAGGAGCACACTTGTCTATTTACGTTCAGGAAAATTAACTCCAGTTCACTTCAAAAGGACACCCAGCAACCTGTCATTCTCTCTCGTGTCTGAACAGATATTTTTAGGTCACTGGTAGCCACGTTCTGTAACTAAATAGCTCCCTGTTTAGAGCATCTCCCTATAGGACCACCTCTCATGGGTAGTGACCTTGGCTTTGATGCAAGGAAACCCAAGGAGCTCTCTCTCTCTGATGTATGCTGGCCAGAGGGTGTCTGGATAAAGAGTGTGGAATGGAGGTGGCTGGATCAATGTAAATTCATTATAGGGGATTAAAAAATGTAGCAACTGAAAGCACTTTTCTGTTGCTGATGGTAGGTCAGCAATAGTATCTGTATTTGTAAAGGTCAGCAGATTATTTCTTTACTCCTCATCCCTTGTTCCTTAGGAAGTCTCCCTAATTCCAGTGCAGACTATGTTCCATGCTCTGTGGTATCAGAGTCTTTCTTCTTCATCATATAACACTGGTTACATTTTCTTATTATTAGTCATTTACTGTCTGTCCTTCATATGATACAGAACATTTTATGAGTGCAGGAAGTGAATATAGCCTTAGTGCCTGGCACAGTGTTTTGAACCAAGTAAATGCTAAGTAAAACTGTCTATAGAATTATGTATGATTAGTTAGGCCGCATACTTAGAGCCCCCAAATAACAGCTTAAACACTTTTCCAAATATAAAAGAAATCTCTTGTGGGAAGCTCAGGGCTGGTATGAAAGCTCATCTAATGTATAAGGGTACCAGGCTTGTTGACCCATGCATCAAGAGGTTGCTGGTTCAATTCCTAGATAGGGCACATGCCTGGGTTTCAGGCTCGATCCCCAGTAGGGGATGTGCAACTAAACATGTTTACCAGGCTCTTTTTTTGTAATTGGAAAACCAATGCAAATGTGACTTGAGATTCTTCATCACCAGGACTGGACTCTTCATTGACATGTCACAACAGATACATTGTATCTTCCAAAAAAAATAATTAACATCCCAACAAGAAAATCCAAAATCATAAAGACATTTACTCATGTTCTATTTGATTGTTGTTCTAAAATGATCTGATGTTAACTGGCTGCATAAAAAATTCGGCAGTAGCATCTTTAAATCTTTTAAAATACTTTAAGTCTTTTAAAATACTGCAAAGAATCAGAATATGAGCTATAAAAGTGTGGTTTCTCTGAAACAACAAAATTTCCTTGAAATTAATGCTTACATAGAAATTCAGCAGTCATGGTCTACTTAGAATGGCTTAATTTATGTATGCAGTAGCTTCACAGACTTATATCAATTGGACTAATATAGTTCAGAATCTGTAGTATTTTGTTATTCTAGTGAACTGAAAGAGTTTATGCGTTTCCCAAAGTGTTCATGATATAGATATGCCATTTACTTCATGATATAATAAATAGAATATCATTCTTGGAGTTTTGAAAGTAGGCATAGTTTTTTATTGCTGTTGTTGTTTCTAAATCCTCACATGAGGATGTGTTTTTTAATTGATTTGAGAGAGAAATGGAGAGAGAGAAATATCGATGAGAGAAACATCAATCAGTTGCCTCCCATATTCCCCCCAACCAGGGATCAAACCCTCAACCTAGGCATATACCTTGACCAAGAATCGAACTGACAACCTTTAGCTGCACGGGATGACACTCCAGCCAACTGAACCAACAGGCCAGGGCTGAAAGTAAGTACAGTTTTCCTGGGTTTCTACGACGCTTTTCTGTATCATTTGCTAATTTGTTATTCCTGAATAAAGATGCTTTGTAGCTAGCTTAGCTCTCTGTAAACATCACTTTTCAAGATTCCTTTTGAAAAATGATCACACAGAAAGAAATCATGCAAAGGAAAAGATAAATGTAAGTTTAAAACTCATTACTAGATGCAGTAAGTTTTATTTGTTAAAATAAAGAAAAGAAGTATACTATAGATCATCGATTTAGTTTGAAACTGCCATCAGAAAAAGAATTCTTTGAGACGCAAAACTATTAGAATGTTTATAAAAATAATAGATGGATAGCACCCGGCTCAGGGGAACTGCGAGTCCCGCTTCCTGTGCAATTGCTCCTGTACAGAACTCTGAATTGATGGTCTGGAAGTTTCGTACTTGAAAGGACCTGCCCAAAGCTAAAGTTAGTGGAAGAATCCAACCTTGAAGGAAATGAATCTTGATCAGGGAAGACAATTTTCCCAGTAAGAACAGAGGAACAATTCTGGCTAGGTAATAAGAATGAACCTTGAAAAAGAATTATCCCAATGACCCTGTCTGGCTATGCAGGTGAAATATTCAACTACAGATTCTCGTAAGAGAAGAGGACCCTCATGAACCATGGGGTCAATTTGAGCCAGAGAACAAAAGAAGTGCCTTTATTGGCATTTGGAGAAATGGTTTAACCTTATTTAAGAATCAAAACACCCACAAATCAGGTCACTATGAGAAAAATGAAGTTGTTAAAACATGACAAAAAGAAACAAATGCAGGTCGGTTTTCTGTGTGTGTGAAGGCAATGCAAAGCACCTGCCTAGAGTGGGAAGTCCATAAAGGCTAGTCCATCCCCTCCTCCGTCCCCTGCCTGGAAGTTTCTAGAAGGCTTCTAATCAAAGCTCACAGTTAGTATAAGATAAATCTTCCTAGAATTTCTTTACATTCTTTTTATGTCTAAGTTATGCTCATGTATAGCCATACACATTCTGAAGTCTATGTGTATGTGACACACTGAACATCCTCTAGGATCATTAATGTGTAAGTTCCACACATCTTTTCCAGAAAAATCAATTAGAAGGAATATTAGCCTAAAGTTCCTACAATTTGAATCATCAAAAAGATGCCCCAAGATGACAGCTGAAGTCTTTTAGAATTAAAAAAAAAAAAAGTACAACTTGGGTTCTGAACATCACATTTTTCTGTATCTTTAAATGTAGCAAGTGAGGTGGGTTTTCATATATTTACATTCTGAATGTATTCCTAGGGAGAAAAATAATTATTCTAATTCTCACAACTTCCAAATGAGCAGCAATAACTTATTAATTGTGCCCTTGGTGATCTTAAAGTGTGGCAAGGAAAACAGCCTTAGGGACTTCTAAAGATGCATACGGTTCCCTTGACACGAGGGGAATCTAGATGTAGAAGTTTTTCAAAACAGCTATGTACATGTTGAAGGAAAGGGTTTAATTAATAGTGTTACAGCTGTGAAGTTAATATGCAGATCCGAGGTCCCATCACAAGGGACTATTACATCTTTTTTAAAACAAGTCACTCAGCCCCACATTATTCCCATTTACAGCTCTTGCGTATTAATAGATACATGTCTCAAAGGTTTTCAGGATGATGCTTGTGATGTTTGTTAAATTTTTCAACAATAATAAGATGATGATGCCGATGGCAAAGATAAAAACCACCATTTACTGAAACATCATAATATGCCAAGACCCTAAGTCACTTATATGCATTATTGAATTCTTTCAACAATTCAGTAAAATCAGTGTTATAGTTTGCCTCATTTTTCAGAAAAGAAAACTGAGGCTCCGGTAGATTATGGAAGTAATCTTCAGTTACCTACCCATAGTCATCCTGACCCCGCCATACATGTACATTAAACAATACATTCATTTCCTTCAAGTTCTGGAAATGAATCAGGACCCTCAAGATCACAGTAACAAACAAACGAGGTGGAGCTGGTTGGCAGATGAGATAACAGCAAAGGGAAAACCTGGAGGCTACAATCAAGAATCCCTACAATAAGCCAGATGTATGCTTGTTCATGCCCATAAGGATGCATACTTTCAGTTAATAAGAATGGTTTGGTAGTGCCTGCCATTGGAGTATCATTCAGATGCATAGAGATGTTGTGGAAACTAACCTGAATCCAGTTTTAGGAGAAAGATTCACTATTTTAAAGTAAATATTTTGGGCAATAATCAAGGTATAAGAAGATCTCTCTCTCTCTCTCTCTCTCTCTCTCTCTCTCTCTCTCTCTCTCTCTCTCTCTTTTACTATGGCACATTTACACAATGGAATACTACACTGCTGTAAAAAAGAAGGAATTCTTACCATTTGCAACAGCATGGATGGAACTGGAGAGCATTATGCTAAGTGAAATCAGCAGTCAGTGAAGGAGACTTCTATGAATGTATCCAAGTGGGTAATTCTAAGAACTGTGTTCATGAACTAGCAGGAGATGGAGAACTCTAGAGAGTTAATATATAAACCAGCACAAACGGACAAGGAATGTCTTACAAAACCCAACCTGGGTGGGTCGCAGAGGTGGTTGGTTTTGTCTGGGGTCCTTAGCTCTGCTCTATTTTTCAGAATAGATTTCCTACAGATTGCAATTGAGGCTACATTGGTGAACCAGGGAAATGCTACCAGCCTTAGAGGTGGTAAGTAGAAGGAAACCAACAGAAAATCTTTAGGATGCTCCTTTTGGAGTTATCTATCCTTTTAATGACCTAGAATAACTGACTGACTGATTAACAGCATTTTAGTGGATAATAAAATGAGTAACCAAGGCTACATATCCATTTTTTTATAACATTGTACCCAAAGAAATGAGAGGGGAAAAAACACCCTCATATGCACATTGATATTAGAAAGACAGTCCACAAAAGTAACTTGGAGCAGAGGAGAGGAGCAGTGGAGCAAACGAATGGCATTATTATTATTTTTTTTATTCCTTCACAGGGTTGCTTGGAAGCTTACCTGAGTTACCACATATGATACCCTTAAAGCAATGTTAAAAACCCAACAATCATATTTACTATCCCAATTGGCAAAACTGCTCCTGTTTTTATATTCCATAGAGACTCAGTGGGCTTAAATGATTTGCCTAAGGGCCTATAGTTAATAAGTACTAAAGACAAGATTGAAACAAAAGACTTATAATTTGAAATTGAGTCTTCTTTCAACACACTATGATGCCAATTCCACAGGATAAAATCCCTCTGTCTAAGTTACTCCAAATCAGTTTATATGGAAGAAAATAAAAGGGAATTGTTACCCAGTGAAATAAAATTATGATTTAAAATGACTTCAAATCACAAGGTACAAAATGCTATGTGTTGAAAAATGCTATGCTTAACTTATTATTCCTAATTATATTATTCACAAGATTTGCATTTTAAAATTGCTTTCTAATCTGCATGTTACAGAAGATAACTGGGCACTGATTTAAGTGGTTTTGTTTTCTGTCTTAGAAATTAGTGGTGAAATGTGATTAATAGCATAAATATTAAAGGGAGATATTAGAGAATTTGTATGAACTCAGTATTAGGAATGCCATTTCTGATTCCTGGTACATTTGCCAATGTGAGAAGATGATGACAAGTTCTAATTATAAAGTTATGATAATGTGGAACAAAGGGTAGCCACCTTTGGAGGTTCTGGAGAAAATCCTTTAGGGATTTTTGCTGCTTGGCTCAATCAAAAATTCTTTGTTACCATACGGACTTCAACGGAGCCTAATGATTCTAAAGGCATCCGTGTTGGTCAAGGCAGATTTCCTAAGATCAAAACATGAATGCTAGTGGATGAACCTTATGGTACTTAGAAAATTTGAGACTATCATAAAGCAATAGCCTATGTTAGCACAAATACAGTTGACAGTGAAAAATCTAAAAAATATAATTACAGCTTTCTTATTCTTTTGTAATTATACTGTTGAGTTTCTTCTCTACAGTTTCTACAAGAGAAAATTGTGCTGGTTTGTGAGAAACATGTTTAAGAAGCACACCTAGAAACTTAACCTAAGATGCTTTTGCATTTGGGTGGCAGTTGAAAGACAGTGCAGAGTCATGTGAAAATCATGTGGTCTGCTGATACTAGACGTAGAAGTAATATCTGTATCATGCCTTATTAAGATAACTCCTCTGTCGGATCAGGATTTCAAAATAGGGATCACCACACTGATGAACTTAACTGTTAGTTAAATGTATGTTCCACTTAAATATCTATGGATTTCATTCTTTGTCAAACACTTTTTTTTTTTTTACTTTTTAGGATTAGTATTCAAGCAAAGAAAGAACCTTGCTATTCATATTTGTTACATTAACATCTTATTTATTTTCCCAGTTTAAAACAAGAATATTCAAAGCCATTTTTTTCACTTAACATTTGGTGCTGTGGTCATTGTGACATTCGGTCTTTTCACTTATTTTATTTTCTCCATCACCGTTTATCCCTCTATGCCCTCTTCCACCTGCCCACTCCCCCTTCCACCAATCACCACACTCCATGTCCATTATTTCTCTCTTTTTCTTCTCAATTCCTTCATACCCCTAACACACTTCCCCCTCCCATCAGAGCTGTCTGCCTACTCTCTATCTATGAGTCTGTGTCTATTTTGCTTGGTAGTTCAGTTTGTTCATTAAATTCCATATGTGAGTGAAAGCATATGGTACATTAGGCCTTTTTAAAGTGGACATGATTCACTGGAAGCTGAGTTCCACTACAGCTGACCCAACGAAGCCACGAGGCCATTGCTTTGGAGTTCCATTACGTGAAACCCTCCCAAGATCATTTCTTCCTGAATGGTATCCAAACTCATTTTTTATTAGCATTCCATTTGTAATGTTACTTAGGTTACTCTGCATATATAATAATACACAGTCATCGTAATTATTTATTACTGTACTCTTTTTTAAGTGTATTTTAAAAGCATGATAGACTTACCTTAGAGAGCCCACCTACTTCCAAATAAAAGCAGATAATGAACACATTCCAGGTGACCCAGAGGGCAGTCCATACTGTATACTAGAGAGAAAGGGGGAGGGTGGGGAGAAAGAGAAGAAAAATGTGGAGATGAAAGGCATGTATACTAAATCAATCAATAACAGAATGTCAATAAGCCTAAGTCTTCTGGGAAGAAACAGGGTGTGCTCAGAAAAGAGTGCTCCTTATGAGGTCCCCTAAGATCTGTAGAAATTAAAAATCCAATAGTTTCCACTGCCTTCAGCAGATGCCAATAAAGCTAGATTTATTTTTAAAGTGCACTGCTGGCTTGCAGATATAGGTTAAATCCAAGCGCTGACTTGATTTCTGTTTTCTGAATATTAGCTTTTCCAGGGGACGCAGTTATACGAATTTTTGGTGGCTATCTACCTAATTATCCAACTTTTAGTTATAATATTAAATTGTCAAGTTTTAGAATGTCTTAGTCCATCTTCCCAAATGGACTAATATTACTTCTGTCTTCCTAAATGAGGATTATGTCTGAAAACAGATGTGTGGAGTAAAATTAACAAACCATCATCTATTATACTACTTTATTAAGAGTGAAATGTGTGCCTCTAATATAATCATAGAATTACATGATCATGTAAAATATCTTTAAAAACACAGAAATAATAAATAGGGTTTAAAATGAGCAAATGAACAATAGATTTCCATAATGGAAAAATACCTTCCAATGACATTGAACAAACTATGCCAGCCTTACTGATTAATTGGTTTTGTTAATGTAGTATGTTATTAGAAAATGCCTTCCTCAAGAGTATTAATCAGTCTGAATTAATGGAGGAGGTCTAAGGGCTCAGTTCATCCGGTCATTTTCTTATGTAGATGGAGAGACTCAGGCCCAGAAAACTGATACATAGAATAGCGTGGATGGCTGAGAACTGGTGCTTGCCCTGGGAACACAATTAAGAGATCAGATACAATGGTTTGCTCATTCATTTTATTTTACCACAGAAATGTATGAATTCTTAATTTCTTAAAAAGGCATAGTAATTAAATTATTGGTTTCTATCAATGATTATAATCATCACATGCTATTGTCAAATTAAAATAAATATGGAAATCCTTTCATTAGCTTAGTCTATTCTGTGTCAAATAATACAAATTTTAAACCCTGTATAAAATAGCCATGTTCCTACAGAAATCTTATCAGAAGCTTTTAGTTATTTATAAAATTTAATTTACACTTTATGTCTTTCTGTTATTTATGACTTTCAAAAGGCTTTCAAAATAATCCAATATAGTTGGGTAGTCTTATAATTGGTTACATTAGATATCTCATTATCTTTTTTTGTTTTTGAGAATAGGTTTTGCTTATTTGGTTTTTTAAAAAATAATGCAATTATAATAATGAGTTAAGACTTCAAAATGACTGGAAATTTAGAAAAGCTGGAAAATACATTAAAAAGTTAAAGTAAGTTAAAAATATATTAAGGATTTTAGTATTTGCAGGTACATTGATGCTCTGCTGATATCTTCTGTTAGTAATAACTTTTAATATGAGTGAACTTAGTTTTAAAAAATAGGCCAAATGCGTTGAAACATACATTTTTGAATCACAAAATATTCCTAAGAATATTGAAAACAGCTAAACTACATCTGCAATGTATACTTTTTGCAAACTGGCCAAGTCACAATAACAGCAATACATTTTAAAGCTGTTGCTAATAAGATGACATCTGGTATCTGATATTTTTCATCCTAAATCAATCTAATTATGAGTATATTAGAATGTGAGAGACTGCAGACCACTCAGTAATGAGAAAAAAGCTGGTGATAAAGGTTAAGGAAAGGACATAAACTGAAGCAAGACTAACGGAGGAAATGAACGGGATTCATTGCAAAACCATATGGTTTTTAATTTTTAGGATTGCAAACCCAACTCATAAGTACACTTTTAGGAAAGTCAATCTACTCATAACAGTTATAACACCTGAATGACAGAACAAATCTATTTAAAAATCAGAGCACAAGTGTAGTGATTGAAGTGCATCGGGGCCCCTCACCAGATGGACTGCTGAGGTCACTTCTGAACTTTCAGAGAGAAAATTCCCAGGCTGAGCAGACTCCACTCTCAGCTGCTAAATTCTTAATAACAAGAGTGAGTACTCTGCAGCTTTCTGTGTTACTGGTACTGTGCTCAGCACTTCACATTGATTAATTCAGTCAGTCATCACACGACAACCAAGGAAGTGAGGGAATAATTTGACGACTTAGTACTATTGTTGAGAGAAACTCAAACAGTTTTGACTCTGGAGCTGGGATGCGTCAGGATTACAGGATAAGCTTTATTATAAAAGATCTTAAGAAAAGGACTATAGATTAGTTTGAGAGTTAACCCTTTATCAAATTTTACAATTTATCAAGTGACCAATTCACCAAATTACTAGTTTACCAAAAATGTATTTCTTCGTATATACTCTATAACTGGCAATGTTTATGGAAAGATGGTTTCTTTTGTATTTTGTGATTAATGTGTCATGTATGATATAAACATCAATTTTAAAGCAATAAGGTAAGTTTCTTTCTTCTGATACAAAGATTGTTTGTATGGTTGAATTCTAGATTGTAATGATATGAAAACTGCATATCTCAATGTGCACCTGAGACACAAGTCTTTACATGGAGATAAAGGGAAAGACATCTCTAGCAATACAAATACATCCATAAATATTTACTTAGGCAGGAAGTGTTAGAACAACATATGTCTTCGTTTTGATCTGGACTATTTTATTTATAATTCAATTCAAAGAAGAATAGAAAAAGAGGTAAGACTCCGTTTTTAACAAATGATCTTTGGTTATCATGAAGCTTGCCTACATGCTTATATATCTAGATACTAGTACACCTGCAATACAGAAGACAACTTACCAATGTAAAAAAAAAAAAAAAAAAAAAAAAGCAAAAAAACCAAAACACTCTGTATAATTATCATTGATCTACCTACTTATTTATCCTACTTTGCTTAAGTTTAGTACACATATTTTAAGTCCTAATTTACATAGACAAAGACTATAAAGATTTTCTAAACTTCATGTGTCCTATGTGCTCTGTGAATATTTCCCAGTTTTGTGAGGATATTTCAATATTTTTAATTGAAATGAACTTTAAAAGGCTTGCATTCTATTTCATCCTCATTGAGCAATTAGTCTATAACATGATTTATTTTTACTTCCTGAGCTTGTTTGTTTTCCAATTACCAGAAAGCCCATTCATTCATTCATATGTGTATCAGTTAGATAAAATATGTACAATAGCTTAGAAAAAAAGAAGACATTAAACATTGAACAGCTCAATTACTTACTAAGCACTTACTCTGTTGGGTTACGCTAAGCAAGTCACAAACATTATTATTATTCTTACAAACAACTATGAGTCAAGTTTTTACAAATAAAATATATTACAAAGAAAGCAAATAAATGGGCCAAGTCTTCACAGCCAATAATTGGTGGAGGAGGATTTAAATCTGGCACCAATTAAATGGAAACCTAACATTCTTAACTCGTGTTGAGCAGTAGCTCAGGAAGGAGATGTATGATGACATAGTAAATTTTTCCTATATAACAATTCAAATTAAAGCAACTTGCCGTCCTTTAAACAGAATTATGATCCAAATAATTCTAGGGCAGAATCTCATATTTGAATTCATAAGTAAGATTTTCAAATATGTGACACAGGAGTAAAGCGAGGTAAACAGCTGATTCTAGAACAGTACTTTAAAACTGCTAAATAGGATTTCACAACCCATACTCAGCTCCATTTTGTCTTGAGCTAAAGAAACACAAAAGGTGCATTCAAGCTCTTCAACTAAACTTGTATTCCCTACTGTAGATAGCCTACCTTGCACTGTAGCTAGAATAGATTTTAATCAGTAAAAGAGTACCATATAACAACATTGTTTTGTGTTCTAAAAATAAATAGCAAATTCTACCTTTTCAGCAAGTGATGGTATCCAAGGGGAATTACTGCTCTTTCATTTTGTGATTTGGGTGAATTTTTCTGATAGTCTTTGCTGTGGGACCGCCTTAATTACAGTGGCAGGAGCCCAAGGCATTATAATGCTTAGAAAAAGGCAAGTTGAGGAGTAAGTCAGCTCAACGTAGGTGCAGACAGAGTAGCATATACTATTTTTTCATGTGAATCCTCAAGTTGAGAATGTGCTAAGCAAGGGAGTAAGGTGAGATTTTCTTGTTGAAATCAGACATGTTCTGAAGTTAGATATCATTTTCTAGTTCATCCTGCAAAATAATTTCATCCAATAACCTTTAATGTACTTGTTACTTGTTCGATCAAGTATTAAGCATCCTGGTAGACCTAGAATACAGCAGTGAATAGGCATGTTCCGCCTGCCAGGAGAACACTGTTGATGGGGTGAGATGGCCAGAGGCAAGGATGTGGATGGTGTAGAGTGCTAGGATAGAAAGAGCCTGCGGGATCTAAGAGAGCAGAGGGGAAGTGGCACTTGTCTCAAGTGGGGTGGTCAGGCCAGACTCTTAAGAGGTGACATTCAGTTGAAGGATTATTACCCACTTCCCAAGTGGGTAAGGAGCATAGGGCATTCCAGGTGTGTGCAAATGGAAGAGGCAAATAACAGCATATGGCCTTAGGGAAACAAATCATTCAGTGTGGCTGGCACGAGTAGTGTGTGGAAAGAAGTGTGCATGCAAGGGAGAACATGCTGCTAGAGCTGGGCACAAACACTAGGCACGGCTTCATGAGTGAGAGGCTGGAGCTCAGGCAGGAGTGGGGGGTCCAGGACGCTGATGTGCACAGACTCTCTGCTCTTTCATGTCTCTGAGGCTGGCTCATGCTCTGCCCTGGCCTCTGCCCTGTTTCATTCTCATTCTCCAGAGCCCCCTGCACCTGTGCCTCCCCACTGCTTACTTAATGAGTTCCTGGAGGGCAGGGACACTGTCATTTACATTCTTTTCTATTTGTCCAACCTATCACAGTACAGTAGGTTCTCGATAAAGGTTTAAGGAGTGAATAGGAACTAGTGCTATTGATGTCCCACTATGTGCCCTGTAGTCATTCCTGCCCAGAACCCCCTCCAGTCCCTTCTTTCTTGGTGAACTCACACTCACTCCGCATTTACTTCTGCAGAGTCAGATGGATGTTCTCAGTGTGCATCTCATGGTACATGTGTTCCTTGTCACAGTTCTAATGTAACATGTATGTGGATGATTTCTTGATAAAGGCCCTCTTCCCCTCACTAGACTGTAAGTATCCAGGAGAACAGAGAATAGTTGTTCTGTGTTTGCTCACCAATGTAGTCCACACCTCATACAATGCCAAACACTCAGCAGAAACCCAATAAATAAGGTTTGAATGGGAAGTTAAGAAAGAAAGAAGGGAAGAAGGGAGGGAGAAAAGTGGGAAGGAAGGAACGAAGGAAGGATGAGGAAAGAAGGAAAAACTGACTGTGAGACCTGAGTTTGGTCAAGTGGGTCAGCCAGGAATGTTCTTATATTTTATCCTGTTGAGAGGTGGTGAAGGCTTTTAAGCAACTGCTTCAGGAAAAGTGCTGAGAACACACTGGAAAGGAGGAGGGCTGAAAGCAAGGGAGGGGTCCATATGCAGGAGAGAGAAGGCCGATGCCTCAACTAACACAGTGGCTAAGTGAAGAGTGTGTAGAACTAATGGTTAGCGGGTGAAAGCAATAGGCCAGTTAATGTCACTGATGTACACCAACAACTTTATTCCATGGAAACCACTGGTTTTCTAGCCATCTGACATGTGCTTCAGCAGACCATCAACATCATAAAATAAGAAGTTCCTAACGAGTAAAGGTGCTCTGTGTTCATAGCAACAAACTCGAACATTAAATCCAATAATCGTTTGATATTATGCAAATGAAAGCATCTTATACTGCAAATCCAACTCCATGGAACAGCTTTCTAGTACATTACACCATGGCTCAGCAGAGGCCCGCTCCCAGAGAAATCTGAAGCAGGAACTCTGTAGCCCCCACAACCAGCTGAGTGACTTCAATCATGCCTTGCACCCCAGGGCAGTAATTTTGAGGGCAGAGTCTGTCTGTGAGCCCCTGACCTTGACCTCTGTGATATGATGAAAGACACCAAAAATCCAATTTTGAAATTCGAAGTAGAGAATTAATGCATTTACAGAAAATTTTATGACTTCATTCTTTTCTATAGATATGACTGGATTATACCAAGATTGAAAGGTGACATATTTTTAAGTCTAAGGTTTCTTCTACTGAGGTAATGTTACTAAGTTACAAAAAATATTTAGTAATTCTACTGAATAAGGTCTATTAATTCAGGCTCAATAAGCATTTTAGAGTATGCCACTTCTATTTACAATTACTTATCTATGCTTGTTATTTCTTACAACCTTCTTACATATGTAGCCTAAAATATTACCTTCTTTTTATAGAAAACTATAAAGTTATTCATAACTACTGTGAATAACTTCCATTTTATTGTGGACTACAACATACACCTTGTTAAATTGTACTATGATAGAGGGTATGCTGACCCTGTTTGGCATAGTTTGGAGTATGGATTCATGTTCCACATTTATCTTAAGCAAATGGAGAAATGGTCAATAATATACCATATAAAATACATTAGAGGTGAGTACTAAATGGCCTTTAGTACATGCATTTTAATGGCCTAAATCAATTAAAATTATATTATGTTATTATTTACAGTTGGCAAACAGTTATGGCTAGGTAGGGTAGCTTTATAGGGTGACACATGTCAATTTAGATGACAGTTAGTGTATATTTACATCTTATAATGACATCAAGACCTCCACAGACCTCTTATTCTACCCAAACCCAATTTTAGATTTAAAAAAATTCCTTGTGATACTTGAATTTAGTTACACTGTGAGTCTCACATTTACAGTCATGTTGCTTTGCTCTCATTGTAAACATTTGCTGCCTCCTTTCCACAGATAATCGTCTCAACAGAATTCAGTGTGTGACAGCCAGAACAGCAGTGCCACCTCGTAGCGGAGGGAACAACTTAAATTATTTTATTCATCTTCTCACAGAAATTTTGTAGTATTTATACAAAGAGACATGGTAAAAATAAGACTTACCACCACGATATATCGAGGTCTGTACTGAATGGTTCCAAACAAACCCAATATGACAACTATTATATGTAGAAAATTTCCAAGAATAGGTGCCCACTGGAAGCCAAGGAAATCAAAGATCTGCCTCTCTAATGCGGAGAGCTAAAACAAAGCAAAGAGAGTCCATTAGCATTTAACCCAAGCACAATCATACCTTTTTAAAAAAAATTCTCACCTGAGGATACTTTAAAAACAAACAAACTGATTTGAGAAAAGAGAGAAACATCAATTGCCTCTTATATGCACCCCCATGAGGAATCAAACCAGCAACCTGAGAATGTTCCCTGACCAGGAATGGAAACTGCACACTTTTTGGTGGATAGAACCATGCTCCAACCCACTGAGCCACCTGGTCAGGGCCATAATCATACCATTTTAATCTTTATTTCATGGTAGAGAAGTCTGCATATTCTTTTTCAATCACACTAATGGACATCATTATCACTAGAGTTGTGATACCTATTTCATACACTGTTTTTTATGGCTTTTCTCAGAAAACATACTAAGATAACTTTGAGCATTATGACTTCAAATATAAATGGATTTTAAACCTATCTGGAGAGCTATCCTCCCTAAATCATTTTCTATAGTAGAAAATCTAGACAGATATTTTATGACACTATATTTTATGATAGCAATTTATCATTAGTTTTAGTAAAATGGTTGGCTTACTATAATATATTTGGAACAATAACTCCAGACTGGCAATACTAAAACTAGTATTGTTTTGGAAAAACAACCCTCTTACCATACCTTCCTTCCTTTGTGAAACATAAATGATCAAATATTCTGTTTTGTTTTTTTCCCTTTCATTAGACTGTCATTGATGTTACTGACTAACCACTTTTTCACAATGAAGCTTACTTGTTTACTTACTCTGGGCTCAATGCCCTCATGTAAAACTAGAATTAAAAAGTCCCTTTGAATCATATTTTATTGAGATCATACACCTACTACATGAAAATTCACCTTGATTAGGTAAAATTCTTTTGAAATAAAAATGATAGGGCCATAACAATTTTAGACATGCCACCATTTATTATATTTGCACTAGAGGCCCGATGCATGAAATTCGTGCAAGAGTAGGCCTTCCTTCCCCCTGGCTGCTGGCACCGGCTTCCCTCTGGCACTAGAAACCTGGGCTTCCCTCCAGCCACTGGTGGGCACCCGGGACCTGGGCTTCCCTCGCAGCCCCGGCTTCATCCAGGAAGGACGTCTAATCTAATTAGCATATTATGCTTTTTTTATTATAGATGATACACAACTACATTTTAAATAATTCTAAAATGTATTTAAAAGATACACTTAAAGCATTTATTATGTCAGAGATGAATTTTGTATAGTCCTGTGAATGCCAACAATGTCATTATCATGTACACATGATATTTATTGTATTCTATATCTAAAAATGTTATAATTTCCACCTGCTGTATTTGGACATTAATCTCACACATTTTAAGTATTTTCTAGTTTGACTTTGATAAAATAGTAATTCTAATAAAGTGACCCAACCATTAGCCACAGTTATGGCACTAGAAACTGCAGATTGAAGTGAAAATGGCACCCTAGGTATTTTTCTAGTTATGTGGCAGGTGTGTGCCTGAATAGCTTTAATTACCTTGGACATAAAGAAAAGTCCACTGTCCAGTAAGCTGAATCTACCTTGGTTAAGATTCACCTTCAGTAAGCTGTGGGTGAGAAAAGAGCAAATGCCTACAGACAACCAGCCAGAACCACCTTCATTTCATGGATATTTCCTGCTCTTCAAGCGATTTGTCATCATGCCCTGCACTCACAAATGGGAAGGTGCACAGAAATGGCTAAACAAAATAATCAGCAGGATAAGCAACAGCATCCACTGTATTGTCAATCCCTGGATTGTCTCAGCTTGTGACTCTAATTAGTTCCCAGGAACCTTGCCTTAAAAATGCAGTATTTTATTTATTGGCCCATCAGTGATGTAAATACGCAGTTTTGTTCTTTTTTTAATGTCCAAACAGGATGGATGTGTTCAGAGAAAAAATAAAGAAATCCAAAAGAGCAGCTGCAGGCAATTCATTTTGAAAAGCAACCGCATTTTAAGCTGTCGTGCATCACAAAAACCTTTAAAGTGAACTTTTCAAACAGAAAAAAAAAACTTTTTCTTTTCCTGTCAGAAAATGCATGGATAGCATTCTCTTTTATGATGTTAAAGGAAACATGCATAATGAAAGAGAGGCCAAATTAACACCACTTATTGGAAAAATACTCATTCTTTATTAAAGACACTATATCTCTATTAATATTTGTTCCCTGATAACACTTAAAAATGGACTATGGTGGCTTGAAATAAGGGCACAAACACAAGGCTATTAAGAAAATCAAAAGGGGGATAATACCAAGGGTCAGGCCAGACTCAGCTATAAAACTATACAAACCATTAACTAGATTTGAGTATTGTATCTTAAAAAGTCAACTAACAACAACAAAAAGTCTGCCAAAAATAAACAAAATATTGTGCCACTGCAATTTTTACTTACTTTTTTAACCCTCCTCTGAGGATGTTTTTATTGATTTTTAGAGAGAGAGGAAAGGAGAGAGAAAGAGCGAAGAAACATCCATGTGAGAAAGAAACATCCATTGGTTGCCTCCTTGATGCACCCTGACCAGGGATTGAACCCACAACCTTTTGGTGTACAGGAGGACACTCCAACCAACTGAGCCACCCGGTCAGGGCTACTTAATGTTTAATCTAATTTTCATGTTAAGCTATTTAGGTATTTCATTTATAGGCAACTATCTTCTCTTTGAATATCATAACTCTAGAAAGACATCACTTTTTGCCTCAGAGCTTGACATTAATAATAATGGCCCAGAGCCACCAAGTTAAATGAAATGATATCCTGTTTGCTTTGTTAACTCAGAAAAAGCATGAATATTTTTTAGAAATCTCTGTGTCAAAATAGTCCTCATCGATGGTGCTGACACTGCCAGTACAGGCCTGGGAACATGGATCAGATGCTTCTCTTCCCAACTTCAAGGTCAGTGACCTCAAGTTGGGAACTGGACATTGGCCATTATGGGGCTTTTTACTATGAATGCTGAGAAAGGCTAAAAATAAGGGGTTTTGTTTATTTGTTATGGGAGACTATTGTTAAATGTTTACCTGCACACCACTGAATATGGCATCTACAAAACAGTGGTTCCAATCCAGGAGAGCAGCGAGAGGAAGCAATCCAAAGTGTAATGTAGCACAAACAGAAAGCCACCAGTCTGGAGGAAGCAGAAGGATGGAGGGCTCAAAGAGGATTTCTGCACAGATGCCATAGCAAAGGAGAAAATGAATGAGACGTTTGAAGAGCTTGATGTTTAAATAAAAGTAGAAAATTCAGGAAAATATGAAGGTACCAAGACATCCCAGAGAAAGCAAAACCAGCCAGTCACCACTTTAAAACAGGAAGCAAAGACATAAAAGACAATGGAGTCATTTCTAAATGAAATGTAAGTAGGTAAGAACCGGGAAGCGGTAAGAACATGTTTCTTTTCCTAACAAGTTCAAAAATAAAGGCAATCAGAATCCTAATAAAATGGAAGGGAAGAAGGGAGAAAGGGAGGAAGTGACAAAAACAAAAGACAAATCAGCGATGCAAAGAAAGCATGTTTCAAAGATACCATGAAAATTAAAATGGGGTGTAAATATGAGGAAATCATTGCGACATTCTCCCTAAGTGTCAGAGTGGTGGGGACATTGGAACAATAGGAGAGAAATGTTAATCCTAGCTCATACTCGGGGCTGCATGAAAAATATACCACACTTATTATAATGTAAATGATGCTTATTGAATTGCGGCTTTCAGAATCAAACTGTTGAAGGCATGGAAGCCTTCATTAAGGTTATGGAACAAAGAGGAAAGTATCATTTGACCATATAAAGTAGACCTAACACAGGTTGGGAGAGGCTGAATGCTCTGTGCCTAAATTCTGTGGCTATATGGCAAGGGGGGAAAGAGTGAGTTTTAACAATTCTTCCTGCAGGGCCAAGCATCTTCTTATCAGGGTCCAAGGTGAAAATATTTCCTCTACATCTATGAATCTTAACCACATCCCACATTAACCACACAGACTCCCCATAGCTCAGGAAGTGTCCCTGCTTCCCTATTTTATGCCCAAGGAATGCAGACACGGACAAATAGAAGCACCTTCAAAATACAGTAGTTTCTTACTGTTTCATATATTATGCTTAATGCTTCAAGGTATTTTGCATACTTGCTTATAGTTATCATTAATTGTGAGAATTAATTTGCATGTAGTTAACTGAAAATAAGAGCTGTTAAACTCCAGGTGACCAAACATTTTCCTGGGCATTTGCCTAGGCTGGATCTACATAATAAACAGAAACTGGGTAAGAATGCTCATTCTTAAGGAGTGAATACCCTGGGAGATTCAACTGCCCACTAAGATGACCTGCCTTTTACTCTCATTCTTGCACTTTCCCCCTGCTCATTAGAGGCAGAGACAGTAGAAAAGATTAAAACAGGGTTACTCACATTGGCACAATCATAAGGAAGCACTTGATCAAATGCTATTTTCTTAAAAGACTATGAAATGAAAGCATATTGTATGACCGATGCTTTTGTCTGTATAGCCTGTAGTCTGGGAATTCATGAGGTAAGTATTTTATAACCATGAAGATTCAAATCGTCCCTTAAAGTGGAAATTTATAAGCTCTAATTAACATTCCAATTAGCTAAATTGATATATCCTGGGTCATTTCAAGTAAGTTTTGGGTTACTAAGTAGGTTTCTTCATATCTGGACAGTCCACGTAGCCTTTAGGTCCTCCGCCATCATCCACGATTTCTTTGCTCTAAAATCTCAGAGCTCACAACTCCCAACAGACTTTTCATGCTTAAGGTTGATGGTGTCCAACTTCTGGGTTCACAGATCTGGCCCAGGCCAAATTATCATCTTATGTTTGAAGCTGTAACTTGTGAATATTTTCCATGGCTCTGATAAAAAAGGGCCATTATCCTACTTCATAGAGATGTGCCTTAAAGTCCTAATAACCTGGCAATTTTCCTCTCTCTTAAAACAAGTGCTATTTTGGAGCAGTTGCTATGTGTCCATAGACAGGGGACCAGGTATTAGGATGTACACAGGCTCCGATGGATCTGGGAATTCCAGATATGGTGTGCTCATGATTTTATTCATCCAATAATGACAGTAATAGTGTCTTTGTAAAACACAGTCTCTGCATGGTTTTGTATTATTTTCAGTAGGGGTTAGATGGCAAAGGCTATTGCAGTGAAATCAGAAATGGATCATTTAGTGAAATGAATAAAATCAAATCAGTTTAATA
Organism: Eptesicus fuscus; assembly: GCF_027574615.1. Lineage (NCBI taxonomy): Eukaryota > Metazoa > Chordata > Mammalia > Chiroptera > Vespertilionidae > Eptesicus > Eptesicus fuscus. Next base: position 33,807,439 of record NC_072491.1, on the reverse strand, counting down.
TACCTCCTTTTTCTGTTGCTGGGTGTTTAGTACCATCTCCAGTGGCCTGAACGACCAGCAGTGCATATGCATCTGGGGGGAACCATGAGGGCTCAGGGGAGGAATATTATTTTTAATACCAAGCGTGATTGTCTAAGTTGTTCCTTGACTTAGCTTTCCTATGTGAAACAACTGTCTCCAGAACATCAGAAAAGGCTTCCTGAATTCTGTCTATACATTTTGAGTCCCTGTATCTCAAGGAGGTTGCAGGGCATTCCCTATCTTCCAATTCAATGAGGAAGGTGCAAGTTCCTCAGTCACGTAAACAATATTGAACATCAGAAAACAGCTACATGTTGAGCGGCACATCTATTTTTTGAAGAAATAAGGTAGTGGGTTACATATCAAGGAAAGTTTCCTGTTAAAAAAATGAACAGATGTTACACTGCAAATGGACAGATTTATGTAGGGTGATGAACTAGAAGACTGCATGTGAAGGGTGTTTATGGACCACAAACTCACCAAGGGAAGTTCTTCAGCACATTTTGTGCACTGACTTAGTACATCAACGGATAGAGTGACAATTCTTTCACCAACTTCTCAGTATGTCAGAGAATAAGAAAATGTACTTAAAAAGTGCTCTAAAGCAGGAATGGATAGTAATACTATGGCTATGACATTATTTAACACTTTAATTTCTCCATATCTATTAATCTAATATGATGCTAAAAAGTAGGGTAAATATTACTACCCCTATTGGATAAATAAAGAAAACTCAAAACAATCAGCTAAGTAGCATCAGAGTGTCTTTATGTCCTGATCCTCTATTATTTCTTCTACTCTGAAGTCAGGCAATAAAACAGGCATTGGTTAATGAGGTTAAATTCTGAAATGAGCTTTCTCACAGAGAGAGAAATACAAGAAGAATAGAGGGGTGTTGCACGATTTAGTCCTCTTTCCTCCTACCCCACCCATTTCTAAGTGAGGCAAGCCCTTCCCCTGTCCTTCAGAAGAGGCAAGCTGTACCTTTCAGAAAGTAACCAGCTGTGCTATGGTAGTCAAGCTTCAGTTTCTTCATCAACTTATATAACAGTAAGCTTGCAGATAATGGTTAATCTCATTATGTGTGCCACAGTCTAGTCTCTTTCATTAACAGTGCTAGCCTAGATCAACTAAATTCATTTCCAACCTACCAGCAAGTCAAGAATTATAGTTGCAAAACACTGGTGTAGAGCACTTGCTATGGGAAGTGCCTCGTCAGGGAGAAGAGCAAGGTGTGCCTCACTCAACGGTGTGGGATTTACCATACAGGTGCTGTAAAGCCATTAAAACTTTATCTCGTGCATAAGACATTTCATAAACAGCATCATGCTTTAGGATTTAGACAACCCCTCTGTCCAGGCTTGGGAGTGTTTTGATCTGGTTTTGTAACAGGATGTGGGAACCATACCAGAGTCACTGAATGCTCAAGGCTAATTAGAATGTGAAAGGCCCTATTTACAGTACGCCAGATAGCCAAGGCCACTCTGAGCATGGGAATCTTAATCAGGGTGTCCAAGGACTATACGCAGGTGCAAGAGCAAGGCTGTAGCAATCTCATGGTACACTGCGCATGTGTGCCTTTTTGTAGCCAAAATGTGATGGTACTATTTGGCAGAAAGCTTCTTTGGTCTACGTAGTATAACTCATGTTACTGACCAGCCAGTGTCCTAGAGAGAGAGGCTGAAGAGGCTACTGAGACTATTGAGGTTAGAGAGCTCAGGTGCCACTGCTATGTGAGGCAGTGGGTCTAGAGGCAGCACACAGCTGCTCCAATAATACTAATAGCTGTAGGTATAGAGGCTGCTGCTGCCTTTTGGGAAAGATGTATATGTTAACCAGCCGGTGTGTGGCTGCCTATATGGGATTTTGCTTTGAAGAACTGTTTGATGGCTCCTTGTTAGCAATGGCCACTGGCTCCTACAATGAAGATTCATTCTTATACACCCACAACTTCTCATGGCTTCTCCCTCTACTACCTGGCATCCAAGAAGGTCCAGCCCCTGGCAGAGGGGCTCGGCCCCCACAGTTGGGTTAGTGGAAGAGGATTCAGAAGAATATGCAGACTCAGAGCAGCTGTGCTCTGACACGGGAGTAGGGAGGTAAGGCTGTGGGACATGTGGTGGAAGCTGCTGCAATCATCAGGTGACAGGATGAAACTTGATCTAAAATAGTCTCTAAGAGAATCAGAAAAGGGACTGGGTAGAAATATTCAAGAACCAAAATCTATGTGAGAAGTGAATGATAAACCAGGTCATTTCAGCTTAACATTTCCCTCTGACCAAAGAAAACTAGCTGGGCGGATACTGTTACAATTGTTGAAATTGAGGTTTGAAGCTAATTTGTTGGAATTCCTTATAGAAGATCTGACACAGCATCAGATTCTATATTCCAATTGTGGGCTTTCCCTTCCTTAAAAATAATAAAACCTCATCTGGATTCCTGTGGACTCTGCACCTTGATAATGCCTCAAAGCAAGGAGCTGTGAACTTCCCTGTAGAGCTCAACACAGTAAGGAGACCCTCTCCTCTCTGTCTGTTAATACGTGCGCAAAATGTCAAGTGCTTTTCAATTTAGGTTAAGCCAAATATAATGAGAATAATTGAAATAGTAGGTAAGAACTGGGCACAAAACATGCTGTTGGGAAACCTAAAGCTGACTGAAAATAAAGTTTAGTTTACTCACTGTAAGGCATTATTTTAATCATTACTCTTCTCATATCAACTCAGCTTAACTCAATAGGCAAAGTTTCAAGCTGTGGGGTTTAATTAGGGGGAATTAGGTTCTCATAATTAAGTAAACTTTAAGAATATTTCCTTTGGCAGGACACATTTTTTTTTTTAAAGAAACTTAGAATTTACCAACAGGTCTTGTCAAGAGGGGGTTTTCCCACTTGTTTTCCAGCATTGCAGATGCCCATGCTGACATTAAAAAGACCAGGCTATGAAGAAACAAGGAGGTGAATACTTTCATTCTTTCTTTCATACTAAATCAATATTACTCTGGGGAAGAATTTCACAAAATTAGGCAGAAAAAATCATCTGTTAATATTTGTTTGAGGATGCCCCTTGGACTCTAAACAGAGTGGTTTCATCATAGGATTTACCTCCTAAGTCTCCTTCCCCTGCCAGAAATTAACCCACAACCCAACTTCTCCAACTTTGCCAAGCAGAAGGCAACCTTAAAAAATGTACCTCCCCTCCTGGAATAGCTCAAGCCAGGAATAAGGCAACTATATTCGCAAAAGCCCAAAGTAGCAATTTGTTACAGAACAGTGATTGAAGATTGAATTTCAACCCTCCAGTGGAGCCATATGGGATCCAAGAACACTAAAGTTGAACCCCTAGGCAGGGTGACCTATACAATTCCACAAACAGCTGGCGGGAACATGCCTGCCGTGGCATTTAAGACTCCCATGGAGGTTTGAATTAATAGCAACCCAGCATGAGAAGACGGAAGAGAGAGTTATGGACCAAACATTTCTTTATTTTTTATTTGTTGTTGAGACCACCTGCAAGAATTCCTTCTTTAAAGAATCCCTTTAAAGTATACATATTCAGCAAGAACTAGATTTTTTTTTTATTTGGGAAAGAAATGAAATGCTTCTTCTTTAGAAAATAATATAGACCAAAAACTTGACATGTCAAAATATTAATGCTACAGAGAAGCTGTTCTATGAAAATCAGAATTTACAATACACACTTAAGTAATAAACAGCTGATGTTGTTGAAGGTTATTTTTCTTTTTTAATATATATATTTTATTTATTTCAGAGGAGAAGGGAGGAGAGAGAAGATAGAAACATCAATGATGAGAGAGAATCATTGATAGGCTGCCTCCTGCACACCCCACACTGGGGATCGAGCATGTGCCCTGAACGGGAATCGAACCATGACCTCCTGGTTCACTGGTCAACACTCAACCACTGAGCCACGCCGGCCGGGCTGATGTTAAAGCTTATTTTTTCTTTTGATGGTTCTTTATGCCTTTCTCTTGCTACCCTAAGTCCACTATGTAGCAGCTGCGTGAGTAGCCTGTTGCTCTCCCTATCCTGGGAAGGATCCTGGTAACGCAGCCAACCACTGACACTGGAACATGTCTCTGATCATAGGACCAGCAAAATTCTTAGAAGACAATCGAGGTGTTTCTAGTGTAAACTTGCACTTTATTTTCTTCTTCAGGTATCTGACTTAATTTGGTGAAATGGTCTTCATCAATTTGATATGAGTGTCTCTAGTCATCAGGGTCTCAGGGAACAAACTGAATTAACCACTTTTAAATCATGCTCACGCTTTTTGGACACTGCCCTGTTTCTCAAAGGACTAATGAAGCTTTATCAGCCTCTTAGTTTACAGGCTTTTAGTTTATACATGTGCAAGGTTTACAGAACTCCTACATGCTTAAATATTTCATGAAAACTTACGTACAGTTTATAAAGTGCTTTTATGCACATATTCTCATTTGTGCCTCATTTTTTAAATTTACTTCCTCAAACGTGGCTCTAGGAATACATTCAACAATTTATAGGAATACATTCAACAGAATACAGAGAAGACTTTCATCTGCAGGACGATGGGCTAGAAAACTTTTTTGTATTTCCCCTGCTACGTATACCTGCAAATGATGGCCTTAATATATAAAACAAACACAAGAAGACTCTAGTGGTTAAAATCTGATTTTTCCCAATTAAGCTATGCATTTTTAGAACCTCACGGAACAGATTGTGTTAAATAGCAAAAATACTGCATGTTCGATTCTTATCACGTAAACATTAGAGGGCAAAACTGTTTGTGACATAAGATAATGATGTTTTAATAATCCAGGACCTAGGTCAGCTTACATTTTAATCAGGTAGCATACATACAAGGAATATAGCAGTGTTTTGCACATTGTGACTGTATACTAAATGTTTGTCAAAAAACCTTTACTCTTCTTACATGATATATAAGATATATATGTATTCTATCATAATATTTGATGGGCAAGCCAACTTTAAATCATGATAGTTTAGTTAAGAAAATGAACAAATCAACTAATGACAAGTGCTGGTGAGGATGTGGAGAAAAAGGAACCCTCGTGCACTGCTGGTGGGAATGCAGACTGGTGCAGCCACTGTGGAGGACAGTATGGAGTTTCCTCAAAAAACTAAAAATGGAACTCCCATTTGACCCAGTGATCCCAACTCTAGGAATATATCCCAAGAAACTAGAAACACCAATCAGAAAGGATATATGCACCCCCATGTTCATAGCAGCACAATTTACCATAGCTAAGATTTGGAAACAGCCTAAGTGCCTATCAGCAGATGAGTGGATTAAAAAACTGTGGTACATCTGCACAATGGAATACTATGCTGCGTATAAAGGAAGGAACTCCTACCATTTGCAATAGCATGGATGGACCTGGAGAGCATTATGCTAAGCAAAATAAGTCAGTCAGATAAAGATAATATCACATGATCTCACTCATTTATGGAATATAATGAACAACATAAACTGATAAACAAAAACAGATCCAGAGACAGAGAAGCATCAATCAGACCGTCAAACCTCAGATGGAAGGTAGGGGAGGGTGGGGGTAAGGGAGAGAGATCAACCAAAGGACTTGTATGCATGTATATAAGCATAACCAATGGACACAGACACCACGGGGGAGAGGGCATGAGTGGGGGCAGGGGTGGGGGGGCAAAAGGGGGATAAGGACACATATATAATACCTTAATCAATAAAGAAAATAAAAAAAACAAAACAAAACAAAGGAAAGAAAAGAGTATTTACACAAGATGAATGAAATAAGAGAAATGGTTTGACAAGTGAAATGGGAAAGAGAACTCCTGACCTGGGAATTCAGTAAATGATTAGAGTGATAATTTAATGGTATATTTCTGCATTAATGTGGTAAAAGTGGTCATATAAGCCTTCTAAGTATAGACATAACATTCTTTCCTGAATTGTTGAATTCTGCATAACCTTTACATCAGTGGTTCTCAACCTTTCTAATGACACGACCCTTTAATACAGTTCCTCATGTTGTGGTGACCCCCAACCATAAAATTATTTTCGTTGCTACTTCATAACTGAAATTTTGCTACTGTTAATGAATCATAATGTAAATATCTGTGTTTTCCGATGGTCTTAGGCGACCCTGCTAGCGGTTCTCAACCTGTGGGTCACGACCCACAGGTTGAGAACCGCTGCTGTAGAGCCTAAGTTAATCAGAATAAATATTAAATTAATCAGAATAAATCTTCAAATAAATGACAAATGGAAGCCACACTTAGGAAGTAAAGCATAGGAAATATTAGAACTGATTGTGATATGAAAGTGTAGCTCAAACAATATCCAACAAGGTCCTTCCTCTGTATTTCCTAACAATATTTACATTACGATTCATAACAGTAGCAAAATTACAGTTATGAAGTAGCAACGAAAATAATTTTATGGTTGGGGGTCACCACAACATGAGGAACTGTATTAAAGGGTCACGACATTAGAAAGGTTGAGAACCACTGCTTTACATGGAAGGCAATTTGGGGCTTTTATTTCTTTGTGTCCCACACAAATACCACCATCTGCTTTTCCTCTTTTAGCCATTTCTCCATGGCAACGCATATTGATTTACCAGTGTGACTGCAATTGTATGGCCAACTTTATGTAACCTCGTACTTCTGACCACGAATCTATCCATTTTCTCTTTCTACCTTTGCTTCCAGTAGCTGTGTTGCTACATTTTAGGGCATACCACGCAGAGGGAAGAGGTGGCATTTTTTTAGTGAAAGGGGCCTTTTATCCCAGTAGCTGTCTCAGGGCCAGAACTTCTCCAGCAGTTCTTTTGTGAAAGCTAAGACTTGGCTGGCAACTGAAACTGTACATAGTTGGAGGCAGCATTAACTGAGATTTCAAAGTTTCAGACCAGACAAAAGAGAAGCAGGGGAGCTGGCATCAAGCTCAAGGAGCAGCACAGTTCTTTCTCTTTCGCTCCGCACAGTGTCATGCAGGATAGAGTTTAATGAGAACCAAGTGCTCCTTCAGTCATCGAATAGTGACATTCACAACAACTGGAAATGTGAATGAACTGCTTATCATGATTGGACTTTCTTTCTTCTTTATGGTTCAACCAAGAGTTTGCAGGCATTGCATTATGACAGGTTGCTAAAGAAATCCTTGAACGCTCCATCAAGAGATTACTGGATTCATTTTGTAAATAGTCTGGAAAAATTATGAACTGGTATTACTAGTATTTTCAATGGAGATATACTGTCCCTATACTTTTATATTGTAATAAATATTAAGTTAATCAGAATAAATCTTCAAATAAATGGCAAATGAAAGCCACACTTAGGAAGTAAAACATAGGAAATATTATAACTGATTATGATATGAAAGTGTAGCTCAAACAATATCCAACAAGGTCCTTCCTCTGTATTTCCTAACAAATATATTTCTGTTGCACCAGAATATTTAGTACATGCTGAATTCAATAGTGATATGTAGAAGAAATAAATTATGTCCTGGATCAAGGCATAAGAAGCTCAATAGAAAGACCAATTGCATCAACTACTTTAGTATTTTGCATGTAGTAAGACTTGATCAAACCATTTATAAAGAAATGTGATAAAAACAAGGACTCACATTGTCAAATTTCTAAACAGAACATTTTTACTTCTCAGGTAAAAATGCAAAACAGTTAAGCTGGCCTTATCTAGCTGGTTTTACCTAATAACATCATTTTCAAATTTAAAAGTTGTAGGAAGAAAGACGAAATGAGATTTTACAGAAGTTGAAAACAAGAGGTAATTATAAATTAGAAAAACATATGACCTTAGCAGCCCAAAGGAAAGCAGTTGCAGTGGGAAAACGACTATCCAATCAGATTGAAAGACGTGGGAGTTTTACTGCACTTCACTTTATCAGGGGAGTTCCTATCAGCCTATTGCTCATGTCGCTGAATGTCTGGATGAGGAAAGAATAAAATGAAGAGGCCAAGAGCTCTTCTTTAAGGGCCCTGTGAGTTTCATCAAATTTTAGGAAATCCTATAAAATTTTAAAGAAAAATGAAAGCATTAACATCTACACTAATAAAAGAGAAAGATGCAAATTGACTGCACCTCCGTGATGCCCACCAGACAATCAGGAGTGAGTATGCAAATTAACCCAACAAAGATGGTGGGTTAATTTGCATACACAGGCGTGGAGCAAAGACTGAAGGCTCCTGCCTGAGTGAAGACTGAAGACTGAAGACTGAAGACTGAAGACAACTGACGACTGAAGAGGCTTGGCTTCTCCGCTGCGGCTGGAGTGAAGGCCTGGGTCCCCGGTGCTGGAGGAAAACTGGTGCCAGCAGTCAGGGGAAGGAAGGCCTATTGCACGAATCTTCGTGCAACGGGCCTCTAGTAATCTATAACAATTTATTTACTCTTTTAATTAATTACATGTTTCAAAATCTGTCTTTAATTTCTCTAAAGGGAGTCTAGGTAGAGTGGGCCTTTATAATTAAGTACATGGAGGGAAGCAAGAATGATGTTTAATGATAGTAAAATATTACTCACGATGGTTTCTTTTTATATATAATTTATTGAAAACTGTAATGTAAAACAGGAATACGAAATCATCTATATCTTGACTAGCCTTCTGTCTTATTTTCCCTTATTCCTTTTCATTATTTGTTCATTACATTATATATTAAAATTGTAAGCACACAAAAATGCATTGTGACATCACTTAGCATATTATAAAACTTTCATGCTATAGTTGTCACAATTATTATTTCGTGGAGTTCATTTTATTCCACCAGATTGACACCATAATTTACATTATATATTTATTTCAATAAAATTTTCTTTTTATTGTCTTAGAAAATTTCTTTTCCTTTTCTTTTAATGTACCAGGTGCTCTGCGTGGGGGGCATGGAGACAGGGACAATGGGACACAGAGCTGGTCCTGGAGGTATCCCACACGGAGCAGGAGCCATGGCACAGTGAGGGCAATAACCTTGGGCCAGAGGGAAGGGCTAAATTGAGTCCTGACAAGGAAGTAACAGACTTGGAACTGCAACACACTATTTCTTCAACACTGGCATTCTAAACAAATGTTCCCAAGTACTGTATGTATAATTCAGCAAAAACATGAAATAGATTTCAAATAGTAAAATACTGAATATATTTTGTTTTTTATTACAGTTCAACTGTAAGTCCAGCTAGTTTACTTTGTGATGTCATAAAAAAAATGAAGTGAGTATCAGGGAAAAAATGCCTTAATCTTTACTTTGTCATAATTGAGTTTCTGTTCATTTACGTCCAGGTAAGAGCATGGGAGTGCACAGGTCCTATAAGATGAATAACTGAACAACACAGGATCACAACCAACACAGGATCACACCCAACAGAGGTTGTGTTTTTCTCTCAGGCTATAATTGAAACATTTAGAACATAAGACTTCATAGATTTAAAGTCTGGGTTGTGAGCCAGCAGCATGAGCAACACCTGGGAGCTTGTGAGAAATGCAGAACCCTGGGCCCCCCAGAGACCTACAGGATCTGAACCCACATTTCACCATTGTTCCAGGGGACATGTATGCACATTCAAATTTGAGAATGAGTGCCGTAGAGGACACCCTACATGCCATGGTGTGTGTCAATCCATGTGGCAATACAAGCAGTCAATCTGTGCTCTCCTCACAGCTCAAAGCCAGGAAAAGCTGATCCTTCACACTGCCTTTGCTTGCTTGTGATTGGAGGAGCAGTTTCATCACATGTTTAGACCATCAATGAGCTGGTAGCCAGTGAACATTGTAAGTAATGACCTTGAAATTATACAAGAGAGAGATGTAGCAATGGAGGCCTCTCTAAGAACAGGAATGAAATGAAAATGCTAGTGATGTCGGGAAATTCAGGCAGCTTGGATGAAGTTCAGACCACTAGGAACACTATCAACTCATTCAAAATGTAATTGATTGTGGCAATTGATGGTGACATTTTGGGGCACAGCTGTAACTCATTAACAACCTCACTCTTGTCTGACTTCTTCAAGTGAGTCCCTCAATCCAGCTTTTGACTTTAGACACCATTCATGAAAAGGACTGTGTCTGATGTAGGCTCAGCTGCCCCAGGTCTTCACAAATCCACTTTCCTCCCTGGCATCACACATCAGATAATACAATATTCATTCTTCATATAAAACCATATGCTGCATTGGCACAAATCCCATCATTCAATATTTCAAGCTGTGGTGGGTCCTCTGATACCCTCTGTCAGAATCCTAGGGACAGCATGCTAAGTACAATGCCAAGACTTAGACATCTACTATTGCCTTTGCTTTTGTTACATTTTCCAACATTTTATAAGCTCGTGCTGAAATAGAATAAAATTATGTAAAATATTTCATCCAGAGGCAATGCAGAGACTTCTAATTTAAAATAGTGTCCAGTTCATACTCATGGCATGGCCTTTCCAAATTCACCCAGTGATAATGACAAAGACATCAAAACAGAAAAACCAGAGAAACACAACACAAACCAAGGGCCAACTATAGAATCTGGGAGAAATAAGCACCAACCTAACTGTCCAAAAAGCACAGGAGTCCATTTGTGCTTTGTTATTTGGAAACCAAGTAAGCCTGCAATTATGAATATAGATCCCTACATGCCACCCATGCCCATCGCTTTATCTCATTAGGTGCTCCCAGATCAGAAATGCAAGATTCACAGCAACCTTGAACTAGCTTCTGCTTTTCTTAGTAACCAATGTAAAGCATCAATTTTGCCCAATAAATGCTTTTTCCTACATACATTCCAACTATGATGTTCAGAAAAATGAGTGGAATTACTATGTAAGTGGTCTGATGATGGTCTCTTGAAACATGCTCTAATTCTGAGATGGATATGGGCATACAATAGGTTAATGCACTAAGCTACTGTAGACAGAAATAGGAATAGGACATGCCCTGGAAGCAATGCATCCTGGGAAATGTAGTTTTTCTACATAGACTGTCAGACAGCCAACAGCAAACAGCCTATCTGATTGCAAAACATAAAAGCAACAACAAAGTAAAACAGGTTTGGATAAATGCTGAAAATCAAGTAAATATGTATTAAAATAAAAATTAGTATTTTTATACCACTCAGATTGATAAAACATTAAAGATTGACATATTCAGTGTTAGTGTGTGAAGAAACAGGCATGTTTATATATTTTTGTGTAACTTATACTGCCTTTATGGAAGGCAACTGGATCTTCCACTAATATTAAATCTTCATACTTTTGTGATTAAAAACTGAGGCTTTAAATAAATATGTCATTAAATAGTTTTAAATGGCTATATCTAAGTAATCAGATTCTGGATTTAAATTTCTTAGGCGTTTCTGCATTTTCCAAATTTTCTATAGTGAACACATATTAACGTTGTACTCACAATAATAATAATAATAATCATATTTCAAACTTAGCATGTGAACTTTGTTTCTATCATCATAGTAAAAAAGCAAAATAATTGGAAAAAAGTGCACAAATATTAACATAATTTTCCCTTTGGGTGTTTTTTCTATTTCATTGCATTTAAGTGTTTTTCTGTAAGTTATACTTGTGCACTGATAAAAATTAAAACAAAAACAAAAGATAAATGAAAACCTCCTAAACCCTGGGAGATGCAGGCTAAAACAGTTATATGTTACCAAACACCTAAAATAGATGTCTTGTCAAAACAGGAAGGGAATTAAACCCTGGATATCAAGTTGAGGTTTCCAGTTCCCTATGTACAAAGATGTTATATATTGGCAGAGCTTTTGCCAAACTATCCAATATTAATGAGGCTGTATAAAGCAGATAAGAGATTAGCATTTTCTCTGGGAGCTAAGAGTCTGGTGCCCATGAACTATCCCATTCTAGACAATTCAGGGCATTTGTGGACATCCATGCTCAAATTCCTTCTGGGGTTCTGCAATGTGACCACCTGTGTCTATGGGGCCCTCACAGGGGTTACATTGAAGCTATTGAGCAACATAGTGCCACCTCTGAACCAGTATTTACATAGAAACTGAATGGGGCATCTAAGAGCAGGGCCGACTAAAGGACGCCTAGTAGCCTGGGATGCTAGGAAAAGCCAGCAGGTGACAAGCTGGTCCAGAGAAACCGCATCAGTTTGGAACTGGCAGCGTCATCAGCAGTCTCAGGTAAGAGGACGTTTCACCCACAGAAGAAAGTAGGCCTAGAGCCACACATAAACAGTCATTCCTCTGATGTATGTCTTCGCAGAAGAGACCACCCCTTCCAGTATGAGTCATCTCACAGAGAGACTGAATATTGAGAAAATTTAACAACATGCAAAATATTATATGTGGCTTGGGTATAGACACATGTAGTTAAAGTAAATAGAAAAGCAGAGGAGAGAGAGTGATCAAGGAAGGACACATGAGGAACATGTAACAGTGCATCCGGGGTTCTTTCTAAAGCATGGTAGTGGGTATATGGATGTACACAATATCATTTTAAATCTATTTCCATGAGCTTTAAATATTGTGGTAATGACTAAAAATTAAAGCAGTTAGACCCTAACTCCAAGCAGCAGAGTAAAGTGACTGGCCCTTCTCAATTCTGGCAGAAGATGTAATATTCACGCATCAGAGATGGTGATACAGGGAGAACTTAGACTGAATAATACAAAGTCTCATTAGGGACAAGGCTCCTTTAAAGAAAACCAGAGGGAGGCCTGCAAATCTACAAACCTGATATTGGGAACAACCACTCCCCCAGTTCTCTTCCCAAGCAGAGTCTGAGAACACTGGGAGCTGGGCCCTTACTCCCTGGGAAAGAGCCCATGGGGTCTTCCCCCAGGGCAAAATCCAGATTACTTTACAGTAATGCCCACAGGCAGCAAGCCCCACCCACAGGCACTGAGCTTTGTGTCAGCTCATTCTTAAATGTGAGCAGGCAGTCAAGGACCTAACACATCTTTAACATAAAAGATATAAAAAATATTTAAAAAGTAACTCAGAAGGAAGACTGTGCAGAGAGAAGAAAAGTCCACAACAACAATATGAAACAACCCTAAAACTATCATTTATATCCTTACAGACATAGGGGAAGATCACATTTATAAAGCAAGAATAGGATGCCATAGGAAGGAAAGCTGGAAACACACAAAATTAACTTTTGGAAATTTAAGCATATAGCAGTGATAGAAAACCCATTAAGTAGAATAAATTTGAGAAAATATCTCATAAAATAGAATTAAAAATAGGACAATAGGTGAAAAAGGATGAGGGATGCAATGTGTAAATAATAGGAGTTCCTAAAGAAACAACAGGAAAAACAATGATTTCAATACAATTTCTCAGAGCTCAAGAACTGAAGTTTCTAGGTAAAAGATCCTCTTCCCATCCAGGAGCCCACATATCCTTTCATGGGCCCTGCACTGTTCTAGACGCTTGGAAGACGATGACAGTAGATAAACAATAACAACAAAAACCCCAGGCAAACAACCATTGGATGACAGTACAAAGGAAAATGAAGAGGGGAAGGGATGAAGCAGTAAGGGAGCCGCTACTGTATATTTCATTACCCGCACAAATGAACTTTTATCTGTTCAAGTTCTCAAAAGTAGTGTAAGTAGAGCTCCACTAGAATTCAAGGTAGTAGGAGGAACTCCGTGCTCTGTAAGGTAGAGAAACATATCGACGGCACAGGAATACAGAAACCAACAGTAATTTCAACTGAGACCTCAGGGGCTGAAATTATATCCAGTGCTGTGGCATATCAGAAATTTGTCACTAGTAGAACAATCCTCCTACAATATAAACTCCAACAGAATCAGTTTTGTGGCTGAAAATAAGTAACGTGAATTTTATGGCCGTAAACACTCTGGAACTACTTTATTTTGGAACTCTAAGGTTTATCTTGAAGGGGTTGGGGGGAAGACAACTGTAACGATACTTTGTACTAAGAACTGCCTTTCCAAATGACATGTCTAAAGATGAAAGCAGACCTACAATTTGCTTAATTTCCTCCGGGCTCTGTTTCTCTATCCCTTCTCCCTGTGCTGGACACCTGTACCTGTCAAGAGGCAGCGACTCCAGGCAGAGATGCAGGCTCCGAGAGGCTGCGCTGTAATCACAGTTGCCATCACTAGGAGGATGGCACCAAGATGACCCAGCTTGGTCCTTGACCTCGGCTTCTCCGCGGCTGTGTCACAAAGACAAAATGATCCTGCATGAGGTTCTGCAAAGGCAGCGCTGAGCAAGAGTCTATCTTTCAGGAGTGAGCCGATCAAACTGGCCCACAAAGAGGCAGTCAAGTGTAAAAGGCACCACCAGCTCCACTTTGCATGTGACTAGGCTCTTGCGTGTTCTCAAACAGGATTTACTTCCTGAGATTCCTGAGGAAATCATAATCAGTCTCTAGGAAACGGCACTGTAATGCTCAAAAAAATCCCTGATGGGGAGCTGTTGGGTGAAAAATACAAAGACAAAAGAGGGAGATCGATGAGAGCATCACTAGATATAACAAGGTGGAATTAGGGAGACGGGGCCAGGGGTAAGGAAGTTAAATAAGAAAAGGAGACTCTTCCTGGGAAGTGAGACTGGAGAAGAATTTGTTTCTAACCAGAGCTATTTTTATCGCTGTGGCATCTTAAGAAGATGGTGGGCACTTTACAACCCTGGCAGCGTCAGGGGTGAGATGCTTTAGCGCCCCAAGAACTGTCTTGGTTTCCCTCCCAGTAACCACAAGCAGAGAAATACATAAGAAAAAAAGATTACATAAAACAGAAACAAAGGCACCTTTTTAAAAACTTGGCTGGTATTGCCTAAGTAATAGCGGACGTACTTGGCAAACACAGCTTCAAATCAAGTCCCCTAGCAATCCCTTCCACTAGCTTATTGTCCCTGAGCCCTGCTGATAGAGACATGCTGAAGTGGCCCCTGCCTGGTTAAACAACCAATTACATAATGACTTCTTCCTAAGTCTGATCACCAGGACATTAGGAACATTTTGTCCTCATTCGAAATGGGCCCTACCCAGAATTTATTCCAAAGTAAAGGCAACTATTCATTTTTTCTTTCTCTTTCCTGCAATTCGATAGTGCTTGTTGCAAAAACCAACATTTGAGTACGTGCCTCATGTACGTTGTGACCTCCCTCCCTAACGAGATGGGCCTCAGTTCTGATGATTATTGCTGTCATTTGGATGTTCTCTCTCCTGATGGGAAAACAGAGCTCCGTGTTACTGAACTGAGGACCACCATTCTCCCTCCATGAGTAGCGGGATATTGTTGGAACGTGTAGGCTGAGGACCATTTGGACTGTGTATAAAATGTATTTCAGTTTGGAAGGAATGAATGGAAGTTTATTGTCAATATTCCAATGCAATTTAAGAGAATCTGAACAAGAAATCTCTCTAAACTCGAACCGCGTTGTCAGAAGGATTTAATTCAGGAGAGAAGAAAATGTAGCAACTATTTCAAAAGGGTTTCAGAGCTTCTTTCAGAGACAGTTTCCCGGTCACAGAGCCTGTCCCTATCACATTTCTCCAGGCCTTCCTAGCTGTGTCCATGGACCCATCCCTCGGAACACCCTGGAAATAAGCACTGCTGTTCTACTGGTCCCCTCACCCCATTTCTGCAGAGAATATACTAAAAGCAAATGCAGTTCAGTAAATCAATTGAGTGGGTTCTATCTCCCTCAGAGAGAAAAGAGACATATTAACATCATACATTAATGACTGACATGCACACAATAGAAGTTTAATTACTGTTCGGTCTGTTTATGCCTTAAAAATAGTTTTTCCTGATCTAATAGAGAAAGCAACTGGGTGATGCTCCCTTTCTCTTCCGCCTGGCATCGTGGGAGTTTGCAGCCTTGCTTTCTGAGGGCAGAATTATGATAAATTTATTTCTAAATGAAGTCTACTCCTAAAATGTTATAAAAATTCTTTATTCATGTCCCAAGTGACTTCTTCACTGATAGTAATGCTCCAAAAATACTTAGGGTCATTTCCTTGAAACTTTTAATGCATGTCCAAGGGACCTTATATATACTGTGTGTGTGTGTGTATATGTGTGTATTTTATATATATAATTAAAGATTCACATATATGTATCTATTTATATATGTATGTACACTTATGACATATGTGTATGTATATGACTGAGGCGGCACACGCACTGTGAAATGTGCTGCTAGTATTTCAGTAAGATGAACAGAATATGGATTCAACTCAGTGCTCATCTGTTAGCTCTATCAGTTTTGGATGCAAAGAGGAATCACTACTAAGTGAACTGAATGGTGGTAATGACTCCATAAAGACAGTCCAATTTCCAGTTTTATAAATAATTCTACTCACAGACAAAGCATGCACACATATTGATTGAGCCTCAATATACATCTGCAATGGGCGTAGTGTTATTTGTCTAGCTGTGTTTCGCAAGCAGCTGCTTGTGAACACTTCCTTTGGGACCATTTCAGAAACTCAGACAAATATACAAAGAATAAAAACCAATAGATGGAATGTTGTTGCATTTCAACCATGAAGAAAAAGAATAGCATTTCCCTGAGAGGGAGTGGCTCTCAAAGTGTGGCCCAGGGACAGCAGCAGCAGCAGCAAATTCTCCTAAATGATGTTAGAAACAGATTCCTGGGCCCTACACCAGATTTATGGAAGAGCTGTGTGTGGGGGGGGGGGGGGAGGGAAAGGGGCATCCAGCAACCAGTTTTAGCAAGCCCTCCAGGTAATTCTGAAGCAAGTCCTATGCGGGGCTGTCAGTGATTGAAAAAAAAAAGCCAATGACCTTTACAGTTCACAGTGAAACTCAGCCTATGTTGGTGTTTTGGGTGAAAACTATATTTAATCATAATCAAAGTTATGTAGTTTCCAACTACCAAATGCACTGTGGGTTGTGATGATTTCATACTTCAGTAATATGAGCTCTGCCCAAGAGAAATCGCATTCCAGAATCAGCCCAGAGATGGGTTTGTCTAGTAGGGCCCCTGCTGGCTAATTTTTCCTTCAGATCAGTCCAGGTGCTCCATCCCACCCAGCCTGGTTCTCACTAACCTTCAAAGGAAGCAACTCCACTCTTCCCACATAGGGTTGCTGTTGAGCTCAGAGCCCGGCGTCGGGTGCACACCCACTCAAACAGGTATATTAGAAGCAGCCCACTCGGGGGCAGAGCTTCCATTTCACGACCGTGGTGTTCAATCAAGTGTAGCAGGTGCAAGGCAAGAAAACCATCAAAGAACAGGGAAAACTCAGCAGCTGGACACAGCTCAACCCACCCTTCTTATTTTCACGAAGTTGCCATGGTGATTATGATGTACCTGAAGTCAAGGACATTCACCACCTTCCAGCCCCCGTCCCCCATGGGAATGTGTAGGGCCCTCTGCGGACTCCACATCCTCCAGTTAGTCCTCAGGTTCAATCTGCTGCCTTTCTTTCATGTCTAATAACTTGCAAGTTTAGATGACACTGCAGAATAGCTATTATCGTAACTTCATTTTCCATAATTCTCTGATGGAGGAGTTCTGTTTACTCAGAGTCCAGAGATAAAAGACTTTAAAAAACCCAAGCACAATTACCATTCCGGTGAATATAATATGAACTACCTATTATATATATGGATTTTTTTTTCTCTCTGCATTACTAATGATCAAGGATTCAAGGAAAGGGGAGAACTATTTTAAAAGTTTAGGAAACTTCTAAAAACCCATCTACAAAGGAAAGAAGAAGTGGAGATTAAGGGGGAAATTGTTACTGGCATTTCAAAACGGAGAAAATCTTCCCCCCCCAAGTGTAATTAATGTTCCTCAAAGAATGATTCTCCCCATCCGAGGCTCCTGAAACCCTGGTAAGGGAAGTAGAATCGGAAGATGATCACATAAGGGCCCTGTACCCTTAGGACCAAGGGGGCTCCAAGCCAAATCATAAAATAGAAGAATTCTTTTTTGATGTCACCCTATGGAGCCCCAATCTAATTTCTCCAACTTGTTCAACAGCAGTCGGGCCTGTAAGATAATTTCCTGGAAGGTGCCAACTGTTAACAGTTTTAGTTATTAAGTAAAATATCATCTTTACACATTTTTCAATTGAGATAATCACACTTTAACAGTGTTTTAGTGGAGCCTTTCCTGACCAGACTACAAATTACAGGTCACTTCCCCATAACCCCTCTTTATTTATTGTTTTCTTTTCCTCTGTGGCACATATTGTCATTATAAAATTATACTGTAGATCCTATGTATTTATTTGATTTATTTTCTGTCTCCCCCCACTAGGATGTCAGAGGGTTTTGTTTTGACCAATTCTTGTATACACAGTGCCCAGAAGAGTGAGTGACGCAGCTGAGACCCTGAAAGATTTGTCAAATGAATGACATTCTGGGAGATAGTATCTTCTAGATCCAAAATTGGCTCACCAATGCAGAATGTAATGCATCAAACCCAACAATGATGTGGGACATGGAGTAGAATTTGTTAAAAAAGTTCCTTAAACCTCACTACTTCAATCAATTTGTATGCTTTACCTAGAATGAGGAGGAGACTCCAGAGTTGCTGGGGGAGAGCTATGGCCATCTTTGGTTACCTTAATAAACTTCCTCACAGAGCAAAATTGAAAGGCGGAGCCAGATCACAAAGACATTACAACCATACGGACTTCTAATTAGACTCATATGCAAAAGTATTTCCAATACGGTCTTCATCTAGATATGGCTGAAATGCTGACACAAACAAACACACTACAAAGCTGTGCATCATCACAAAACAAATGCAAAATGCTGAGCCTGTCTGCTAGTGACACGGGACACTAATGCTTCAAGAGATTAGCTTCCTTGCTCTATGACAACATGGATAATTATAGCATCATGTTTATTATGCTGTAGCTAGCAAAGCACACATTCATTATAATGCAATTCATCCCCCTCTTGGGACTTCAGTATAAACAGAGATGTTATATTTTGGACCAGATCATGAAGGCACATGTTTGGGAGGTTGAGCAGGGCATGCTCAGTGGAACCAGATCACAGCCATGGTGTGGCAAGTGGCTTTGTCTCTCTGCCAGGCCTTGATGTTGTTTCCTGGTACCACGAGGCTGGCCTTAACCTTCAGCTAACAGTCATGACCAGTGTGATGACATGGTACATGTTGGATGATCATCTCATTTCTCATGGATGCCACTAATAAATAATAGTTTAATAGAGCCCTTGGCCAAACTGAGCTGTGTTCAAGAAGGCATCAGACCAGGAGCTTTAACCAAAGAACAGATGCCCATTAGTGAAAAGAACGTGTCTGCTGTAGCTCATGAGGAGATTCTAAATGACAATGTGTTTCCCAGACACGCTGAGGTGAGGTGCATTAAGTCCCGACTTCATTACTGTCAGCCGAGGGAACTGAACAGTCATGATAACACTTGGCAGGCAGCTGGACATATGGGACGATCCAGACTTTCCTTTCCCCAGGAAGGAGCGTGATTTTGTGCAGCTGAGAGTGGCATTCACACCAGGAAGGCAGGCGGTGCTCAGCTCAGCTGTGCAGAGTCTGGTGGCTGCTCTTCCATCTGTCTGCTCATCTCCAGGGAGACCAGGCCCCATCTGAGCAGGGGGTTGGGCGAAAAACCCCCACTAGCCAGTTCATTACTCACTTTAGACCAACTCTATGTGGATGCATCTTAAAATACATTGTGGGTCAATTTATTCCTTTATTTCTTTACTCAGAAAAAAAATAATAAGTCACCTACTCTACACTAGACAATGGGCTGGGGATACAAAAGAGATCATGATCCCTGTCCTTGAAGAGCCCAGTCTAGTTGGGAAAACTGACATGTGATTTGATCCTTACAGAGCAAAGCGAGAGCATTGCCATTGTGATACACACACACACACACACACACACACACACACACACACAAACAAAAAACAAAACAACAACCACCAACAACAACAACAATAACAAAACCCCAGTGAGCTGGGAATACACAGAGGGAACAACTAATACTAAGTACAGAAGGAAATAACTTAGAAAACATGGGGGAAGAATTTATTTGATGTTTTAAGGATAGATCAGTTAGTACCAACCTATGAGACATGCTAGGCAGACTAAGTAGACTGTGGTCTGCTGTGTACAGATAGAAAAGAATGCAAACAAGAGGCTCCTAATGTTCATAATCCCTAATATTCACCGTTGACTAAAAAGACAGGAGGTACCAACTGGTCTCTGGTGAGCTGTGGATGTGGCCAGAGGTACTTGTCACTGTGTCCCACATTGTCTTTTAGGTTCAGGAGCTTTATGTCTGTGGCCCTCTGGCTCTGGTCCTCATAACCACACCATCAGAGAGTAGGGCTGACGGGACAGAGAGACAGAACTTATGAGGGGGACGCCAACCTGGGGTCCCAAAGTGCAGTTCTTTATTCAAGTTAATGGACTGCTCTTAGGTAGTGATAGATTGAAGTGATGCACTCAAAACCAGAAAATGCAGAATGGAGAAAAAAGCAGAATGCAATAGTGGTTGCATTTTCTTACATGTGAAGTTATATGCAGAGGAATTTTTTCTCAGTTGTTTCAATTAGCACTTTTAATCAGGGCCAAGGAATAACAGCGGCAGAATCAACAAATAGCATCACATTCCCGTCTGAAGTCACACGGGTCTCCAGAAAATTGCCAAGATATCAGCCCCTAATGAAATATGATAAAGACCTAATTTTTAAAAATATATATATTTTATTGATTTTTTTACAGAAAGGAAGGGAGAGGGATAGAGAGTTAGAAACATCGATGAGAGAGAAACATCAATCAGCCGCCTCCTGTACACCCCCCACTGGGGATATGCCCGCAACCAAGGTACATGCCCTTGACTGGAATCGATCCCAGGACCCCTCAGTCCACAGGCCGATGCTCTATCCACTAAGCCAAACCAGCCAGGGCTAAAGACCTAATTTTTAAAAATTACTTAATTATGAGTTGTGACTGAGCTGAGGTGCTCCAGCATGTTTAATGGAGATTGTGTATGAAATATATTTATTACAGTAACTTGCTAAAGAGTTTGGGACTGTGAGGTGGAACCAGAAAATGACAAGTATTTGAGTCACATTTCAGAGTCACCTCTTGTCCTGGTTGTAAAAGATTCTCTTCAAGGTGCAGAATCACTCCCTCCCCCTACTTCACAGCTCAATTATTAACTTCCTATTATTGTTCCATTTCCTTTCAATGACAAGTTCTATGACTTTATGGTAAGCTGTGAAACCTTTTTAATGTGGTGAGTAAATGTATTTAAGAAAAGCAAACTCTTCTGTGCAATATCAACAGAGCAGTGCAGACAGCCAAACCCAGTGAGCTGGCTGGTGCTAGAACCAGCAGGGAAGCCTCTGGCACCATGACCAAAGATATGTGGGATGTTTTTGCTTCATACAAAGACATCAAGAGCTCAGCTTGACCCTTCTAATCTCTAGAACTCATCCTGCACATGGGTCATAACTCCTCACACCCAGCGTGAAAGAGGACACATATAGGTTCTAAGCAGAGTGGGAAGCAGGAAAGAGCAACATGTCAGCAAAATGCACTGAGAGTAATTCGGAGGTAACTAAACCTTAGTGAGTTTCGGGTAATGTTTCCCCTCTTAAATTAAAGAAATTACAAGACTGTGATATAAGAATGCTACTTTGACTTGCATCTTGATTTGCTTTCTTGAATAGCAGAGAAAAAGGTTAAATTATGGGGAGAGGCCAAAAAGTACATTCAACTCTAGTAATGCCCATGGGAGTGTGTTATGACATGTTCCTCATATGCTATGTATGATAAAGGGTAAATAGGTTGAGAATTGCTAATTGAACAGGATGAAAATGGTCCTGATTTTCACTCTGCTTCTGCCACTGTGACTTTGGTCAAGTTACTTAGATCCATGCAATGGCCAAGAAAGAACTAGATCTGTTATCAGAGAAATGCATGCATGGCCTTTTTCTGTTGCTGGTGGGAGCGGGGTTCTTGGGGTGTTGCTGGAATAGCATTTCTGGAGGCCCCCACGGAGGATGAGATGTGGTAGAAAGCTTTATTTACATGTAATTACATTCCTCAGTTTCTAAAGTCCCATTTCCCTTAATTCAGTCTTGGAAGAGGTGTAGCTGAGGATTCAGCAGAGCTAGAAGCAAAGCCAGTGTCCAAAGTTTCCATTCCATGGTGTAGCTGGGTTTGGTGTAGTCACCTCCTGTACTGATTCTCTTCAAGGTGAGGAGTCACTCCAAACCCCATTTCACAGCTTAGTTATTAATTTCCATTCATTATTGTTCCATTTGCATCAGGCTAGCATCAGGCTAGCTGCAGGTCCATTATGTGTGGAGTCCACACGGCCCCGAGTCATATAGGCAAATGCAGGAGCATGAGAGCTCCACAAGCCAGGAGTGTAGAGCAAGAGCAAGAGCACAAACCAAAAGAGAGAGAACTCCTTTGTTTAGGAGTTTAAATATCTCACATCTTCCCATGCTTGCAGTGGCCATGCCTATTCTGGCCAATGACCTGTTCCCAGGTGTGACTAATAGGCAAGTACCTTCCCTGACTTTACTGGGCATGTGTCTATTCTTGTCCTCTCTAGTCCCTTCCCTTTGCTCCTTTCCAGTTATTCATAACTGGGTTATTATAAGTACTAGAGGCCCAGTGCATGGATTTGTGCACCAGTGGTGTCCTTTGGCCTGGTTTGCGCCCTTTCGCAATCCAGGACCCCTCGGGGGATGTTGGAGAGCAGGTTTTGTCCTGACCCCCGCAGGTCAGGCTGAGGGACCCCACTGGTGCACAAATATGTGCACCAGGCCTCTAGTATGCATATAAGATCTTTGGTTAATCTCTTCCCGTTCTCCCCCTACCCCCTTCCCTCTGAGATTCATCAGTCTGTTCCATGTTTCCATGCCTGTGGTTTCTGCTCCTGCGTCAGTGCGCGTCATAGCTACCAGCTGGTCAGCCAATCAGTCGGTCACTTAGGCTTTTATATATATAGATTAGATATACTTACACACACACACACACACACACACACACACACACACACACCAAAGACAACACCAAAAATCCCCTTATTAAATTCTTCATAAGCAACCAATTTCATACTGATTATTATACACATTATCAGGCCTATCAAATAAAAAATCAAACCTAGCAAGAATCCTGAGGATGCATTATACTCTTAGCATCTCTGAAACAGTTTTATGCACAAAGCACAAACACTTCTGATCAATGTTTAATATTGGATCCAGACTGGGTCAGAGAGGCAGATAGACTAATAAATTTTCTTAAACATTAGTTCTTCACCTGTCCATAGTGTTTACTAAAAAAGCAAGTATTTTTCACAGCTGAAATATAGGAAAGAAAACTTAGGGGCAGTGAATTAACTCCCAAATATAGTAAATGCTCTGCTAATTACATAGGGACTCTGTGTCCTTAAACTTTCAGAGCAGTCACAAATTCAAAAATCTTACCTTATTGTTTCAAATTAAATGCTCTATCCCCATTGTTATTTTGTAAAGATATAGCTCCTGTTTTGTTCTTATTGAGGAAGGAGGTTTGATAGCCTCAAATTTTAGTTAACAATGAATTAATCTGTCAAACTTAGAGTCTAAGTAGGATAACTTACTTTACATTTTCAACAATAGAGGAAACAGTAATCCTCATGGCAATGCTCAATGAAGTGAATCTGACTGCTGCATTGGTTAACTTTCATCAAAGGTCCAGTCATCTGACTGCTGAATCATCTGGCTGCTGAGTCATGTGGCTGCTGAATCATCTGGCTGCAGAGTCAGGTGGCTGCTGAGTCATGTAGCTGCTGAGTCATGTGGCTGCTGAGTCATTGGCTGAAAATGGGATAGGAGATTCTGGTCTTTTCCTCAGCCAAGGTGGGATGCTGGTTGGATAGGACTGTCATGTATCCAGTCATAAGCTACCCTCTCTCTGGATTGGGGACCATAATGGGATTCCAGCCTGGAGACTAGTAGGACTGAGGTTTACCTCTTGGAGACACTGGTGTTAGCATACATAGAAAAGCCACAAGCTGCAATGTAGGTGAGGGAAAAACTGGGGATTAGTAATGCTGCTTACCCTAGAGCAGTGGTCGGCAAACCATGGCTCGTGAGCCACATGCGGCTCTTTGGCCCCTTGAGTGTGGCTCTTCTACAAAATACCATGGCCTGGGCGAGTCTATTTTGAAGAAGTGGTGTTAGAAGAAGTTTAAGTTTAAAAAATTTGGCTCTCAAAAGAAATTTCAATCGTTATACTGTTGATATTTGGCTCTGTTGACTGAGTTTGCCGACCACTGCCCTAGATGGTGCCTGTCAGGGAGAGCATGGGTGGTCGTGGATGCAGGAGGGTGGCATCAGGGACTTTCACTGCTGCTATTGTTGTTCACCTACAGATTACTGTGAGCTAAGCTTCAACCCCTGGGTGGAAACAATGAAGGAGTGGTTATCAAGGACAGTGCTCTGCCCCTTACTAGCCATAAAGCTCAGGGAAAGGCTGAAATATCTGAGCCTTACTTCTCATTTCTAAAATGAACTCTATTTTAGATCCATGTTCCCTGGTTCTATAGGTACAAAGGATCATGGCATTTTTGTTTTACCCATCAAGTAAGGTTTGGATAATACTTAACACTCTTATGTGAATATCTTAGAAATTGAACTGGTTTCTGGGGAGCATGTATTAAGTATAAAAAAATAAATAATGCAGTCCATTATTTTATTTTTATTTTTTTCAGTCCATTATTTTAAATGTTGCCCTACATATGAATAGATATATAATATTTAGAAGTAATCCAGTTTGCCCTCTACTCCAAGGAAGAATTCTACTTTAAAAATGTTCTTGATTAAGCCAGCTTCTTACTATGATGCACAATTTGCTATAGGGAGCCCATTCCATTTTTGGAGCACTCTAAGTTAGAAGGTACTTATGTATGTGAGCTGAACTTTGGTTTGTTGAATCCAATGTGGTTCCCCACCCCCATCCGTTCTTTGTAGTAATCCTTCTTATATTTATATCTGTGTTGTACATCGCATTGTGTTATTGTTATTTATGTTCCTCCTAGCCTTTCCCTTTCTCATTCGCTCTAATTCTTATTCCTTCAGCCCTTCTCTTATTCCATAGTTCTCAAGCCTTTCATCTGCAGGTTGCTCCCTCTGATCCACTCTAAGTGATCAATGCCTCTCATAAAATGTGCCAGACACACTTTTCCAGATGGGGGATGGCCTCATAAACTTGGGTATGACCTACAGCTGAGCACTAAAATAGGGTACATTATATCTTTTAAAAGCCACATTGTAACTTGAGATCTATTAAAATCCCAAGTTATTTAATATGAACTGCTGTTTGCTTCCCATTAAAAAATGTAATGTAAAACATACATTTCACTAATTATAGATAACCAGCATGCTCTTGTCCTGTGTCAGACTAGAGTCAGAGTCCTTAGATATCTCTGAATTCATTGAAAAGACCACATAATTGTGGTTCTGTCAAATAATTAACTCAGATTATTGATAAGACCAGCAGCAATAATCTTATAAGCACCTAGAAATGTTTTAATATAGGTTTAATTGTTTCATAAGCTTTATATAGTTTGATTTCACCTTCATGAGACCATCTGATATATGAATATTTAGAGAAAAGTTATTCATCTTTAAATGACCTCATCTTATTTTCTCTATTTTTATTTTACTTATGAATTATTTCAAATATATATAAGGCACTCACTACTACATTTGTAACATAATTCTTTTTTATTTTTCTGAGGCACAAAGCATTGTGGATGCAGCTAATGTCTCATTCACAATCCCTTCCCTATTTATACTCTTGGAGGTAACACTATGTGAAGTTGGAGTCCACCACAGCTTTGTGTATTTTATGTGCTTACTATATATTCATGTATATGCAAACCATATATAATTCTGTTCTCAATGTTTTAAACATTTATATAAATAGTATCATGCTGTATTGTATGTATCTTTCTGCAACTTTTCTTCTATCAGGATTATGTTTCCAGTTTTATTTACGTTGATATAAGTATTTTTGGCTCATTCATTTTGATGTATCTATGGTAAATCTCTAATTAATCATCCAGGTTAATTAGCAAACTTCTTATGGAAAGGTCAGTGGATTGTATACAATTCTTCACTATTACAACCAATGCTGCAATGGAAAACCATTTATACATCTCCTTGGTATATGAGAGTTTTTGTAGGGATTTACAAATTGTTCTCCAAATGATTACATTTATGTTCAAGAAGAAAAACATACTGTTCTATATAAGGGTAAGACAAAAATTTTCCTGTTGTTGAACAAAAAGTAAAATGCCTAGAAATGCCTAGAATGTCCAATAAAACTATGAGTTTCTTTAAGGAGACAACAAATAAAAAATAGTTCAAGATAAGTTCAAACTCGGATGCATTATTTGGTCAAATGTATGCACTGAGGAACATTATAAGGAAAGGTTTTATGAAAACTCTCTACTGCAGTTAATAAAGGAAGAAATACTCTTGTAATTATTGGCCATTGTACTGCATAACAGCTCCTTGATAGATGCCATGGGAAAGATTCCTTTGTGGCAACTACAGAAAAGCTGTATTGCTGGACATTTAGTTATAGTTTATCTTTCATACTCTGTACATTTTATAACTATTGATATCTGTCCTGCTTTGATTACTAGAAGCTTTGACCACACATGGGAGTGTGTGACCCACCATTGGCAACAATACAAACCAGAAAAGCAGGATAAACTTGAGCTTGGCACTTTTTTTTCCACTCATGTCTGCTCTCCAACCAAATATTCCAATTTCATGTTGTGCTAATATTAGTATTTTTATGAGCCGCCTCAAATCCCTTTTGGAAGGAAATGAGGTATTTGAGAATATGAATGAATGAAATAAAGAAAAAGTGAGCGACTAAATATATCTTTATCACTAGCTTTAAGTAGAATTTCAATCTGAAGCTCTGATCTTGCTTTTTAAACTACCTTCTGCACATTTCCATTGAAGTGACCTACAACTGACTCAGACTCAGAAATGAAAATAAACATCTTCCTCATAAAATAGCTTCCTTCTGCTATCCTAACAAAAAGTTTTATTGATTATTTTAAAAATAAAAGTAATTATGCATGTTATTATGCATAGAATGATATAGAAGGGGATCTCCATTTGTCTCCTCACAACCTCACCTATAAAATGTTATTATTTAATATAGAAATATGAAGTTTTTCTCAATCTCATTTCAAATGTGAATAGATTGATTAGCATACATCTTACATGTCTAGATGTGCTGTGCGCCTGTGTTCAGTGCTAGATTACAAAATGAGGAGGACTCAATCCCTGCCCTCTAAAAAGTTCAAGCAATCATCTTTGACTCTTTACCCCCACACCCTATATATTCAGTCACCATATGAAATTGATTCTTCTTTTGCATTGTTTTCTGGAACCTCTCTTCCATTCTTGTACAATCATCATTTCTTAGAGTTTTCCATCCCCTTCTCAGTCCACTGTGATCTCTTCTTCATTGATTGTTCTCATCTTATCTCCAAATCCTATCACTGTCCTTGCTGCCCCCTGCTCCCAGATTAATATTCACCAAATACCTCTTGGCCATCTGTCTCCTGCTTCAGACAGCTGTACTTCCCCATCTTATCCGAAAGGCTGTCTGGCAGCCTTCCACAAGCACCCGGTCAGCTTCTGCCTCTCCTGCCCCCCACAGGAGCCTCTCCCACATCCTATCATCCTCATTTTAAGGCAGGATCACATCTCCTGCTTCAGAGAGCATGGAGAAACCTCAGCTTCTTGTTATTTCCCTACCTCCCGACACACACACACACACACACACACACACACACCATGGGCACCATGTCTACTTTCATTTACCTCTCCTTCATTCCTTCCTCCCAACTCTGAGCCAAATGTGCTCATTCATTCTTCCTGACTCCCAAGTCCGTATCGCTAACATGTGCTTTGGCAAAGCAGCCCTGGCAAATAGAAGCAACTTCACTAGATTCCTATTGGAGAAAGAAACAGAGAAGACTGGTGATTATGGTCAGTCTGGTCACACCCATAGCAAGGCCTGTTAACCATGGTAAACCACCTTCCATGCATAATCCATAGAGAATATGTTAAGAACTAATCTGATTTCAATAGAAGCACTTATTTAAAAGAGTCTTGAAAATACTCACTCAGGTTAAGTTTAATGGTAAGATAAATAATTAAATTTTTAATAGAGAAATTAAGGGCTGGAAAAATGAATTCAATGAAATATAACTTAATTATTTTTACAATCAAAGACAGGAGGAACTCTTCCACTGTAAATCTCTCTGATTAGCACCACATCCTGGCCCATTCTAAAGAGGAGCAATGAGTTGTATAAAACTGACGATTGTGCCATTGACCGCCTTGGCAGGTTTACCAGGAACAGGGCTCCTTCTGATGGCATCCTTTCCTCTAGTTATGAAATTGCCTCTTCCTCTACTGCCTCCTCCTCCTCCTCCTCCCTCTGCTCAATATTTACTTCTTT
Source organism: Eptesicus fuscus (assembly GCF_027574615.1). Classification (NCBI taxonomy): domain Eukaryota; kingdom Metazoa; phylum Chordata; class Mammalia; order Chiroptera; family Vespertilionidae; genus Eptesicus; species Eptesicus fuscus. The sequence continues at coordinate 33,778,931 of NC_072491.1, read as the reverse complement.
TGAAATGTCAAATCTGAAAAGGTTACAATTCACTCTTAAGTATGCATCCCTGAGTAAGAATTTCAAAATTTTTTAATCAGCTCTCATTAGGGGGTTCTATGGCAGAATTCTTGGTACACAGCTCCCCATTACAGCTAATCTGAGGGGTAGTTGATGGTTCACAGCAGGAGTTATAAAGCTGTTGCCAATTGAAGATATTTATATGAAATAATTTATCTTTGAGGGTCTTTCACCTCCCCCCCCCCCCACACACACACACAACCTAGCCTCTGCAAAGGATGAAGTGACAGAGCTATAGATGGTTCTGTGTGGGCTCTTTCCTCTGGACCCTTCAGTGAAATCAATCCTTATGTGCCATTAATACATCTTTAATATGACCATACACGTCACCAAACTAATGTGGTATTAAACCAAAGTCTCCCGGGAATTCTCTGAAGGCCTGCATTCATTTTATAAAATCTCAAGATATACTCATTAGTGAGAGTAAACAAGAAGTCAACATGGGATGGACAAAATACTCTTAAGAATGTAGAAAGAGTGAAAATAACACAACACTTCATTTAAAACACCTTTGCAAAAAGAAGCAAAACAAATTTGAAAAGTTCTAGATAGCTACCTTAAAGGATGGGGTGTGCTTGGAGATTTCAAATAATTGAAGAATGCCACAAGGGTTAATTGATGTCAGTAGGGCAAGGCTGAGGAAACCACTCACTGTTGATTGAAGGTGAATAATTTGTTCCATCCAGGGCTCTTTTCTGAATGACCTATGCTGGTTCCCATCAGCAGACAGAATTAGTTATCGCTGCCAATGTGTCCCTCCAGGGCCTATGCATTTTTCAGTTCTCTGCCATTTGGTTGAGTTATTCCCTAAATGAAGCAATTGCTAATTTTTAATTAGATCCAATAACAGCATAAATATCTGTAGTGGAAAACTTTGAAAATTACAATATGAATCTATAGACAAATCAGAGATATAGCATGTTTATTATTCTTAACATTAATGGGCTTAAATCTTGCCTTAAAATCTTGGTCAAGATATATTAGCTCGATTTTTTGATGAGCTTAATATGATGAACTTAATACTTGTTTTGTTCATCCTTGTTTTTCATCAAGAATCACAGTGACTATTCTAAAGTAGTGGATTTATCCATGTCACTGATGTAAAAAGTCTTGCTGTCAGCTCTGTTATAGGGATTATGATATGAAAGCAACTATTGTTACTTTAAGGCCCTATATCTATCCTTGAGGACCAAATCACACAGGAGATATTCCTTGTGGTTAGGCTAAAAGTGTATAAAATGACTATGAAAGCATCAGGTTGGATAAGCCACCTGGATTTCTAATTCCTCCTCCTCCCTGGGCAGCTTGGAGAAGTTCTGGCCTCCAGTGCGCAGCTATTGGCATCACGGTCAGAACTCATTGCTTCTTCTCCTGCTCCACTGTGCACTCTTAAGTACAGCTGACCGTACATGTAAGTGTGAAACAAACTTGGTCTTGATGTATTACTGCTTTACCCTCTTCTTAAAAAAATGTATTATTTCAGAGAGGAAGGGAGAGGGAGAGAGAAATAGAAACATCAATGATGAGAGAGAATCATTGATTGGCTGTCTCCTGCATGCCCCTACACTGGGGATTGAGCCTGCAACCCAGGCCTGTGCCCTAACCACAGAATTGAACCGTGACTTCCTGGTTCATAGGCTGGAGCTCAAACACTGAGCCACGATAGTCGGGCTATTCTTAGCTCTTAAATCCAGACTCAAGAATTATTTTCCAGTAAAGTCTAACCAAACAAGAGTAAAATTAAAAGTCGCTGTATGTACTTGAAATGTGGCCAGAAAGTATGACTGAGGAACTGAATTTTAAATTTTATTTAATTTCACTTAAGTTTAGTTCTATAGACTGGTGTTTGCTATATGCTATAGCGTTTGGAAAACGTTAAGTGTGTTTGGAACCACTTGGCTTTGGAATTTACATTTTCAGATGTAAATTTTATGGCATATAATATTCAAATATTGCTGATGGAAATTTAGCACCCACTCTGAGATATATTTTAGTGTATAATACACAAAAGATTTTGAAGACTTACTATAAAAAGAAGAATTTAAGTATCTCATTAATATTTGTATATTGACTACATGTTAAAGTTATAATATTTTGGATATATTGGATGCTACAAAATGAATGTTTGTGCCCCTCCCCCCAAAAAAATTACATGTGGAAGCCCTAATGGTATTTAGAGGTGGGGCCTTTGCAAGGTAAGTGGTCATGAGGGTGGGGCTCTCACCAGAAATGACCGTGCTGGCACCCTGACCTTGGACTTCCCAGCCTCCAGAACCATGAAAAATTAATGTCTGCTGCTTAAGCCACCCAGTCTATAGTGTTTTGTTAAGGCACACAGAGTTGACTGAGACACTGCGCTAAATAAGACACATTAGCAAAATTCATTTCACTTGTTTTTCCTTTGTACTATTTTTAATGTAAATAATCAAAATCCTAAAAATAAACCTGTAATGGAAATTTGTCTCTTACTATTATATTTCTCCTCATCAGCCCCATAATTGTGACACAGCATTGGAAGGCTGATGTAGGAAATGAAGGAAGTCAGAACAGCAGGCACAGAGATGTGCCACAAGGTCATGATTAAGAGCAGCCCAAGGAAGAGGATTTAAGGTCATCTGCATGGTCTCAGCAGTCCAGCTAGTTACAGATCTATGGCACATGAATACATTTCTAATGTACACAAGTCAATTTTAAGTTTTGTTTGTTTGTTTTACACTTTGTATATGATAGATATGGGGTAGGAGCCTGCAAAAAAAAATAGGAGAAAGAGGATGAGGAGGAGGAGAAGGAGGAGGAGGAGGAGGAGGAGGAGGAGGAGGAGGAGGAGGAGGAGGAGGAGGAGAAGGAGGAGGAGGAGAAGAAGAAGAAGAAGAAGAAGAAGAAGAAGAAGAAGAAGAAGAAGCAGCAGCAGCAGCAGGAGGAGCAGCAGCGGAGGAGGAGGAAGAAGAGGAGGAAGAAGACAGAAAAAGAAATTTGACATGTCCTCAGTATGTCTGGCTGGTCTGGGAAGACCTCAGCTGAGCCCATCCACAGAGGGCTGTCCTGGACTATAGGTGGTGTGATGTGTGCGCACAAGTACGTATTCTAAGGCCAAATTCAGAGAGAGAGAAGAGGTCCTAGCAATTTGAAAAATTAGAAAGCTATTTTGAATGCAATGGGCTGTGAAAATCTTAGCAGCATTATAATTTGGAAATGAATTTTTAAAGTGTTACTTCATGGACCAGAGCCGAGAACAAAGGCCCAGGGCCAGATCCAGCTCTCTCCGGGAGGAGAGATGATCACACAGAGGTGCCCACGGAATGTTGATTTGTGAGGTGGAGGTTCACTTCTACCTCCTTATGTTAAAAGCTGCCTTTCATGTCCTCTTTGAACCTTTTCAGGTGTCTTTTACTGACACCAAAAGAACACGCCATGTGTGTACCCCGTGACTGTAGGCATTAATGATGTATATGTTCTCCTGGATTTGATCTAAGAAAGTAAAATGAGTGGTGATCACAGCTTTCTCTGATGCCATGTGTATTCATGACAGCACCATTTGAGGGATCAGGAGAGTGAATTCTGACAGAGGAGCCCTCAGGAGGATGAAACAGAAGGCATAAGATTTCTGCTTCCCGATCTCGAAATGAATCTTCATGAGAATTTTAGCCAGTCGACCTTCCCCTCCAACTTTTCCTTGACATTTTGGGAGACCAACCTCTTGTTATTTCATTTGGTTTTAATATGCTGACACTGCCGGGGATTTAACCACACTGCTATTAGAAGTATACTGAGGGCAGGGACTCCGTTGCCAACTTCTTTTGTGTGTCCTAAGTCTTGCTGTGTGCATGATCTGGTGCAAAATCTACATGATGAAGTACAAATGGGTGGTAACAAAATAGTCCTGGGGATGTAAAGTATAGCATGGGGAATATAGTGAACAATATTGTAATAACTATGTATGGAGCCAGGTGGGTACTAGACTTATCAGAGGAATCGCTTTGTAAATTTTATAATTCTCTAACCACTATGCTGTACACCTGAAACTAACATAAAATAATATTGAATGTCAACTGTAATTGATAAATAAAATAGAACAACTTTATAATGGTTCATAAATTTTTAAAAAGTCTACATGAAATATTGTGCAGTACTTTTTGCCCTTAGGAAAAATATGTCCAGCTTATACCTTGTTAAAGCTTTTATATATTGAATTTGAATGCTAAAACAACTCTCAAGGATTGCGTAGTAAACCCCTTCATGGTAGAAATGACGAAGCTCGGACCCAGGCATTAACATCGCTTCCAAATTATGTAGCCAGTTAGCAGGGAAATGCAGCTAGAATCCAGGTCACCAAAGGATTTGCTTCTTCATACTGTCTTAGCAATGTTTGGGATTAATCAGGTGCACATTTATGAACAACTCAAATACACAGACAAAATATCCTGAATCTACTTTTTGGTCTCTCCTTTTAACTTTAAAGAGTCATGGTACAAAAATGTGATTTTTAATGCATTTTTAGAAAAACGATTTTAAATATTTTGATCCTTAATGTTCTTAATGCCCAAAGTTAAAAAAATCAAATGTTTAATTCAGGATGAATTCATACATCCTAATGCTCAGCATCACTTAGCATCTACTTTGTACCAGAAACCGTGACAAACAATTCATGTGCATGATGTCATTTAATCCTCCCAAGGGGTAGGCACTAGTATTATTAATACTCTGCAATGAGGAAACTGATACCCAGAGAGGCTACTTTACTAGCCCAAAGTCACACATTCATCTCTTTCAATGATGGAATCAGTGGGCATCTGCAGGTTCTGAGTTATACTTAAGTCTTCAACATCTGCTCTCACAATCAACTCATTTGCTGACTATGACCAGTCAGGTGAGCTCATGCTGGGATTCCCATGCCACTTAAAGAGGGAGACATAGACATTGAAATAGATATAGATATCATTCTCTGGATGGTTCTTTTTTCCTAGTGAAATTTTGCAAAGCAAACATTAAAAAATGGACCCATTGTAAACCAACTGTTGACTACAGCAACTCAAATCCATGGTCCCGAGAGAACAAAGTAAACATCACTAGAAGCTAATGCTGGAAGCAAGCATGGAGGCTATCAGGTTGCAGGTGAGGATATTTGCCTTTATTTCCTAGTCATACACACGGTGTGGTGGAAACTGCTAGAGCTTGCCCACATCCCATTGCTCATGGGGAGTTACACTTCCCTGCCTCTTTGTAGCTAGGTAGGTGGCAGTTCAGGACAACGTCAATGAGTAGAAATTAAATGTGACTTCCACCTGAAGTTTCTAATTACTGATGAGAAGCCATACAATATTCTCTTCCCTTTCAATGTCAGTTAAAAGCTGTGAGCTTCATATTATGTGGCTACAGGATAGTGAAGACTCCCTTCATCTGTCCCAGCACAAAACTGTATGGGGAAGAATTGTCCCAGTTTAGCATAGCAGACTTTGCTTAATAAGAAATAAACCTTCAGAATTTGGGAATACTTTTTTTTTACTACAGTATATCTTAGACTATTCTTAACTAATACCCACTGTTGGTTTTGACTATGAACTTATTAGTAAAACAATTGTTCTTGGAACAAAACATTATTTTATTCTATGCTTAAGTAAGAAAACTATTACTGCCTTAATCTAAAAGTCATAACCAAACTATGTAATCAGAGGAAAGAAATGACTACAATAATTCACTCACTTATTAAATCAATATTTATGTACTCATTTTGAAAAACACACACTCGTAAATAATTTTGTCATTAAAATAAAACTTGATGATGAATTAAATAAGATGGTGAGGAGGACAATAGCATAGATAGGAAATCAGTAAAGAATTTATGCCTAGATGTCTACTAAAATGCAGAAGGCTGAAGAGGAAGGCATTTTCAGTGTCAGGCGGACACCAAATTTTCAGATAGACATAAAGTGTTAGATAATAAGAGATTTCCAAAACAGAAATGTCAAATTGGCAGTTTGGTACATAGACACGGCAAATTCTCAAAAGAAAGATTTGGACACTTATATAGATTAATAATAGTAGTAAAATTAGTAAGTATCTAGGAATTAACTGAACCAAGAGCCACTAAGATCTGTAGAGTATATTTTTAAAACTCTATTAAAGGATATCACCATCCTATCTAATAATAGACAAATATGCAAATTGACCATACCTCCAACACACCCACAATCCACGCCCACAATCCACGCCCACCATCCAATCAGAGCGAGCATGCAAATTAACCCAAACCAAGATGGCTACAGCCACAGAGAGCAAGGTTTCCTAGGTAACAGAGGAAGCCAAGCTTTCCGCCTGCCCTTGCCAGGCCTAAGCCTCCACTCAAGCTAAAAGTTTCAATTATAGAAGGTAAACAAATTCAAACAAATGGCGGCAGAATGGAGCTTGAGAGAGCAGGCCAGGGTTGCCGCCAGCAACAGGGGAAGCAAAGCTTTCCGCACACCCTGGCCAGGCCCACACGCTTAAGGCTACAAAGTTTCAATTATAACCCCAACACATATGGCTGCCGGCCTTGGAGGGAGCCCCAGGCTTGGCTCCGCTCCAGGCTACAAAGTTTCAATTGTAGAAGGAAAATAAATTCCAGATACCAGGGCCTCTGCTTGGGTTGCTAGGGGGCGTGGCCGGCCTGCAAACCACCACAGGCCCCTCTCTCAGGCTGCCCCACACCCCAAGGGAACCCCCACCTGATCCGGGATGCCCTTCAGGGCAAACCAGCTGGCTCCCACCCCTGTACCAGGCCTCTATCCTATCTAATAAAAGAGTAATATGCAGATTGATCATCACTGCAACACACAATATAGCTGCCCCCATTTGGTCAAAGATCCTGCCCCCATGTGGACACAAGATGGCCACGACAAGATGGCCAGCAGGAGAGGGCAGTGGGAGGCACCCAGCCTGCAAGGGAGGGCAGTTGAGAAGGACCAGCCTGCAAGGGAGGGCAGTTGAGAGGGACCAAGCCTGCAAGGGAGGGCAGTTGAGAGGGACCAAGCCTGCAAGGGAGGGCAGTTGGAGGTGATCAACCCTGCAGGAGAGGGCAGTTAGGGGTGACCAGGCCGGCAGAGGAGGGAAGTTGGGGGCAAACAGGCTGGCAGGGGAGTGGTTAGGGGGTGATAGGCTGGCAGGCAGAAGCGGTTAGGGGCAATCAGGAAGGCAGGCAGGCAAGCAGTTGGGAGCCAGCAGTCCTGGATTGTGAGAGGGATGTCCGACTGCCCATTTAGGCCACTGGGATCGGGCCTAAACGGGCAGTCGGACATCCCTCAAAGGGTCCCATATTGGAGAGGGTACAGGCTGGCCTGAGGGACAACCCCCCTCCATGCACGAATTTCGTGCACCGGGCCTCTAGTATGTAAATAAAAGAGAAATATACTTTATTAATGGAAGATGGTTTTACACTTTTAAGAGCTTTGTTTTCTCAAGTTTATATGAAATTTCATACAATGCCAATTAAATTTGCAGAAAAGGCTTTTTGAGGACCTTGGAATACTTACTTAAAAGTAATGTGAAGCTCAGGTTATTTTGAGAAAGAAGAGAAAAAAAACAAAGATTGTGCTTTATCATATATGAGGACACATTTCAAAGTCCTAGTAAAAAACAGAGGTATGACACTAGTATAAGAGAGATAACTCCAAAAATACTGCATAACTATGTTAATCTGATATATGATCTTGGTGGCACCATAATCAATGGGGAAATAGACTGACTGTTTAGCAGAAGTTATTGGGAGAAAACTTGCTTACCAATTAAGGAAAAAAAACCTTTGAACCCTAGTCTTATACCATACAGAGAGAGGATTAAGATGATTAGAAATGGATTGTGAAAGGTGGAAGTATAAGGCTAATACAAGAATATATAGAAGAACATTTTGAGACTCCCCAAAACTTAAAGGAACTCAGTACATCTAAATTTTTCACTTTTTGTGCAATAGGAGGTACCTTAGACCAAGTAGACAGGCAGCTCATAGAGTAGGAAAGATTTACAATATCTAAAATAAATGAGGAGTAATACCTTAAAATATAAGGAAACTAAAACAAACTATGACTTTACTTCCATCAGATTGACAAAAGTCAGAAAGCCCAAATAATATAATACCAAATGTTGGTGAAGATGTGGGGAAACAGAAACCCATATGGGGTGTTGGTGAGTGTATGTTAACATACGCTTTCTGGAAAGCAACCTGGCAGTACTTACTATGGGTACATATAATAACTTGCATAGATTTTAAAAAAGAGTGTTGAATCAAAAAACATTAAAAATCAGAATGACCCTTTGGCAAAAATTTGTTTTCCTTAAATTCAGCATAATTTTGTTTTCTTGAAAAGATGCACAGACAAAAACAATATTGCAGTGGTATGTTCATATTCCAGGACACAATTCAAAGATATTCTATGTAAAAAAAAAAAAAATGAAGCTGCTATTATTAGTAAATCTATGAACTGGCACATAATTTGTTATAGTTAACCCAATGGAGCAGACCCGAAACTATACATCCTCACTACACAAACACAATTACTGATGAAATATAGAAAAACCTATCTATACCAGAGCTATATTCCAACAGGGAAATTTGGGTTAGAAAAGCAATACATAAAAAAAAAATGTAGAACACAGAAATACAAATGGATGTGTACTGCTGTAACCCCCTGAAACTACCTGGCCTTACTTCTAGAAAATCAGAGTGGAGAGTTTGGTGCTGGGCATGAGCTGATGTGACACAATACAGCTTTGCAGATGTGCTGCCTGAATCCTGCATGACATGGCATTGCAGTAATCTGCCTTTGTATATTTTTTTCCTAGCAAGGTCTGAGGTATCTACTTATCACAAAGCTTTACCTCCAGTTACATACATGAGACTAACAGGACCTCTGTCTTCTAGAAATGCAAATGGATGACAACAGAAGATTATTTATTTTTCCTAATAATTGTGTTCCAAAGGAAATGTACATGATGCTAACTGAGCTGTCCAATTCAGTTTCTTTTGACATTTTATATGTATTTCCCCCCCAAAAAAATGGATATGATGATGCTAGGAAAGCAAAGAGTGTGATAAACTTATTTTCTTAGTAAGTTTCTCATAGCCCCTGCTGCCATATATTTTTGTGGTTAATTTCATTTGTTTCTAAATACGTGGGAAGATAGTTATTTTTCACTTGCTGGTAACATACCATCTGTTCAGAGAAAATGAAAAACATGATAAATAAAAGTTTTCCTGATCAGAAAGGAAAGCCAAGAGGAGGCTGAAACTGAGGATTTACCTGAGCTTACACATGCAGTTACATAAATGGACTCCCCAGGCGAGAGGCATGGTTTTATTTGTGGAAGCAGCTCAAATACCAATAGTCTCACATGCAGTCTGTTCATTGCAAGTGAAGGGGATTCCTGGCACCAGTAACTTGTATGAACACTGCTCTTTAGGACCCGGGTCTGTGGGAGTCCTAGGAAATGCCCATTCCCCCTAAGTAGCTTCTAAGTGAAAGGACAAGCCACTATAAGAATAGAATCTGAGATCAAGGATGCTGTTCAGAGGATTAAAAAGCAAAATAAATACCAACCTGAAACAAAACTGACTAAAGTTGGAAAAGAAGGCAGAGGGATCTAACACCAAATCCTTTAAAACCAGGGAAAACACAGTCACTTATTGGAAGGGTCCCATTTCCTTGGTCTGATCACATCTTGAAAAGATGAGAGCATGTTTCCAGGTCCTCATTAGTTACTTAACCAAGAAGTTTGGGGTAAAAGAAGTGGATGAGGAGCATTAGAGAGAAGCCATAGTTGGAAGTATCAGGGTTTAACTGGCGAAGGCAATAAACTCCTCACGATCCCACAACATGCCACAGATAGCCACAAATTCATTAGCCTGATATTCATTCACAACTGTTCATGCACTAAATCAATCATCCATCGACGATTTTCCTAATCTTCATGGATAAGAACTCTTCAAGGTGCTGGGAATATCATGTTAAATCAGGATTGTCTCAGTTCTTCCGAATTTCATGGTATAAAAGAGCTAGTCAATTCACTCATTCACTTTTCCCAAGAGAACGATATTAATTGAGCATCTATCACATGCTAGGTACCATGCAAAGGCACCAGAAACATACGTGTGGGCAAAATAGACTCCATTGATTCTTTCATAGAAATGGCTCTTTAGATGGGGAAAGAGATGTTAATTAAGTAATCATATGGTCACAAGTAAAGGTAAGCTCATTGAATGAATGAAACAAGGCTCTCAGAAGACGTGGACCTGAATATTAAGGAAGTCTTCCCCAGGGAAGTAGTTCTTGAGTTGGGATCAGATAAAGAAATAAGAGTATGGTTAAGGTGGAGAAGATAACGTTCCAAGCAAAGGAAAGAACATTTGTAAAGGTTCTGTGAAGGAAGCAGATTGCATGGCATTTTTGAGGAAATGGGAGAAAGCCAGTGGGATTTTGGTAGAGAAAGCAAGTGGGAGCAAATGTGCATCAGGGTTGAAGAGAGAGGCCCCTGATAGGGTTTTCTCTGAAATGTAAGGACCTTTGTCTATCTGCTGAGAATAACAAGACAACAGTCATCATACAATTTTTTGGAAAGAGTCATTTTGCTGCAGCATAAAGCATGGTTTGGAGAACAGCCAGAGGGATTCAAGAAGATTAATAAAATGACTTTTTCAGGGATGTGGGTGGAAGCTGATGGTGGCCTGGAGTGCACAAGTGAGCATGGCCTTGGAGAGACTTGGAAAGTCACCAGTCACTGAATCAATGACTAAATACAGCAAGAAGAGCACTGTAAAAGGCAGGTGGAGAGAACAAGGAACCCAGAGGAGAGTGATAGGAATTCGACTGCAGCAAAGCAACCGGAAAGCAATGCCTCTTAAGTGAAGTCATGAATGAGGAATTCTTTCTTGAATAAAACCAGGGAGAGGACGTTGTATTCCAGGGCATGTGGAAAGCAGGAGGGGAGAACCAAGAGCGTGTGGGGAGCCAGACAAAGGCCAAAGGAGCAGTCCAAAGATTGTGCTGGAAGTTTGCAAACAATCAGTACAGAGCAGCTGGCAAGTTGACGGGTTGCTTTAGGAGGAGTGAGGAGAGGAGAGAAACTGGACAGAAAGCTTGGAACACTGACACATGTGTGGGAAACAGGCAGTGGGTACCTGGAAATGGCATTGACAAGGAGCAGCCAAAGTTGCAGAAGGAACACCCAGGAGAAAGTGTGACACGGGGAAGGAAGGTGAGTCAAGAGTCAAATGCCAGGAAGGGCTTGAGTCAGAAGACTAAACCCTGACTATGAATTTTAGCTACATGAGCTCAATCCATAATATGGCCTCAAATATTTTCCAAACTGATCTCTCACTATGTTACCAAAACTCAACTTTTAATTAAGCCATTTTCTTTTTTTTTTTTCCAAGCCTATTATTTTTATTGAGGTATTATATGTTAATTAAGCCATTTTCTTCTCTCTTCCTCCTCCTCCCTCATATTTTTCTTCCTTTTTATTCTCCTCCATCTCCTCCTCCCCCTTTTTTCCTCCTCCTCTTTTTCCCTTTCTCCTCCTTTTTGCTAACAAACCTTATCTTTGTAAGGGACAAAACTGGCCTAAGACAATCACAGCAAATCCACTGTTTTTCCGTGATTGGCCTAGCGATGGACATGAGACTTGGTACCAACACGAGTTGTCAGGGCAACCTGGCTGGAAAAAAAGAGCCAATGTGCTGAGGGTGATGGAGGGACAGAAGAGAAGGCCAGGTCTTGGTGACACATCTGGCCCTGAACGGATCCCAGACCAACTACCCGTAGGCTTCTTGTAGAATGAACCCCATGTCCTTCCAGTTTGCCATAGCTTAGCAGTGCTGTTGCTGTGTCCCTTCCATCTGAAAGCACTTCTAACAGATATAAAATGTAATTATTCCCTCATACAAACTCCATTTTGTGTCCACTTTATTCATTCTGATCCCTCTGCCAAGAGAATCTTTACAGAATCTCCATCTATCCCAAACCAACACAACTTTCAAGGCCCCTTTAAGTGTCACTTTCCATCACATGCATTTCCTTCCTTTCCCTAGTCTTAAGGAATAATTCCCCCTGTCTCATCCTTCAACCATCTAGTTCCCTTCCTGTAAATCTCTTTAACCTCTTAAAATATAGATATTTATGCACATGCCATATGTTGCTTGCTAGACCTTAATCTTGCTCAATGCAAGATTCCTGCCAAAATTAATTTAACCTCCCAGCACCTAATGCAATGTTTTTAGCCATAGTAGGTACTGAAAATTCTGTCTAATTAATAAAATGCTCAAAAACTCTCACAATAAATGAAGCTAGTAATAGAAATGTATGGATAATACAATATTTTGCAGAGTTATGATAAGAAAGAAAATTTCTAGCAGGATAATCAAAGTCAGGGGAATCAGTTAATAGCAATTTCAGACACAGCTTCATTGCAAATGACATAACTGAAATTGTAGGCTTGCATCTCATAGCAATTTAGTGATCATAGCACACTTCTGGCACTTGGATGCTTATGGTGCTTAGAGATAAGAATGCAACCACTGCTGCATTTCATTAAGAGCTCATAGATCAGGTATACCAAACCCAAGGCTGTTTTTGTTATGGCAGGGACACACAAAATTGGCAATAAAAGAAGGCAGTATATAGAGCACAGACATAAGTGGAAGTGACAGATAGAGGATGTAAAGAACAAGGGCCACAAATCTTACTGGATGGGACCCTTCCCCTAGACAGATGGCACGGTGGGTGGTCAGAGCTATTCTGAGACAGTAAAACAGGGTCTGAGGTAGATATAAGGAGGACAAGAAGAAGAGATGAGTCTATAAATGCCTTTCTCAGCCTTTGACAGAGCTTTCCTTGACAAAGCACACCCTTCCCCTCCCGCTTTGATTGATGTCGTGGTCCTCACAGATATAGTTTATGCTGGCCTAGCACACATTTCAGCAGAGTCCTTTAGTTGTTCTAGATATTTTTGCTTTCCTGACAAGGCTAAAAGCTAGACCTCTAGAGAAGCCACCTCCCCCCTAAAGACAGTACAGAACTGTGCATACGCTGAGGGAACCACACATAATTATGAGGAGAGGAATGGAATAAACATGCACCTCTACCAAGAATGAACCTTCAACCTGGGCATGTGCCCTGACCAAGACTTGAACTGGCAACCCTTCGATGTACTGGACGATGCTCAACCAACTGAACCACAGTAGTCAGGGCTGGACCAACTTTTAATCTACTGAATAATTTGTTGCAACTGTGGGATGTAGAAGCAGGTTTGTAACAAAGAAAGAGAGAGCCGTATTAATAATGTCTCCTCCATCCATCACGGGACACTATTTTTTAAAGAGAGACAGAGGAAAAAACAATGGCCACTTTGTGGTTGGTTCTCAGCCAGCAGAGTATAACTTTAACATTTCGGGGAAGGCAAAAGCACGCAGCACAAAGTCTTATAAGGAATTGGGAGTGACTGTCACTGAGGTATGGCATGGGCACTGTAGGATGAGGCACTAATCTGAGAGGCGTGTCAGTCATTTCTACCTGATTCATATTAGGTTGACTGGCAAGAAGACACTCAAACAACTGTTGACTGGGGGCGGGGGGAGTGGAATGTGATTCTCATATTCAAATAATAAATATTTATTGAGTGTCTACTGTGTATAGAACTAGAGAGTTGCTGAGGCACTGATCACGTTGGTTTTAGATAAATCCAAGTAACTCAGTCCACAAGCAGCATTTTACGCTTTGTTCACATTCCAGACTCACATGAGAAATCTTCCATCTGGTTATATCCACAATATCTAAGGTTGGTTCAATTTTGTAAAGTGCAATGACAAATGCAAAATAGAAGTTGTTTTTTTTTCTAGCCACTCACACACTTTAGAAAACAATGGGAAATTATTCACACAGTGCAAAATTATCTTTATTCAGAAGATCACATAAGCAACATATTCAAAATCAAAAACATTTTACATTAGTAATAAGTACCAATCACTTATGCAAGAGTTTCCCAGGGTTGGTAGATATTTTTATTGCTTCACTTTGCTTCCATCAAAGAAATGGAATAAATGCTTTTTAACTTTAACATTTTCAATTCTACATTAGGTGTAGAGTAGGGAAATGCAAAGATGTGGAACGAGATGGGGGAGAGAGGGGGTACCTCCAATGTTCCCTATAAAGGAAACAGATTCAGACATAGCCACCCCAGACACCCTCTTCTAATTTCTAACTTTGTCCTAAGTCACACAAGCACATACATCTTTACAGAATTCCCCACGGATTTGAGGAAATGTAACTTTTGTTGTTGTTTTAGGGAATAGGTGCAGAATTACATCATGCAATTTGCTCCTCCAAAGAGGTGGTTGAAAAATCACAGTCTCCATTGTAAATTAGAATATGCATGTGAGTAAGGTGGCAGAGCAGGCAGAATGTCTCCTTCCTAAAAAAATGTCATCAACCCTAAAATCTGTTGGATATATTATCTTATATGACAAAAGGGACTTTATAGATGTAATTAAAATCCTTAAAATGAGATTATTTTGTATTATTTTGTAGTACCCTATCTAATCACATGGGTTCTTAAAAGCATAGGTTCCTATCTGGCTATAGTTCCAGAAAGATATGGCTCTAATAATGACAGAAAGATGCATTGTCACTGGCTTTAAAGATGCAGGCACAAGCCAAGGAATATGGGTGCCCTGTAGAAGCTGGAAAAGGCAATGGAACAGATTCCACCCTGGGAGTGTCCAAAGAAACCCAGCCCTGCCAGAGCCCTGATTTTAGTCCATTAGGAACTGTTGGGGACTTTTAACCTACAGTACTGTAAGGCAGTAAATTTGGTTGTTTTAAGCCACTTATTTTTGTGCTAGTTTGTTCCAGCAACAATAGAAAAGTAATACATAAGGGCTGGCAGATAAAGTGTGTGTGTGTGTGTGTGTGTGTGTGTGTGTGTGTGTGTGTGTGTGTGTGTTTGGTGCCAATATCTCAAATAAATGCACAAAACCATTTTGAGTAAGATGTCAATGATACCATTAAATTGTGGTCTGGCAATATTTGGTAAAAAGACTAACAAAGTCAGATAATAGTACTTGATTTCTATAACCACTTAGGACTATATACTAGGAGGTATTAATTGCTTTTCAATATTATGCCTTAAGTAACAGTCATACAAAAAGCAATGCTGCTGGTTTTATTATGAAATAATTGTTGAGGGCTTTACCCATTATTTCATTTAATGTAGCCTATGTTATATCCCCAATAAGAATTTCTCTCAAAGTTTAGAGCCAGGAGATATTTTGTTCTTCATGATGAACTGCTGTATATATACATAATTTCAAGTATACAATTTATTCCTAGAAATTTTTTGTGAGTAGAAGCCAGATCTATCATGTTTTTAGTTACCTGTCAAAACCTAGTGTTGGGCATAAGGGATTCACCCAAAATTATTTTATTTGTGAAGTGAATGAACTAATGACTAAATCAAGGCTGATAAGGGGTTCAAAGCTAGGTTTGTGCATAGCCATAGTAATTGCCTTTATTGTTGTATTGACTTTGTTACTGGCATTGCTTTTCTTGGTTCTTCCTTTAACATTTTTAATTTATTCTTATAGTGTTATTACATTTGTCTTATCTGCTCTCAAGGGACTCAGCTTGTGGGGAAAGAGAACACTTGAATACTAACTGCAAAAGAATTTTTTAAAAAATCACTAAACAGATATTCAAATGTTATAGGAACCAAAAGTAAATAGTGGCTGAAAGTAACTGGCATTTTGTTCAGGGAAAAAGGCATTCCAAAGTTGAGGGATGTCAACCCAGGTAGCTTGCTTGGGGGACTTTGAGTAATCTAGTGTTGCTGGAACATAAAGTTGTGTGAGAAAAATCTGGGAAAGACAGTAGGACAATGACAGATCAGCTAAGGACTGAGAGCATTTGACTATAAGCAACAAAGAGCTATTGAACAGAAGAGAGTTTAACTCCAAAGGGTTTGGAGAAGACTACCCTGTTTATTGCAGTATGGCAGGAAAATAAGACAAAACTCTGATGATAATATAACGATGGTTTGGAGGAATGGAAAACTGAAAGCAGGGAAATCAATTTGAATGTTTTTGAAATAACTCAGGGAACAAATAATAAGGACCAAAGAAAGCATAGACAGCTGGGAATGAATTCAAGAGAACCTATGGAAATAGAGTCAACAAGATATGGCATATGATTGGATATGAGGATTGAGATAGAAGGGATAAGAAAATGACTATGTGATGATGACAATTTGATTAAAAGCAATGGGAATACAATAGGAGAAGGAGGCATTGAAGAGAAACTAATCATGCAAAATATCTCCTATCTACTGAATGACAACCATTTGCCAGGTTTTGTTTTATATATCTTACACTCACAGCTGCTCTACAAAGCAGATTTTATAACCTTCATCTTATAGCTGCACAAAATGTTCCAGTATCTTCTCCAAGGCCCTTTAGCAATCAAGAGCCAGAAACCTAACCCTGGTCTGTCCGAGTACAAAGGTCAAGCTCTTCATGTTATTCCTCACAGTGCAATCTTGTGTTAGACACATTGGCCTTGGAAGCCCAGCAAAGGTCAAGTACAAAGGTCATGCTCTTTACACTTTTCCTCACAGTGCAATCTTGTGTTGGACACATTGACCTTGGAAAGACCAGCAAGCTGTTCTATGTGTGCATGTGGTGCATAGAAGCATAATTTGGTGCACAAAGATTTCAAATTATCTGAGGGTAGATGGTGGCCGGAGAAGTGTCTGAGATAATTTAGGGAGAACAAGAGGGAACACAGAAGACCAAGAATGTTACACTGAATGGGTCAGTGGAGAAAAGGGAGTCAGAAGGAGAAACTGGGAGGAAGTAGAATCAGAAGAAATGAAGAGCACAGTGTCACAGAAGTCAAGAGGGGGCATGTCAAGAAGGAATGGTGATCAGCTGCATAAACTAGAAAAATTACATGAGGGTGAGAACTGGGAAGGCCTCTGGATTTTGCAAATTCAGACAGTTTAGAAAATTCTTCTGGGATTCTGAAAGGGCAGTGTCACTTCAATCATCAGGTATCGATAGAACCCAGAAGCAAGACCACAGGGTTGGGTAGTAAGGAGTAGTGAAGAAATGAAACCTGTTCTGCATGGCATCTAGCAATGACCGGAAGACTAGAGGTAGGACAGAGGATATAGGGACAAGGAGAAAATAAAGTTATTTTTTCTATATATTTTAATGTCTATAGGAAGGCTTGAGTGCAGGAAGAAAGCAGTAGAGAGAAAAGAATACAAATGTATGACAAAGATATTTTTCACACTGTCTTGGTAGATCACTTGATGGCAGTGCAAGGGCCACATCCCTTTGACGGCCCTGTGCTGTGACTGCATGGCTTGCTACAGGATGGCTGCAGACAGAGCTCTGGGCAGCTCCATGGCACACCTAAAGAACTGAGATCATTTAAGCCCTTTAACTGAAACTTAATATCCTGCTAAAGTCATATTGGTATTTAAAATGCATCCACTGAGAATAATGCCGTATCCCAGCCATGACTCATCACTTAGCATAGCTGTAATGTTAGTAAATACCAAGGATAGTCACTCAAGTTTATGATTTTATTTTGCATACATATAGTCACACTGACTAGAATACTTAAACACAGAAGATATAAGTCCAGGGGTTTATGTTTGCTACAGAAATCAATTTCATCTTTTAAGTGAGCAATCATAGAACAAATATTCAGAGTACTATTGGCAGACTATCTGCAGAGGTCTAGTGCCGTGTTGTACAGAATACACAATAGCAATAATGCGCATTTTGCATAATGGCTAGACATAAAGGGAGGAGAGAACAGAACAGAGAGCTACAAAGAACAACAGAAGCTTTGGAATCAGCCACAAACATGAGCAATGAGGAAACTTGGCAAATACATGAGTAAATGGAAAGCTTTATAACTTAGAGGGAACTGAGCAAAAGAAGCATGCCAGCCCTGAAGAGGAAGTCCCAATGGGACAAAACCAATGTTGCATCCTACATTACTCTGTACTAGAAAAGCGATTTTAAAAAGAGAGAAGATACCAACTCAGGAGGATTTATTTAGAAGGCTAGTAGGGTGGAGTTGGGAAGAGACTAACTCAGAAGGATTTATTTCGTAGGCTTGTAGCGTGGAGGTGGGGGTGGGACCTCTGACAGCCACTCCTTATGGAGAGTCAGGGTATGATTTCTTCCTCTCTGTCCTATTCTTTCATATATTCAATGTTTTCACACTGTATTCATAAAATAACACTAGGAGATTGGGGGGGGGATATAATTATGTTGTAAGAGTTCTTTGTCTTCCCCAAATTCTCAACTCAACTCCTATATATTGAATAACTAGTAAAAAGGAATATGTGTAAGAATATGTTTATGGCATGCAATTAGCATAACAAAAGAATGATTGATATCTTGTCAGATTTTCTGAGACTGAACAGTTTTGCTTTTGTTTCCCAATCACATTTGGCAGAGCAAACCCGCTTCCTCCTTCATGATGACCTATGAGCCATCCTCACTGCTCCCAGGATGAACACCAGCCCCTTCCTGCTGCTATTGGGCCTCTGTCCTTTTTGTTTTTCTCTGACGACCTCCTTCTCTCTCCCAGCCACATTCTGCTCCCTCCCTGTCCAAACCCATCTCCCTCCACACTGACATCAAATGCAGCCTATTCTTCAAGGTCCAGCCACAGTGTCATTTCCTTGACCAACTCCTCCCTACTGCTGTGCCCCTCTCTTCAGTACTTCTCACTGGTACATGGTACCTCAGAGGTAGCATGTAATTGTTTTCTGGTCATTTCTTACTTTTCATAATGAAGTCTGACAGTTTCCTCCAGGGATTTAAACCCATAGAGCATTTGTCCTTGGTTAAGGAAGACATGATAAATGCCATTATCTAAAGCTTTCAACTGCTGAAATAAATCTCCAAGAAAGCTGACAAGATTCAAAGAGCACAGGATTAGAGACAGAATATTTGGGTTCAAATCCAGACTCTGACACCAACTCACTGTACGCTTTAAAACTCATTAACTTCACTGGGCCTCAGATTGCTCACATGCAAAATATACGATTTTAAGGATGACAAGAGTTCTCTGCTGCTCTGCAATCACAAGGCCCTGCGACCTTGCTCCGTGACAGGTGACACACACACTCAGACCCATTCAAGCACACTTACGTGAAGTGTTCTCTGAAGTTGGTGTCAACTTTAAAATGTTAGGTCTGATCTACCTCTTGAAATAAATCATCATTTCTCCCCTCCTGTTATCAGTTTTTTTGAAGTGCTTCAACCATGACAAGACATAATAACAAGAAAAATTAATTAGTGAACTGGAAAATCCTTGCAGTGACAAGGACACACACACACACATACACATGCACACACACACACACACACACACACACAAAAAAGGGAGAGAGAAAAGAAACCCTGGCCACTGCATTTTTTGCAGTCCTTGTTTATCTCAGGTTTTAAGGTTTTATTTGTGGATGGCCCATTTGCATCCTTAAGAATATAAAACCTAAGTTGTTAATAAAGGAAAATGTGTAAGTGCTAATCTTGTCATTAACTAACCTTGAGTAAAGCACCTATTTATAATTACTTTCAACCCCTTGGGACACATGATGCTGTATCCTTTGCCACTTAATTTCCCCTCCACACTGGTACCTTCAATATCATTTTTTAAAAATTAACATAAACAAAGTTTAAATTTGTTTGGCGACTTTAAGTAAAACACCTCTTGAATACATTGAAATACTATGAGTAATGCAAGGCTGGATATGGGAATCATTCAATGGCATTGTGTCCTAGACAGACACCAAAGGAATAGAAAACACAGTTTCTATCTCCCAAAAGAGTGGTATTTGCAGCTAACCTTTATCAAGGTCTCACTGTGGGCCTTTTCCTACTTAGAGCTACCCTTAGCGTACGTGCCATGAGTGCCTCCATCTTAGTTATGTTCAGACAGAACAATCTGACAACTACTACAGAGCTCTATATCAACAAGGAACTCCTTCATGGCCAGGGAGAATCTGAATTGATAAACATAGAAGAACATAGAGTAAAAAGGATTACAGTTGAAAATCAAATTCCTATAGAAGGTGACATTGGAGTCAGTCTTAAAACTGTTATTAGGTACAAATAAATATTATTAAGGGGGAAGGACATGCCAGAAAAAAAAGGATAGTGTATGGCAAGAAAAGTCTTATTACAATAATTATCACACCTCTACTTGCCCTGCTCCAGGTCAGATATCCTCACGGCAAGAGAAAAGCCATCAACTCTGAGACTCCATCTTGCTTATAGCTACAATTGCAACACCTAGTATATATACAATAATAAAGGCCTAAGATGATAATTAGCCTGGATGTCCTTCTGGACA
Organism: Eptesicus fuscus; assembly: GCF_027574615.1. Classification (NCBI taxonomy): domain Eukaryota; kingdom Metazoa; phylum Chordata; class Mammalia; order Chiroptera; family Vespertilionidae; genus Eptesicus; species Eptesicus fuscus. The sequence continues at coordinate 33,758,478 of NC_072491.1, read as the reverse complement.
TCCTTCTGGATGACCTTCAGGATGAAGCCAGGGCTGCGAGGGAAGCCCAGGTCCCAGGTTCCAGAGGGAAGCCAGTGCTGGCAGCCAGGGCAAGGAAGGCCTACACTTGCATGAATTTCCTGCATTGGGCCTCTAGTAGTAATATAAATGGAATGAAAGAAAAGATGTGTATCACTTAGTAGATTGAATTATTGGCCCAATTAGTTATTCATCATGTATCCAGGACCTTTGTAATATAGTTTTTCAGTTCCTCCCTAAAATTGTAGGTCTACTTTACCACTTTCGTTATGGAGTGAATGTTTGTGTCCATCCCTGAATTCATAAGTTGATGCCCTATCCCCCAAAGTGATGGTACATAGAAGTGGGGCCTTTGGGGGGTAATTAGGTTTAAGGTAGGTCATGAGGGAGGGATCCTTATGTTGGGTTCAAGTGACCTTATGAGAAAAGGAAAAGGGAGATCTCTCTGTCTAGGCACAAGCATGGAGAAAAGGCCATGTGAGCACACAGTGAGAAGACAGCTTTTTACAAGCCAGAAAGAAGTCTCTCCCTAGGAAGCAAATTTTCCTACACCTTGATCTTAGATTTCTAAGGCATAGGACTGTGAGAAATAAGTGTCTTTTGTTAAAGCCACCCAATCTATAGTATTTTGTTATAGCAACTCAAGCTGACTAAGACATACTTGTTGACTTTGGATTTGGCCATGTGATTTGCTTTGGCCAATGAAGCTATAGTGGATATGATCTAAGCTGAGGGTTGAAATGTGCTTGCCTTGTCCATGTGCTTCTGCTAACACCCCAAGGAATACACAGCAGAGTGCACATGAGTGTGAGAGCTGAAGAGGCAGTTTAATAGAGTAATACTGTATAACAGAGTTGAAGCAGTATAATGTTGTATGTGTTAGACAGTGGAGTTGGAAGTAGGAATGAGATGAGGAGAAAGAAGTTGAGGAATAGTCTTCATAATCAAATTTAAGAGTTTACATTTCAACAGGGAGTCTGAAAAGCAATTATATTAAAGACTGTTTACAGTGGAGTTGCATAAGATAAACCAGAAATTAGAGGCTACAAAATAAAGCATCCTTCAGAGCAATTCTGCCCTACTCAATGACAAGGGTTGCAATCTAATGTCTTTATGTCATTTTCTTTGACAAAGCAACCAGGATCTTGTAACAGCTGTGGGTAAATATCCTCAGTCCAACCCAAAGGCTTGATTACCAACCTTTCTTACTGGGATAGTCATAATCAATGTACACTAAACACACACACACACACACACACACACACACACACACACACACACATCTGGCAACATTCTAAAAACCAAATAGAAGAAACTAAGCAACAAGAGAGGATTTGAATTCCCGAATGCCAAGTGGCTTAACCAACTTCCCCTTAACCACTCAGCCACTTCACTGGGAGGTGCCAGAGGCTTATTGATGTTAATCCTAAGATTTTTGTAGCTAATAAGCACAAGCTGGCAATGCCAGAAGCTCAGGCTGCAGAAATTAATAAACTAAAATCCCAGGGGCTGGGAACTCAGAAAACAATAAAGGTCCAAAGCATTGAAATCAGAGCCCTGGCTTCCCAGCACAGAACTACTGGACTTCAATGTCAAGTTCAAATTTAGTTCTCAGTGCATTTTATCCAGTGTATTTCGGGCCTCTACTAGATACTTTGGGTCCTCTCCTAATTGGCCTCTCTGAAACAGGATGAAAGTCTCTGCTGTGTCTCCATTGAGAACAGGTCTGGACTCAAGCAGGGATTTGTAGGTAGGAAGTGAATGGTAGGATTAGCAGACCATTTTCTATCCCCATAGTGAGAGTTTATTCTAAGTTAAACTGCCTGCAAGGCAATAGACACTTTTGCAACTTCTACCGGGAGCTTGATAAGTAAATTCAGGATACATGTAGAAGTTACTGCCCACACGTTTCACATTACACCAACATTGCTTCAATTATCATGACTTGATTTTATCGCTAAAGCAGAATATATGCCCTATCCCACTGTTACTTACTTTTCAAGTCTACAATTGAGACACACATTCTATGTTTAGTAGTTTATTTTTCTACTAGAGGCCCAGTGCACAGATTCATGCACCTGTGGGGTCCCTCGGCCTGGCCTGCGGGGATCAGGCTGAAACCGGCTCTCCAACATCCCCTGAGGGGTCCCACATTGTGAAAGGGACCCCACTGGTGCACGAACCTGTGCACTGGGCCTCTAGTATGCATATAAGATCTTTGGTTAATCTCTTCCCGCCTGGCCCCCTCCCTCCTTCCCTCTGAGATTCATCAGTCTGTTCTATGTTTCCATGCCTGTGGTTTCTGCTCTTGCGTTGAGCTTCTGCCCCCTGGTGGTAAGTGTGCATCATAGCTACTGGCCGGTCGGCCAGTCAGCCAGTCACTTAGGCTTTTATATATATAGATAAGTTGTTATTCTCTTTCTTTCCCTCAAATTCTAATATTTATAACTAAAAACCATTGAATATATATATTTTGGTATTTTTCCTTCTTGTAAAAGCAGTCAAAAATGTTTTAAACACTGAGTTTTGTTAGGGTAAGAAATAAAGAATTTATTTTAGCCTTAAAGCAGAAAGAGCAACTTCTTTTCGAGATTATCAAGTCTTTAGTTGGCAAATGTATCATTAAGAAAATGTCTTTTTTTAAAGACCTTGAACTTCAGTGCCTTCTTAATTGTGAAAATCATTAAGTGTCCAGAAATGACATTATCTGCTGAAGCTCATACCTATTAAGCAAAGCATACCCATTGTAGTTATTAAGATACCAGGAAATCACTGCATCAGTAAGGAGGCAGGAAAATAGGAGGCCACAAACCGAAGTTAAAACATTCCCACTAAGACACTAATTGCATAAACAATAGAGAGCAAATGAAACTTCTGCTTCCCCAAAGAGGGCTTCAAGTCAGTTCAATCTACTCTAATCATGCTACATAACCCACTGTAGCTCCTTATTCTTTGAAGGGGATGGGGAGTGTCTCTAGTAGCCTTTCAGGACTCTTCCCATATTCCCTGACATCACTGAAACCTATTCTGCATGTTATCTCTACCATGAGGCCTGTTGAATAAATGCATATGTGAAATACAATGAACGAGTAGATGGATATAAGCTTTGAAGAAGCAACACTAGTATGACTTCCTATTAAAGTTATTTCAGCTGTTTTATGTCAACCAGAATCAGTGGGCAAGATGGTGATCTACAGAATTCCTTTCCCTATAGTACAAACGGCTCCTTTCACGTAGCTCTATCCATCTCTGATCACCAAGGACACTCTGGATAAGCCTTGATATCCAGAGCTGTCAATACCATTTAGACAAGACTGAGGCAAAGACCAGAAAGTCATTCGACTTTCCCCTATATGGTGAATGAAACTATGGTACGAATGATGGTTATAACAGTTTTATTTAATGCCTATTGGGAGGCAATATTAGAAGAGCATTGTTAGTAGTCTAGGTTAAAATAGCTTATTTCTTCTTGTGTGTGTTTAGTTCTCTGATTTTTCTTTTATGTATACATGTTACAAGCAATAAGCACGTGATTAAAAACTGTTTAATTAATAGGGCATTATGATTTTCATAAAAGCATATAACCACAAATTACACTTACACATAAAAGCTGTCCCCAAATTCAGTGTCCAGTTACTAGACTCAAAATTCATTACTTAGATCAATTTAATGGGCAAATTTGGATTTCACTGTGTTGTGGAGTGAACCCTGGGCTGGAAGTCAGCTCAGCTGGGGGTCCATTGCTAAACAGCTTTCCAATGGGAAGGAGAAGGCTTGGAAGTCAGCCCTTGGCTTAGCTTAGTAGCTGGGTGACCTTGGACAAATTATCTAATGTAGGGAGCGGCTCTAGGGTCAAGCCTCAGGCTGACCTGTGGCAGGGCCACAAACAAGTCCCAGCCTGGAGGGCAGAGCTCTCCTAGCATAATTAAGCCTGACCTTGTAGCCCTCACTCATTCCTTCCCAAGTAGCTAATGGGCTGTGGGAGGTGCAGCAAGTGTTGCCAAAACAAGAACATTTGTATACATGTTAATCTACCCTTGTTTTAACCCTACCAGACCTGAGGCCCTGAACCTAACTGTCCCCTATACCTGGGCTCCTGAGCATTAAAGAGAAAAAAATCAACATGATATAGAAAAATGTTAGTTACATGCAAACAAGTGGTTAGAATAAGATGGAACTTGGAGACATTGTAGAAAATAGGTCTACCTTTCATCTAGTGCCAATATTCCACCTCAGAGTCTGAATCAACCAAAGTATCGATCGATCACCTGTTGGACTGTGATAAGCCTAGACCTAGTTCGCTTTCCTGTTGAAGTGCTTGGTTCATCAGTCGCTCGTTTCATTGTGAATTTTCAGAATTTTTTCACGTCAAACCACACAAAGTCAGTTCAAACACATGGGGGTAGACATTTGCAATGGCTAACCATGAGGTTTGACCAAGATTGGCTATTTTTAGTTTGTGACGCATTTTTTTCATGTACTAGGAAAAGTACCGAAAATTAGGTACAGCGGTATAGCAGCAGATTCGGAAATTACCGAAAAATCGGTACAGCAGTCTGGTAGGGTTAATCAGACTATAAAATAAAGCATCAGCTTGCAGACTGGGTCTTTTGTGTCCTCATCTAGGAACGGGAGATCCACGGAGCCCCAGCTGTATTCTCTTGTCTGTCTTTTCTTCAATCCTTCACTGCCCCTCCCCAGGTTCACCCTTGGCCGTGCTGGCGCAGCACATGTGGTGCAGCACATGTGGCACCCAATGTGGGGCCTGAGTACCGGGGAACTACAATTGAAAAGTGAAAGGACGCTCCAGTGAAGCACGTGCAGAAAGCAAAAAGTAAGGAAAGAAGTGCAGTTTAGTAATAGCTAGGTGTAAAACATGGGAAATTAAGACTGTCCAAATCTGAGGACTATAAAGAAAAATCAGACCCTCCAGAAGGAAATCTGACAGCATCAGCCTCGTATTGACAACATCTTCCCATCAAAGGCATCTTCGAGAGGAGCCAGAGCATCGTCACTGACAACAGTAGCGTAAATGCCGAGATCATCCCACAGAGGCTTGCTGACCTGCAGCAGCTGTGGGGCCTCCTCATTGAGGAGATGGAGAAGCGGCACCAGCGGGGTGGCTGAAGGAGGTACAGGGGACCCAGAGAAGCTCCTTGTCCCTTCGTTCTAAAGACTGAGAGTTGCCCCGATGATAGCGATGCAAAAGAAGAAAATGAAGGCTACGCAAAGGACCGAGGTGCTGACTACCTTTGGTGAGCTGCCAGTTTTTGGTAAAGTCTTGCGCAGCCAAATATCTAACTCTTATCCATAAGTTAGAACTCTTAGTTTCTAGAGCTGTTGAGATATTACATTAGGTAATAGGTGTAAATGGCTTGGCACAGTACAACGTAAATGATACCTAAAAATATCTATACTTCAGGTGCTTCAGTTAACTCTCTATAGTTCAGTTTTCTTTTTCTCATTTATTAAAAAAAAAAAATCTAAGACCATTCTTGTTCCATAAGAGTGTATTTTTAATATATTTTTATATGTTTTCTGTTTAATTATTCCCCTAGAGCAGGTATCAGTTCAACTTTTGTATACCTCATAACATTTGCATCATTGATCAAATTAATTTATTTTAAGGTCTATTTAGCACCAAATTCTCATAGTGCTGATTTTTAACATTTAATTCATATTCTGCATTAGTCTATCTATCTATCTATCTATCTATCTATCTATCTATCTATCTATCATCCATCTATCTATTTCTAGTTTTTAGCTATAGATTTGCTTTCCTTTCACTGGAATAGTGCTATTTTTCTGACTAGAACCACGTTCTTATTCTATTAATTTCAATGCCTCATTAAAATCTATTCTTAATTTTCAATTCAAAAATATTTAACAGGGATTTACATAACCCAATGTAATTGGGCATGAAACAATTAGAGCAAAACGGCAGTGCAGCAAGCAAAGAGTTTTGACTATGGCTGCTGTAGTAAAATATGATAATGGATACCGAGAGATGGGAAGCAACCACAGCAAAAAGGGTTTCTGATACTGACACCTGCTCTTTCTGCTATATTTATATGATTTTCAGTGCTTTAAAAATATTTGTTTGTTTCATTAAAGTCCTAGAGGCATTGTTTGTGTTTTGCTCTATAAAAATTGTAAAAAGGAAGAAAATCTAGAAATGTCTTTCAAAAGACAAGTCAGATGTGGTGGTTAATTTGTGAGACCACGGGAAGCCCCTATACTCAGTTACTTCCAAAACATCTAATATATGAACAGGTAGATCACCTGTTGGACTGTGATAAGCCTAGACCTAGTTCGCTTTCCTGTTGAAGTGCTTGGTTCATCAGTCGCTCATAGGCATAATAACAAAGGACACCACATGGCCAAGGTTAGAACCAAAGTTGACCATTGGCCTGTAGGATCTGTCTGAGGTGAGCTTACAATTTCATTGGTCTGGTAATGATATGGAAGAAATCACACATTGCCATTAGATTTATAATAAATCGTTCTACACAGTTTGGGAAGCATGAAAAAGAAAAACGTTTCTGCTCTCAAGTGACTTGTCTATTGGGATGGGGCAATGAGACAATTAATTATATAAAACAATCAGTCAAGCATCATGATAAGAGGCATACGTGTGCTCTGAAATCACAGGGAAGTTAACCCTGAGCTCATCATTGAAGGACAGGTCAGAATTAGGAAGAGGAAAGAAGGGTTGCCTTCCATATACATAGAACAGTGTGTACAGTGGCCCAAGATAAAGCAGAATCTGAAATGTTTCCAGATCGTGATGTTCTCTGTAGGTGAGCAAGCAAAAGCAGATGAGGAGGTGGTGTCTTTGGGATATAAGGAGGTTGGGATAAAACTTGGTTGGGTTACTGTCAAATTTATTGCAGCACTGGATATCATTCAACCAAAGTGATCTAACTTTATACATTTCAGTTTAAGGGTGCAGTACTTAAGCTCATAAAAACTGAATTTTAAGAGAAAACATTGCCAACAATGAAATGGACCAATAAATCCCCCTAGTGGTCCAGTTACCTTTTGAGAAATCTAATAAGCAACAAAAGTGAAGTTCTCACATTTATTGACATTAAGACACCTCAAGAGATTTACAGATATTTGTCATTTTTCTGGTATACTCTCCCAAACTCTATTTCCACATGTAATTTGTAGCTGGCAATGGAACTTGTGCAACTGCAGCTGTTATAAGACATGACAAAGGGCGTATTTCAAGAGAAGGTGACAGGTTTACAAGATTTGTGGTGATAATGGGATTGCATGACACTACTATTAATAGCTTCAGAACAATCCCCTTCTAGTCATAATTGGTTGAATTGTCACATGTGTTTTGTGATCATATCTGACAATGCAGATATTCAAAACTCTTGAAAAAAAAATACAATTTCAAATGAGAGTATCACTAAAACATTAAGGCAGTAAAATAGCCATTAAGCCAACATGGGAATCAATTGTGTCTCTTCATGACAGCATCACTATTTGAATTACAACAGGAAATGCTGTTTTCACCTCTAAAAAATGCCACTTCCTTGAGATTGATATAAAAAAAGCAGAGCGAGTTTTCATTTTAGAAATCAGCCCACTCCCCCCCCTAAAAAATGTCCATATCCGCAGGCCCCTTGTCTGTGTGCCTGTCTGTGTGCAGTAGTTCTTCAGTGCTTTTCCTAACTCTCCCATCCATGAGCAGTGAGCTGCTGTCCTTTCTCCACTGAGTGACCCCCATAATTCTGGGCTTTTGATGATTACGACCCTTTCAGTCCCTTAGCACAGCCTGTGCCATTTTGAAAACCAAACCCAATATTTAAAAAAAAAAAACCCACTCTGCTGAAACCGGTTTGGCTCAGTGTATAGAGCGTCAGCCTGCGGACTGAAAGGTCCCAGGTTCGATTCCGGTCAAGGGCATGTACCTTGGTTGTGGCCACATCCCCAGTAGGGAGTGTGCAGGAGACAGCTGATCAATGTTTCTCTCTCATCTGATGTTTCTAACTCTCTATCCCTCTCCCTTCTTCTCTGTAAAAAAATCAATAAAATATATTTTAAAAAAAAAACATGCTGAAAGGGTTAATCATAAATATAATACTTAGGCACAATCTATATTCAGTTCTTAACCTGAAACCAGAAAAAAAGAAATTACAACTCTACTTCAATTAGCCTCTACCTGAAATTTAGCATTTCCTTCCATTGTAAACGCAGTGACAGTAGCACCTTTGGCACTGTCTGCAATGAAGATCATGGTTATTTTCATGTGACGTGACAGTTGTTACAGAAATCTCAAAACACTGTTTATACTTACCTTGTCTTTGAAATTAACCAAGTTATTAGAATGGTCACAAGATCTTATCTTATACCATACTAGAGGCCTGGAGCATGAGATTCGTGCACTGGTGGGGGGTGTCCCTCAGCCCAGCCTGTGCCCTCTCGCAGTCCGGGACCCCTTGGAAGATGTCCACCTGCTGGCTTAGGCCTGATCCTTGATCAGGCCTAAGCCTGCAGTCAGACATCCCTCTCGCAGTCCGGGGCTCTCACAGTCCAGGACCCCTCACTCCTTACTGCTCCCCTACAGTGGAGGCAGGCGAGGCTCCTGCCACCGCCATTGTGCTCACCAGCCATGAGCCCAGCTTCTGGCTGAGTGGCACACCCCCTGTGGGAGCGCACTGACCACCAGGGGACAGCTCCTGCATTGAGTGTCTGCCCCCTGGTGGTCAGTGTGCATCATAGCAACTGGTGGTTCCCCCATTCGGTTGATTTGCATATTAGGGTTTTATTATATAGGATTAAAGCACATATATCCTGTATCACAAACTTTTTGAGAAACAATTTTTTTAAGAGTAGCATTGCTTATTTTATTTTTTTTTTAAATCCTCACCTGAGAATATGTTTTTATTGATTTTTTTTTAGAAAGAGGGATGTCCCGCATCCTACCTATGGACCCTGACCAGGAACCCAACCCACCCACCTTTCAGTGCATGGTAGGACTCGCCAACCAACTAAACGACCCTGCCAGGGCTGAAAATATTTTGATAACTGTATTTCAATTCTATCAGTTTTCTTTGCCAACAGGTGTGTTTTATGCATTTTAAGTTCTGAGATGTTTCATCTGACTCTCAAAGAGATTAAGATTATTTTGTAGATTTTATATAAATAAATAAAATTGCTTGTTTCTAAGTGTCCTTCCTATGAAGGAAAAACCCTGTGAAAACAAACAAAAACCCACTCAGCCTTCTTGAGCTCATCAATGACTATGACCAAATGGCTGCCTGAACTGCGTGGGAACCTCAGAGAGGCTAATTAATTAGTACAGTCTTGTGATATTTTCCATGGTTAGTCATTTATCTTAATTATGATGAATTCTCTGATCTGGCATCGTGTGAGCATCAGGTGTTCTAGTTAATAATGGCCCAACTGAGAAAGAGAGAAAGTAAAGGTGTGAAAGATGGTGCTGGTGCGATTCAGGCTGAGTCTGCAGGAGATGAGTGATTTTGTCAGCCTGCTTGCCTCCTATCATTGAGCCATCAGGTATCTAAACAGCAGCTAGGAAACTTCCAAAACTGTTCCCTAATCTATTTTAAATGGTCTCCCTCCCCACTCTTTTCATTCTTCCTCTTTACAGCCTTTCCTTAGAAAAAGGATAGGGAATGAAGTTGCCAGCCACTATTTATTGAGACTTAAGATGATCACAAGCAGAAATGAGAACAGCTGAACTGCCCTGGGAAGATTAATAATGTCTTTCACACTTTTCCAATCCATGGAGTTTATCAGAAATTTCCTCTCTGAGTGTTTGTGAAACTGTAATAAAGGATATTACTTTTTCACACTGCCTTAGGTCAAAGATACCATGTCAAAGTCAAATACAAGTGAGGCACCCACTCAGCTTGTGGTTAGCTGTACCAGAGATGAAACTTGCTTCCAAACTTAATTTGAACAGTATTTCAGACTAACATGAGGGGATCATCCAAATATCTAATACATTAAATATTTGAGCACAAAATATTCAGATGAAAGAATTTACACAAAGAAAATTAAGAAGAAGATGAAACAGAAGATAAAGAAAGAAAAGGAAGGGGGAGGAGAGAGGGGAAGGAGGAAAAAGAATCCCTGACCATGGGCTAAGCATGCAGTGAATTAGTGCCTTATTCGCTTTCTTATCTTTGACATAGGTGCTGACTTTTGAGTTCCCTTTTCTTCTTGAGTTAATGTTTTTCTCCCCTTCTTGAAACTTTCCTGCTAGCATCACTCTATCAGTCTTATCTGATTCTCCACTTGTCTGACTTTCTCAGTCCCCTTTGTTGGCTCATTTTATTTTGCCCATTAAATGTGGCGTCCCCTTAGGACTGTCCTCGTCATTTTCTCCTATTCCGCTAGTAACTCTTTCTGCAAGGAGAAGGATAGATGGGCAAGACCTAGTCATTGGCTCTCAAGAAGCAGCTCACAGTGCTAGTTGGGGTGACAAATAATAACAATCACGCACAGAACTTTTTGTGTCTATATGGGATGGATACATCACCCAAACTGGGCCTTCTTAGAGAAGGAGCCACTTGAGAAGTGTCTTAATGGATGAGTAAGGCATGGCTAGACAAATGAAGACAGAAAAGAGAGAGCACATGACCCAGCAGGTGTGGTTCAGTGGTTGAGCGTTGACCCATGAACCAGGAAGTCATGCTTTGATTCCTGGTGAGGGCACATTCTTGGATTTTGGCCTATAACCCAGTAGGGGGGCATGCAGGAGGCAATGATCAATGATTCTCTTTTCATCAGTAATGTTTCTCTCTCTCCTTCTCCCTTACTCTCTCTGAAATCAATAAAAACATTTTTAAAAGAGAGAATACGAAGGTCAGAACTAGCGGGTAACTTATATGCAAGGAATTAAAAGCAATTAGGTGTTCCTGGACCATGGAGTTTGAATGAGAGGAGGAATGGCATATTTTGAATAATTATTAACATTGTTCAGGTAAGAAGAAGTTAAAAATGAATATGAATTATCTAAATCAAGGGAGAGTGTAGCCTTACCTGTCATCAAATTCATATGAAATGACAATGACATCACAATTATAAATATGCAATGCATGGAGATGTTGGGTTTTTAAAGAACTATACCCAGCCATCCAGATCTTGCAGTGACTGTGAGTCCAGGTAGGTGGGACTGTTTATATCTTCTTGGGATTAGTAATTTCTCTGTCTGGGTCCCCCCTCCTGCCTCTTTTCAGATCCTTGGGGAAATAATTCCATTCTGATCGCTTTTCAATTTGTCTCTGTAAACTCTGCACAGAAATTATACCCCCTGAGAAGAAGCATCCCCAGCCCCCAATTCTTCCTCCACTAGGGTCTATAGGCTCAACTATTCAGTGGCCTCCGTCTGTCTAAAACTTTGGTGTCTAGCTTCAAATAAAGCCCCAAAGTTATAGAAGAAATGGTTCTCAAGGTACCATGCAGGACTGTCCTTCAAACAGAAACCAGGGCTTTTCTCAGCAAGCCCTGAGGCTTCTCTTCCCTAAGGCCGGTTTGAAAGTGCCGTGCCCTGACCTTTCCTCTCTTTTGGAGACTTGGGAAAATCCCAAATCCATGTCTTCTTATTTCTATATGCAAACAGGAATAGTAATTTAAGTACTTCTTCCCTAAATTTGTCCTGAAAACAACACTACAACATGGCAAACCTTGAGTAACCAAATTTCCACTTAAATTCCTGTGAACAGAGATGTTTTTATAAAAACCAAGTGTTGCTTTAAATACACAAACAAAACAAAAAACCCCACAAAATTTTTGATTAAAAAATAATCAAGCTAAATTTTAGAACATTCTGGGAATATGCCAAGATCTTTCTCATTGTCTTTCCTCGTTCCTTTTCCTTTATCTTTCTCCCTTGTTTCCTTATTTAGAATTCTCCAGGGAGTGAGATGGAAATATGCTGACCAACATTGCACCAAATGAAACTAGTTAAATAGATTTCTAAGGTTTATGTATTTCTGAAAGTTTACTCTGGGTTCCTGAGGAATAGAATTGTCACTATTTTTATATCTTCTAAAAGTCAGAATCCTCAAAGTGACAGAGACACATTTTGTTTCCTCCCTCACCTTTGAATGAGGTTCCTATTTAGTTCATTTAGTTAGTGTTTCCAGAACCATTTTTGTCCCTACTTGGCACTCCCCTGCTGTCAAGAACCCAAATTAATCTATCATTCTCAAGACCAAGGATAATTTGGAGCTAGTCCAGACCTGGGGATGCTACTAGCAGTCTTAATGGTGACTCATGCAGTCATGGCCAAGACATTACAAACATGGTTCAGGGAATGGGGGCTTTGGAGTGAGGATCTGGGTTCAAATTCAGACTTCGCCACTTAGAAGATGTGTGAGTTTGGGCAACTTGATTTCTCTCTGTATCACTTTCTTCACCTGCAGAATTTGGATACTAGAACCAACCTTGCAGGGTTGTTTTGAGAACTAAATGAAACGATGGAATAAAATAAATTATTAATAAATCAAAGTCCTAATAATAGTGGTATAATAATAAAGTCAATCCAAAAAGATTTAAGTCACTTCCTGCTAAAACACTCACATGTAGTGAGTAATTGGACTGCTCAGGTTCAGTAAGTAATCAGCCTAACACACTAAGTCCAACACTACACCTTTTGGTCTCTTATGACCCAGAGAACAGGCTCTGCAGACTACACAAGATACACAGAGAGAAAACAGAAACAGAAGGTTCGACCTGCCTGATCCTGGGGTCCATGCAGTAAATCTCAGTTCTATGGGAACCTCCTCGCGGCCCAGCATACCACAACATCCAGGGCACTGCCTTGAGGGAGTGTATTCGATGGCCAAGCCTATTCTTTTTTTTAAATTATTGATTTTAGAGAGGAAGGGGGAGGGAGAGAGAGATAGAAACATCAATGATGAAAGAGAATCATTGATCGGCTGCCTCCTGCATGCCCCAAACTGGGGATTGAGCCCACAACCCACACATGTGCCCTGACTGGGAATCAAACGGTGACCTCCTGGTTCATAGGTTGACCCTCAACCACTGAGCCACTCCGGCTGGGCAGGGAGATACTTTTGGGTGGTCAGCTCTTTGTTATGTTTCTTGGGTCGTGCTATGTTGGTGGCATTCGATTCTGATCTTTATCACAGAGAATGAATTACATGTATTAATTACTCTTAGTGGGGGTGGTAACACTTTCTAAAGGGAATTCATATTCCACTCAAGGGAAAATTGTCCCTTCCAAAGTGGCACGGACACCCACTTGAGGAACATTTAGGAGGTGGGACACAATCCAGAATGATTGTATACAAAATATTTTCATCATAAAGTAAGAGAGAAAAGGAGAAATTGTAAAGTGTCTTTAAAATGTGAAAAGGAAATGCTCTGGAGAATATTTGGAGAATAAAAGAGGCAGCCAATGGAAATACAGTTTTGCCAGACAGGGTCAAGTATGAAGACTCACACACAACAGTAAGTCCAGAAATTCAGGGCCTCAGGCTGTAGGTAAGATACATTTTTAAAAAAAGCTATGCTATAATTATTATTGTGTCAATAGTATACAAGCTTATGGACAAAGAGTAAAACAGCAAAAAGAAAGGCATTTTTAAAAAGTGCTAGGGAAACAGGACTAGGTATGATTTTTCTTTCTTTTAGGAGTAAAAACATTGTGAAACATCCATAGACTAAAAACTGGCAAGCATATGACTCCTTAATCATAGTGAGGATGAAGCTAGTATTAAAAATAGATACTTCTGCCTGGAGAGCAACCCTAGAATGGAAGGTAACAGACAAGAAAAATATGGCCCTGGCTCCTTTATTTTAAAAAACAACAACCTGGTTTGGGAAGTTTTAGTTGCAAACTAATATTCTATTTTTTACTTGGCCTTCTAATTAATCTCATGCGCTTTTCATTTACCTTTTTATATCTGAGGACATTCAGAATTCACCATTCTCCAGAGAACTGGGTCACCCCTCGGCCTTGACTGGATAATTTTCATAGGAATGACAATTAATTTAGTGATGGTGGGTATACCTGTGGCTGCTTTACTACTTAAATTCAAGTTTTCTTTAGTGAAGATAAGCTTTCATTAAGATAGGGTCTGTCCTGACTGGGAATCTTAGACCATTCAACCATTTTTCTAGTTATATCCTGTTTTCATTTCTGAATTATTATTTATAGGCCATAAAACTGGCTGCTTATCATGAGGAAGAAAACAAACAAAAACAACATCACTCTCTCCCGCGCCACTGTCAAACACTGAACAGATTTTATCCTAAATCTCAACATTTCTATAATCTTGATGTCTCAGATTTGATGTTTCTTCAGTGGTTATATTTTTCTGTATGTGATACTCACAAACTTTAAATATCCAGCTTTGACGTGTTTGTACCTTTAATTGGATTACTTATGGGAATGAATCTGGGATTCTCTTTTCAATAATCTAAGTATTTTTCTGTCTCTTATTTGAAGTGGCATTTCCTTCCCCTTGTGGTAACTTATTCTGCTGTTTGCTATACTTTCACTCACTGTCCCTGTAGGACTTCACTTTTTATATAGGCTTTTTTCTTTTCTTTCCCCAAAGCACACAGTATATGGATTCATTTTATGAGCTATTTTTTTTTTTTTTTTTTGCCAATCTTTTTTTCTAGGGCATAAATTCTGTTTCAGGTCTCAGACGCATCTTAGGTTTAAGCCAGATCACAAAATCCTAGTTACTTACCATCCTTTTCCTTATTATATTACCCACAAAGTACAATAAAACATGTGGCATTTGTCCCTTTACCTTAGCTGCTTATCAATTTTTGGACTTTGTTGGTGCAATAAAAAGTATGCTGCTGAGTGTTTCTTAGAGTTTTCCATTTCAGATGTTCCTATTATAAAAACAATCCGTTATTTATGTTATTAATTTTAGCTCATAGAAGTTAGTTTCCTAGGTACGAAGTAGGCTCTGAAAACTCTTAAAATACATATTTTTTTCTAATATTTCCTTAGTCTGCTGTGTTTTAACCATGGACCCTTCCTCTGCCCTAGTTCTCACAATGTCATTCCTCTTTTTCTCAACTTCTGGCCGGCGCCCACATGAGTTCGTGCCTTGTTGATAATATTTCAAGGGGAATCACAATATTGTTTCTGTTTTACTGCTGACTCCCTCTTTTCCATATTCCTCCTCTCTAAGACTTTCTAGGTCCTAAAATATATACCTCCCAGGAGCCCCATTCACACAAGAAGCAAGCACCTTTATCTCCCAGAAATGCTATTTCTCTCACCCAAGGAAGCTCCATCTAGCTAAGTATGAAAGGGATGGCCATAAGAAACCACCCTGTGGGGGTATTGTTTCCTGGGCACTGCGGCCAGGACCAGAGAGCAGTGCCCTTTGAGAGCCATGCCACCCATAAAAACAGCAGCCTGTGCTGCTCTGAGCTAGCCCCTGGCTCCCCATTCATCCCATCACTGCGTGCACATTTCTCACTGACACTGGAAAAGGATGTGCGATTGTCACCATCCTTGGCCCCGAACTCCAAAAGCTGCTGCAGTGTTTGTGTGTAAACATAAGTCCTTCCCTGCCCTCATTCCAGTTCTGAAGGAGCCTGTACTCCCATGCTGCTCAGCCCCGTGGATACGTCCCCACATGATTGATACTCAACACTTTTAACCAGCTGTTTCCTCCCCACGTGCACGTTTCCTGCACTGGCTTTTCCTCTGCCCAGGAGAGCTGTAATAGTTTCCTCTGATTGCTCTTGTACCTCCCCGATGTTTCCCCCAATCAAAGCTGCCTCTGCATTTGCAGTCAAACCACATATCTTTCCATCCTCAAGTCACTGGGCTCCCCCATCTCGTTTCCCTTTGTCTCGATGTAGCCATCTATTTTAAAATTCCTGTGAGTGCTTTAGAGTGTCAGAGAAAAGCCGTACATTATGTATGAAACAGGAGACAGGGACAAACCGAACATTTTAAAAACATCCAAAAACTGTGTATGTGGGAGAGGGTAAATGGCTTTCGAATTATTAAAGAAACACACAGATACTAACTATACACATGTGCGTGATTCTAACAATCCTTTAACAGCAAACAATACCTGACAGTAGCCTATACTTCCACAATAACAGCTTCAAAATGTATTTTAAAAATTATGGCTACAAATATTTTCAGATACACAAAAGATGAGAGAAATGTTTGCCAGCAGATTCACCCTAAAAAATGCGAAAGAGAGTTTTTAGGCTGAAGGGAGATGGTACCAGATGGAAGTTCAGATCTACAATAAAGAAGAAAGAATCCTGGAAAAACTCAACTTTCCTAAATTCCATCTGAATAAGATGAACAATTTACTGCCTTGTCACTTCCCTCTGCATTTGTATATCTCTGTCTCTCAGAGACAACTGCCCCCAGGAAATCAGTGCCATGGCTATTACATTCTAAGCCTCTGACTCCATCGTGAAATAGAGCAGCAAGTGTTTCCAATGTCCTAGTGCAAACCTAACCTGAATACTTAGCCATAAACTCTAATGATTATAATAATTAACACCTACTGAGTACTTACCATGTTCCAAGTATCCCCCCCCCGCCAAGTTGACTTCTTTTGTTTCATTTTATCCTCGTCACAGCCTCATGAAGATTGTTTATTACAGAGGGGCCTTGAGGTTCTGAGAATTGGAGTAACTTGCTCAAGTTCACCAAGACAGAAACAATGACTTGACCTCATCACGCTTTAGTGCTCTTGTTCTTAACCACTACTCTCTATGATGCTTTATATTAATTCGTTAAAATGTCTGTTCGTGTTCTTTAGCAAGAATTTATCATTATAAACCAGGGGGAATTTTCATAGGGCCCTTAGATGACATCACCCCAGGGAACCCATCACAGACAATGCAATATAAGGTGGGTCTCTCAAGTTGGTCAATGCTAGAATCCTGGGCAAACTATTTATTTCAATGAGATTATTCTCACCATCCAATAATGAGACCTTTGTGAATTTCCAAGATTTAATAAAGAGGCAAAGTAAAATGGATTTGGCGAGAAGAGAACAGGGTTACTGATGTGGCTGTCAAACTTTAGTGCTCTCCAAGGTCACCTGCAGAGTTTGTTACACATGCAGATTTCTGAGTCTACCAGCCGGTGCTGGTTTCAGGAAGCTTAGGATGGATCCCAGGACTCCAAATGTAATGGAGTGGATAGAAGAAAAGGACTGACAGGTACACAATTTTTTGGGGGGGAGGGAGGGAGATTGCGATGATGAAATATTTTAAAATTAGGTTTTTGTGATGGTTGTAAAATTCTGTAAATATATTAAAAAGCATTAAATGGGTGAGCTGTATGGCATATAAATTGTATCTCAAACTAGAGGCCCAGTGCACAAAATTCATGCACATGAGGGGTCCTCTCAGCCCAGCCTGCACCCTCTCCATTCTGGGACATCCCTCTCACAATCCTGGGCCACTGGCTCCTAATCGCTCACCTGCCTGCCTGCCTGGTCGCCCCTAACTGCCCCTCCCCTGCTGGCCTGATCACCCCTCACTGCCTCTGCGTGCCAGCCTGATTGCCCCTAACTGCCCCCCCTGCCGTCCTGGTCGCCCCACATAGCCTGCTTGTTCAGTCGTTTGGATGTCCCTCACTAACACCCCTGCTGGCCTGGTTGTAGGCAGCCATCTTGTGAGGGCATGAGGGTCAATTTGCATATTACCTCTTTATTATATAGGATAAAGCTGTTGAAAAAAAAGTTCTGAGCAAAAATAAACATAAAGGCATAGCCTTCCAGACAAGTCCCTCTGACCACAGACTCACAGAGGGCCTCGCAAAGAACAGGCCTGAAGGGACGTTCCTCCAGCTACGACAGAGAGATCTACAGAGGGACTGCATGCCCCTGTTCTCTTTTTGGTCCTTTCTATTCAATGCTCCTTCTTTCCATGTTGTACATTTTTTTTCTGGAGGAGGAATCTGTATAAATGAGAATGTTTTAGTATCTATTTTCTTGATTGGCTTTTTACTTATGCCTCTTTTCATTTTTGTAATAAATGTTATAAACTTAATACATTTACTCTAGGATTATAGTGAGCATTCTAAATATACTATGATCAACACCAAATTAATATTGTTTTCATATGTAATGAAAAGCATTTTAGTTGATTTTTTAAAAATTTAAGAGAAAAAATAATATTTGACATGTACCCTTTTATTTACCCTTATCAAAGACCTTTATTCTTTACTAGGAGCCCAGCATGTGATTTGAAATTGCATGGCACCGCCCACCCTCAAGTCTCCGGTCTGGCCCTGCCTCACTCCCTGGGACCCGCAGTAGCCGCGGCCGCTGCTGTTCCGGCCCTGCCTCCCTCTCCGGCTCTGCCTCCCTCTCTGGCCCTTGAAGCAGCCACAGCCACAGCTGCTGCTGATCAGGCCCTCCCCCAGCGCAGGCATGTGGAGGTCCCTGCCACCCCACCTCCGACACTGCACGTGCAACCTCCTCCTGTCCGATCAATCCATTACAGTGTCCCGGTTAATTAGCATATTTCATATATATATATATATATATATATATATATATATGAGATCTACAATATATATATTTCTCATATATATATATATGAGATCTACAATATATATATATTGTAGATCTGAACTTCCATCTGCTATTCTCCCTTTAGCTTAAAAATCTTTTGCATTTTTAGTGTGAGTCTGTGGGCAACCATTTTTCTCATCTTTTGTGTACCTGAAATATTTTTATTTAACCAACATTTTTTAAAAACATTTTTTTACCATATGAAGAATCCCACAGTTGACAGTATTGTTCAGTTTTTGTTTTAGCACTTCAAATAATTGTTCTATTATCTTTTTGCCCCCATTGCTTCTTTTTCATTTATTTTAATTTTAATGGAATATAAAACATAGTTTATTGTCAATTTTTATATATTTCCAGGAAACTAAAATATAAAAAATAGATTAAAAATTTTTGTGAGATGATTTTTTGGGGGCATTTATATCCAAGGAAAAGATATGCAATACATCTATGATCATTTCAATCTCCATAATTTTCCATCTTGAAAAGTGTGGTTAAGACCATTTGAGTAGAGAAATGATAAAGATTGAACTTGGTTTTCATGAAAAATCAGCCCAATCTTTAGGTAAAGACAGTAAAAGTTTAATACTTCAGCATTCTGATTGCTGAAACCTATTTGTATTTAAATTCAGACAGTGCAAAATGTTTTCTAATTTTGCTACTTTTGTTACAATTACTACAATTACATAGTTCATTAATATGGTTACAACTAAATTACAGACTAGACTAAATCTATTTAAATGATGTGTTTAAAGAAAAATAAATAAAAGTCAAACAAAGCCTGCTATAATGAACTTACCTAAGGAAAAATGTGAAGTATCTCTTTATAGTTAACAATGCCCAAAGTGTCTTCAAAATAAATACTAATAAGGTATTTTCATTTACTTTTTCATAACTTCCCTTTTTTGATATAATCAATGACCTACACTACCTTAATTTCCCTTCTGAAATGAACAGCTACACTGTTAGAAACTGCGATTTTAAAAACAACCCTCTCTTGGGATGCCTCTTTGCACAATCGTACTGTAGTGAGAGGCTATATTGAAACAAAGAAAAGCATTCACTCCTGTCGATTATTCACACTAGGTATCACTTTGTCTTTTCACTTAGAGAAAATAAAGGCTTGGAGAAATGTATTCCTAACAGCAGATTTGACCTAGAAATTCAATAGGGCAGTGAGCGATCTGTCTCTAAAGAATTTATCACTGGAAAATATTGAGCTCACATTCTTTAAAATTAAAAAAAGAAATATTTTTAATTATTAAACAGTTGTGATAAACATCAAATATGGGCGCACTATGACATGTTTGTATAACAAAGACACTTGGAGATTTGAGTACTCTCACTATCCTCTCTAGCTAAGTTTTCCCTTTCTTTCCATTGTTCCTTATAATGTCATATTTACTATTATTCCCCCATGGCTGTAAGATCGTGGGGTCTTTTTCCACCTTCCACCCAGCAGCCAGCCTCAGCTTCCTCAGGAAAATTTCCAGAAGAGGCAATTACTAGGCAGAGAGGATTACCTTTGTTTTGGGCCTCCATCAGATTCAAACATGACATGCCAGCCTACAGGTGGCCCAGTATTTGCTGGTTTCTGCTGGTCAGAGCAAAGCTACTCCTCTGGCTGATGGCTTCCTCCATGCTCTCTAACCAGAGCCTCAGAACTGGTCTCACCTCCATCAGCTTCTTCCTCTGGTATTACTTCTTTAACATTTCTTTGTGCCTGCCCTGGGCAGTGTGGCTCAGTTTGTTGGAGCTATAGTCCCATACCCCGAATGGTTTCAGGTTCAATTCCTGGTCAGGGCACATACCTGGGTTGCAGGTTCAATCCCTAGCCCCTGTCAGGGTGCAGGCAACCAATTGATGTTTCTCTCTCACATTGATATTTTTTTCTCTCTCTCCCTTCCCTTCTCTCTAAAAGTCAATGAGCATGTCCTCAGGTGAGCATTTAAAAGAATTTCTTTGTGCCCACAATTCTTCAGTGTCTTTAAGAAAAATTATGATTATTTCTTTCTGTTTGCCTGGAGACTTCTGGTTTTTATCACATGAATGAAGGCCTTGCATATCCTTCTGCATCCAGACCGGAAGTGAGACTTCTGTTTCCAGGGACCTTAAAATCCGACTGAACACATACACAGAACTAGATTGGAAATGGCAGCGGATAAGTAATGATAAGGACTGTCAATCTCCCAAGAGTTCAGAGGAGGAAGTAAGGTTGCCAGATACAATCCAGGTCATCCAACTGAACTTGAATTTCAGATATACAAGGAATACATTTTTAGTAAAAGTATATTCCAAATGTTGCATGGGACAGAACTATATTTCAAAATATCCCATATTGATGTGATATTCAAATTTAACTGGAAATCCTGTATTTTTCATAAATGTGTCCCTAGGAGGGAGGGAGCTCTGGTGGGGAAAAGGCTCTGGATCAGTAAAAAAATGCATCAGGCTGTTATGGAAGGACTGAGATGTTCAAAAATTACCACATAATGTATATGCAAATAAGTAGCGGGAGAAAGGATCAGAGAAATGTGTCAAGTTGAAAACCCCTGAGGATTCTGAATGCCAATTTAAGAAGAATGGACTCTATTTTGCTGGCAAAGATGAATGAGAAAGATTCATCGTCTCTCATTTTTGACCCCTTTAAAGGTAACAGTGGCAATAAGAATCAATTTTATGGTATAGATCTTCCACAGCAAAGCCCTTTTCAGATTTTAAAGGGCTTTTTGCTTCAATAAGATTCCATTTTCCTTTTTTATGCTCTTCCGTACGCTTTTACAGTCTTCCTTTGTTCAGGTGTAAGAAATGATGATGGCTCTACTTTCAGGAATGTGAAACAAATAAGGTTTTCTATTTCTGCCAAATAAATGAAAATCTAGATCGTGTAGAAATTGACAAATGCCACACAGACTTTTTAACCACGCTTGTTTGAAGCAACTTGCTGTACTCCATTGCACAATTACAAATCCTCCTTTCAAGCCCTTCAGAATCTCAGACCTGCCAAGAGCTAATTAACTGCTCTGATGGCGGAAAGATGTGGCAGTGTAAGGCAGAGTTTCTGAATGACTGGAAGGTATTTCATTTGAATAAAAGGAGAATTAAAAAGCAGCAGTGAGCAAGAACGTTGGCAGACAGAGAATCCCTATACTAAAGATTCCCATTTGATTTCAAAATCACGCGCTGGAAATGTACCATTGGGATGAATGTTTTAAAGTGCTAAGACAGCCTTCCATGGCAGGGAGCAGTGATGGGGCGGCGAGTGTGAATGTGTGTTGGTGCAGCTTTCCCCGCAGAGACTGGCCTTCCCTCCTTGAGCACCTTTCCTGCCCTTCTGATCATGAACTTGAACAAGGATGATCCGTGCTTAGCATCACAGGCGGAACAACTAAGCTTCCCGTAACCTGTGTAATGGAATCAGGCGACTGCTTCCTCCTGACCATTTTGAGGAATATACCTGCATAATCTAATAAGTACCCTCATCATTGATTTGCAACTGTTTTCTCTGCAGTCTCAGCCTTCCTCCCAGTCCCACTCCCAGGTCTGAGAAGTGGCAGCAGAGATGGGATTTTTTTTTTTTCTTCTAAATCCTTCCTGAGAGAGCACTTCAGATAACTTCACCTGAGGTCTCCTGGCTGCTTCTATTTCCTTCTTATTCAACCCAGATTACACGTTATTAAAGAGTGGAGGGGAAAATAACATTTCTTGATGTGTCAGGAACTTCCCTGTGTTATTTCATTAATTATTAAAAGAATATCACCACAGTAGGGTTAGCCCCCATTTTCAAGATGAAGAAACTAAGTCCTGGAAAGCTTTAGTATCTTTCCCATCATTCAGACTCAGGTGAGCTGACCCCAACCCCATAGGCGTTCCCCCACCCGAGCACACAGCATCACCCACAGCCTTGCTTTCTTATAGATGCCTCAGCTCTGATTTTCTTTGTAGGAAATGATTGTTCCTAATTCAATTCTCATTTCACATGAAATTAAAGGCCCTTATAACTTCCTTCCCACCCAAAGGCTGAGTCGTTTGTTTGTTTTTTTTTAAAATGAAAAAACCTCATTCCTTGGTTATTACCTAATTTATTAATGTGGCTACCAAAGAATGAGAAACAATCTCATGAAGAACATTTCTGAACCTCCTGCAAAACTTTTTTTTTTTAATTGTTCCTCAGGGTCTCTTTTCCCCAATTTTATTTTGTATTGGTTTTGACTTACAGCTTAATAGTTAGAGAATCATAACTTTACATAGTGTTCCCCTCGATATTTACAGTACCCCAAATGGTACTATACATATTATTGACTGTATTTCCTATTGTTTGGGTGAGAGAAGTGAAGGGACTAAGAAGCACAAATTGGTAGTTACAAAACAGTCATGGGGAAGTAGGTGGAGCCCTTTCTGTAACTGAGTCCAGCTCATCCCAGGAATGAGGTTGAGTTGTTCTTATCAAGTCATGGGTGGGTCAGCTTCCTGACCGGCCAACATTTCCAGGAGCTTCCCCTCGCTTCAGCCCTCACCTGCAGTGAGTTAAAGTAGAAAGTGCTATTTAGGTTCATAGCCATGTGAATCCCTCTGCTACATGGGGATGTGACAAATTTTCAGAGCTAGTTTTGCAACTCATATGTACCTCCTCCCACCGAAAGCAGCTGAATGCATGCATATGAAATTTGTTTTACCAATAACTCTAATATTTTCATAGTACACATAAGATTTTTCTTCTAAATATTATCCTGCAACTTTTCATAGAACTTAATTTTATCAGAATTCATGAAACATTCTATGTGTTTTTACTAGTAAAAGTATAAGAAAAACCTCCTTAGTTAAGCTTATCTCTAGGTGTCTTAATTTTTTGGTGCGATGTTAAATGGGATTGTTTTTCTAATGTCTCTTTCTGTAAGTTCACTATTGGTGCATAAAAATGCCATAGATTTATTGGCATTAATTTTGTATCCTGCTACATTGCCGAATTCATTTATTAAGTCTAATAATTTTTGATGGTGTCCTTAGGGTTTTCTATGTACAGTATCATGTCATCTGCAAATAATGACAGTTTTACATCATCTTTTTCAATTTGGATACCTTTTATTTCTTCTTCTTGTCTAATTGCTATGGCTAGCACTTCCAGTACTATGTCGAACAGCAGTGTTGAAAGTGGGCATCCCTGTCTCATTCCTGCTCTTAGGTGAAATGGTTTTAGTTTTTGCCCACTGAGTATGATGTTGGCTGTAGGTTTTTTTATAAGGCTTTTATTATGTTGAGGTATGACCCCTCTACTCCCATTTTGCTGAGGGTTTTTATCAAGAAAGGGTGTTGGATTTTGTCAAATGTTTTTTCTGCATCAATTGATATGACTATGTGATTTTTATCTCTTAATATTTTATGTGATGCATCACATCTATTTATTTGTAGATATTGTACCATTTTGCATCCCCAGGATAAATCCTACTTGGTCATGGTGTATGATCTTTCTGATGTATTGCTGGATCCGATTTGCTAGAATTTTGTTGAGGATTTTGGCATCTATATTCATGAGGGATATTGGCCTGTAATTCTCTTTCATTGTGTTGTCTTTATCTGCTTTTGGTATTAGAGTAATGCTGGCTTCATAGAATGAGCTTGGAAGTGTTCCTTAAACCTGTACTTGGAAAACTACAGGACACTGAAAAAAGAGATAGCGGAAGACATAAACAGATGGAAGAACATACCGTGTTCATGGATTGATAGAATCAACATCATTAAAATGTCTATACTATCCAAAGCAATTTATAGATTCAATGCACTCCCCATTAAAATACCAATGGCATGTTTCACAGACCTAGAACAAACTCTCCAAAAATTCATCTGAAATAAAAAAAGAGCCCGAATAGCTGCAGCAATTCTGAGAAAGAAGAACAAAGTAGGAGGGATCTCAATACCCGATATCAAGCTATATTTTCAAAACGGTCTGGTACTGGCACAAGAACAGACATATAGACCAATGGAATAGAAAAGAGAACCCAGAAATCGACCCAAACCACTATGCTCAATTAATATTTGACAAAGGAAGCAAGAACATACAATGGAGACAAGATAGTCTCTTCAATAAATGGTGTTGGGAAAATTGGACAGATACATGCAAAAAAAATGAAACTAGACCACCAACTTACACTATACACAAAAATAAACTCAAAATGGATACAGGACTTAAACATAAGACGGGAAACCATAAAAATACTAGAGG
The DNA here is from genome assembly GCF_027574615.1 of Eptesicus fuscus. Lineage (NCBI taxonomy): Eukaryota > Metazoa > Chordata > Mammalia > Chiroptera > Vespertilionidae > Eptesicus > Eptesicus fuscus. The sequence continues at coordinate 33,733,701 of NC_072491.1, read as the reverse complement.
AATCCACAGGCAGCAAAATAGCAGACATATGCCGCTCCTAGGACAATGGAAACTAAAGAGAAAATAAACAAATGGGACTACATCAAAATAAAAAGCTCCTGTACAGCAAAAGAAACCAGCAACAAAACAACAAGAATGCCCACTGCATGGGAGAACATATTTGCCAATGATATTTCAGATAAGGGTTTAATCTCCAACATTTACAGGGAACTCATACAATTTAACAAAAGGAAGATAAACAACCTAATCAAAAAATGGGCAATGGACCTAAATAGATACTTTTCAAAAGAGGACAAAAGGAAGGCCAAGAGACATATGAAAACATGCTCAAAGTCACTAATCATCTAAGAGATGCAAATCAAAACAACAATGCAGTACCATCTCACACCTGTCAGAATGGCTATCATCAACAAATCAACAAATGACAAGTGCTGGCGAGGATGCGGAGAAAAAGGAACCCTCGTGCACTGCTGGTGGGAATGCACTGTGCAGCCACTGTGGAAAACAGTATGGGGTTTCCTCAAAAAACTAAAAATGGAATTCCCATTTGACCCAGTGATCCCACTTCTAGGAATATATCCCAAGAAACTGGAAACACCAATCAGAAAGGATATATGCACCCCTATGTTCATAGCAGCACAATTTACCATAGCTAAGATTTGGAAACAGCCTAAGTGCCCATCAGCAGATGAGTGGATTAAAAAACTGTGGTACATCTACATAATGGAATACTACACTGCTGTAAAAAATAAGGAATTCTTACCATCTGCAACAGCATGGATGGATCTGGAGAGCATTATGCTAAGTGAAATAAGCCAGTCAGAGAAAGATAAATATCTCATGATCTCACTCATTTGTGGAATATAATGAACAACATAAACAGATGAATAAAAACAGATCCAGAGACAGAGAAGCATCGATCAGACCATCAAACCTCAGAGGGAAGGTAGGGGAGGGTGGGGGTAAAGGGGAGAGATCAACCAAAGGACTTGTATGCATGTATATAAGCCTAACCAATGAACACAGACACCAGGGGTGTGAGGGAATAAGTGGGAGGGGTTGTAGGGGGGACAATGGGGGGATAAGGACACATATGTAATACCTTAATCAATAGAGAGAAAAAAATAATAAAATAAAAAAACAAAAAATAAAAGTATAAGAAAAATACATCTATCCTATATAATAAAAGGCTAATATGCAAATTGACCGAACGGTGGAACGTCTGGTTGCTATGACGCGCACTGACCACCAGGGGGCAGATGCTCAATATAGGAACTGCCCCCTGGTGGTCAATGCATTCCCACAGGGGAGTGCCGCTCAGCCACAAGCTGGCGAGCACAGTGTTGGTGGCGGGAGCTTCTTTGCCTCCGTGGCAGCACTAAGGACCCCTTTGAGGATGTCCACATGGCGGCTTGGTCCTACACCTTTAGACAGACATCCCCCGAGGGGTCCCGGACTGCAAGAGGGCGCAGGCTGGGCTGAGGGACATGCCCCCCCCCCCCAACCAGTCCACGAATGTTGTGCACCAGGCCTCTAGTATAATTTTAAGCAAGATCGAACAGATGTTAACATATTGCAATTTGCTCCAGATCATTTTTTTAAAGAAATATAATGTTGTAGATATTGCTAAAATGTTACTTCAATTCCTTACCCCTTCCTCTCTAGAAGTATCCATTCTTTTATAGTTGGTACAGATCATTTCCATGCATGCTTTTGAACTTCTGGAATATGAATGAATTCATCCATAAACAATATGGTTGTGAGTTTTAAAGATTTATATAATTGGAATCCTACTACACATATCTTTTTATAACTTGTTTTTCTTTCACTTTTTATGAGTGTTTATCCTAGAGAAATGAGATGAGCTCAAGGAAATATGTCCAAGGATTTTCATTGAATCACTGTATTCTAGTAAAACAAAAAATGAAAACCACCTAATTGTTCCTCTGCTGTGCAATGTTTACATAAACATGATTTATGTAACGGAATGCTACCGATGCCATCCAGCAGTTTCAAATGGATCAACAATCTCTACCCATATTTATAGAACTAGGTTCCTTTTTAAAAAAAATGCATTTAGGCCAAGGAAAGCAATGAATGTAGAGTGAGTTTTTACAATAGCAGGTTTCTGTTTGCTTCTTTTCAAGACTGAGCCCTTGATAATAAAAATATTGAATGATTTAGTACATGAAAATTCTTAGTGTTATCACTGGCGGAAAAAGGAAAACAGTGTTTCAGTATTTTCTTTATCTAAACTTCTGCTCTATCATCAGCTCAGTGTTGATTCCTGCAATGCAAATTACAGAAAGATGCAGATTTTGACACTAAGTTAAGTCAACGTGTTACCAAACTCTCATTCAGTCCCTGTCATTGACTTGATTAAAAAACTCAAGATAAAGGAAGATACGTCTATCTTTCATTCTCATTTACTCCATTTGCTTATGGCCATCAGATCAGTGATGCTTTTCAGAGGCTTGGTCTTTCTTGCTATCTGGTTCATCAAGTTAGTGCTGAAAAGACTTTAGAAAACTCATTTGTATGCAGACCAGAATTTCCAAATTGGCAGCTCTAACTACCACAGCATTCGAACTGCCATATATAGATGACAGTAAATTACTTTCAATATTACTTTCAAGCTATTAAAGCTATAGTGGTATGAGAATAATGAATGTGTGCATATTGCTACTGTCAGTAGGTACCCAATCAATAAAACAATATTGCTCCATATTTCAGCAAAGCAGAGTTCTGATAAGGTAACAGTAGCCTGAAATATGCTAATAAATATATTTAGTAAAACCTCTATTACTGAAGATGAGGCTGCTGTGACCTGGGAGAACTGCAAAACATGTTGGGACCTGTGCTGCTTAGAGCTGGAATTCTGCTGATCTTCAATGTGGTGGAACCTGGAAGGGAAGTGATGTGTGAGTGAGAGTAAATACTGAACCATTCAATTGAGTTGGTGAGACAAAGCAGCAATCCTCTGAGCTGCTGGCATAGTTCAAGTCATCCTATCGTTGGCTGCTCTGCAATTTTCTGGAGTGACTTATCCTAACAATCAGTATGCAAGTCTTCATAAAATTTTGTGATTAGGTTTCTTTCCCCTGCCAGACACTAAGCTCGATGGAAGGGACTGTGTCTGTCTTCTCCGTTACATATCCCCAGTGCCAAGCAAACCTCCTTGAACAAATTTAATAATCCTATCTAATAAAACAGTAATATGCAAATTGACCATACCTTCGCTATGCCCACAGCCAATCAGAGCGCACAAGATGGCGGTTAATTTGCATATGCTGAGGGAGGGAGGAGTGAAGAAAGCAGAAAGCATGGTGGCTGCACGGGTGGGCGGTGGCGCAGCTGTGGAGCATGTGGCCATGGTGGCCTCTGAGGCGGTGGCAGGCAGTGTGAGCGGCCGCAACGCGGCCACAGCGGTGGCAGCGACGGCGGTGGGCGGGGCGCGCAGTGGAGGCGGCAGGCGGGGCATGGCGGGCAGTGTGCGAGGCCGAGGTGGCCTTGGAGGCGGTGGTGGCTGCGAGTGGGGCGTGGCGAGGCGGGTGTCGTGTGGTGGGGCAGGTGGGCGGGTGGGGCGTGCAGCAGCAGCGCGCGGGGTGGGTCAGGGTGATCAGAGGTGGCCACAGAGGCAGCTGTGTCAGCAGGCGCAGAGGGTCGGGAGTGTGGGGCGAGGTGGACTGGGTTGGGTGGGCGGGACGGGCGGGAGGCGCCCCACCCGTTTGGCCCACCCCGCCCCGCCCACCGCAGCGGGAGAGGTGGGGGGGGCGGGAGGGAAGCCCGCCGCCAGAAGTCTTGCAGGAAATATTCCTGCAACGGGTCCCTAGTAGAGTCATAAAAACAGTTAAAGGGACATGAGGGAGAGGGTCCCAATGTAAAGGTTTTATTGGATACCAGTCCTGAAAGGGCAAGTTTTCTCAGTGTCTCCACCCCACCTGTGACCACACCCAGCAGGCGCTGTGAGTCAGTAATTCCAGGGGAGCAAGAGACAAATGCTTTATGATAGCTTCCATATTGAGTTCAGGTGAATTGATGACAGAGACAATTGCATTTTTGTATCAAGTACTTACTGCATACATTGATCAGAAAAAAAAGCACCAATGTATAAGGTTTCAGGATAACGTAACCTGGTTACAGGGATTTATAGTATTTATACTTTGATTGTGGCAAGATTGCTGATCATGGCTGTGATTTCTTTGCTAGGAAGTCCTTGGTTAAGAATTCTCTAATTTTTCCCTTCTATTTGTTTTGATATAGTTTCTAAGAAATACACAAAAGGAATATGAAGAAACCACTCCTTAGAATCTCTGACTTACGTAGGGCTGAGGGGGGGAAGACAGAGAAAGAAAAGTATCACATGATCTCAGTCATATGTGGAATCTCATGAACAAAATAAACTGATGAACAAAATAGATCCAGAGACATAGAAGCATGGGACACTGACTAATCTCAGAGGAAAGATGGGGGTGGGGGGTGTGGGGGAGATTATATGCATATATGCATAGCCCATGGACACAGACAATAGTTCAGTGAAGGCCTGGGGGTGGGCAGAGCAGGGTGGAGGAGGTCAATGGGGAAAAAAGGGAGACATCTGTAATACTTTCAACAATAAAGATAATTTTTTAAAAATGCTCCTCTTATGGTTGCTGCACAGTATACCTGGAGAGCAGGGAAATAATCTAGGGAGAGACCAGAGGCGGGTCAGGTAGGTTTTTGTAGACTATGGTTAGGAGTTGGGCTTAAATTTAAGCACCGTGGGAAGTCATTGGAAGGATTTAAGCAGGCAAATGCATGATTTTATTAACCTTTAAAAACGCTATATTTTTTTCTTTGAATTTGTGTTATTTAAGTACCTTAAGTAGGCTCAGAACAGGGGCTTACTTGGATTGACCGCTGACACCTCTGCATTGCCCATTCATGACAGGATGAGGATAAATGTTTAATAAATGAATGAGAGATTGTACGTCTTATTGAGCGAAGAAATAAATATAGGGGAATACCTATCAGTGTAGATAGAGATTCAAAACACATACTGAAACAATTCTAGCCACATCAAAGTCTGAGTGGACAGGAAAAAGACTTTTAAATGATATGCATTTATGATTTATTGTTGGAGATATAATTAGTCCCTGGATGTTTTTTTTTCCTCCTTTAAAAGTTTGTTTATTCTGTAGTTGCTGTTGTATTAACATTCTTGTTTTAAGTGTTTTCTTGCTGAATAGCATGCATTTACGTAGCTAGGATAATTAGGCTGAATTACTTCAATTTGGAGAGGTTAAATTCTAGTAATTATACAATTAAAATTTACAATTAGACTATAAATCTCATGATGGTATATTACTTGCAATGCAATGCATATGATAATGCAATTTAAGAAAGATGTAAACTTAGAATTTTGGATACTATTGACTTAAGCAATCCACTTAGTCTTCAAAAATGATTGATTTTAAATATTCTAAAAAAAGAAAATTGTAAATTGGTACATATCCATTTTATAGTTGAAAATGCTTTATTATATCTGTTTTTAAACTGTTTTCCAGATACACAGAAAGCCATTTAGGAAACTGCATTACGAAACAGGAATTCCTTCCACATGCTAAATTCAGTATATTGAAATACTCAATCCATCTTCATATATGAATTATAGTTCCAGGTATTTTTATAAAATAATTGCAAGTTGCACTGTTAAATATCGCTATGCTAGGTAATTCACAGGTATATCTCTGTTTCAAGGTGCAATAACAAAATTACATATTTATACTTATAATATTTCATTGATATCAAGAAAGATTCCACCTCTGACACTTTTCAGAGTCAGCAATGAATAACTGGAAAGTTCAGTCAACAAAAAACAACTATTTTGCTTTTCAAAAATAGTTATACCTGAGGTTCCTTCTGACCCATCATGGGGCACTTTTCTTATATCAGAAGATATACATAATCATTAGAATATATCTGTGGACATCATCAAATAGAATACTATAATTAGTGTTTAAAATATACTTTTAGCACTACAGTTCTAACAATAATTAAAATGTTGCTAAAAAAAAAAGGAAAGCCCATATATATATATATATATATATATATATATACATATATATATATATATATATATATATATATATATATATATATTTAAAGAATGGCATCCCCTTATTGATTTCAGAGAGAGGAAGGGAGAGAGAGAGAGAGATAGAAACATCAATGATGAGAGAGAATCATTGTTTGGATGCCTCCTGCATACCCCACACTGGGGATCGAGCCCATAACCCAGGCATGTGCCCTGAACAGGAATTGAACCGTGACCTCCTGGTTCATTGATTGACATTCAACCTCTGAGCCACACCGGCCAGGCAAAAGCCCACATATTGACTGATTTTTTTAAAATGTAATTTTATGAATTTAAGAATATTACTCTTTTTAAGTTCCTTCTCCATGAATAGGTATGCATATTTATACCTAGGGAGATTACACATTAATAATAATTTGATAAAATATGCCATTATCAAGAGTAAGTCTTCTGACTTCATGATATAAGAGGAATTCTGCATACTCCTTACCCAGTTTCCCCCAGGTTACCATCTTACTCATTGTTTCAGGACATGGAAATGATATAGATAAATAGATAGATAGATAGATAGATAGATAGATAGATAGATAGATAGACAGATAGATTCAGCTTTAGAGGCAAAGAGAATGAGTAAATCACTAAGAGTTAATATAGTTTTCCAGCTGTGACATAGTTTTTAGATACCACAAAATTCAGTCCAAGGACATTCAGTCCATAGCAAATTTACATTCAGCAGACCATAGGCACCTGTAGGAATGTCTGCTAGCTTCTGTTACAGGACTTTAAAAGCACTGCATTAACAATATTATAACATAGAACATAATAGGGATTTTGACTTTCTGCTAAGTAGCTATGCATTGCAAGGTAAATTGCATTGATTTTCAACATTTTCCAAGGTAACATCAATGCTAATTGTTCATAAGCCTGGTACTATGCCTAAAATAAATTCAAAATTTGCTGGATTACTGGAAAACTGAATTTTAACAGCCCGAACTTATTTTCATTGCACATTTTGTTGTTCTTACTTATACAGAAACATTTATTAGCTCTGAGTCGAATTACAAAGATGAATAAAAATGCCAGCCCTTCCTGTACAGAGCTCAACTAAAAGGAGAGACAGAAAGGAAGAACAAAGCCTTAATAAAAGGTCGAATATGAGAAGTACTACGAGATCTGAGCCCACAAAATGCAGAAACACATGTGGCCGGAATGCTTGGGCACTCAGTGATGTGAGAGAGGTCATTCTATAAAGAGAAAAGGGTATGACCCAAGGTTTGCAAATCCAGCATGTGGAGTGCACATGCCCTGTGACGGGCTAGTTGTCAAATGTATAGTCAATGGTTTAGAGGCATCAGGAAGACCTTCCCAGCTGACAAATGATATTGTTCTGCAAAGGCAAAGACGGAAAAGCGTCTGCCTCAGCTGCTTTTCCAAATCAAGATGACCAGCAGGACATGCTTTCTCCTCATCCTTCACAGTGTCAGCCGATTCAGGGTCTGGGGCTGAATTACCAACAGCCATTATTCACATTGTCAAAGGGTTGAGCCGATGACCTCCAAACCCATCTACACTGCACACTCCAATCTCGTTTCCTCGGGCAGATAGCTTTTGACATGTTTGTATTTTTAAAATGCCTTATTCCTTTTTTTATAAACATTAATCCACCTAACATGATCACTTACACTCCCTCTCTCTCATTTATTTTACTCCTTCCGTTTGGCAAGTAAGTCTTTGTAGCCGGAGCACGAGGAGTAAGCAACGAAGTCAAAGGGCTGAATTTAAGACTGGGTTCCTTCAAAGCAGCAGCCTCAAAGAAGCCGCTGAAGAACACAAAGCGATTGATCATGACAGTCAGGTTTGCAGACGCTCCGACAGGAAGATGGTGATACGCTTTGAGTTGTCTATCGCAGCGCTGTTCTTTTTGTTTCATGTAAAACTAGAGCATTTGACGACCAGATCAAACTGGACTAACACACAAACGGTCCTGCCAGGGACCTACCTGTAGACGCAATCCAAACAAAAGAGACAGGAAAACTGTAAGGAAACAATCGTGAGCCTATGGCAGTGTAGTGGCTTAGGTCATTTGCACACACGCCTATTTTATCCACCCGAAAAAGACTTGAAAATCCTCCCGGGACAAAAATTAAAATTGAGTATAAGCAGGTGCTAATGGCCATGAGAAGAAAAAGAAATCTGTGGTTTCAGACAGACCCAAATTGTTTCTGATTATACCCACATCTGCTTAATTTAATATACTAAGAACTAGTGGTATAAATTTGAATCAATGGTAAACTGTGCTTAAAGCATGCTTTGGTCAATATTTTAAATCAGTCATTATCTGCCTAGAAAAAAAGAACCTACAGCTAACAAAATGAGAAAATAGAGTTCCACATGAAATTAGGAAGTGTCTTGAAAAAAAGTTATAAACCACAAGTGGAAACCTTGTGCTTAAATAAAGTCACACAATGAATAAAACTGAAATAAAAAAGGAACTTGAGACAAACCATCCCACACTCAAAAAACCACAATCACAGTTGGATAGGCATTCAAAGTAAGCATGCCCATCTTCCCACAGAGTGAAAGACTCTTTTCAATCATCCATCACTGCAAGTAGATGATCTCATCTCTGAATACTACTAGGGGCAGAGAACTTGCTACTTTGCAAGGTAGCTCTCTCTGCCCAGGTGTGCACATTCTAATTTAATTCATTTGTCAGTAGCTTTAATTCAGCACCAGATCTTTCCATACTGCTCACTGTAGTAACACAAAATAAAAAAAAATACCTGTTCCATTGAAAAACCTTCCATATATTTGAAGACGACTTTCTTATTGCTCCTTAATGTAGTCCTGTCTCCCTAAACAATCCTAATTCAACTGCTTGTCATGTGCACGATTCCCCCAACTTTCATCATTTTGGGATCCATCTTTATTCATTTAACATATATTAACTGATAATCCACTACATGCCAGGCATGGGGACATACTGATGGATACAACACAGCACCTGCACTCATGGAGCTTAAAGTCTACCAAGAAAGGCAAATGCTTTAAGCAAGAAAATTAAAATGTGGTCAGTGCTACAAAGGGGAACATCATGGGCACTACTCAGTTCTTAAAAAGTGCCTAGACTAGGAACTGTTTCACTCAGGGCAAGGTGTATTTGGATGATTTATCACCTTGATTTAACCTATGAGTCTTTTAATTGGGTCAAGATTACATTAACTCAGAAATCACATCACCGAGTTGAGGCTGAGATAAACCAAAAACTTGGTATACAGTTAACAACAACTGCTGATTCCTGTAACCATACCATGCTGCCTCGGGGACAGTGCAGACTATTTCAAGGGAAATTCCAAAGGAAACCCTGGGTTCAATTAACTAGTGTCCAGAGCAGATGGCCAAGGTGCAGATCAGGAACATGGTCCTCAGGCAGGTAGAGAAAGATTAGCTCTACTTCCAATTCTTAAGACCCTCCATAGCTTTAAAACAATGTAGAATAGCCAAAATGAAATCTGCAAATTAAACTATTTGCTGATAACCGGTTAGCAATTTTAAATCAATATAAAGATTACTGAAGGTATAATCATGTCCCCTAGTGACATCCCCTAGAATTTCCATCTCTCCTCAAACTTCAACCTGCCCAGACGGAGATCTCATCTTTTGTATGTTTCTGCTGTACTTTCCTGAGCATGGTGAATGGGTTGCAGTAGTCTGAGTGAACCACATTGTGGAATTCAAACATTAAGTTACCACTGAGGTAACTTGGAAAATAAAGTAAGCAAGAAGTAGTATGCCTGACAGGTAGGGTTCTATGAAGCAGCTGTGTAATCTTTGTGCCCTTGTAGTTTTTCTGAACTCAGATATTGTCCCAAGCAAATGAGAGGTCTTTTCGGAAGATTTGGGTTGCTTTCAGATTTAATGTCCTATGAATCTGAATACTGTTTAATTAAGTTTAGGTCAATTTCCTATCACTATCTCTATAAAGTATGGGAAAGAAATCCTTGGGTAATTAGGAGACTAATTAAAATATAAAAAATAATATTTATAAAGTGTCAAGAATACTTGACTATGAATGATGTTAAATAATCTATTTTTACTGTTTGAAACATTCAGTTCTTAGAATTCCACAAAATGTTTTTATAGCAGATTTTAGCAGAGATCTTCCATTAAACATCCACCAAATAGCATGAGTCTAGAAACAGATTGCTCACATGGCACTTATTACCACTTTTCTGGATGAGTAGCTGCCCAGCTAGCTAAGTTAACTGTTGCTTGATGTTCTGAGAGTAATAATAATGCGGAAAAATGGCAGATAGCATGAATGCTGGGACTTCATCATGCATCACTTTGACATTAGTTTGAACCCAATTTTTGTTTTGCAAACTCAATAACTTCTACTTAGCTTTATTGCTAGCCTCAAAAGTTTTTACCTTTCTTTGTAAATTATCAGATATAAGTAGTGACCTATCTGGCTAAAGGTCAGTTGAAATCTCTACACTTTGGAAAAAAAGGAAATTGCTAATGTCATGCTGAGAGAAAGGGAGGGAGGGAGGGAGGGAGGGAGGGAGGGAGGGAGGGAGGGAGGGAGAGAGAGAGAGAGAGAGAGAGAGAGAGGGAGGAGAGAAAGAGAGAGAGGGGGGGGGAGAGAATATCTCAGGATGAGATTGGTGAGAGAAATAGATAGAACTCAATGTCTTTTTCAAATACCATTTAGAAATATCCATTTCCTCAGATAGTAACAATATACAAGTTATTTAGAAAATGTATTGCAAATTTTGATTTGCTTGTCTTCAAAAAAATCTCATAACATGTGTTTCTGAGAATTGCAGCCTAATTTCAATGTAAATTACATATATATGTGTGTGTGTGTGTGTATATATATATATATATATATATATATATATATACATATATATATATATATATATATATATATATATATATATATATAAATCTATAATCATACATTATGAATGCTTTGGGTAATCATCTAAATAGTTACAGATTGATTTGGGGGGATCCTTTGAGGCTCATCACATGATATACATGTTTGAGTGGCCAGCGGATTTTTAAGCTCAACTGACTTTTCAGCACCTAGGACTATTTTCAAGGGAGGAAAGAAGGTGAGCACTAGATTTTTAGTTAGCTGTATTTTATAAGTATATGCTGCTTTAAAATTATTAAAAATTGCCTGAATGACAGCTGCATCTTCTCCAACAAATGTAATCCAAACTAAAGAAAAAGATAGTGTTATTTAATATTTTCATAATTGATGTCAGAACATAATTTACCCACTCTACATTGCATAATTATCATTTATATGGGGGATTACTATATATCTCACTGTTCACTGTATCTATTTCTTCATCTGCAAAGTGGATTAATCATCTCTATCTCACTCTCATACATGGTTGTAGGGATGTGCTTTCAAAGTATATAATGCATTCCTCCAAATAGCTTCAATATTTAGGGATTGAATAAAAATTCCTTCTCTGGGGATCCAAGGTTCTAGTTTCTGATCCTGAACTACGTTGTAGATGTGAGAAGACGGCATGGCAGAGGTAAGTAGCCAAGACTCTGGAGCCACAATGCCTGGGCTCCATCTCCTGGCTCTGCAGTTAACTCCCTATGTGATCCAGACAGGTTACTCAACCTTTCTGAGCCTCAGTTCTTTACCTGTAAAATATAGATAATAATATGACCCCTCATTGGGCTGGTTTAAAGATTACATGGGTCATTATTTAAAGTGCTTAATGAAATGCCTGCACATAGCAAACCCCTATATCCATAGTAATTATTATCATTATATTGATTAAGTGTCATTTGCTGTGGGTCAGCTGGCCTAAGACAACATATTTACCAGTTTTGAGATGTAATTGGAAGCAGAATCCCAACACTTCTTCCTCTTATTCTTCTGGGTCTGGGAGAGTCATACTTTTTGCCCTTCTACTTTACCTGTGCTCCAAATATCCCCAGTTCCCATTAATATTTGGTGTATTATCTGTACACCAAATATCCTCAGTTCCCATTAAGGAATATTTTTGAAACAATGTAGATATTAAGACCAAATAATAAACAGGTAGCTACCTCCTTTGAATTATGGAGATTACGATTCAGGTTCATTCAAACATCATTCTCTTTAAACATCATTCAGATGATGTTAATAAATCTAGATGATTTTCTTTTCTCTTGTACTCTTGCCAGTTCTTAAGTTCTAGCAAATAGTGGAGTCAAGCTAAACTTTCATCAGCTCTCTCAATCACAATAACAGTAAAAGATCTTTGTTTAGATTAAAGACTGCAATGGTATTGATAATAACAATATACCTTGGCCATCTGATTTTGCTTTTCCTTGAGGCTCTGGTCTTTGACATAGTGGATAGACATTTACCTTCTTGCTAAGATTCACTTCAGTCAAAGGCATTTATATCCACTAGTGGTAGAAATCACAGTATGGAAGGACAGCTTTCTTTGTGGTCTGTGTTATGCCATGTCTTAATGTGCCCAATTCAATTTCAATAGAGACAAACTTTCTGACAACTCAATATGGCATAAGCTCAACGAGAAGTAGAAGGAGGAGGTGGGGGACTCTAGGGAGTTGTTCTCTTTCTAAACCATAATCATACTTTTCAGTATTTTAAATTTTAAATTCACTCATTCTGAAGACATATTCTACCTCTCTCAATCATGTGTGCATGACCTAAAGGCTAGAAAACAAAGATAAAAGAAACAGAACTTCAAGAGCATTTCAAAGTTTATTGTTAGTTTTATGATAGAACTCAATGAAATCTAAGAGAGCAGTGACTGTAGCTATATTTTACATAAATGGACAAATCTGTCCTAAAAAGCCCCAGCATAAGACCATGTAAGACATAGATCATTTTGACAGTCCTGAGTGCTTCATAGGGGCTAAATATTTTATGCCTTCCCCATTTGTCAATGCTTCCAGTCAAATCCAGATAGGGAGTAGAATACACAGGTTAACATCCAGAAGTCAGGCACAAATATTAGACTATAGATAAAGTTTGGCTTCTAAAATTAGGTTTGTTTCCATTCACTTAGGATCTCAAAAAGTATTTATAAACACACACTGTGCAATCCAGGAAAAGTACCCAAAATTGTGGGTCCCATAACTTTAGGCACTGTTTCTCAGGACCAGCTGTTTTTCACTTAAATGAAGTTGTCTAACCCCGGATAAGAAAAGCATGTTGAGATTTCTGGTGTCCTTTAAATATTCAGAATTTCTTTCAAAGATCACATTACGAACATCTACTCATGGCAAACCATTGAATTAGCAAACATAAGCCCTATAAAGAAGAAAGACAAACAACATAGTTTGGGCATCCTTAAGTAACTCCCACTCTTTCAACAGCATTGGTTAAGATACTAACTCAAACTAGGAACTGTGTTCTTATTGGAAAGAGTACCAAAGGAGAGAGGAAGCTGGAAAGACTGATTAAATTGGTGTTTGAGAATTTCCTGTGCATTAAAAAATCCATACTACTTTTTATCCTTTATAATCTTAGAAACTAACCTAGACTCAAGTTCAATGGCTTTTCTTTACAAAAAAAAACTGAGATTCTTATAAAAAACCTCCTTCTATATCTTGTCATTGACTTACAGCGCTGTCTCTCAGCTCTGCTGTGTTTTTTCTTCAGTTGTTTTAACGTGTTTGTTACAAAAGCACCCTTGAGAATATTCATGAAAGTAAGAGAATAAAGCAAACTATAAGATTATTTTATTTGCACAATCTCAGTTGTGCAGATACAGATGGACAGTCTCTCAATGCGAGTGGCTTTTCTTCTTTATACTTTTCTGCATTTTCTGAAAAAAAAAAAAAAACCACTTCTGAAATGTATTAATATTACTTTCATCTACATATGTGAAATCTAAAATATCTGAAAATGGAACGTTTTTCATATTTTTAGTATTCCTTCATTTGGCAGCAAAACTTGACCTAACTTGGCAAGAAACTATAGCTAGCCTTCCTCCTCCCTGGGAGATTTGTGCTGTTCCCCTGCAGAAATACTAATGTGCTTGACAACGGGACTCTGTCCCAGATTTCACTGGAGTTTTTATAAAATTTATAGTGTATGCACCATGCTACACTTCTCAAACCTGAAAATCTTAGAAACACATCTCACCCTAAGCATTTTGGTTGAGAAATGGGGATCTCTAGTAGAGGGAAATTTTAATCCGCTCTCCCATGAGGCTGAAACGCTATATGTAAGATAGATAATATGATCAGTGCCATTGAGAGTTCAGATGTGACCTAGTAGACATTGATTCCATGACTAAATAGGTGATAAAAAAACACACCATTCTTTTCTTAGTGTTGCAATAAGTTCTATTTGCAATAAGATCCACTAACTCCTTACCTTTCAAAGTCCTTATAATTTTGAAAATGCTGTAATTGGATATTATTTTATCTGATGCTACTTATATGAGATTAACTAGGGATGCTGGACAAGCACTATTCTTAAGTGCTAATGTTCAGCGAGATTAAAGTCATCTATCCCGCTAATAACCGGCAAAACTCCAATTAGACAAGCTGTTCTGATCCCTATGATGATGTGTTTTGTTTGAAAGCAATGGAGAAAAGAGAGATAAGCCTAAAATTTCTGGGATTAAAACGAGTCATTCTCAAGAGTACCAAATCTGAGAGTTTTTCCACAATAAGATATTCTTTGAAAATTAGGGGTGAGAGGTAGAAAAGCAGGGGAACAGAGGAAGATGAGAGTGTTTCAGGGTACATATCTAATTCTGGAGGACACGCAGATATTGACAAACTCAAGACATTGATTTAAAAAAATGGAAGTGCATTATATTTAGTCTAATTAACAGATAAATGAAAATCAAATCTATAATTTCTACTACCAAAAAACCTATTTTCTCACAGGTTAGAAAAAATAATTTTGCATAAAATAAAAATATCATATAAGATGGCAGAAATAAATTGTAACATAACTCTAAAACATGCAATATCTGATTATTTTGCCAGAGGCACTGACCTCTTTTCCCTTAGATTGTCAAATAAAAATAATTGACAATAGCCAACACAACAACAGCCATCCAGTGTGAATGAACAAAATTATACGTTTCTTCTTGTCAGATCAGCAAAAAATCAAATATATTTTTTGGTGTGTCACAGAATTTTAGTAATTAGTTTATGAGTGTCAATAGGTGAAAAATGTTGAAAATTGCTGGGATAAACTAACTGACTCTTAGGATGTTCGAAAATTGATTCAGCAATATTATATCACTTCTGAGATATACATTAGTGACAAAAGACGCAAAAATTGTAAATTCAGTGATGAGAGAAGAAAATTACAAAATAAGAAAACAATGTAAAATAATTGACAATTGTGATGGCACCCAAAATACCACACACAAAAAAAGAATATAAGACAAAAAGTAAATCAAAAGCAACAATGAAAGATAATATAAACTACTAAAAAGAATAACAACTAAAAAAATAACATGTGAAAAAGTCATAATAACCATAAACATGAATGCATTTATCTATACTTGAAATAAAAAATGCATCAACTATCAGTTATGAAAAATAGATTAATGAATAATTATGATTAAGATTTATAAGACAATGCTTTTAGAATCAGATACATAAAGGTAAAAGAATAAGAACCCATCTAAAACTTTTGAACAACATTACTTATAAGCTTAAATTAATAGACACAGATAATTTTACAACAAACAGAATAGATATTTTAAGTACACATGGAACATACACAAAAATCAAGGATTAATTAACTGTCAAAGGAAAAACCTTAATAAATGTCAAAAAAGTCAATATCATACATACATATTATGTCCACAGACCATTTGCAAAATAATTTGAAAGCAATAAAAAAGGTAACTAAAAATGCGCATATCTATAAACTAAAAGACTTATGACTAAATAAAATGGTACTAGAATGGGCAATTAGAAACAGCTTAGAACTAAATGACAATTTAAAAAACTATATACCAATAATTGTGGGACTCAGCTAACAAGGTCCTATATAAAAATTAGAGCTTTAAATGGATTGATGGAAAACAAGAGGAATTAAAAACAAATTACAGAAGAAACAAGAAAAAAAAAGATAACAAGCCCACCCCCCCCCAAGAAAATAACAAAATTAGAGGGAGAAATCAGTGAAATATAAAGAAACACTAACAATTCAAAAAGATAAACAAACCAAAGTTGATTATTTGAAAATACTAAAAATTAGACAAACTTCTTTTAATACTTATTTTTTTAATGTAGGTGGTAGGTGAAAAGATCTATGTAAACAAATTATAGAAAGTTAAAAAAAGAAATATCTACAGATATGAAAGCTTAAAATAATATTTTATGCATCTATATGCCTATCAATTTGGAAATCTAAAAGAAGACATTAGAGAATTTTAGATTTTAAGGCCTTATTAACTCTACTGACGGAGATAAAATCCTGAATAAATGGAAAGTTACACTTTGTTCATTGAAAGACAACATTGGAAAGATGTTAATTCTTCTCAAACATGTTTATTCTGAAGACTTGGGGGAAGTGACTCACTAATTAGATATGAAGACATGTCAAAATAAATAAATAATAAAACAAAACAAAATTCCACAGCTTAGTACTAAAAACAGTTTGGGGCTTAATTATCTCCCACAATCAGGAACATTATTATGCAACTTCTTAAAAAAAGAAGGCTCTCTTTCGCTTTGAGACAGCATGGAGGGACCTGGAGAGTATTATGCTAAGCAAAATAAGCCAGTCAGAGAAAGACAAGTATCACATGATGTCACTCATATTGGAATCTAATGAACAAAATAAACGGATGAACAAAATAGATCCAGAGACATAGAAGCATGCAACAGACTGGTGGATTTCAGGGGAAGAGGGTGGGAAATCGGGAAAAGATTAACCAAAGAATTTATATGTATGTATATGTATAACCCATGGACAGACAATAGTGAGGTGAAGGCCTGGGTAGAGGGCCGGAGTGGGGTAGAGGGGGCCCATGGGGGAAGAAAAGGGGGACATCTATAATACTTTCAACAATAAAGATAAAAAAATTTAAAAAAAGGATAAGGATCTTAGTCCTTTGCTTAAACCGGTGTGACCTAAACCTAGAGAGTAGCTGTATTCCAAACCTTAGATATAATGACAAGCACAAGGTTACAAACAGTAGAAACAGAATAGAAAACAAACAAGCCAAGTTGAGTGTGTTGCATGTTGACTAATTATCACCAGATGAGACCTTGGAAAATGGAGGAGGGTATATAGCAGCATGAGACAGGCTCAGCATGGAGGATGATTTTGAAAGTAAAATTTGCAAAAGCCATGGGAGTCTTGAAATAAGTGAGTCTATTGGGAGCAGAACTTTTGTGCAAACATTTATCACCACACACTTAACAGACTCTTGCAATAGACACAAACCTGACCTGCCTGCCTCTGGCTCCCCTCATGGTGAGATTAATTTTTTTTTATTTGAGCACTGCGTGTCAGAAGAATAAAAATATCTGAGGGTAAAGCTCTTTCACTGTCATCTTCACTTCACAGTCGTTAGCTTTCTCTTGATAAAGAAAAAAAGAAGGAGATAGTATAGTCACTGTTATTTAACAGCAGGGGAGATTTTCTTTAAATCACTATAACAAAAACTTGAGCATGAACCTGTATGCAGGTTGCAGAAAACTGGTCAGCAGAGAAGTTTGCAGATGAAGGAGACACTGCCGATGAAAGGAGATGGGAAAGGATTGGATAAGGAGCAGAGTTAGAGACAGTGCCTTAGGGCAGGAGAGGGAAACTTGCTTTCTGAGTGAAAGTGATATGTTTGTCAAAATATTGGCTAAATTGATTTTTTCCATATCTAATGACAAAATTGTTGCCCTGACAGCTGCAAATTTTATCTCAATCTTGACCAACTTTTCATCCCCAGTGAAGGTTGGACAAGGGTCCTTTGATTGGCATTAATTTCTGAACAAAACCAAAGAAGTCATAAAATTTACACCTGAAGGGCACCTTCAGCTTGGGTTCAATTTTCTCCCAGTATTTATCCTCTGGGTCTTTGAGTCTTCACTGTGGAAGGTAAATAAGAAGACTCTGACAAATCAATATTAGAGATAATGATGTTTTCCTAATTCAAGAATTGCCCTGACCTTGGAATGCATAAAGGAGTACATGAAAGGCACAGTGCTAGTAAGGGAAGAGCATCCACATGTGGTTACAAAAGGGAAGACAGAATTCAATGAAAAGGTAGATCCTGAATAACTCTGCATTAAAATCAACATCCAAATGCAAGCAAAAAACATTGATCTTCATATTAATACCTGCTTCCCAACAAGTAAGTAAAACAACAGAAAACACAACAACAAACCATTATTGGCATAATTTGGTGCTAGAGTAAAATGCTTCCCCAATACAAGCACATGCTTATAACTTAACAACAAACAAACGATGATGCTTCTGTGTTGAGTGCACCTTGTTCTCATGCTCGGTGGTAACGGTCTTTTATGCAAATGAACTAAGGAAACTGTGGAAAGCGAACATCTTTGATAACATCTGCCTGCAAATGTTCAAAAGACTCAGCATTTGAATCCATGTAGCTAAGTACAAATGTTAATGGTTCTGCATTAGATTGGTTAGAGTATTAAGGCAGCCAAGTTTGACACAGAGGCTAATGCGAGAGGCAATCTGTGCTGCATATGCCCCTCTCCCCCCCCCACCCCCAATGATGAATGCTGAAGTGCAGAGACACTTGAAGGAAATCTATTCTTTAGCCAAAATGATGCTGGCAGTTTTAATTTGCTTCTTTGCTTCCAGGCTCAAACACCTGCAAAGTTGATATTTGAAAGAACTGAGAAGCATGGGCTGTCTGGGATCAAAATTACACTAACAGAGTCGCTGGAGCTGAAGGGTAATTTTCCAACAGTTTCCTAAACCGTGGCAGTAGCTCTTTCATAGTTTGTGAGCCATAAGTTGTAGTTAACAGAGCCTTCTTTGCAGTTGTGGAAAGGGTCCATATTTCGTACCCCAAGGACCTTGGCTCTCACCCCGGCACATCACCCATCCGCTGCGGACCATTTACTTTTCATGTCAGGTCGGTTGCCTCCCTTAGGTGCCCCGACTTGGGATCCAACCCAAAACCTAGGTATGTGCCCTGACCAGGAATCAAACCTACAACCCTTCGGTGCACAGGAGGACGCTCCTACCAACTGAGCCATACAGTTGACCATTTACTCCTTTCAGATAGTTTCCCTAGCTATCATGAATGTTTCCTATAGTTCAATTTAAATAACCATATCGATTCCATTGGGAAGATGGACCATAATATAATTACATTAGTTCCAAGCTTAGATATTAAATTCTCTTCCCGTTTTTTAGTACGTATGGATCCTCAGCATGGCAATTATTTTTGCCATCATACATTTGTAAGTTCACACATTCTAAGCATTACCTGAGGTCCCCAAAATCTTGTCTTTACCGCTCTCATAACTTAGAATTTCACAGCCCCTTCCTTGTGGGGGAGAGAAAGGAGAACTTACCCTGCAGCATCTATTGTCCTTTAAGTCACTGCTACACAGACCACCGCCCAGCCATCAGTCATGGCTACAGTGGAGACTGTGGGTAAATAAAACATCCCACACTCGGCTGCCTCTGCACACCTGTAGGCCTGGGGGAGTGTATTTAGCCAGGCAAATTTAACTTTCCTTTTAGCTTAGGGTGTTAAAGCTTTGTTCCCACTTAGGAGAAATTTTATCATGATTCCTTGAGGGAAGTGAGCTAAGTGGGTCAAACCTACTTCCTTGTTTCGCTGGTTACTCTGCGTGATATCCTAGTCCACTGAAGGTCTCAAGGTTTTTCATACGCTATAGGCCTCTCTATGCCAAAAGAAAGCTACTCTACTTCTGTCCGTATTCACAATTTTGAAAACTGCACATCTAATAATAGCAATTTGTACTCATGTTATCTCTCCTTTGTAACTCATTTGCCTCTATTTTATCCTCGAGAAATGAAATAAAGTGATTAGAAAAACAGTATGTTGAAGAAAACAATCTTTCATTCACTTTGGCACATTTTACTTAGATTTAAATATGATTATTAATTCATCTTCATATTCAGCCCTCTTTTTGGTGTGTCCTACACATCAAAATTACATTATTTTCTTTCATTTTGCAGGGGTCTTCATCCCTTCCTTCTGTTGGTGCAAAGTCTGGTACTTTTGAGAAACTGAGAAGTGCTAACTGCCAAGCCAAGCACATCTTTCAGTAGCCTGTGATACCACTCACTTCACAACGAAGTGTATTTCTGATTCTATACTACTTGTATGAAAAGCTACTTGACATTTATTTCACTGTTATTTTAAGAACTTGGTCAACATGTGAGAACTCCTAATTAAGTAAACCAAACTAAGATTTCTGAAAAAGAAGACTACCTCCCAATTTCTGTGTTAATAATTGCTATACGGTGTATTTAACAACTAGTAACAAAAAGGGTGAAGAGTGGAATCCATTGATAATTAAGTAAATTTTCTGTATTCATTAAGCTGGTGCTCACAGCTGTTTTATAACCACTTAATCTGACAAGAAGGAGCACAATGGCTTTATTATACTTCATTCAAAATCTCCATATTAAGTACTGTTTAAATAAATAAGAGTTTAGACTCAGAAAATACCTCATTGTAAAATTCTCAGCCCGGAATTCAACTCCACTCAGAATCAAGAAAAACTTCATCTGATTGCTTAATTAGAATACAGCCAGTAAGAGTTGGAATAAAATATGAGTAAAAGAGGACTTGGTAAACACTCTTTGGCACTTTAACATCTCTATTTATTAGTGAGGATGGGGAGATACTGGTTTTTCCAAATACCCTCAGAGCAGTCGACAACCTTTGGACCTCACGGTACATACTAGTACTATCTGAAGAACTAGTTGACAATCTGTTACATTATGGTTTTTAAGTGTTCATATATGCTGATACATACTAGTACTATCTGAAGAACTAGTTGACAATCTGTTACATTATGGTTTTTAAATGTTCATATATGCTGACCCAGTCATTTGCATTTAGAAATGTATCTTGAAGAAAAAAATAAAGGCAATCAAAAAGATTTACATCTAAGAAGACTTATTTCAATGTTTCCTATGATATTAAAATATTGGGAATAAAATAGAAGACAATTTATATGTTAAAGAATTACAGTATCTTCCTATAAAGATAAACTGTGTAGAATATTTAATGACCAGGGAAAGTAATATCATTACATTTTTTAATAAAGAAGACCTACGAAACAGTTTTTTAGTGTAATATAAAGTTTTAACAACTTTATTGCTTAGTTGTATATCTTAGAAAGAATTCCTGAAATGCTATACTTGAAAATATCATTACTTAACACCAAACAGGTGATTTTTGACATTTTTTATATTTTCAACATTTCAAATGAGCATATATTACTTTGTACTTTTTTTTATAACAATACATATTAATTCCTAAGCATTTTAAGGGGGTTAAAAGAGGTAAACTTTATCTCTGGACCATTTACTTATATACAAAGACACACTAATTAAAAATTAGCATAGTTACTTTTATCAAAAACTCCCTTTCAACAGAGTTTTTAAGGTACTAAAATTATTTTTGACTTCACATGTCTACTTAGGTTGGCTATTTTTATTTTTATATGATCCATTTGTCCAGCAATCTAATCCCCATGCCCCTCACATCATAACTCTGCCAGCAGGTGGTTTTTGGTAAAGGTACAAATAAAGGAAGCTTATGTTGGAGAGATTTTATTTTGTCTGCAACCTTTAGTTGTCAGACTCTGATGTTGCTGTGAATCAGAAACTAAGCTATTAGGCCTGCAGGAGAAAATGCCTTTAACCATCAGGAAGCCTTGCCCTGAGGTCTCGCACTACCAATAGCTGAAGGTTGCCACAAAAGATAGCAAACCCTAATGTGGAATCTTAAAGCCTGATTTACCTTATTCTGCTGCTAGAAGTATGAGGGATGACCACAATATTGTTAGTTTATCAAAAATCGCCACTTCATTTTCATCTCCTTTTCCTCTCCTTTCCCTCCCTGTCTCTATCCTCCATCCTTCTATCTATTGCTCAGAGCTCAGTGTCTTCAGGCACTCTCCTGGCTATGGTCTGCTACTTGGAAAGGAATATATCTTTATGTGTTCCTGTGTTAAATGATATTCTATAAAAATCAGGGAAGTGAGAGGTGTTTGGAGGTCAGCACAATAATTTTTCAACCACAGGACTTCTAAGCTCCCTAATACACGTGAATAGTTAATTTTCAAGAGTGGTGTCGAGACTGAAGACTCCCCTAACTCAATCATCATGAAATCTTTTAATTACAAAATAAATATATCCAGCCCTAGCCAGTTTGGCTCAGTGGATAGAGCATCGGTGTGTGGACTGAAGGGTCCCAGGTTCAATTCTGGCCAAGGGCACATGCCCAGGTTGTGGGCTCAATCCCCAATAGGGGGTGTGCAGGAGGCAGTCAATCAATGAATCTCTCTCATCATTGATGTTTTTATCTCTCTATCCATCTCCCTTCCTCTCTGAAATCAATAATGAAATATATTTAAAAAATAAATAAATAAATAAATAAATAAATAAATCCAGGACTCGTGCTTTTCAAAAGACATTTTAAACAACCCTACCCTAAGTCCAGTAGTATTTCCTTTTAGGTCAAGTTTGAAGATTATGTAAAGGAATGATTTGACCATGATGTATTTTCTTTCATTACCTGGATCAGGTGCAGGGGCAGAGACCTGGGGAAGAAGTGGTCCTTTCCTAAAATTCTCTTCAAATTACACATTGCTGGGTCTTTATCCTAAGGTAAATTCTGGTTCTGATAAACAGAGCACTCTTACTAACCAGTAGGACCCACTCAAGGCTGATAAGCATTTAGCACATTTCTAACCACCTCCAGTGTCCCTGCACTCAGGAATTGTTTCCCTGGATTGCTCCCAGGGAAGTAGTCCCCCCATCTTTTGCATTCTCATCCCACATGTTGCCCATCACTTTCTTCCTTGTTTCATCATTCTCTCTCTCACCCTGTGATTTGAGAGCAGAGTCCTTGACTGACCCACCTCTGTAGCACTCACAGCATCCTGCAAAATGGCTTTTACATCTTTCATTCCTCATAAGTATTGTTGAATGAATAAAATATGAGAAGACATAAAGTTGAGACATTCATGACTCAATGACAACATGAGGGTCAAAATCCTGCTCAATTTTGAGACTCAGCTCAAATGTCACCTGCTGAAGGACAACTTCTCTGACTTCCTTAAAGAAGAGCAAAGCTCTTCTGCTATAATGTCAACCAGAACCTGTAACAGCACTTGTCCCAGGCTGTAATTATTTATTTCATGTGCATCTTCTTCACTAGATCTTGTCCTAGTCACGGTAGTATGCTCAGCATCACACTCACACAGACTGTATAAACTCCATGAGGACAGATAGTGTATCTGTCTTGCTCACATCTGTATCACCAGGTCTCTGAATAGACCCCCTCACACTTGTTGAGTCCTTAATAAACTGAAGACTGAAAATAAAAGGCACAAAAGGCTGACAAGCTATTAAGAGACTGACTCCATGCCCTTGCTTGACTTTCATGTTCCTGAAAGCCTTACTTTGAAAAATGCAAAAGGGAGAAGCTATAAATATTTCTGCTAAGGAAGTTTTTAAACTTTTCTTAATCCAATTAATATAATTAATTAAATGTAATGTCAAATGAAACTTAAAGTACTAACCCAGAAATTTGGGACTTGCTTAGATAAATATCCCCATCATCTTACAAAGAAAAAGTATAATAGGTATGTAAATTTCCATTTCTCATAGAGCTTT
This sequence comes from Eptesicus fuscus, assembly GCF_027574615.1. Taxonomy (NCBI): domain Eukaryota; kingdom Metazoa; phylum Chordata; class Mammalia; order Chiroptera; family Vespertilionidae; genus Eptesicus; species Eptesicus fuscus. The sequence continues at coordinate 33,709,783 of NC_072491.1, read as the reverse complement.
TTAAAATGAGCTTAAGAAATCACTTAAGAAAGTGACATAGGGCTTAAGAAATCACTATAAAATGCAAATAAAGTTACCCAAATCCAGGAAGACTGTTTTTTTTTTTCTGTAACTTTGCCTATATTTGTTTCTAGTAATTTAAGAGATGGATACTTAGGACTGTAGTTTATTTTACTAATGTCTGTAAGTATTTGGTCACTTGCATTTTTTAAAGACTTTATTTTTTTTACAGCAGCAAAATTGAGAGGAAGGTGCAGAGTTCCCATATGTCCCTGCTCCCAGGTATGCATAGCTTCTCCTGTTATCAACATGCCCTATCAGAGTGAGGCATATATTACAATGGATGAACCTAATTTTTCCCTTCTGAACCAAATTCCATCAGCTGATCATTTCTGTTCCTCACTGCCTACCAAGAGATTATCCATAACCTGAGTTAATACCCTGAGTATGTAGTAGGAATTGATGTTTCTGCTCAAAGATGGTGATTTGACATTTAGCAGAAAATGCCCTTCAATGACACTACATTTTTACTTGTATTAAATTGAAATCATTAAAATTTTATCTGATTAAAAAAGTGCCAAAATTAGTTAAATTACTTTTTAAAGTGCCACGACATTTGTTAAACTTTCATACATATAAAATGCTCTATCAAATTAATTAATTTAGGATTATTCCCTTTGGGATGGAGAGGGCAACAAACTACTCTGGTAGGTTAGTGGGCTATGTATGATATCCTCAGTTTGAGACAGATTCACTTCCTGGTTTAGAAGGTACCAAGTCACTAGAGGACACCTCAGGGCTCGGGTGTAATGGAGAGGGCTGAGTGCTGATCAAATATAAAAGCACTGCTTTGGGATCAAGAGAACTGAGGTAGTGTGAAATGCATGGCGACTTTCTAAATGACAAGTCAGGTTCCACGGTACAAAACAGTCTTTGGTTCTTAGACTCGTTACTGCATGCTCAGGTTGAGAGATGAGCCAATGTTTGGAGCAAATGTGAAATCCATGTTCAAAATTCAATTTACATGGCCCAGGCTGAAGGGTTTAAACGGGGATGCATTCTCTCTTCAATAGCGCGTGAATTATTCTGCAGACACACTATTTCCCTTGACACAGCCCTCAAGAAAGATCAAAGACAGCATGAAAAAAGATAATGTGCAATGTTATGACAGACATCAAATGCCATGCTAATGTACAGTTTTTGTCACAGATTAATTTGATGCATAAACCCTTCGGTCACATCAATATCAGAAAGGGTTTCCTGGGTCACAAATCTAAAAGTGTGCTACAGTCCTCTGCTCTAACCTGGAAGCAGTTCGTTAAAATGATTGTCTTGCTGTCAGGAAAGAATTCCCCTATTTCTTGAAGTTCCTCCAAGTGATAAAAGCGCTCGCAGGCTAAGTTCTTCCTTGACTGGAAAGGCAGTGCTCCACTGGGAAATTAAATAAAACCACTTCTTCTGGGATCTCCAGTCTCCGGTGATTCCAGACTTGCAAAGGACCATAATAACATCCCATTTTCCCTTAGTATTTTTACAACATCAGAGACCTTCTTCGTGCATCTCTATGGGTTATTTTGAGCGAATTGGCTATCTTTTATGGACGAGCAAATTGAGCAGACTATAAAGAGAAATGATCAAATTAGGAGCTTTTTGAGGAAAAATCCATGTAGTCAACTGTTTTGTTCTCCATTACTTTCCTATTACTTATTTTATTTCCTTTGTTAAAATGATTCTCTCTTATATACTTAAATATCTAAAGGGTTATGACACGGAATAACTATAAGTCAGCTATAGTTTAATTTGGTGGATACAGTTGTTAGAGCAAGTTAATTAACTTTTTCCTTTTTTATATGCCCTCCTATTGGTTATTCTTCGAGTACCTCAGGCAGATAATTAAGCATTCTCTAAGGCACTTTTACAGTCCTTGTTACCATTGATTGCTAACAAGACTCAGCAGAAAATAAATCACTGTTTTTTTAGGTTATCTGAAAATATTAAAAAAAAAAACTTTCGTTATTTTAAAATACAAGAAAATCAATTGCTATAGCAATAATGTTTTTCAAATACAAACACTGGGTAAGAACAAACACAAAGATGTAACTTGCTTCATTTTGTGATAGTTTAATCTGTCTGTTACAAGAAACTTTCACCTGAAATGATCATTGTTTGTCTACCATTCACCTTTCTGAATTCACAATTTCAAATACAATATTGGTTTACTGTGGGTCATGTATCTTAGTCAATTTAATACAAATCAGTCTGGCGGAGCTCTGGGCAAATAAAAGAACAGGCTCAGAGAGGGAAAATGCTATTAACATGTTTATTTTGAATACAAACTGTATTTTACTAAAAAAGCGGAGATATAAGTGAAAAATCCATTAGGGGCATCTTAGTTCTTCATGTTCTTTTAAAATACATTTAAAGAATTTAGTTTTCTTTTTTTTTTTAAACTCCATTTTAAAGACTACATAAATGATAAATGTCTAGAATTAAAGTAACATAATCAGGAATCACTCTTTGATTCAGACTGTCTTTGAATGTGGCATGAGAAAACTCACCTTGTGGAAAGAAGAATGGTTTCCAAGTAACATTAATATAAAATGCAAAATAACAAACATGTTTGTAAAATATTAAGAATGCTAGTCTCCCTATTTTTCTAACACATCCTTTCTCTTAAATCACATTACTGTGCCATTTCTCAGTAAACCAGCTTCATGAAGCCACTTGAACTCATTTTTCACCCTATGCCTGTGGTGCTTGCCTGTGGTGAAAAAGCTAAAATACTACCTCTTCACGTCTACAAGAACCCCATCAATTATTCAGTATCCACATGGACTTCCATCCCTTCTATGATTCTTTCCCCACAGCCTCTTTCCAAATAGACTTCCCCTCTGTTTGTACTAGCAAAACAAAGAAGGGTGTTTTGATAGTTTATGGGTTATATCAAAATGCCCTTGAGGAATGTACATAAACATCAACAAATGCCTCAACACAAAACTAAGGCGTGAATCACCTGTGATATAAATCACCATTTTCAACTGGTGGGCTGCAAGAGGCACGTTGGTGTGCTGCAAGCATCTTTAAAACATCCAATACCTGACTATTTAGTCAGGGGCACTGACCTCTCTTCTCTTAGATTGTCAAATTAAAAAAAAAAATGACAATAGCCAACACAACAATAGCCTTCCTATGTGAATGAATCAAAATTATACCCAATTTTTGTGCGCAGAATTTTAGTAATTAGTTTATTTGTGCCATGAGATGATGAAGGTTGAAAATTGCTGATATAAATTATAATAAAAAATGAAAGGAGCTGGAAGAGTAGACTCTAGATATAGTTAATATTAGAATACTGTATTGGCTTTTCATGTGTCATCAATCACTATGTTGCAAAATAAAAACATACCTGGCCAACTTGTTCAGCTACATTATGACTGTAGAATTGATGATGACTATGTTGACAATAAAAAATAAAATAAATACCATTTGTTTGGCATTATTATGATCCAGATATTTCTAATAACTCTCTCTGCCTCTCTCCCTCGGGGCAGTGCCCACATGCTTGTGCGCGCGCACACACACACACACACACACACACACACACACACACACATCTACACACACATAGCCTGACAGGCAGAAATAGATAATACTTACAAATAATTCCTAGTTCACAGAGTGATCTGAGTGATTTAGAGATGTTAGATGAAATGCAAGTCAAAATCTGTGGGATGTGAAACACTCGATCCTCACAACTGTGCTTCATATAAACACTACACACCACATGGTTGACTTGACAGGGTTTTGGTAAATCCCCTTGTCAGTCTCCAAATTTCCACTCTGATAATATTTACAAGTCATTAAAGCTAAAATACTACCTGTCTACAACTAGTTCCCTGACATCCCAGCTTTTTCATAGTATCTCTAAGTGAAAGCAGGTCATGTTTCCTACATCATAGCTAAATATTGACTGCTGGCTAAGGTCCTCAGCCAAAACAAACAATCAGAAATATCATGAAATACAGTTCTTACTCAAGAGGATTATTGTACCTGATACAAAGAACAAAAGGTTATAAAACTATGAGTAAGATCACCAACAAACTCACCGCATAAATAGGGACAACAAAAACATGTAAGGGCAGGGGCTAAAGATCTGAATTTGCAAAGGGGGATGGAGACCAGAATCATTTAAAAGAAAAAGGACTACTGTACATATGAAACTTGCTTTTTCATAAACCTAATGGTAACCCCATATAAAACCCCAAAACTGAAACATAAAAAAGAGGGAAAAAGTATGGACTACCACCAAACCAGGAAATACAGTTCTTTTTTAGCCATGTCCACATCCTGTGAAGGCTTTGTAAGACCAGTTAAAGACGTATTTATTGGGCATAATTGAATCCCGTTTGCTGAAAATAACTAGCAGAGTTTAATCTTCTTCATGTTTGTTTGACTGCTCTTATCAAATCTTCAGAGTTCCTGTCATGAACAGCAGAATTGTGCTAATAGTCGTATCACACATTTTGTTAAGAACATGATTATACTCTGGGACAAAGCATCTTAAGAGCAGTAGCACTGCATACTTTTTCTTTACCCTCCCCATTTCTCAAATTAAATGGCAAAATATCTGGAAAATAAATCAAAGCTTCATTTAGAGTACCTTGACAGTGACATGCTGTATTTGCTTCATTGACAATGCAACTTGCTCTACCTAATCAGTATGCAGAAAAGCCTATTAAAACAGAGTAATACATTTAAAAATAAAATTATGCTATAAAACAATATATTCTGAATATGGTCTACATTGAAGTCAGGAAATGTGGGGAAAATGATCAGGAAAATGCAGTGTCTATTTACCCTGAATGGCATTCAGTTGGCTTAATTTTATAAAGTCCCAAATCACATTTGCACATGTAAGTATAAAAGATACTTCCAAGATGTTGCAATATTTATTTCAGGTTTTTGTCATTGCTCATTTACTCAATGACAAACCAATAATTTATTATCTATATTTGATGACACATATACAAATTCCTATTGTGTCTAATATTGATGAAGAAAAGAATAATAAAAAGCAAAAGTACATAATGTTTCCAGTATACATTTCTATCAATAAAACTAGTGTTTCTAAGTTTATTAGAATAAGCAGTTGTAAATTATTAATAATATAAGATAATATACCATCTCCTGTTTTAGCATTTATTTACTAGCACTTAGCAGCTGTGCATCACTGCAGGATGCCCAGGACCAACCCAGAGAGAGTAGGACCTGCATTACCACCATTTGTCCACCATCCAGAACTGTAATGTCAGTGCTGACATGTACACATAAGGAACTGTTGGACATTGAAATTGGGTCTCAAAAGAACTGTTGGCCCAGAAAGAAACTCAATAAAGACTGATTCATTTGCCTGTCACCATAACCATTATTGCTTGTCTCATTTTAGGTTCTTATAAGTGTATTTCTAACTCATCTAGGGGAAATAATGAACAACATAGACTGATGAACAAAAACAGACCCAGAAACAAGGAGGCATGGATCAGACTGTCGGGCCTCAGAGGGAGGGGAGGGGAGGGTGGGGGTAAAGGGGAGAGATCAACCAAAGGACTTGTGTGCAAGCATATGAACCTAACCAGCGGTTAAGGACAACAGGGGGGTGGGGGCATGTGTGGGGAGGGGTGTGGGATGGGAATGGGAGGATGAGGACAAATATGTGATACCTTAATCAATAAAGAAATTTTAAAAAATAAATAAAAATTAATAACAAAAAAAATAAAGTAAGTATACTAAAGTCATAGAAAATGATTCTGATATTCTGGCATATTTTCATTTAATAAAATGTACATTTATTCTGAGATAACTTCAGATTTTATTCCATCAAGACAATAAACAAAGCCAAAACTTCTTAACGTCTTGACTTAAAATGTATACCTAAATTTTCTCCTTTAATGTATTTGGGGACTTTTTAAAAAAAATCAACTTTTAATATTAGCTTTAATTTATTTAGCTCTTATTGACTAAAATGTAATTGGTGGAACACCATTTTAAAATGACCCTTTGGAATTTATTGATCTGTGAATACTCAATATTTGAAAAACACTCATACATTTAAGATTGAGAGATAGCTGTACCCTTGCTCATCAAAGCTGGGTGATAGGAATATTTTAGAACTCTCAGTATAATCAGAAAAGACAGTCAAGAACATTTTTATTTTTTTATATTTTAAATTTTTATATGACCAGTTTTTATTTTATTTTATTGTTTAAGCTATAACAAATAGTAGTACATATGTCTCTTTTTTTTTCCCCTCACTGACCTCCCCCTGGCCTCCCCTACCCGCTGGCACTTGCCCTCATCCTCCCACCCCCAGTGTCTTGTGTCTGTTGGTTGTGCTTATATACATGCATACAAGTCCTTCGGTTGATCTCTTACCTCCCCCAACCCTCCCCTATCTTCCTATTGTAGTTTGACAGTCTGTTCGATGCTTGTTTGCCTCTGTCTATTTTTGTTCAACAGTTTGTAATGTTCTTTATTATCCATAAATGAGTGAGATCATGAGGTATTTATCTTTCACTGACTGGCTTATTTCACTTAGCATAATGCTCTCCAGATCCATCCATGCTGCTGCAAATGGTAAGAATTCCTTCTTTTTTACAGCAGCGTAGTAATCCATTGTGAAGATGTACCACATTTTTCTAATCTATTCATCTGCTGATGGGCATTTAGGATGTTTCCAAATCTTAGCTATTGTAAATTGCGCTGCTATGAACATAGGGGTGCATATATCCTTTCTGATTGGTATATATGACCAGTTTTTAAGAGTAAGAATAGAGGGTCATTCAAAACAACTTTAAATTAAAGAACAAACCAAAGAGTCAAAATATGTCACAAGTGGTCTGGCAGTCACTGGAAACTTTGAGAATAGATCTTGCTAAAATACTCCATCCTCATGTATCCTAGCTGAACATCAACTCTGGAGTAATCAATGAATAGAACAGATAATCCTTAAAAATATGCTAAAATGTATAAGAATATGACATAAAATTTTATAATATTTTAAATATAATGTCAAATAGATAAATTACTTATAAAATTTGTAAAGAAAAATAATTATTTTAAACAATAAAACTCAGATTGGGTATTTCTCAGAATTTTCAAAAAAACAAAAACTTCAATAGATATAGAATTACAAGTGAAAATTAAAATTTAAAAAAATCCTAAAATTAAATATTGATAATTTGGGGAATGAGAAACTATGTATAAAAGCAATAAAATGTTATTATAGGTGCTTGACCACATGTTATTACAGGTACTTAACCTGTAAAATGCCAATAAATAAAAAAAATTATAAAATACTTGAATCTGGTAGATAATAATTAATAAAGCCTTTAACAAAAACTCATAAAAAAGAATCCCTCCAAGCTGGTGTGGTTCGGTGATTGAGCATTGACCAGGAGGTCATAGTTTGATTCCCAGGCAGGGCACACGCCCAAGTTTCAGGCTCAACCCATACACAGTTTGGGGCATGCAGGAGGCAGCCTATTGATGATTCTTTCTCATCTCATATTCTTTGATGTTTCTATCTCTCTCTCCCTCTCTTATCCTCTCTGAAATTACATATATATGAAACAAAACCTGTGGGGAAATTAGCCAAGGGCACTAATGTGTATTTCAAAGAAGAAACGATATAAATGCGTGAAAAAATGTCAACCACAGCAGTAATCAAACACATTGCAAATGTATGATTCCCTGTATGGCAGAGTGAGATAGACCTTTTCCCCATACTGTTCCTACTTTTACAGCTGGGTCTGGAATGGGCCAGAATAAACACTGTATCTTCCAAATTCTCCAACAATTAGATCTGGCCAGGTGACTAAGTTCTGATTAGTGGGATAGGTGCAGAAGTTTTATAAGCAAATTCCTCATTGTGCCCTTAATAGGAAAGGGAGCTCTGCCTCTTCTCTCCACTTGCCTCTATTATGCTGTGTGGAGCACAGTGGTCATGGTGATGTGCTATATTAAACCAAGTATACCCTCTTACTGTGCAGGGGAAGGAGTCACCAGTTCAGCTATGTGAGTTGTACATGCACAACTCCAGAAGTTGCTATTAACAATATGTGCACAAATATATTTATTGGCTCTGGGTAGATGCATAAATTTGCACCAGCTTTAAAAATATATCTTGAAAATGTTTATCAAGAGTCTTAGGAGACTCTGCTTCCACTGCAGAAATCTATTGTGTTGAATAATGTGACAAATATCTAGAGCTATGTTCAAAATCTTGTGTTCAAAGTTTATTACATATATAAAAATGATAATCAAAATATCTAAAAAATTATAAACTATGGTACATAAATTTTATAGACCACAATGTAGCTACTTCACTTTATATTTTTGAAAACTATTATCAGGTAATAAATTCAATGCAATGTTAAGTTAATTACAAAAAAGAAAAGAACTCATATACACCATGATTCCCATCTTCTTGGAGGTAGAAAAAGGCGCGCACACACACATAGATAGATAGATAGATAGATAGATAGATGATAGATATGCATAGAAAAAAGAATGAATGTATGAAAAATTAATATATTTATCTCTGAGTGGTGATACTATAGGTCCTTTTTGTTCTTTCTCTATTAATGTCTCCTATTATTTCTTTTATAATAGTGTAATCACGTACTATTTTGAAAATCAGTAAAAGTTAAATATTTAAAAACCTTCTTTCCAGTAGAATCCTACATAAAAATGGTTGCAAAATTTTCATCTATAAATGTTTAGTTTATAATAAACTTTCTAACTTAGTCAATGATATTGTCTGAATATTTATATGCCCCCAAATTCATATGTTGAAATCGTAACACCAAGCTGCTAATATTAAAAGGTGGGACTTTTGGTGGTGCTTAGGTTATGAGAGTAGAGCCCTTATGAATGGGCTTAGGGTTTTTATAAGAGACCCCAGAGAGGTCTCTAGCCCCTTCAAGTATGTGAGGTACAGAGAAAACCATCCATGAAACAGGAAGTGAACTTTCAACAGAAAACAAACCTTACAGGCACCTTAATCTTGGGATTCAGCCTCCAGAAATGTGAGAAGTAAATTTTCTGTTGGTTAAAAACTACCCAGTTGGTGGTATCTTTGTTATAGTAGCCTAAATGGAATGACAGTCAGTGATTATAGCATTAGCAATGTGGTTAACTAAATAATAATAAAGAAAAATGTACCTAATTCACAACTAAAAATAATTAAAACATCACTCAAAATTTACTATAAATTAATATTTTCATTAAAATATTTCCCAGAAAAATACATAAGGAACAGTAAAATTGTCCATTTTAATTTATTTGCATGATCTCAAACAAATTTGAGAAAAACACATTCCTCTTGCCAGATGTAGAATTAGAGACAGAAATAAATAGAGGAAGAAGAAAATTCTTAAATACTTATTGGGCTTAAAAGTCTTTGTCTAAATCAGTGGAAAATTTTAAATCTAAATTCAAATGGTAACTCAATGCATATAAATATGATATTGTTGAATAAATGCTTTAACATTATAATTAAAGGTTCTAGAAAAGTTTACAACCCAGAAATTAGAGAGCAATAGCTTTAGACTATAGGTTAATATTATTTTAATGTAAGAGTAAATACATTAATAAATAAATAAACATTTTATTTGGGAAAGAAAGATTTTGCTTTATACCTTATATCAGGAGCAACTTAGAATCTTATTTCCCAGAATCTTATTTTCCCATGTTTGGAAAACAAATCTTGGGCATCATATAAATTTTATGTTTTTCTTAAATTTAGCTATGGTCCATCTTAAGAGCTCACAGACATGGTTCATATGTTACGGCAGACACTAATTCTTTTTTTTATATATATATATATTTTTTTTATTGATTTTTTACAGAGAGGAAGGGAGAGGGATAGAGAGTCAGAAACATCGATGAGAGAGAAACATTGATCAGCTGCCTCCCGCACACTCCCCACTGGGTATGTGCCCGAAACCAAGGTACATGCCCTTGACTGGAATCGAACCTGGGACCCTTGAGTCCGCAGGCCAACGCTCTATCCACTGAGACAAACCAGTTAGGGCCAGACACTAATTCTTAGTGAGGTGCAGCCTTCTCCATTTTATGATGTTGAAAATATATTCCATGAAATTATTTACATGCCTTAAATATTAGTTGCCCATATCAGGCCAACAAGCATTTATTGTTTACCTTATATGTACTCAGTCATGTATTAGGCATTGAGGATAGAAACTAAATGTAAGGCATGAATGATTTTCTTAAGAAAGACTTTGAAACAATATTTTATTAAACATTTGTGGTGACTATGATAAATTATCCTTGTTTATATTGTAGTGAGCAATATTGATCAAATAACTTATTGGAGAAAGGAGACTCATAAATTTCAAACAATTGGATACTGGTTCAAAATAATTTACAGTCAAGTGATAACTTGCATGGTATAAATTACTAACCCTCTATTTTGTTAAGAGAAGAGAGAAATTAGTGAGCTTATGGAAGAAAAAAAGACTCATCAAGAACACTTGAATTTCTACTATAAACATGAGCAAGACTAAGCTAGGGGGAAAAGGATGGAGGTTACAGGTAAGAAAAGCAGAAAAGAAATGGTATAGAGACAGGGGTGGCCAGGTTATGTGGAAGGAAGATAAACTTGGGTGCCCTATAATTTAGAATAATGGAAGAAAGAGTTGTAATAACAGTGAAATATGTTTTAGCCAAATATATATTAGTAATCAAATCTTTATTATTATTTTACAACTAGGAGGGAATATGCAAATGTGGCCTAGAAACAGCCACGAGGTAATTAACCTGAGGTGGGAAAAATCAGTAGATAACCTGACCAGAGAAATGAGACAGACTTAGAGAAATAACTGAGACCATAACAGAAATGTGTAGCATCTGCAAGAAAAAAGTAAAGCCAGATCTAAGATTTGGGAATAGCTTTAGGGAAGAGGGGAAAGAATGGTTGGGCGATTCTTATGCTTTTGTGACCAAACAAAGATTCTTAATTGTAGCAGTCAGGCTGGAAGATGGCCCTCAAAGATCCCAGGCCCCTGGGATTGACACTTTTGTGTAAATTCTCCAAGGGGTTCTTAAAGCAAGTCACATGAAATTGAAACACTGTGCACCGTGACCTACAATATTCCACAGATCTGTCCCCTCCCACTCTCAGTTCTCATAACCTAGCATTCCACATTTTGGTCACTCTGCTCCGGCCTCAGTGGCTTGCTTCCATCCTTTGACTATGTGTAGCTCATGTGACTGGACTTTGCACATGTTGTTGCTGTTTACTGGAATGTTCTGTCTTCAGAGCATCACATGGCTATCTCCTTTACATTATCAGCTCAAATTAAAGCCTATGAGAATCTTATCCCCTTCTCGACTTATCTTCTGGACGGTATGTATTACTTTCTGAAAATATCTTACATCTTGACTGTCTATCTTCCTTACCACGTCCATTAGGGAGGGACTTTAATTTAACTACTGTATTGTCCATGCCTACAGCAATGCGTTTTATATTGATGCTCAATATATAATTGCTGAATGAGATAGTAAATGAGTGAGTGAATAACTAATACAGGCTAGTAATCGTGTTAGCAGCTGGGAATTCTGGAGTAAATAAGATATAATATTTGACCTCAAATCTCAGGATCTACTTATTTTCTCCCTAAGGGAGTAAAGTGTAAACTGAACTGTGTGGAGCAGACAGGCGTCAGACAGGTGGCGAGTGTGGAAAAAAAAGTTTGCCAAGAAGATGGACTACGAGACACCTAGGCCCAGACTGAAGGGGAGATGAGCCTGTGGAAGGCACTGGAGGAGAAGCAATGGCATGGCTGTTCTGGGACAGAGTTGAGGCTGGAGGGTAGATCACTGGCCATACAACTCTTGTTAAGAGCATAGACTTTTATCATAAAGAAATGGAGAGTTCTAGATAGGTTTTAAATAGAAAAGTGATGAAGATTGGAACCTAAATCCATCCAGCTACAACTAAGCTATATTTTAATAATAATAATAATAATAATAATAATAATAATAAATAAATCTCACGGGTTGGTGCTATGGGTTAGGGTAGGGAGGGTTAGTGGTAAATGGCAGATTCCTACGAATGTGCAAAATGGTATGTTCGAGACTCACAGTAATATCACTCTTCTAAATGAATATCATGACTTAATGCTAGTGAGAGAGGTGAGTGGCGAGTCCAATGATGATCATTCTTTACATTCTATATCTCCACATACATATTTTAACTTATTTTCACAAAACACAGAAGCACATTTTTTTGCTAATAAAACTATTTCAGTTATGAATTAGTCCCAATTGTTATATTTTGCCTCTAGTGAAAAGGCCCAGTATTATTTTTCCCTTTTTATTCAGGGGGACTATAACTCAGACATGCTAAATTGTGTGTCAGGAGAGAACACTGGCATGATTCTGTCAGACCACTCACTCCCTCAAGACAGAGTTTTCAGGAGTTATAGTTTACTCTTGGATATTTTTGCTTCGTTTAGAATATTTTTTTACTTTATCTTCTCTTTGCATAAAATACATATTTCTCTGAAACGAACATTTGAGACTACAAATGTATAATGCTTATTCATTCCCTTTTTTCCTGACTCTTTTAAAGACACTCATGGAAATCTTACCATATACAAAGTGTTGTGGTCATAGGCATATCAAGCAGGGAGATCATGATTATTTCAAAATAAAATAAAAACTAAAACTTGAGAATCTGTAAACAATTGATCCAGATAACTCGAATTTTTGAGGCAAGTGTTTATAATCACGCTTGTCCAGGTTTACAAGTATATGAATTGGGTAATTTGATACTCCATGTTTAGTTTTGTAAACCAAGATTTACTGAGCTATAATGTGTGTGTATGTTAGGGAACAAAAGCACCTGTAAGCTCATCATTGTAGCCAGCAGCTGGCCTGTAACCTCAGCACTTTGCCCAATGCCTGGCATGTAGTAGGCACTGATTGAATATTTGCTGAATAGAATAGAGGGGGATATAATTGACATTTAGCTGCTAGACTTTACTATTTGTAATTTATTTAAATATTTATTAAATTTATTGTTGCAAACGGGTTCCATATTAAAGATATCCACATACTAGTGAGCAATGTGCAATACAGACAAAATCAACTTTTGTGTCCTTGTCCCTTTGCAACTGTGTCATATTCAGGTGGTGTTTATCTCACCTGTAACTGTGATTCCCCAATGACCAGCTTTTGAAAAGCAATAATGTTCTTGTTTGTATGTGAATAATTTATTCACATTTGTCCCACCCACTAATTGTACTGACATAGAAATCTGGCATAATGTCAGGCATATTGTTATTAATATTAAAGTAATGTAAAACTAGGGCAGAAGTCTATTTTGCATTAATAAAAGTCCTTATCAATGCAAACTATTTTCACATTACCAAAATTAGCAATGCAGAAATGCAAATCTGGTTCCCCAAGGATTCAAGATCTTGCCTTCACTCCAATGCAGGTACCATTTCTGGGACTCCTGTAAAACTTTTGTTGAATATACTGACCTAGCAGATTTGTAAACTTTGAGTAATCATTCTATTTCTGTCTTAGCAACTGTGAAAATTAATAAAATCACACTCAAAAATTGAGAAAATATCTATAATTTTTTCTTCGTTTACTTCCCTCAATTATTGAAAAAGAAATAACCATCTGGAAGCTATATTTACAAAGATAATATCATAGGGTTATTAAAAAGAGAGTAACCAAAGTAACTCAATATTAAGATTTATTATTGTACTTCACAAAGGGCTTTAGATAAATAATGAAATGTGGATTCTGGTACAACACTCAGGGTACATGTGTAAAAGAAATTAGTATAGATAGAAATATGTGCTTATATTAATCAATCTATACTCTTGAAATATTTTGAATTTGTGCAAATAACTATAGTTTAGATCCTCCTCTTTTTCTAATGTGAAAGCAAAGTATCTCACCTTTAATAATCCTATGGTATTTTTTCTCATATACCTTTCTTTACACAAGGAGCAGTGGACTAGCATGGCAAGTATTTACAATCAAGACAACATAAAGCCAGGTTTACTACAGTTGTTTAGTTAATGTTTTTGTTGGCTCATAACCTGATCTTGTCAGAATATTTAACTTGTTTTGTGTCTGCATGCAATTTATGCCACGTGGGTATGCTACTCTCCTTATCTTTATGTCTACCCTCCCTGTCATTTCCCTCATTTACTAAATGAAGGCTCTACTACTCTCCACCCAAGTCCTGCCATTGAGATAGGGTATTGGCGAAGGGGCTATAACCAATAAGGGCTACAGGGACAGTCAAGGAGGAAGTAAGACCAACCCCAATAGATGAATAGCTTAGAACTGGCAGAAGACCAGTTGGATCCAACACAGTGACTAATTTCACCTTGCCATAAGCCCTAGTCTCCTTATAGCTCATTGTAATATATTAGCACGCTAAACAGCACACCCCTCATCCCCATGATTGGAAACTGAAAGCCCATATAAGGACACAGACTGGTGAGGGTGCTCTCCCTAGAAGTCTCCACCCCCGCATCACCATCACTTAGGTGACTTCAGTACCTGAGGAATGGCTTACATGACATGTTGGTTCTAGGGACCATCGCCCGACTGACCTCTCGACCTCCTTCTCCACTCTGGGCCCCTCCCATGGTAACAGCAGATGGGAAGCCCACAGCTCTGCTGATTCTGTCCCCACGAACTCATGCTCTACATCATTAAGTGGGCTCCATTGTCCTCTGGCTCTCCTTTACATCACTTTCTCCACATGCCTACAGCTAGTACTCTCAGTCACTCTCCACAGAAGAGCTAATTTATAGAAAATATCATATCCACCATACAGGAACTCTCTGGACTGCCAAGCCTTAATTATGACCCACTTTTTCCCTTCACTCCTGAATGAACAAAAGGAATCTTGCTCCTTTCACCTGAGACTAATCTGCTTGGGGTTCCATCCCCTCCACTGAGAAATCAAAATAAAAGATAATAAAGAAGACAGCATGGTACTAGTAACAGCTCATTCCGCTCACTGTGAACATGCTTCAGTTTTATTTCTCCAAGGCACCATGACCAAACTATTGCTTAGGTGAAATCTAAGAATCTGAAAATGATCTCCCCATTGAACCCTGTGATATACTAGTATTTGCTCTTACTGCCACCATTCCCAACTTGCAGCCAATTAATGACTCTCACACACTCTCAGCACTGTCATGCCCTGATATCAGCGATTCAACAGTTCACATGAAATCTGCTGTGCGTTTGGAAGGGCAGTGATCTTGTGGAACTGTGAGAGCCCTGGCCTCAAACATTGCTTGCTTATGTTGTGGTTTAGATTTGCCCTTTGTTTACTCAATTTCCATGTTTACACATGAAAATTATTGAGAAGGATGGAATGCCAGTTCAATTTGCATCCATCTCTACAAATTGAGGTGTCCGTCCAACTTGGCAACTAATGTCTGTTTCTTATAGCTTTCTAGGTTATGTGTTTCCCGCACACGTTCCTTTTGTTTCCATCACTGTCTTCCTGTTTGCCTTTCTCCCTGCCTTTGCCACAGCCGCAATGAGACAGGTGACCCGAAGGATGCTGGCAGACACCCCATAACCAACTAAAGAGTAATGATAGGACTGTAAACCAGGATCTGTAGATGCACATTCTAACTACAGGTAACTGAGAGCTGGTTTTATGTAAAAATTTATCACCTATTTGCCAAGGACTGAGGGACAGGTGGTATGATCTAGTGGATGGAGAACTAATTGGGAGTCAAGAGACCCTGATTCCATTTTGAGTTCCATTACAGCCATGCTCTGTGACTCAGAACGATTCACCATCTCACTCTATTTCAATTGTCCTCCCTGTAAAATGGAGATACTACTTACCACTTACAACCCCCCACAGAATTTGAAGATCTAATTGAGTTATTGCTGTAGAGTAGTTTGCACTCCTCAGGAAAAAGAAGTCCATACTTCAAGTTGAAAATACTTTAATTTAAACAAAATAAACAACTCCAATACTATATTATCATTCTGCACAACAACAAAGTGTGAATTTTAGAAGCAGCTGGGGCTTTTCCTTTTTTTTTTTTTCAAGGAAATCGGTAATTCAAGGCACAGATGGGATGATAAAGTTTATTTTTTATTCTAATTAAATATCAGAATGGTAGTAGCAAGGCTCAGGATTTTTAGAGCACGAAGGCCAATGGCATCCCTGTGAAACTATAAAATTTTAAAGATCTGTGAAGGACACCACTGGTAACAGAAATGTCATTTCTGAGCTGAGAGCTATAAAATGATTCCTCTAAAATATCCAAAATATCCCACTACCCACAATATTTAGTGGACATCTGCTGTGCATCCCATCAGATGTCAAAAACTGTCACTGCCTGTTCACAGCTCCATCCTCTCCCCCAAAAGGAAAAATGAGGCTAAATCAGTTTAAGCATCACAGTCACTCAGCACAGCAAATGCCAAAGGAAGTCACTGTACCCTGTCCAGGGGACAGTCACGTTCAGAAGGTTCTCTGAAGTGGTAGATGGGGGGATTTCCTAATGGTAATCAATACAGGAAAAGCCACAGGGGCAAAGGAAATGAGGGTCTTGCTATGGGAGGAAAGTGCAAACGAATTTGGCTTAGTTTCCTGCAGAATAGACAGGGTAGGTAGGGCTAACATAGAAGATTAGATAGTAGAAATCACAAGGAACATTTAGTAGAAATCAGCTTCATCTATAGTGATATTATTTCATACTCTCTGTGTAAGTGTGTGTGTTAGTTGATCAATTGAAAATGCTTGCATTCTAAATACGGAGAGTGCCATGAAATCAGAGGCGCTGAGACTTCATTCAGATACATCACTTACTGCCTCCGGTGTCTTCAGGCTCTTCATCCAAAATGGAGGCCACAGTGAGAGCCAATAGGATTTTAACTATATCATGCTGTCTTAGCATGTTATCCATTCTAATACCACTGTATACGTTAATAATGCTCGTAACTTGTTCCCCATCACCACGTTAGGTTGGAAAGCAAGAAGCAACATTCTGTAGACGTGTTCATCCATTAATATTTGTATTATTGATATTTATCATTTATTCAAAAATTAGACATAAATCAAGTTATTGACTTAACATCTCACATTGATAGGGTAGAATAATCAGAAGCTAAAATTCCTTATAAGGAGAGATTATGTCCTTTACATTTTCGTTTTTGTTTTGTTTTTGCCTGACAGTAACCTTTCCAGACACCGCAGGGATCATCACAGCTACTGTGTATCAGTGACAGTACTTTATTAGGAGCTTTCTGTTTAATTTTTTTAATTAAAAAAATCCTATTAGATGGGTATTATTACAACTACCTTACAGATGAGTAAACTGAGATTTGGAGTGAGTAATAAGCAAGTTATCTGACTCTATGCAATTTTAAAATATATATATTTTATTGCTTTTTTACAGAGAGGAAGGGAGAGAGATAGTTAGAAACAGCGATGAGAGAGAAACATTAATCAGCTGCCTCCTGCACACTCCCCACTGGGGATATGCCTGCAACCAAGGTACATGCCCTTGACCGGAATCGAACCTGGGACCTTTCAGTCCGCAGGCCGACGCTCTATCCACTGAGCCAAACCAGTTAGAGCTCTATGCAACTTTTGATATGACTTTGTCACATGTCCTTTCAAAAAGTGGAGTCTATTTCTCTGTACCTGTACCTGGAGCTTGGCCAAGTGACTTTCTTTGGTCCACAGAATTATAGCAAATTAGATGTCAACAAAGGATGGAAAAAATGGTTAATCAAGCCAGAGAAAGGAAGTCCCAGTGCATAAGCATTACGTGGAACATTGAGGCCTCCGTGTGAACAAGCCCACGCCAGTGCCGGAGAGTAATGTGGAAGAGAACTGAGGCTCACTGGCCAAGCGCTGGTAACTGCCAGCCCTAGCACAAGGCCATCCTGGACTATCGCATGGATAAACAAACTACAGGAAATGTACAAAAGTATTTCATCCATGTTGATACATGTGAATGCGTGTCAGTCTCAAACACAGTATGTTAAGTGAAAGAAGCCAGATGAAAAATACTATAGAGTCCATTTACATTCCATTCTAGAAAAGGGTTGAGAGACAGAGAACATATCAGTTGTTGATGGATGTTAAGGGTAGGAAAAGTTTTGACCACAAAGGGACCAAGCAAGGGAATTTTGGGGGATAATGGAACTATCCTATATATTCACTGTGGTTGCAACAGTATGACACTACACATTTGTCAAAATTTACAGAACTGTACCAAAAGAGAATTTTATTGATGTACACTGAAACAAAATTTTAAAAATACTCCCTCTTCCTCCCTGTTAACTTAGAATTGTGCAGAATTGATGGAGTTAAAGTTAGAAGGACCTGCATTGTTTAGATGCTGGATCTGCACTTTACTACGTGAGTGGTTTCAGTAAATTTCATAATGTCTCTGAGCCCCAGTTTGTAACATGTAAATGGAAATAATAATACCCACCTTAGGCTTCCATCTTTCATCTATGAAATGAGGCAGTAATACTCTCTAGAGGTATGGCTGAGAGTCAAATGAGATAATGTCTGTAGAGGGCCTGGCACAAAGTAAGTACCCAATAAAGGGAAATGATGATGGTGAGATGCTCATGCTGATGATAACGATAATGATGATGAAAATAATGATCTCCATTAGAGGAGCACGATTTGGGGAGAATTTATGCCTCTAGCAAACTAGTAGGATTCTCAGAGTTCTGATTCTAAATACAAATTGTGTTGTATATCCTCATAAAAGACCCTGTATCCCGTGGAGACTCAGCAGATATACTGGTAGAACAGGCACCTACTATATACAAAACACTGTCAAGCAGGTATTCCATATAGTAACTACTTCTATAATCTCTAAAATTCTCTTGCAACAACTACAATGATATCTTATAGATCTCTAACTTACCTGTATCCTTGATGTAGGAGGTCCCCCTGTAACCCTACTTGTTACCTCTGAGGACATACTTTTGGATCTTTAGTCTCTGAGCCTTAAAGCTTTGTGGAGTTCCAGAGTCTTTGTATCTCTGATTATGACTTTTTAGTAAAAGCTATTTGTTTCATTTTGGTTCCCTTGCCTACATCAAATCCTTAGAATCAAGCAAATTATCTAGAGTCACCAAATCTTTGGATGATCAATAATAAAAATACTAAGCATGGTCTGAGTCACCCCTGAATGCAGTATAGTCCCAAGAGACAGAGGACAGTGCTTCAATGGTGAGGGCAAGAAGGGGTCTCCAGCTCCCATGTCCTCCCTAACAATATCAATTCTTAGCTTAGAATTGATGAATTTTAATCAGGAATTAGAAGAGGGAAAGGTCAATCTGCACATGCAGATAGCTAAAAATTCCATGAAAATATTCATGTCTTAGGGAGAACTCACGAATACTGGTATCCTATATAATAAAAAGGTAATATGCAAATTGACTCTCATGCCCTCGCACAAGATGGCCACCCCCATGTGGTCAAAGATGGCCACCACAAGATGGCCCAAAGGGGAGGGTAGCTGTGGGCGATCAGGCCAGCAGGGGAGGGCAGTTGGAGGCAATCAGGCTGGCAGGGGAGCAGTTAGGCATCAATCAGGCTGGCACGGGAGTGGTTAGGGGGTGATCAGGCTGGCAGGCAGGTGAGCAGTTGGGAGCCAGCAGTCTCAGATTGTGAGATGGATGTCCGACTGCCAGTTTAGGCCCGATCCCTGTGGGGTCCCAGATTGGAGAGGGTGCAGGCTGGGCTGAGGGACACCCCCCCAGTGCACGAATTTCGTGCACCAGGCCTCTAGTGTGTGTGTGTGTGTGTGTGTGTGTGTGTGTGTGTGTATATATATATATATATATATATATATATATATTCATTTATATTAACTATATTTGAAAGAGCACTAATCTAGGAGTCAGGAGAACTGGGCTCTCCTCCTCATGACAGATCAAAGTCTGCATTCCATCTAGAAGAGTCCTAGATTGGAGTGAGTCCATATAATTCAACTATTTATATAACTGGCCATTTTACCTACTTTGGGGAAGGCATAGGGAAACAATGTACCTTTATATTGGAAAACAACACTCTTTTCCTTGCTCTATTTAATTTATAAAGATTTTAAAATACAAATAAAGCACCATCCTAGTCAAACAGCACTTTCTAAATCTAAAGGATTCAGTGTTTGATTCCTGGGGGTAGAGAAGGAAATAGTAAAAGAACATTATTGTATAACGCGGTCTCATGCATTCTTGAAGTTTTAGGTAAAGAGTAAAATTTTGCTTGAATTTGATTGGTAAGATAAAATGTCTTGGTGAATGGGGAAAAACTGATTCTCAGTATGCTTAAAGGTTTTCATACAAAGAAAGAGTAGGTAAAACATTTTAACCACAGGAAAAATTGTCAACACCAAGGGGAAGAAAAAGCAAACTAATTAAAGTTCTAAATATTCAGAAATAATAAAGGGTCTTGCAAAGTATGGAAATAGTACTTTATTCACCTTTATGATTCTAGAAAATGTAATATGAAATAAAGCATGGTTAATTTATGTCTTTAATTGCTACACCAAGCAATTGATATTTTAAAAAACAGGGATACTCAAGAGTAGATCACACTGTGTTTTTTTTCAATAGGCCCCATAAGAAGTAAATTATAAAGTTCCCACTTGTGCCTCAGAGGAAAAAGAAAAATCCATTCCCATTTGCTCTTTATTGGCATAATAGTTCTGCAGAACAGCTTACAACCGAGCTTATGTTTCACACATGCACATTTGATTGAGCGCACCTGTTGTGATCTGCGTTAAGTGCCCACATTCTCAGTAGCAGCTGTAGATTGCCAAAACCACGGCTTTCCTAATGTTTTAAAATAATTGAGGGAGCTTTTCCTTTGTTTTGCTCTCACTTTATCTCACTCGAATATCAAACAGAATTTACCCAAGTTTGGAAATTCAGGGGTTGATAATGAAAGTGCACTTATCACACAGAATTTTAGACTGCTTCCCCTACCCATTTCTTGTAATAGGTTTTCCCAGAACTAGCAACAGGAGCTGCTCAGCCCCGCTCACTGTCACCTTTGCCCAAGCCCCGACACAGACAGGTGCTCAGAAGCTGGGGTTGGGAGGGCCTTGGTGCTTGAGACTAGTGCTTGTCTGATAAGCCAGAGGATGGTGACATCCCTAGAATGTTCTATCCCATATTCCCATTGTCATCTGATAAGAGAAAGAGGAAAAGCTCATTATTCAAAGTGGTAACCAAGAGCAACAGAAACAACTAGACATAGGGCAAAAGAGAAAGTCTAGAAGTTCAAGTGTTCACGTTGGTTATCCCATTTTAGCCTGAGTGAGGTCAATTATCTTTTGAAAGTGCAAAGTATCTATTCATTTTAAATGTTCTCTTGACACCCTAGCTCCTATTAAAGGCTATGTTGTCTAGTTTTCATTTTTCAGGCAAAAGTCTACCTATCTTTTCAAACAAAAACATCTTATCATGTTTTTAAACCATGTTAACAGGCTAATTAACAAACTCCTTTACCAATCCATTTTTCTATTTAACAACCTTATCTGTGAAGGCATTTTTTTTCCTAAATATAGTCAATTGCCTCAGACAATGAGATGTAATGGCAGGGAGCTCTATACAGACTCAAGTCCTAGCAATATGGACTAAGTTAACTGGTGAGCCCTGCCTGCATCTCATTACCCTCATATGTAATATGGGAATATCCACTGGAAAGTATAATCCACGTAAGAGTTCCTAGTGGAGAACATGTGCCAAAAGAAATACAGGTTATTTCTACCTCTGATACAGGCAGAGTCCATTGCTTTATATTTTCTTCACCATAAAGGGAGTGATACAGAATAGCACCTTCTCGTCCTCGTTGGACTTGAAAATGTTGCCATTTTCAGCCTCTCCTTTCTGATCCTTTATATTCCATATGTATGTGCATATGGAATTAAAAATTAAAAATTAAAACACAACATGCTAAATAATTGAACACAAATTTTAAAGGAAACAGGTTACTCTGAAAACGGTTCTGAGATACAAATCATTTAAAAGAAAAATAAGTCTTCAATGCATTTTCAAAGTCTAAAGAAGAGAATTTAGAAGGTTCATTTTGAAGGAAGAATAAGGAGTAGATGAAAATGGTGTATATTTGTGTACGAAACTAAGCATTTGTGTGCAAGGGGGTGGTATGAGAGACAGAAACAGACAGGCACAGAGAATTTTTTTAAAAAAAGAAGTGAGCATGTTTTCAGCAATCAACATTTTTCCACAGTAGAAATGAAAATTCTGTCCTAATTAAATGCTAATTAGGTAGTAAAATGTGGTTTTATTCTACTGTTAATTTTCCATTACATTAACCTTCTCATCAAAACTTATGTTTATATACAAAAGTTTTCTAATGATAAAACTTCATGAAAAAAGTTTAGAATGCTTTATCTACATAAAATGTAGGTCTTCCTACAGGGTTATTATTTTGTGTTCTATAAAGAAAAACATATGTACATAAAATAATTAAGTATAAAAATAGCTATGTGACTTGAGTATCTTCCATAAAGATACCAGTCTAGATAAGAGAATAGAATTAGATATAAATTTACCAATATCTAGAGAAAAATGTTGTATATTTTCTATTTAAATTATCCTAGAACCTCATCAACAATGCCCCTTTACTTAAAGAATAAAGTCTAAACATATTAGCATTTAAAAGCATCACAATATGATCCATTTTACCCTCCCCTATATAATTGCCTGCGGGCTTCTGAAGAATAAAGAATTTTAGTCATATTCCTATTCCTGACTGGCAGGGGCTTGGTTCATGGTTGGTACTAAGTAAGTATGTCCAGAGCCACGCAGGTCACACAGGTTTATTCACTGTTTTCCAGTATGACTTGTGAATTTCCTCTCAACATCTATGCTCCAAAGATTTTGCCAACCTTTTTCTCTGCCCATTTCAATTCAATCTGTTTTTACAAATATATATATATTATTGAAGGGAGAAGGAGAGAGATATAGAAACATCAATGATGAGAATCATCAATCGGCTGCCTCCTGCATGCCCTGCACTGGCGATCGAGGCCACAACCAGGGCACGTGCCCTGATCAGGAATCGAACCGTGACCTCCTGGTTCCTAAGTCAACGCTCAACCACTGAGCCACACCAGCTGGGCCAACCTGTTTTTAAGGATGGACTCAAATACCAGCTCCCTCACAAAGCTGACCATCTGAAGCTCTTCTAGCCATTCCCTGCCTGCACCGACTCCTCAGGAAGGAAATGTCACAACCTGAGTTAGCGATGCAACACGACAGTGCAGGGAATGTCAGGACCCTTCCGTTGGTCTGCCCACATGAGTCCTAGGCTGGACACTGAGTATAGGTGCAAGACTTAGAGGCAGTTCTCACAGCTTTTCATTTGGAAACATGAGTCTGCACCTAGCTCCGTCTACAAGGAAAATGTCATGGGAACATAACAGGTGGGCCAAGATGCAGGGCAGCCTCAGACAATGGCAGACACCGCCAAATGTAAAAAAGCATCCCTTGGGAGTGTCTACCACAGAAAATCTAGATTTCAAGAGTGGGGATTATAGTACAGTAACTCCTCACTTAATGTTCTCGATAGATCCTGTGACTTTAAGTGAAATGACCTACAATGAAAGCAATCTTGCCATAGGCTAATTGATTTAAAGAAGTGTTAAGTTCCTAGGACATCTCACCCATAATGACATTATTCAACGTCATTGGGTGGGTGGGAACACAGGTGGACCAGGGATAGCATTAGGCCGACAGTGAAGTAGCTACGGATATACAAGTCCGGCCTGAGCCTCTAGGGAGCCACCATGAAAATGACGGTTTCACAGGTAAAGCAAGGAAGGAGGTGAAAGGCCTTTAGATAGAGATGGACATTTTCTAAATTCCATGTGAGAGATTAGTGGTTAAAATCCCACTTATACCTCATAGCATTTCATGTGCATCGAGTGTCTCTGAACCCAGAACAGACAATTCAAGAATGAGGGGAGAGGGCTCCCTGCTCTGGAGCGACTTCCTCTCTGACAGGGGAGTTCTCACTGCCCGGTGCCCTGCTCCCTCCCAGCTCTCCACACAAGCGGGTTCTATTGGACTGATGTCTGCCCTCCAGGTAAGTGGCTTGTATTAGTGGCTGGATGTCAGCGCCCGGCGGGCAGGCATGGTGTCTGTTCTGCTCTTTGCTTTGTTCCCAGGATCTAACATGCCCAGCAGGTAGTAAGAACTCCATGCCTGGACTGATGCAAACATGATGTCTAAGAAAGGGTAAGTCAAAGCTGCCGCAGACAAAAGTGACACAGAATAGCAGCACCAAGATCGGCGGGCTGAAGCCCGGCCAGAGTGGCTCAGTTGGTTGAGCGTCATCCTATGCACCGAAAGGTTGCGGGTTTGATTCCTGGTCAGGGCACATACCTGGGATGCAGGTTTGGTCTGGTTGGGGCAGGTATGGAAGATAACCAATCAATCTTCCTCTCTCACATCAATGTTTCTCTCTCTCCCTCTCCTTTCCTTTCTCTCTAAAATTCCATTTTAAAAAACACACAAATGCTGAGAATTTGTTAAATATCAATTTTCTTAGTTTTAAGACTGCATGTGAGTTAAGCATTTTATCATTATTAAGGGCTCTTTCTGGAGCTGTTGGTCTATATCCAAGTAGCTTGTGCGGGCAATTGAGTATGTTCTGAATACATTTTACTTATGCAATTCCATCCTTGGTCTCTTCAATCAGTAAATCGGGTAGCAGAATTGACATTTAACAGTCCTGAACACAGCGCTATTATCTACTCTAGGAATCAGATACAACTGAAGCTCAGAATGGCAGGATAAATGACTGGTGGGTCAAGGCTGCTAAGTAGCCTGAACAATGAATCACTCTGACCCTCAAGCCCGAGTTCTCTCCACAGGACGCTGCCTGGAATCATTGTGATGGTGTGTGGCTCACACTTGCTCATTTTCAGGGCGTGCCAGCTGTGGGTTTCAAACATGTTTTCAGAGGAAAAAGCCGGGGCATTTATCAGTTCTTACACAGAGCATTTGCACTGCACTTCGCAGCGGTCCTAGGCCTGATGTAACTGATCTCACACTGAGGAACACAGGCCTGATCACATTGCTCCGATTTCATAGGTGACAGATTCGAATCTCAGAGCTGAAGTGACTTGCTTCTGACCAAGCAGCTGGTAGGTGAAAAGCCAGTCTGGTTAATTCAAGCCATATAAGATTGACTTTGAATTGAACATTGAAAATCATTATTTAAATAATGCATCTCGATTAAAGGAGCATGGATTAGTTAACTTGGGAGTGCGGAGGACAGAGTAATAGCACATAGGAAATATTGAAAATGGAATACTCAGAACAGTGGTTCTCAACCTTTCTAATGTCGCGACCCTTTAATACAGTTCCTCATGTTGTGGTGACCCCCAACCATAAAATTATTTTCCTTGCTACTTCATAACTGTAATTTTGCTACTGTTATGAATCGTAATGTAAATATCTGTTTTCCGATGGTCTTAGGTTCTATAGCAGCAACCCACAGGTTGAGAACCTCTAGCAGGGTCACCTAAGACCATCAGAAAACACAGATATTTACATTACAATTCATTAACAGTAGCAAAATTACAGTTATGAAGTAGCAACGAAAATAATTTTATGGTTGGGGGTCACCACAATATGAGGAAATGTATTAAAGGGTCGCGGCATTAGAAAGGTTGAGAACCACTGACTCAGAAGATTAATAACCCACAAATACGGAAGTAAAAATTGTGCAAATGTTGCCACAAAACTCTTCAGCTCTCTGCATGTGCATGTAGGTGCTTGTGGTAGTAGCTTTCCTGACGTTAAATGTCCTGTGTTCAAATGATCCACTCATTCCAAATAAATTCACAGGCAGATAGTATGCTGTAACCTTGCCGACTAAAGATAGGCTAACACTTTTCATCCTAAGACACATTTGCTTGAGGTTCCACTGACTGGGGCTTTGCCAGGTTCCCTTCAACTCTTGAATCCCACTCCCCACCCCCACCCCTCGGATTGCTTAATTTGCCAAAATTGTCTTTGGTAGCTGAAACCGAAGCTATAAAGTAAACCCTTGAGAGCTGACTGCATCAGTGTGTAGTTTGTCACTGAGAAGTCCTCCATCCATAGTTCAAACTCACGGTGAAAAACTAGCAGCAACTTTCCTGGGGGTGGGGAAGAGCACTCCTTATTCTGCTTAAAATTGCTAAACATTAATCCTTCTTAGCCTGAACTCCTGAATTCTCAAACACCAGAGGTACTGCACCACTCCTGGGGAGACCAAAGCATAATTCAGCTCCATCTGTCAGTTTAGGCTAACTAGTTAGGCAGCAATTGCCAATACTAGTGAATTACGCAGACTCTGCAGATGGTCTGTGATCTAGTAATGAAAATATTCTAAGTGAAATTTTTAGTGAATAGCACTATCCAAAAGTGATTTTATTTCAAAGATGGCCAATAATACCATTCTCATTTTGAGTATTGTCTTTTATGGTTGGCTTTCTGAGGTCAAGAAGTATAATTTCTACACAGAGCAGTAGCTGTCAAGTGTTCAAATGATTGAAGTGACAATGAACACCTTTGTGATAAGAAAGTGACTTTGTAGCTAGAAGGTTGTAATTAATGACAACTCCTTTCCTCAGTGCAATGCCATGTAACTTAAATCTTCACTTAAGTAAGTTTTTTATTGGCTTTGCTTGCCTTGCAACCTTACATCAAATGGGCCATTATTTCAACTGTAAAGAGCTGCCTGGGAACTAAACTCTAAGTCAGAAATAACTTATCCAAAAAGCTTGGTCCAGAAGGGTTCTAAATTTTCAAACTGGCAGAACACAATAAGACATGGGAGCAAAACAATTTCAGATAATCTCTCCTCTCAATGGGAAGAAGAGGACTCAAAATTATTGGTAGGTAGGCAAGATTTCTGATATTTACTCTGAGAATTTTATTAACTCTTATGCAATCACATTGACTTTTAAAATAAAGTTAGGAGAATTTCAATATAGAAATCTTAAGAGTAAATCTGGCCAAGAAATTTTTCTAATCCCTTTTTTATTATTTACTAATAGAATACTCAACATAAAACATTATTTTTTTTCCAAAATGCATCTAAAATTTGACAGTCCTTTAGAATAATGTCTATTTGTCTGGACTAAAAAGGGAAAATATTTGGGATGACATTCAGCAGCTCACACAGATACTGGCATTGAACTATCATAAACAGATCCAACCTGACTCTCTATCCTACCTAATAAAAAGGTAATATGCAAATTGACCATAACTTTGACACACCCACAAGCCACGCCCACAAGCCATGCCCAACAGCCAATCAGAGCAAGTATGCAAATTAACCCAAACCAAGATGGCTACAGCCACAGAGAGCAAGGTTTCCCAGGTAACAGAGTAAGCCAAGCTTTCCGCCTGCCCTTGCCAGGCCTAAGCCTCCACTCAAGCTACAAAGTTTCAATTATAGAAGGTAAATAAATTCAAACAGAAATGGTGGCAGAACGGAGCTTGAGAGAGCAGGCCAGGGTTGCCGCCGGCAACAGGGGAAACAAAGCTTTCCGCACACCCTGACCGAGCCCACCCGCTTAAGGCTACAAAGTTTCAATTATAGAAGGTGAATTAACTGCAACAGAAATGGCTGCCGGCCACGGAGGGAGCAGCAGGCTTGGCCCCGCTCCAGGCTACGAAGTTTCAATTGTAGAAGGAAAATAAATTCCAGATACCAGGGCCTCCGCTTGGGTTGCCAGGGGGTGTGGCCGGCCTGCAAACCACCACAGGCCCCTCGCTCAGGCCGCCCCACGCCCGAAGGGAACCCCCACCTGATCCGGGACACCCTTAAGGGCAAACCAGCTGGCCCCCACCCCTGTACCAGGCCTCTATCCTATCTAATAAAAGAGTACTATGCAGATTGACCATCACTCCAACACACAATATAGCTGCCCCCATATGGTCAAAGATCCTGCCCCCATGTGGACACAAGATGGCCACGACAAGATGGCCAGCAGGAGAGGGCAGTTGGGAGGCACCCGGCCTGCAAGGGAGGGCAGTTGGAGGCAATCAACCCTGCAGGAGAGGGCAGTTAGAGGTAACCAGGCCAGCAGAGGAGGGAAGTTGGGGGCAAGCAGAATGGCAGGGGAGCAGTTAAGCATCAACCAGGCTGGCAGCGGAGTGGTTAGGAGTGATCAGGCTGGCAGGTAGAAGCAGTTAGGGGCAATCAGGAAGGCAGGCAGGCAAGCAGTTGGGAGCCAGCAGTCCTGGATTGTGAGAGGGATGTCTGACTGCCTGCAGTTGGACATCCCTCAAGGGGTTCCAGATTGGAGAGGGTGCAGGCTGGGCTGAGGGACAACCCCCCTCCGAGCACGAATTTCGTGCACCAGGCTTCTAGTCTATTATAAATAGCTCTCCTTCTAGTGATATTTTAGGACAACCCAGAGTTATTTTTTAAGTTAATATTTTAGCAGCAGAATTTCTTAGTCAAAGGAAGTGCATGAATTCTATAGTGTTTATGAAATGATTTGCTAAATTGTTTACCAGAATTTGCTTGCCCTAAGGAGATATAAGAATGTTTCTATTCTTTCTTTTTTTTAATATATTTTATTGATTTTTTACAGAGAGGGATAGAGAGCCAGAAACATCGATGAGAGAGAAACATCGATCAGCTGCCTCTTGCACACCCCCTACTGGGGATGTGCCCACAACCAAGGTACATGCCTTGACCGGAATCAAACCCGGGACCCTTGAGTCCACAGGCCGACGCTCTATCCACTGAGCCAAACCGGTTTCGGCAGAATGTTTCTATTCTTAAACAAAAATCATATAAACAAGAACATAAAAGTTAATTTAGAGCTATCAAAACTATGAGAAAGTGCATCCCTCATTAAATAACACCTATTGCTTCAGCTACTTAATTTTTGAAACAAAATGTGTGATGTGAATATCCAAATCCAGATAAATGTCCAAAGATATTCATTCAGCTAAAGACAGCTTTCTCCTCCTTCAAGCAAAAAACCATACATTTTGTTAGAAACATGAATGGAAATATAGTAGTAAAAGTTCAGAGAAAATAATGAACTAACCCTCTACCCATTAAAAAAAGAATTGATTTACAATTAAGAGAAAACAATATGCTATTCATGATATGTCTTTAGAGAAATAATAGTAAAAATTAATAATGTGTCTTCTGTATATAACCAAATATTAGATGAACTAAATATACGTGTAAAATCTAAAATATTTTTTCTTTTTTGTCTCTAAGTAAATGCTCAGATACATAGAAGCAAAAGACTTACATGCATAACTATAGTCTTCATAAATTCCGTGCTATATTAGCTAGGTCCCATAGCTAATCAATATGTCATTTTCCAATTCAAGAAAACCTAATTAGAATTAGTCATTTTATGTTGATTGGTTAAATGGGGACTAATTTATATCTCTGGTACATTTCTCTAACATCAAACACTAGAAAATAGGGAAAAGGTAAAACAGAAAAGCAATGACATTTTTATAAAAACCTTGTCAAAGAAGTGAAGGGGAGCCTAATCTGCAAGCAATAAAGTAGGGGGAAATCACTGAAAATTACTTACCATAGAAATCATGAGGAAATGTTAGAAGCTGCTTTAGTATTCTCACTAGTGCACAGAAAGTAGAAAAGGTTGAAATTAAAGACAACAGCACACAATAAAATGGAGTTGTGTGAAATAAGAAATGAATTCAAGTGTTAAAATTACTACAAAATGCAGAAGCAGAATTAAATACACATTGGACAACAAAATTTTACATTGCAGAATTTACACTGCAGAAAATAAAAGCACACGGAAAGCTCTCCCATAATTCAGAAGAAAAGCCAAAGATAATTAAAACAAGAAAACCATAATAAGTATGGAAAGCAGAAAAGTGATCTGAACTGTGGACTGTATTGCCCCTGAGGAAGAAGCATTAACTGAAGTAGAAGTGACAAAAGAAAATGGAAGTAAATTTTTATTTAAAAAATGTTCTGACTATGCATCAAAACACTAATTTCATTCAAGTTTAAAAATAAAAGAATGTCACCTATATGTAGATGGAATGTGAAATGACAAGTGACAAAAAGTAAATAAATAAAATACAAATACAACAGGAGGGGAGGGAAAGAGAGAGAGAGAATGAGAGAGAGAGAGAGAGGAAGAGAGAGAGGGAGGGAGAGAATTAAGAAACAGGCTGTCTTCAAAATGACAACAACAACAAAATTGTTGTCTGAATTTGGCTTTCTGGGGCATTAAATTCAAGAGGATAGAAGCATAATGTTGACAGGTCTTTGCGAATAAGATGGCATGGCGCCATTGTTATAGGTGTGTTAGAGCAACACATGTAAACCAATGATATGGCTCAGGACATATCACATGTGTGTGCTCATGTTTACAAAAGTTCCTTAAGGTTTACTACAGCCAATCTTGAAAAGAAACAAATTCACTACTCAGGGCTCAGGTAACAGAAGATTGGTGACTCTACCATTACTGGGTTTAAATTCCAAAGGAAACGAATCCATGGTGTTCTGTGCACCTGGATGGCTGGACTCTGCAGGATTTCTGCATCTTCTCCTCCGTCCCTGCTCCATTCCCAGTCCCCAAATATGAGTTTCTTAAACACATTCTTATCCATTGTTCAGAGAGAATGTTTTGCGATTTCAATTATTATTATGACTAGAGGCCCGGTGCACGAAATTCGTGCATGGAGGGGGGTTGTCCCTCAGCCCAGCCTGCACCCTCTCCAATCTGGGACCCCTCGAGGGATGGCCCACTGCCCGTTTAGGCCCGATCCTGGTGGGATCGGGCCTAAACGGGCAGTCGGACATCCCTCTCACAATCCAGGACTGCTGGCTCCCAACTGCTTGCCTGCCTGCCTTCCTGATTGCCCCTAACCGCTTCTGCCTGCCAGCCTGATCACCCCCTAACCACTCTGCTGCCAGCCTGTTTGCCCCCAACTTCCCTCCTCTGCCGGCCTGGTCACCCCTAACTGCCCTCTCCTGCAGGGTTGATCACCTCCAACTGCCCTCCCTTGCAGGCCTGGTCCTTCTCAACTGCCCTCCCTTGAAGGCCGGGTGCCTCCCAACTGCCCTCTCCTGCTGGACATCTTGTGGTGGCCATCTTGTGTCCACATGGGGGCAGGATCTTTGACCACATGGGGGCAGCTATATTGTGTGTTGCAGTGATGATCAATCTGCATAGTACTCTTTTATTAGATAGGATAGAGGCCTGGTACAGGGGTGAGGGCCAGCTGGTTTGCCCTGAAGGGCATCCCGGATCAGGTGGGGTTTCCCTTGGGGTGTGGGGCGGCCTGAGCGAGGGGCCTGTGGTGGTTTGCAGGCCAGCCACGCCCCCTGGCAACCCAAGCAGAGGCCCTGGTATCTGGAATTTATTTTCCTTCTACAATTGAAACTTTGTAGCCTGGAGCGGAGCCAAGCCTGGGGCTCCCTCCGAGGCCGCCAGCCATTTGTGTTGGGGTTATAATTGAAACTTTGTTGCCTTAAGCGGGTGGGCCTGGCCAGGGTATGCGGAAAGCTTTGCTTCCCCTGTTGCCAGCGGCAACCCTGGCCTGCTCTCTTAAGCTCCATTCTGTCGCCATTTGTTTGAATTTGTTTACCTTCTATAATTGAAACTTTGTAACTTGAGTGGAGGCTTAGGCCTGGCAAGGGCAGGTGAAAAGCTTGGCTTCCTCTGTTACCTAGGAAACCTTGCTCTCTGTGGCTGTAGCCATCTTGGTTTGGGTTAATTTGCATACTCCCTCTGATTGGATGATGGGCATGGCTTGTGGGTGTGTCGGAGGTATGGTCAATTTGCATATTTGTCTATTATTAGATAGGATAGTGTTGGATGGTCCATTCTTGGCAATGTTCCTTAACTAAACAATATTGAACAAGGTGCTAGGAAAATTACTAATCAAAGAAGCTTTTTTTCCTTTCACAAGAGCCAAACTGTTATAGTAATCAACAGCGTCAGTTCTTAAGGAATAATTTTGTTCAAATCTGAAGCATATAAATGGCATATGTCATTTTTCTTTTATAGTAAAGACTAACCATCCATCCGGAAACAAATATTTTGTAACTTTTTATCTCCCATATAGAACATGTGAATGTTCCTGAAGTAACTCTGTTTAAAATCATGATGTCTAATCATAACCATGAATAGGATATTCAAAGAAAAGCAAGATAGCAAGAAAATGCATTAAAATGCAAAATGCTAACAGCAGTCATTCGTAAATACTAAAGCTATAGGCAATTTTTTCCTTCCTGAGTTTTATCCTACCAGTTTTTAATGAGTGCACTTTAATTAAATATTTTTGAAAAATACATAAAGCAAATATCCAGATGCTCAAGCTCACACTATTCACATAAGTGCAAATTAGATCAACAATGAGATACCACTTCACATTCAAAAGACAGGCAAAAATTTACAGTCAGAAAGTACTGAGTGATGGTATAGCAACATGCACTCTAGTTTCCTGGAGAGAGGATGCAAATTGTGACATTATGACTTGTTAAAGCTGAAGGTTTGTGCTTACACTATAATTTGTCCACTTAACTCCTATAAAATTAGAGAAATTCTTATAGCATGTGTACAACTGGCTCATTGCGACCATGTGTAAGAATAAATTTGGAAAAAACATAAATGTCCATTTTTCTCTATAGAATACCATATACAAAGTGAACTTCATGTATTAGTATGGATAAATCTCAAAATCATTGTGTTCACCAGAAAAAGCAATAACAGTTTTCTACTGAACATATTTAAATTTTATGTACTAATATTTAAATAAAGCTTAAATGTGCAAAACAATACCATTCTCTTTATGGGTCCATAAATATAAAGTACTAAAAATTATTGAGGAAAATAAACAACAAAGGCTGCCACACAGAGGACACGAGGGAACAGGGTTGGCAAGAGATGCACAAGTGTTTGGGGTTTTCCCCTAACTTTTCTATATGCCTGAAATATATTAAAAGAATAATGCATTTCCATAAAATGACATATTTTTTAATTTAAACAACCCTTTCAATTATAAAATGAAGGAAAGTGGTTTGAAAAAACAAGATTTCTAGATTTGATGGATTTTTAGTTGCCATCTATTTTGATTCTTTACCCTCTGATATCTTTATGTAGATAGTTACAAATCAGTTTTTTGTTAGATACGATCTTTTAACAAATCACCTTTAAGTTCTACAGGTTTGTTTTGAAGTTCAGCCTAGATAATGATTCTAAAAAGAAAAGTTTTTAACACATGTATATTTTAATTGATTGAAGCAAGAAAAACTTAAGTGAACTATGTAACTAAAATGTCCAAAAGATAATACAACTGAGTAGAATGGGAAGAATATAAGCATAGAATTTCCTGTAATGATTTTAAAACTCCAAGGAAGAGAGAAATCACTGTGTGAGAATGGAGTTTATCATGCAAGCTGCTTCCTTTAAAAAGAAGTAAAATCCAAACTCAGGATTTCATTCAATATCTAATATTGCAAGGGCCTAGAATTAGGGCAGACAAATATAGTAAAGACCACTGGCTTTGTAAAGTCTTCATGACACATTCCATAATTTTATGAACTTTGTAAGTTAGAGAAGTTGAATGAGTTGGGGAAATAAACTTTTACACAAGTTTTACAATCACCTTTAAGGCATTGCTATGTCCTGATTTGCTAATTGACTTTTTGTATGTTAATAGCTTGAATCTATTCACATACACATTAAGTAATGCCTTAATGTGTTTCATTGCTTTCACTTAATGGAACTACAACAGAGCACATATAGAAAACCATTCATCCACTCATTAACATGCCCAATAAACACCCACTTTTCTTTATACTCCAGTGGGTTTTAAAGAAAGGGATAGTGAACAATTTTACTCTCACACAAACCTATACAGAGAAAGAAAATCAAATGAGAAATATCCTCTGGCTAACTTTTCCCCATTACAGTTCACTGCATCATTCTACATAAGTTTTTTTTATTATTTCTAATCTGTCTTGAGAATAGAAAGAGAATGAGAACTAATTAGATACCTTTCTAATTTCAGACTAGCAATCCACTTCTGCTTGAAAAAGAAACCATCTCTTTTTTTCTAATAGAACTACTTTTTGAGATAGTACATTCACCAAAAGAATTTTTGATAACTGTTGGCTTGCCCATGGGTGAGACACAAAATAATTTTTGATAACTGTTGGCTTGCCCATGGGACAGACACAAAATAATTTTCCTCTAATCCCTGGCATTTTTGTTTGATCATTCCAGGCAGAAATGAATTCTCCTATCTCAGACAATGTAAGGCACTTCTAACATACTGTTTTGTAATTTTTGGATAATGTATTTTCTCTACCTCAATAATAATCATGAGCATTTGAGTGGTACTTTGAATATTCTGTGAGCTGATGACACGTTCCTTTGATGGGGCAGTCCTGCAGCTTCACCCGACTTTTCAAGGAGAAGGACAACCCAGCATGGGGCCCAATGTGTTGAGGAGAAACCCACCCGCATGTTCCTGGTTACGGGCAGTTAGGGAGCTGCCCACTGTTCCCACTCTAAGGGCTCAGGCAAGATGACCTTGGAACAGTGTGTGACAAAGCTAGAGAAAGCACATTCCAGAAAGTGATCTCCAGTGATAAGACCCTGGTCATTATCATGCTGATTCATAGTCAAGAGAATCAAAAGACCCAGAAGACTCCTCAGGTGTGCACAGAGGCGTCACAAGAGATGAAGGGGAACGGTGTCACCAAGCACGTGCTGCTGGGCACTTCCCCGCTGTCTTCAGAAAAACAGAGCTCAGTCAGCACTGTTTCTTTCCGAGCTTTCCTGCCCTCTCTCTAGGTCTTTATTCATACTCTTAGTTTCCTGCCATCCTCCTACACGATTCCTCACGGTGTCCTTTGCTTCTTTATTGTTTGTACAGCACAGTTTCTCTTCTGTTCCGCAGCTTCTCCTGCTGGCCATTCATGCCGTTTCCAATGCCTCCTGGCCTTTTCCTTTCAACTAGGAAACTGTCCCTGAGTTTGACACAGTGCTCTTTCTGCAGCTGCTGTTTCCTTCCCCCGTGTTGATTGTGCTCATTTTTCCTGCTGCTGTGTTCCATTCTCTTTTCTTCTGGAATTGACATAGAAGGCTGGGAATTACCTGGCATGAGTTGATAGATACATGCCCAGCTCTTTCAAAGCCAGAAACCATTACCGCCATTTGAGTTATGTTGAACATTCTGAGTTTGTCCCTCTGATTCCTGCCTCCTGCTTCTATTCTGTTTGCCCAATTCAAGTCCTGTTACTTGAGAGTAATTCTTTTAGCATGCCCACTGCTTAGCCCTGCATGCTCATTCATTCACTCACTCATTCCATATTTTTGAAATTTGTTGCTGTATCAGATCTTGCACTGGGTGCTAGAAAGAATCTCAACTATCAAGAACTAGATGGTCTAATTGGGGAAAACACACCAAAAAGGAATATGTTATAGAGCATTATGAAAGGGGCCTGAGCCAGTAGTATGTGTATTTGGTCCTTCTTGGAAGGCTTGGGAATGCCTCCTAGAAGAAGAGACATGGAAGTTAAGACCTAACAGAAGATTAGGAGTTAACTACTGAAAGGGTAGGAGGTGAACATTACAGGTAGAGGAAACCATATGTACAAAATGTAGAGGTAGAAAGAGACAAGCAAAGAGTGCTCATTATGGTATGGAATGGAAAAATAAATTTTACTTTTAAACACTTAATCCTTCACTGCTCACTTCACTTTACATCAATTAAATATAAATAAGTACATACCTATTTTAAGAATATGATTCATTAAGCACATATTTGTATTAAGACTATGAGTCATTAATAACGTTTAATAAGATCATGGACCTGCAAAGATTTTCAGTAATTCATTTGTCTCAACTCCCTAAAAATTTTGAGTTCTTAATGGCTATTCTCTGTTTAAAACAATAGTGAGAAAGAAAAAGGGCTACTATAAGCTAAATAAATAACTTTTAAACTTCATTTATTCATTGAATTACAGTACAAATAGTTAACGAGTTACTCCTATTGCTAAAGGCTTCTCTCATGATGCTTACTATGCTATGGAGGAAAAACCAACACTTAAACAAGTACACAACTCAATAAATCACAAAGCACTCCAAATATAAACATGAACGGCAAAGCCGAGCAAATGATCCATAAACCTAAGTTCAAGTCACATAAAAAAGTTAATTTACTAAAAGTGCTGTAGAAATAGAACCAAACACTAAAATTTTCTAATAAATGGCATTATATTTCCTTTACAACATACTAAATAACCACAAGTCACAGATTCAGTTGCTACAGTTGGACTCAGTTTATTAGGGATGACATTGGTGAGAAGTACCTTTTTGTAGGGGTTCTGGGCATGTGAAGAAACTGGCTCGAACCCTCCTCCTGCCATTTTCTAACTGAAAGGATTTCAGCAGCTATAAGAATCTCATGCCTCTCAACAGGCATGTGAAGGTGGGAGGGTAGGTAGGAGGAGATCAACCAAAGAATTTGTATGCATGTATGCATAACCCATGGACACAGACAATAGGGTGGTAAAGGCCTGGGGCAGAGGGTGGGGTGGGCTAGAAGGGGTCAATGCGGGGGGGGGAAATGGGGACATATTTAATACTTTAAACAATAAAGATATTTTTAAATGCACTTGCATGAAAAAATCATATGTATTTACTATAAAGATGATTATTTCAAAACCTTGAAACATTATAAGTAAAGTCACACAGAAATGTGTATATTTGCATACTAGTATGTGTATGGATAAAAATGTTCATGTTTTGGAAAAATAAATTTCTTAGAATACAAAAATATATATAATATTAAGATATAAGTGCTAATAATGTTAATATAAACTTGTTGGGTTGTTTTGAGGCCCAATCCGAGTGAATTCACATAAAATGAATTAACTCTTGTTAAGCTCTTAGAGCACTGCTTGGCCCATTCTAAACATGTTACCACCTGCATTATAATCTATTAAGAGAACAGTAAAGACCCTTGCTGTTCAGAACCACCATGAGGTTTATAAGCTATTTCTGCCTTCCTTCG
Organism: Eptesicus fuscus; assembly: GCF_027574615.1. Lineage (NCBI taxonomy): Eukaryota > Metazoa > Chordata > Mammalia > Chiroptera > Vespertilionidae > Eptesicus > Eptesicus fuscus. The sequence goes on along the minus strand of NC_072491.1, from coordinate 33,672,643 downwards.
CCCATAATAAGCTATCATGAAATAGCTATTCCCTACTTCAAATTGTAAAAAGCTGGTTTTCTTTTAAACAACCCTCCTTGGTTTTCTCCTGACAGAAATTTTCTTTTGACATTAAATGATCAGGGGGTTCAGCACAAGCTGCTTGGAAACCTCCACCAGTAACAAGTGTGTCTATGTGGAGATCCCATGTGCGGATGCACAGACATTCAATGAAGAACTTGTTTGAGCCCTTGCCTCATCCTTACTAGCCTCCACAGGGTGGAGTTGTGGAGTGAGCAGTTGGGGCATGACAGCCATTGGATGGAACATGGAGAATCTATTCTCTCTCTGTCTCCTTCCCTGGACCAAAGAGAGGCAGCAAGTATGGGATCAGTGTCTCTGCTCTGCAGATCTAAGTCTTCCCTCTCAGGCAGTGGTCCACGGTCCAGCCCGAGAATCAGGAGGTGTTAGTATGCCTACTTCACTAGCCGACAGATATATGCTACACACTCCAATAGCCTTCTATCAGTTAAAAAACAAAAAGTGATATTTTTATCTCCATCTATCTGTGCCTATGTCTCAATTGTTTGCCAATCAGATAAAGAGAAAGGATAGAAAGGATGATATTTATCGATCTCCTCCAATCCCAACACTTGGTATTTTAAGCAAAATAATTCTAAAATGTAAGAATCTTATCTGACGTACACGGGAACCAGTACAATGTTATCTCCCCTAGGAATTCTCTTTGCACTATTTTGCGGGGGTGGTGATTGCTTTTTCACCTGCATTCATCAATGAAATCTGTAAGCCTGATGTAAATATTACAATAATATGTAAGTTATTTTTTTAATCTTTATTGTTGAAAGGATTACATATACCCCCCTATTTCCCCCACTGACTTCTAACCCACCTCCACCCCCCACACCAGGCCTTCACCACCCTATTGTCTGTGTCCATGGGTTATGCATATTTGCATAGAAGTTCTTTGGTTGATCTCTCCCCACCCACCCTCTCCTGCCTTCCCTCTGAGATTCCACAGTCTGTTCCATGCCTCTATGTCTCTGGATCTATTTTGTTCATCAGTTTATTTTGTTCATTGGATTCCACATATGAGTGATATCATGTGACATTAGTTTTTCTCTGACTGGTTTATTTCACTTAGCCTAATACTCTCCATGTCCCTCCATGCTGTCTCAAAGGGTAAGAGATCCTATATGTAAGTTATTTTATATACTATATAATAAAAGGCTAATATGCAAATTGTCCCCTCGACCAGGAGTTCGACCGGGAGTTCGACCAGGGGGTGGGGCCGGCCGGCCAACAGCCTTAGGCCCCTCCCTCTGGCTGGCCCTACCCCCTATTGCCCCCTCACCTCGATAGGGGGTTGGGCCGGCAAGCCAACTGCCCACAGCCCCTCTCCCTGGCCGGCTGGACCCCACCTATGCACGAATTCGTGCACCGGGCCTCTACTTTATTAATAAATGTGAGAAAATAAGTAAAATGAACTTTTACACAAGCAACTGACCTTATACCTTAAAGCATGATTCTTTAGTGACCCAAATGCTACGACATTGTTTCCTTAATTTTCTGTTTAAGGACAACTTGCATCTGAGGATCCTCAGGTGCTCTGTGTAAGAGGTGCTGGCTTCAGCATTGCTCATATCTCACAAATTACATATTCTACTACTCATATCTAAGAGAAAATGTTTAATTTTTTGAGCTAATGCATAAAAAATGCAAATGTGAACTCATTTATATCTATGCTTAACATATAATGGAATAAAACTTCTTCTTTTGGCTTACATAGCATATTTTACCTTATCAACCACCATTAAAATGCATTAAATGGCTGTAATAATGATGCACAATTGACCTGCCCAGTACTTTAGCATTCCTAATCATGTCTAATTTCTGTCTGAAAATGAAGAACAGCCTAATTATCAAACTACTAACTTCAGGTCCCTTGAGTATTTAATTTAAAAAAAGGCACTGAATATTAATTAGCTTCAACTCTCAATCTTACATACTGTTCTTGGGAAACTAGCAATGACACATTCCAGACTTTCCTCCATATATGTGCCTGAGATATTAACAACTTCTATGCTTGAAAAATTGATAGACTTCCACCACTTTTCCATTAGTAATCTCCATCATATAAATTCATAATGTCTTCCAATGTTTATACTTAAAATATCAACAAAAATTAGAAATCTAGTATTTAACTAGTTCTTTACAATATATGTGCTACCCTACAAAGAACAAATAGCTTGATAATGTCTATATGTATGCAGGAAAAAGACTGGGTGATATCATCTACTAGAGGCCCAGTACACGAAAATCATTCATTTGGGGAGAAGGGGTCCCTCAGCCCAGCCTGTGCCCTCTGGCACTATGGGAGCCCTCAAGGGATGTCTGACTGATGTCAGCCAACAGGCAGACATCCCCCGAGGGGTCCTTAGAGCTGCCACAGAGGTGGGAGAGGCTGCCGCCACCGCCACTGCGCTTGCCAGCCATAAGCCCAGCTTCTGGCTAAGTGGCACTCCCCGTGTAGGAATGCACTGACTACCAGGGGGCAACTCCTGCATCAAGTGTCTGCCCCCTGGTGGTCAGTAAGCATCATAGTGACTGGTTGTGCTGCTGTTTGGTCAATTTGCATATTAGCCTTTTATTATATAGGATTAGTTTCAAATATACAGAACTAACAAATAATGCACTTAGTAGCATTTTAAGAGTGTGGGCTATACTTCTATCTCTGAGGAAATTAAACCCCTCTCTTTTTCTTGTAAACTCTGCTGACAATTCCTAGAGATTGAGGGCAGGGAGACCAGGACAGGTGAGAGGTGAGGATGGAGAGAACTGGGCAGGCCCTGGACCATGTGTAGGGGTTTGGGCTTTATTTTACAGGCTGTCATTGTCTTATTTGCCTTTCTTAGAGCAGTAACAGATGTTTTGCCAATCAAAGGAATTTTATTATCAAATAGTTTGGGAATATAACTTTATTTGGTAAAACAAAAAGATGTCTGTATCCCAGGACTTCTAAGAGCTTTTAATATGCAAATGAGCATTTTTCAGCAATAAGAATTTTGAATATATCTACAGAATCTCTACTTTTCTTTTTACTACCAAATGGTTTTTTACTATGAAGTTCTTCATAGAACTTGGTGTCACAAAATGTACCTTAAGTATGTTTAGGCAAATGGAAGATATTTAGAGATTTTAATATCTAATGGCTTGATTTTCATGTAAGATAGATTGCTCTGATGGCTGTGTGAAAGAGTCTTGGTGATCATGGAGACAAAATGATTTAGGTCAAAATGAAGGCAACTGTAGTTAAGAAAAGAGAGGTATAAAGACTAAGATACATCTAAGAGAAAAAACTGGCAGGACTTGGCAATTAATTTGATAAGTGAGTAGATCAAAGATACATCCCAAATTTGAAGTATCAGTGACTAAGTGAATATATGTGCCAACAAGATAGAGAATAGCAAGACAGAGAATAAAGGAAAAGAGACATTAGAAGCAAATACACAGACACATGTAAATTATAGTTTATAAAGTTTTTTCACCCTCATTATTTTATCTAACACTCAGAACAATTTTAAGACATAAACAGTATATGTAATTTTCCTTATTTTAATGATGAAAAGAATGGTATTAGAATTTTAAATTACTCAACTAAATTAAGTTAATACCACATCCTATATAATAAAAGCCTAATATGCGAATTGACCAAACTGCAGAATGACCGGTCACTATGACGCGCACTGACCATCAGGGGACAGACACTCAACGCAGGAGCTTCCCCCAGCCCACAGGCCCCAGACCAGCTAAGGCGGGTGCCAGCGGGGGCTCCCCAATTGCCTCACTGGTTACCCCACAGATCGGCCCTGATTGCCAGCCAGGCCTAGGCACCCTACCTATGCACGAATTTCATGCACCAGGCCTCTAGTCCTATATAATAAGAGCCTAATATGCTAAGTGTCCGACCATTCATTCGACCATTCGACCAGTCACTATGACACACACTGACCACCAGGGGGTAGATGCTCTGACCAATAGGTTAGCTTGCTGCTGGGGTCCAGCTGATCGGGACTGGGTGAGATGGGCCGGACATGCCCTGAAGCCCTCCCAGGGGTCCTTGACCCCGATCATGCACTGGTGGGGTACCTCGGCCTGGCCTGTGCCCTCTCGCAATCCAGGACTCCTCGGGGGATGTCGGAGAGCTGGTTTTGGCCTGATCCCTGGAGGCCTGGGCGAGAGACCCCACTGGCACACGAATCTGTGCACCAGGCCTCTAGTGCATAATAATGTAAGGATTCCCCTCCACCCCTCAAATCATCGCTCAGTAAAGAGGTAATTTTCCTATATTCAAGTTCTTAAGATATCTCAATAACTCTTTTGAATAAATTGCATTAGCCTAAAATGTTCTCAACCAATTCTAGTTGAGAGGCTCCTGGAGTTCCACTAAATGAACTGATAGAAAGAAGGGCCAAGAAATATAACCTGGATTTAGAATTAATTCTTAGGTGTACATACCTGCCACTGTCAGAAGTTATTATTCTCCAAGTTTTCAAAAGAATGTTCCTCGTTTATTTATGGCTTAAGATAAAATTTGTAGTGGCAACATCATACACAGAAACAAAAATGACTGAATTTGAAAGAACCTGTTTGCATGTAGAAATAATGGTCCTAAAAATCTGCATTAGATAACCCCAAAATGGCTCCAGATGTTGAAGATACATGCAAAGAATGTGAAATACGTTGTTTCAGAAAATGTGAGAAGAAGCAATTTTACTAATATACCATAAAACTGCATATGTGATCTGGAGTATACACAAGTAATTACAATTACAAATTAGTATTATAAATAAGCCATAGACTTTCATCTACACCTCTGAGTTCCATGTTTACACTGACCAAAATACTAGCTCTTCTCATTGAGAAAGTGGGAGAATCCTCTTTCATGCTGACTTGACATCTGGCTCCTGTCCTATTTTTCATCGCTACCACTGTTTCCATTGACTCGGGAGAAGCCTGATCAAATCTGAAATTGGGAAGCTGAGGACGACCTTGGAAGCAAGGGAGGCAGTGAATTAATGTAGAATTATACAGCACTGACTCTAAATCTTGTCATGAAGTTTCCAAAGCTTGCTTCTGCCATCGGGAGGAACAAGGTTCGCAGGAAATGAAAAGCTCTATGTCATAAAAATGCTGCTGTGACTTGGGTGTTTGCAGGGAAACAGTATGGACGTGTGAAAAGAGCCATAGGCACACAGACAACTGTGTGGTCTTCTCCAAGTGACTCACTCCTGCAGGGAGACAACTCTTCATGTGTCTCTCACATTTCTGCACCTCCTGGGAGGGAGACACTGACTGCCATTTATTCTCGACTATGTCTTCAAAGATGTTTGATGGCAAACATCCTAGGAAGATGTAGACGGCGTCTCCCTCCAGAGAAAAGGTGAGGTGTATTTATTGGCCAGAATAATAAAGATAAATCTCCTTGCAGAGGGAAGGTCAGGCATGCTTCCTGCCCACTTGAAAAGATTCAGAGTCCCTGAGCTCTGGGCTCGTCTCCTGTCGTGCAACCTGCCGTGTGTGTATGTGTCAGGTAGCAGTCTCTGCATGCCCCGGTGGGAAGTGAGGCAGGGGGACTGGGTGCACCGATGCTAACACATTGGCCACTGTCATTGTTGTGTGTAATAAGCTGCCTTTATTTAACCTCTGACCCAGGAATGCTGGGTCTCCCAGCAGCATCCATGACACTGTGACAAGCTAGCTTCCTAATTTGCAAGTGGGGTGAAATCTCAGACCCTTCAGAATTCCTGCAATTTTCTACATTCCCTCCTTTACTTGTCTGGAAATAAAAAAGAGCTGGGGCTACATGATCTTTAGTTCTTTTTCCAGCTTGATGAGTACATACAATTTATTTGAGGAATATAAAAAGCCTTGGCAAAATGATGCTTATGTTTTATGTTTTTATTATTTAAAAATTCTTAAAGTTGTTTTTCCAAAAGAATTCCACATCAAAGGCTTTGAGTTTTATATGTTTCCCCTTTCAAAAAAACAAATAAACAGAAAACAAGGACCTGAGCAACTTGCATTATTCAGTTAAAAGTCCAGCTCTTAATCATATTGGATTGAGCTATAATCAATCTCCTTTCAAACATACACACTCACTTCCTTTAAGAAGTCATTCAATTGTAGCTTTAGTTTTGAAGGTTCTCACAGCACCTGGAAATGTCTGCTAACACCATTCCTATCAAATCTTAAACCAGCTGGCAATTTGTATATCTAAAGTTTGTCTTTGTGGCTGTTTCAATTCCAATGATGGTAGCCACAAGAAACTGTTACTCTCAACATTTGATAAGAAAAAATATTCACTCATATTTGACAACAATTTTCTATAAGAGTAGGAAATTGATTCATTGGTTAATAAGTAATTATTGAACTCCTACAATTGAAACTGTGATTGATGTTTGATATAAAAATTAATGAAATGCCCGGGTGGTGTTGCTCAGTGGTTAAGCATTGACCCAGGAACCAACAGGTCGCTGGTTTGATTACCAGTCAGGGCACATGCCTGGTTTGTGGCCTTGATCCCCAGTAGGGGGCTGCAGGAGGCAGCTGGTCAATGAAGTTTGTCTCTCATCAATGTTCTATCTTTCTATCCTTCTCCCACCCTCTCTCTAAAAATCAATAAAAACGTATTTTAAAATAATGATAATAATAAAATATGATTATTGCCTACAGAAAGTGCCAAATAAAAGAGTAGTCTATAATCTAGTTATCCTCCTACCTAATAAAAGAGTAATATGCAAATTGACCTTAACTCTGCTACACCCACAAGCCTCTCCCACCAGCCACGCCCACCAGCCCATCAGAGTGAGTATGCAAATTAACCCAACCAAGATGGCTACAGCGATGGAGAAAGTAGGAGGGAGGCTTGGGTTTCCAAGGCGATAGAAGGAGCCAAGCTTTCCCCTGCCCTGGCCAGCCTAAGCCTCCACTCAAGGCTACAAAGTTTCAATTATAGAAGGTAAACAAATCCAAACAGAAATGGCTGCTGGCCACAGAGCGAGCAGGAGGCTTGGTTCCGCTCCAGGATACAAAGTTTCAATTGTAGAAGGTAAATATATCCCAGATACCAGGGCCTCTGCTTGGGTCACCAGGGGGCGTGGCTGGCCTGCAAACCACCACAGGCCCCTCGCTCAGGCCGCCCCACGCCCCAAGGGAACCCCCACCTAATCCAGGACACCCTTCAGGGCAAACAAGCTGGCCCCCACCCATGCACCAGGCCTCTATCCTATCTAATAAAAGAGTAATATGCAGATTGACCATCACTCCAACACACAATATAGCTGCCCCCATGTGGTCAAAGATGGCTGCCCCCATGTGGACACAAGATGGCCACCACAAGATGGCCAGCAGGGGAGGGCAGTTGAGAGGCACCAGGCCTGCAAGGGAGGGCAGTTGTGAAGGACCAGGCCTGCAAGGGAGGGCAGTTGGAGGCAATCAACCCTGCAGGGGAGGGCAGTTAGGGGTGACCAGGCCGGCAGAAGAGGGAAGTTGGGGGCAAACAGGCTGTCAGGGGAGCAGTTAGACATTAATCAGGCTGGCATGGGAGTGCTTAGGGGGTGATCAGGCTGGCAGGCAGAAGCGGTTAGGGGCAATCAGGAAGGCAGGCAGGCGAGCAGTTGGGAGCCAGCAGTCCTGGATTGTGAGAGGGATGTCCGACTGCCCGTTTTGTGGGATCGGGCCTAAACGGGCAGTCGGACATCCCTCGATGGGATCGGGCCTAAACGGGCAGTCGGACATCCCTCGAGGGGTCCCAGATTGGAGAGGGTGCAGGCTGGGCTGAGGGACACCCCTCCACCCCCAGTGCATGAATTTCGTGCACCAGGCCTCTAGTGTATATATAAATATATATAGCCTTAACTTCTTGGAAAACAGATAATGTACCATTCAGACATGAACAAAAATTTTTGAATAACAGCTGAATGAATGAATACATGATATTGAATGAATAAACACAAGTCTGCAAACTGGAGAATCCTGGCTGTGCATCAAATATATGCTTTGGCAGCCTGGGGATTTCTGAAACCAGTTCAGATCAGTAGTGCTAATGAAAACTCATTTCTTTGCAGAATGTAGAATTTAAATTCTAATTGCATTAAAATCCCTGGGCCATTACTTCTTACTAAGAATGCCATAGAAACTATTAAACTACACTTAGACTAATCCTGTCATAGAGTTGGTATTTTTTTTCCCTACTTTAAAGCAGGCCTTCACATGAGGATCTATGCCAATGCACAATTAATCCTCGTCCAAAACTGTACTGATGCCACAGGCCTACCTGGACTGGACTGCACACTGAGGTGGGTGGCTTTGTAGGTTTTGATTCTAAAGACACAGACTATATACTACTTCCAGGAATTAGGCTGTTGATCTGATTTGATTGCTGATCAAGTAATAAGAAGGCAGATGGGCTCTTGTTCTTCCTCATGGCACACAACCTCAAGTCATCAATCTGCCTCACTGTTCTGAGAATGGGAAGTCTGGGTCCTTGAAGCTAGAACCGAGTTATTATTATGCACTGGGTGTTTGTAAGAGTCTAAATCCTTGAGATTTTTATCATTAATTCATCCAGTCCTCAATTACTAACATGGTGCTTATACTATGAGAGCCACTGCCTTGGAAGGAAAGTGGTGGGAGGGTAGCAAGGATGAATGGATTCTTTGTGGACCTGAAGGATCTCCGGTGCAGAAGGGAGAAAAGCGTGGTCACCAAGAGGGTGACGTGCGATGTCCTCATGGTGGCTAGGAGTTAAGATTTGGACAGTATGAGAGAAAAAGCAACTGCTTTCTCTCTGCTTCTTCAAGACCGAGGTCAAATGTCAGTTATCTGTAACATGTAGGGCTAGGGTGAGGGAGAAGGCCATTTCAGAAGATGATATTCAGTTTATTTTCCTTCAGAGACTCTTCCAGAGCTTCTGACTGGCTCAACCATTTTTCAACCTCCTTTTCTGCTCATCTTTGTAAGCTAATTCATTTACTCCCTAACTCCTGGGGGGCAGAGAAGACATTGTCTCCTCCCACAATGCCCTTAAAGTTTAATAAGTAGGTTGCAATCGGCATAAGTGCACAAGTGGTCTAAGTGTTATGAGAGAAATGTATGAAATTGTCGAAGGGAGGTGACACTTCTATCAGGGGCTGTTGAAAAGGCTTTCGAGAAGATCCTGGACAGAGCAATGAGAGAAGAGAGGGTGCTTGCTGTGAAGACAAGGAGATGAGAAACCTGATCTAAAGTTTGGCAGCATGAGGGCATACAATAGGGGTATCTCAGCACGTATGGCCCCACCCTTACCTAACTTCCCTAAACATTCCTCCTCTGATAGGAAGTCTGACTTGTCCCAGTAGCATAATCCTCTCTTCCTAATATGTCCTCTCTCCTACTCTTAGGTTATTCTATTTTTTCAGTCCATCTCCATGTCTGGTAAGTGTCTCTGGTCTCCATACTTGGTCTTTGACCAACCCACCAACTTCATTCTTATTTATTCATCCATCACAGGTACTGACCCAGCCCAGAAGGAACATCTCTGTCTCTATTCTGCAACATGACTTCTGCAACCCTGTTTCTTCTATGGTTGTCCAGGATACCTGCATAATATCTCACAACTACAGGTCCAGTGCACGAATTTGTGCACGGGTGGGGTCCCTCAGCCTGGCTGGTGATAGGGGCCTATGAGGGGGAGAGGGGCGGCCGGCTGGGGGGCAGGGCCGCAGGAGGTTGGCTGTAAGAGCGCACTGACCAGCAGGGGGCAGCTCCTGCGTTGAGCATCTTTCCCCTGGTGGTCAGTGCATGTCATAGCAACTGGTCAACCGATCATTCTGGTCATATGGTCGTAACAGTTGCTTAGGCTTTGATAGATAGATAGATAGATAGATAGATAGATAGATAGATAGATCAATCATGATTTTTGGTGATGCTATCTTCTGGAACCACAAAATTCTGAAGAATTGAAAGGTACTTTTTCACTATGTTAAGTCCAATAGAAATGAAGACTTAATAGGCATTTAGTGAACTACAAAAACTATTCTAGAAAAATTCATATTTATCACATTATTTGGTTATTCTAACATCTCTTCAATTTAGGAACTATATTTTATAAGTCAGATACCTCAGGAGGGAAAAGTTATCATTTGCCCAAAGTCATATAATTAGTAAGTGACTGAGCCAGGATTTCATTTCTAGTCTCTCTAAATATAAGGTATTTCTCAAAAACCTCTACCTCTGCCTCTAAATCTCTCTTTATCTATACATATCTTTCCTCTGCTTCCTCACTGTCAGTGATGAACAGCTCTATTCTCTAAAGCAACATATTTTGATATTTTTATTATGATCAAAATATATATGATATATGAAGTGCTAGAAAGAAATGAGCTATCAATCCATAAAAAGACACAGAGAAACCTTAAATGCATATTACTAAGTGAAAAATAAAACCAACCTGAAAAAGTTTGATACATATTGTATGACTCCAATTACATGACATTCTGGAAAAGTCAAAACTGGAGACAATAAAAATATTCGTGGTTTCCCAGGGTGGGGATGGGAGTGGGGGAATAGGCAGAGCAGATAGGATATTTAGAGCATAAATACTTTGTATATCATAATAATGGATACATGTATGCAACACCAGAGTGAACCCTCAGGTAAACTATAGACTTGGGGTTATAATGATGTAGGTTTATCCTTGGCAAAAAAATGTACCATTCTGATGAGTAATGTTGACAATAGGTGAGGCTCTGCATGTGTGGGGGCAGGAGATATATGGGAAATCTCTATGCACTCCTCTCAATTTTGTTGTAAATATAAAACTGCTCCCCCAAAATAAAGTATTTAAATAAAACAAACAAAAAATATACATGGCATATACATGGCATAAAATTTACCATTTTAACCATTTACGTGTGCAAATGTCAATAAGTGCACTCACATGGTTGTGCCACTATTACCACTCTCCATCTCCAGAACTTTTCCATTTTCCCAAATTCTGACCCCATTAAACAATAACTTCCCAGTGTCTCCTCTCCAATAAACGCCTAGAAATGAACATTCTATTTTTTTCTTTCTGTCTCTATGAATTTGACTATTCTAGATACCTCATATATAAGTCAAATCATATGGTATTTGTCCTTTTGTGTATGACTTATTTAATTTAGCATAATGTTTTCATGGTTCATCCATGTTGTAGCATGTGTCAGAATTTCATTCTTCTTTTTAAAATATTTAATAATAGTCCATTATATTTGTATGCCACATTTGTTTATTCACCAATCAATGGACATTTGGGCTGTTCCCTTCTTGTGACTTGTATGAATAAAGTTGCTATGAACATAAGTATATAAATACCTCTCCAATATCATGCTTTTGGTTCTTTTGTTATATATCCATCAGTGAAATTGCTATACAGCAATTCAGTGTTTAAGTTTTTTGATGAACTGCCATATTGTTTTCCACAGTGGCTATACCATTTGACATATCCACCAGCTATACACAAGAGTTCCACAAGGCAACATATTTTGGCCACACCAAATTAAATGTAAATATTAATGTGTCAAGAAAAGTAGATCCCTTGCCAGAACACAATTCCAAAGCTCAAGGGGGTAGGAACATTTAGGGTGAGTTTCTCTTCGGGTCCTGGGAGAAGTGGGAGGCAGGCACGGGGTAGAGATTCGCCTGGAAAGGGCTCTGATAGATAAGGCTTTACTCTTTGAGACAGGATCAGATTGGACAGTTATCTTCTGAGATCACATTCTCTTCAACTCGTGCTTTCTCACTGTCATTTTGTAAACTCATGCTTATCCATCCCAGAAATGACAACCTTCATGTTAATCTTGTTCCAACCAGCTCTGCCAAAAATACTTCTTAAATTCTGTAGCATTTTTCAAAGCACCACCCAATTCTAGGCTTTTGACAGCCATTGTTTTTAAATGTTTATTCTTTTTTTTCGGAATATTCTTTTTTTTTAGTTATGCATCTTTTGTTTAATCTTTTTATGCACATCTCCTTTCAAAAAGTTGATTAAGGATATACTTATGTTTCCACTTTTTTTAAAACCTTTTTTATCTTTATTGGCATCCTTTGTAATTATATAGTCAGGATTTGTGTTTTGAAAGTCTCCTAACCATTCTCAGATAACTTCTCTTTTTAGAATCCTTGAACATGAAAATGAGTCTATGTTTTCTAAACTTTTCTCATATCTACGTTAGAAAAGGCAGGACTCATATCTGGAGATGCTCAACATTGCCTTTTCTCTCCACTGTGACTTCTAAGTTGACAGATAGTATCAGGGGTTCCCAACCATCCTACAAGATCTAAAGCACCAATATGTTTTCCCTTTCGGATAGAATTAATTCAACAAAAGCTCCTATCTTCCTTCATAGAAATGTCATTTCAAGTTATGCAGGACAGATAAGCCAAGTACTCTGCTTTTAGTGAACTAAATTTACAGTAAATGTGTTCACATAAAATCCTCGATTACTACTCTATCCTCCAGAACCAACTTACATTTGTAATGGAAAACATCACTTGTAACTATATCTGTCCACAGATACTATTTGGTTTAAGAATGGATGCCTCTGTCACTTGTTTAAATGTCCCTGGTTCTCCTATTGTATATTATCACTCATTGTTAGAATGTTTAGCTTGACCACAATAAATGATACATAAATTGGGATGTTATATCATCCATTTGCTCCTGGAATAAAGCTATGAACAGTTACTGTGGCAATTTGAAATACTGTGTGAGTGGTCACTGAACTATTGCATCCTATGATTTCCCTGAATCATGGAGAATTCAAGCTAAGTCTTATGGTCTGCAGTGGTCCTGATGATTTCACAGGGAGCATGACTAGGTCCACATTTCTAACGGCATGCAGAACATGGAACATCAAAGTAGAAGCCTTTGGCAGACCCAGCAATAGGTAAGTCTTGTCATTTCCTTACCTTCTATGGGGACTGACTTGAGACTGTCAAAATAGAAAGACTAATCATTCCCTTCACACAAGACTGATTCACTTCTTCTGTATGTGTATAATTTTAAAGCCTTTGGAATGTACATGTGATTATTTTCAAGATCATTTTAATGAAAGAAAATAGGACTTGTTTAGTTTAATAGTTGAATAACATTTAAATATCTTTAAAATTATTTTATTGCCTAATATGGTATACTACACAATTCCAAATTTCTTAGTTTTAACAGTAGAATATCGCCTGTCTAGCAAAATGGAAAATTGACTTCAGTCAGCACATATAGGCAACTGGGTTGCAGGATAAAAAATATAGCAATTAAAGCTATAAAAATGCTTATTAGATCATCTGGTTCATGCCTTCCCACTGCCAATTCATAATAAAAAGCAAAATGTAGAGAAGAGAAAATATAATGCACCATTCTCAATTAAAAGCCTATGTGTAAATGTTAAACTTCTGTTTGAAAAAAATTTCCAAAGCAGAGGGTCATCTAATGTTCTCATTTTAAAATGCTTTTTAGTGGTTCTTCCCACTTGTGATTACAACTTTGAAATGCCACAAACGTAAGTACTGTTGTGATAATATCAATTCAAAATACAGACATCTAGAAATATAGTTCACACGCGCATTTTGTATAATACACGTACATAATGTGCGTAAGTGCCTAATGTTTTTATGTTCATTATATTTGCCATTTGCATCAACTGTTCTAAATAGAACTCATAGAGACTGTGCGACTTGACGTTAAATGTTTCTATAAGCTCATCTCAAAAATGTGCTTTATTTATTTGGTTTTCAGAGGAATACATCAAGTTCTAGCTCAAGGACAATGATGCCCCAGAAGCCATTACTACAGACTCTGCCCACCAATCTGGTGGTCAATTGTATTTCTGAATTTCAACAATAAATCCACACTTTCATGTCAAGATGAAAAGCCTTTATAAGTTATTTTTCTTTCCTTAAACTTATTGTTATAATTCTGCAAATTTATAACATTAACTTTAAAAATATTAAGCTATACTTGATACTAATTATACATTGACCACAATGACTCCCATGATCATCTATAAAAAATCAAAATGTCTCTATACTACAGCAATTTTGCATTCACCTTCAAAAGGCTAGTTCCTATAAACAGCACACTAAATATTGGTTTTATAACATTTGTTTAAAAAGGGAATGTTCAACTGACACCAGAGGTAATTATGCAAGTTTTGTGAAAAGATAAAAAGGGAATCAGACCATGGAAAAATCACTAACCCACAATAATATGCAACAAGAGAAAAAGTCAACAATGAAACTACATAGCAGCCAGAAAGCAATTAAGAATATGGCATCAGTAAGTCCTCACATATAAGTAATTACTCTAAATGTAAATGCAATGAATTCTCCAATCAAAAGTCACAGAGTGGCTGGATGGGGGAAAAAAGACCCAATTGTATGTCAAAGTAAAGGGATGAAAAAAGATATTCCATGCAAATGGAAACCAAAATAGAGTGGGGGTGGGTAGCTCTATCAGACTAAATAGACTTAAACCAAAAATGTTAACATAAGAAGGTCATTATACAGCGAAAAATGGGTCCATTCATCAAGCAGATACAACTATTGTAAATATGTATGTACCGAACATTGGAAAACCTAAATATGTTAAGCAAATACTAAGAGATCTAAAGGGATAAGTGGACAAAAACACAATAGTTTGGAATTTTGGCATGAGATAGATCATCCAGATAAAAAAATAACAAGAGAATGTTGCACTTGAACCATACTTTATATCAAATGGACTTACGAGACATATATTGAACATTCTAATCAACAGCAACAGAATACACATTCTTCTCAAGTCCACATGGAACATTCCAAAGGATAGATCATATGATAGGCCACAAAACAAGTCTCACAAATTTAAAAAGTTTGAAATCACACCAAAAATCTTTTCTGACCACACTGGTATAAAACTAAAAATTAACATGAGAAAAGCTGGAAAATGAATAAGCATGTAGAAATTAAACAAAACACTCCTGAACAACCATTGGCTCAAAAAAGAAATCAAAATGAAAATTAAAAACTTCTTGAAATAAATGAAAATTGAAAACACCGCATATCAAAACATATGGGATACTGCAAAAGTAGTTCTTAAAGAAAAGTTTATAGTGGTAAATGCAGGTACAATCATTTGCCACACAGAATACCTCCTGAGAAATGTAGCATTAGGTAACTTGGTCATTTTGTGAACATAATATAGTGTATTTACACAAACTAGATGGTATAGCCCAGTGGTCGGCAAACTCATTAGTCAACAGAGCCAAATATCAACAGTACAACGATTGAAATTTCTTTTGAGAGCCAAATTTTTTAAACTTAAACGATATAGGTAGGTACATTGTTATTAACTTAATTAGGGTACTCCTAAGCTGGCCTTTGCTAAAAACTCAAGAGGCCAAAAAGCCGCATGTGGCTTGCGAGCCGCAGTTTGCCGACCACTGGTATAGCCTACTACACATTTAGGTTATATTATATACCACCGTCGTATATATGGTCCATTTTTTACCAAAACATGTTAATGTGGCACATGACTGTATTATGTATAAGTTATCAGACCCTCTAATCTTGTTGAATACAACAATAAAGCACACATATTCCTATTTCACATTTTAAATACACTTTGATAATTGCATTTCAGTATCTTTGATTTTTTTAATCCACTGTGATTTATTCTATGCATTTTAAAAATAATATTTTGAAAAATAATTAATTGGCTTCGATAAATTGCCAATGCAGTCCTTGGACAACAAAGGTCAAGAAACTGGTTAGATGGTGTGGAAGGAAGCAGAGAGCTGCGGAGACTCTTACCCTCCGAGTGGAAAGGGTTTTAGTCAAAAATGAGAAGATTCTCTGGGAGGTGCTAGACCCCAAGTGTCTGGACCTTTAAGCACCCATTAGGGCTGCAGTTTGTTCTTGGGTGGTCTCCAGACTGACCCTGGCTCCCAGGAAAGAGGATGGAGCAGGAAGGACTTAGGTCCCAGGAGGAAAACAAGTTTTGTGATAATAGTTACACATATATAAGTGAGAGAATAATGTTTTATTGGGAAAATAATTTGTCACCTGATTAAACAGAATAATTTATGTAAAAATAATAACTATTCAAATAATACCGACTCTATGCTGGGCAGTGTTCTACGTAATTTATAAATATTAGCTCCATCAGTCCTCACATCAATCCAATACAGCGGGACTGTTTTTGTCCCCATTTTGTGGACAAAAAGGTGAGGCAAACTGAGGTTAAGTTGCCCAGTGTAGTCTGGGAGTTATGTCACAAAAACAGGGTTTGGATGTAGGCAGTTGATCTCCGGACTATGTACTCTTATGCAGACTGCAAAGTGATTTTCTAAAGCATTAATGAAAATAATAACTAATGTTATTTGCTTGTACTCTGCAATAATAATGACGATAAAGGAAATCTGATATATAACAGCTAGAAATCGAAAATAGCATTCTGTGCTTCTATTTTTGACTCCGAGTCCTTCTCATCAGATGTGCTTCCAATAAATGTATTCTCAGTGTCTAACCTTAACATCTACCGTGACTCTCAGTGGATTCTAAGGAAGCAAACCTTTCAAGGGCAGTTCTTTCTGTAACTGATGGCCTAACCAACTTTTGACATTACTAATATATTCTTTTCAGAGAACATTCTAAAGAGTGTGGGCAGCTGTGCCCTGCTGGCTTGGGCTGCTGTGATAACCGCCCTCCATTTAGCACATCAATGAAAGAGCAGCCCTGTAATCCCGTGTCACCAGATGAGAAACACCAAGAGTTCTGAGAGTTCCTTTGTGCAGAAGTCTCAGGCCTCCCACTGGGGAGGCAACCTGATGCCCAGCAGTGTGTGGCCAGGTGACAGTCGGAAGCAAGAAATCAAACACTGCTACAGAGGTAAAGCTGGATTTCAAAGGTTTCTCCTGCACTGGTCTTTGTGGATATAGTCTGCATTCAAAAGACTACCCAAATCTGTCTCAAACTTCATTGTGAATATGTAGGCATTCTTATCATACTGTGAACAGTTCTGAATGCCAATAACATAATATACTTCCAAATTTCCAATTAAACAGACTTTTTTTTTTCTTAAGCGTTGAGAGGTGTGATTAAGTTTTTAAATTTGAACCAAAGCTATGGAGGGGTAAATACTTTTTTTGCTTCATATCCCCCTTTTATACAAATATTAAAAACAATGGTTTTTCTCTAAAGGGAAAAAATAGAGACATAAATGGTTTCCCAATAACAACAGAATGAACTGAAATTTGGACTGAGAGCTGAAAGACCTGAATTGTAGTGTTGCCTTAGTCCCTAATCATTTCTTTCTGAATAGTTTATAGTTCAATAGCTTTCAAAAGAAATTTACAGTGACTTGCAATAAACTCTTGCACACAAAAGAACATAAGAGAATTAAATGGAAAATCAGAAACAACATAGAGTAAAGGAAGAACATTTCCTTCACCCATTTCATCTAACTCTGAGGAGCCTGAACACAAAGTGAAAAAGGGAAACGATGAAGCTCATAGGTTTCACTATTGTTAAAGGAAAACCCACTCATTCTTAATAAAAGAAGTAGTTTCTGTTTTGTTTCATTTCCTGGCTCTAAATTTTCTTTTATTTACTAGAGGCCCAGTGCATGAAAATTCATGCACTGAAGGGGGGTTCCTCAGCCCGTCCTGCCCCCTCTCACAGTCCAGGAGCCCTCGGGGCGGGAGGCAACCCGGAGATCAGGGGAAGGCGACACCCCCATCACACCTCTGCTGCTGTCACTGCCGGCAGTGCAAGCCTCAGCTGGCCCTGGTTACCTGAGCCTCGGGTGGCCCTGGGCAGCTGGGCAGCTGCCATCCGAGGCTTGCTTGTGCCTTGGGTTGGCCCTGAGCGGCTGGGCAGCCAACAGCCAATGCTTGCCTGCTCCCTGGGCCGGCCCTAGGTGGCTGGGGGGCTGAGGAGACTGGGGGACTCCGGAGGCAAGCGCGCAACAAAGCCGAGCCCGCCTGGGGCCGGCCTTTCCATGAACCTGCCACCCTGGCAGGGCTTAGGGGACTGGGCACTGCTATCTTATGGCTGTGGGCACTGCCATTTTTGAGGGCATGGCAAGTCAATTAGCATATTCCCTTCTCATTGGCTGTGGGTGCCGCCATCTTTGCAACAGCGTGAGGGTCAATTAGCATATGCCCTCTTTATTAGATAGGATTTATTGTTTTTAATCTTTATTGTTGAAAGTATTACATATATCCCCTCCCCACCCCCCCGCCATTGACATTTTCTACCCACCCCCACCCCTACCCCACCCCCGCCCAGGCCTTCACCACCCTATTGTCTCTATCCCTGGGTTATGCATATATGCATACAAGTTCTTTGGTTGATCTCTTCCCTCCCTCCCACCCTCCCTTTTCTTCTGGACCATTATATAAAAAGGCATCAAGTTAGGTGACTCTTCTTAAGAAATGGAAAATTTCTGAATAAAAGTTAATGGTATCTTATTGAATTATACTTGAGTGAAGCTAATTTCTTTGGAGAGTTAATCCACTGTATTTCAAGTAAATTGCCTTTGATGCTCTACTTGACAGAAGGAGTCACCAAATAGCTCCATGACCTCTTGCCTCTTAGAAGGTAAAATAGTGATTTTGATTAAGAGACTCCAAAGCCCCTTCTAACTCAAAAGTGACATTATTTCTAGAATTAATTTCATTTAGACTTTTTATTGTTGTTAACATGCCATCCAGGCCCACATGCTCACAGTGTATGGATTCTCATCAAATTATTTTTTTCATAAAATTAACATTATAAATATGTCTGACACCAAATTATGTACTTCAAGAAACAGGGTTTTCCACAGTACCTGAAGAACAATGCCTGTTGAATTAACAAGTGAATATAAATATTTGGAAGTCCCTCTGCCACTTTTATGCCTTATGTTTAAAAGGCTCAGCTTAATTGAGTTGTCTGTGTATCCTATGATTCTAAAATAAACAACACAGAAATCTTTTGTAGCCAATAGTAGTTCTAGGGGTAATCTAATAGCACCAAAGTAGATGCTATAATTTCCAGCATAAAAATCTAAATAAAAAATATAATTTCTTTAATGTGTAGTGAAGGGGAGGAGAATATACCATCCTAAGGATTATTTTGAAGTCAGTTATTTTTAAGAAACAGCTCTGAAAACTGAGAGGTCAACCTTTTGTAAAAGACATATTGTTAAGGGAAACCTCCATCTATAAGGGTCTCTCTTTCTCTCTCTCACTTTCTCTCTCCAAGGAAGAGGAGGTGACTAAATCTCTAAAGCCTCTTATCAATGGAGAGGACACCAACTTAAATTTGCATAACAACCATACCCTTGTTCACAGGCATAATGCTTTGCTTTATTGCACTTCACAGATATTGCTCCTCGCCCCCTCCCCCCCAATTAAAGGTAAGATCCTCCACCAGCAAAAAGATTAGAACTTGCTAAAGTCTCAAATGATGTTAGTTCTTTTATAGCAATAAAATATTTTTAATTAAGATATATACATTGATTTTTCAGACATAATGTTATTGCAGACTTATTAGACTTTAGTCTAGTATACACTTTACAAGCACCGGGAAACCAAAAAATTAGTGTGACTTGCTTTATTGCAATATTCACTTTATTGTGGTGTTCTGGAACCAAACCCCTAAAATCTCCAAGGTATGCCAGCACTGTGCTTTGCATGAAAACTTCCCATAACGGGCTGTCCCCACCCCCAACATTTTTCTTTTGTCTTTATCTAAAGATGGTATTTATGCTGACAGTTTGGGCCATTTCCAGGGTGTTTTCCATTTTCCTGGGTATCTCCCACATATACAAGAGGTATGCATGTTATTAAACTTTTATTTGTTTTTCTCCTGTTAGTTTGCCTTTTACTACTGGGGGGTTGTCAATTGAGAACCTAGAAGGGTAGAGGAAAAATTATTTTTCCTCTCCCACAGTTCTTAAGGAATAAGGTTATGTTCTCACTTCAATTTTGTTCCACTCCAGTTCAGTTTATACACAGCAGTCAAACTGAGCTTCTTAAAACATGAATTTTTTAAGAGCTTATGTACCTCCCCTGCATAGCTTCTTGCACAACTTACTATGTTCTCTGAGGCCTTGCTAGATGGATTCCTGTCCACCTTTCTGTTCCCTCATCTCATACAACTTCCTAGCCTAACTCTCTGGGCTTTACTCACTCTGGGGTTTCTGTTCCCCAAACACAGCCACCACATTCTGACCCTGGAACCTCTAATGCACTCTCAGGTATCCTCTTCCCACTGGTCTAATCACAGGCTGCTCCTTTCCTTGTCATCCTTTCATCTCAATTGCCATCTGTTCAGAGAGGCCCTTCCTGACCACTTTTGGTCAAGAGCTGATCCCAATATTGTCTATTTCAGCTCGTGTTTGTTCCTTTCACAGCATCCCTCAAAACTCACAATAATTCTGTTGACTTGTTTCCTCCTGTCTGTCCTTACACAATATAAATTCCATGATAGCAGATTTGTGTTGTCTTGTTTACTGCTGCTTTTCAAGCACTAAGTAAACCATGTTTAGTGAATAACTAAAGAATAACTGGACATTTTGTAATCATTATGATAAGACTATAATCAAATTAATGATCATCTTTCCCATAGTATACCCTGTCTTTAATACATTCCCTTGTATTTTAGATAATTGCTCTCATATCTGGTTCTAACATAATGTAAAGTCCTTGAGGGTAGAAAAATGTCTCATTCATCAATTACTTGAATTAAGGGTGTGCATTGTGTTGGATTAAAGATGGCCACCAGTTATCTGATACCCTCTCTATTCAGAGTGTCCAAAAAGGTCCATGTCTTTTCTTTCTCAATCTGGGAGGGGAGTTATGTGATCAGACTGACCAATGAAAATGACAGAAAGGATGATGTGACACGTGTTCCCAGTCCTAAACTTTACAGAGCTGGATGTTTCCCCTCCTGTCTCTTGGAACACATTTGGAGCCTGAGCTTTCACGTGGGAAACTGGGTAGCTTGCTGGGAAAACCATGGAGAAAGGCCCTGTGACAACCTAGACACGGAGAGGAGCTCTGCTGAGCCCACCCTTCTAGCATCATCATGAAAGTCAAAGGCATGAGTGTGAGGCCTTCTTGGGTCTTATAAACCAGGCACCAGCAAACTGTGGCCCACAGGGCAGCTGCCTGATTTTGTAAATAAAATTTTATTAAAACACAACCACTGTCATTTATTTACATACTAGAGGCCTGGTGCACGAATTTGTGCACCATTGGGGTCCCTCGGCCTGGCCTGTGGGATTGGGCAGAAACCAGCTCTCCGACATCCCCCAAGGGGTCCTGGATTGCGAGAGGGTGCAGGCTAGCTGAGGGACCCCACCAGTGCACGATTGGAGCTGGGGAGAGATGCGGGAGGTTGGCCCGCCAGGGAGGGCTCCAGGGTGTGTCTGGCCTGTCTCACTCAGTCCCGATTGGCTGGACCCCAGGAGCAAGCTAACCTACCAGTCAGAGTGTCTTCCCCCTTGTGGTCAGTGCACATCATAGCTACTGATTGACTGGTCCACCGTCTGCCCCCTGGTGGTCAGTGCACGTCATAGTGAGCGGTTTAACGGCCTTAGCATATCATTAGCATATTATGCTTTGGTTAGTTGAATGGCCGACCGGTTGACCAGACACTTAGCATATTAGGCTTTTATTATATAGGATTGCCAGTAGCTATCTTCACATTACACCAGGAGGGCTGAGCAGCAGTGATGGACACTATGTCCCCCAAAGCCTGAAACATTTACGATCTGACCCTTCACAGAGCAAGTTTGTGACCCCTGTTCTAGACCATCCCAGACACCTCCAAATGACCACAGACATGGAGCAGAAGAATCTCTCATCCAAGTTCTGCCCATATTTCTAATCTATGAAAACTGTGACATATAATACAATGGTTATTGTTTTAAGCTACTTGTTTTAGGGTAGATTGTTATGCGACAGTAGGAAACAGGCAGATAATTAATTACCTGGAAGTGTGGTGGTGGTGTATAAAACCTGTGACATATGTCAATGGCTTTGGGATCAGGCTGTGGACAGGAACTGAAAGGGCCTCATAGTGACTATTAGTGGAAAAAAGGTCTTTAAAGAGGCTTAGTAAAAGCAGCGAGAACTTTGAAAAGAATGTTGGTGAAGCTTTGAGGAACAGTGAAAATGTTATTGGAAGCTGAGTAACATAATCTTTCTGTGTTGGCAAAAATTTTGACATTATTGTTGTCTGGGATAATGAAGAAAATGGAAAAAGAAGGTAACGAATGTGTGAATCTGGCAACAAAAAACAAACAAACAAAAAAAGATGAATGGGCAGGACAGAGAAAGCACCAACTGGCTTCTAGCTGCCGAGGGTAAAATATGAGAAGAGAGATGAACTAGAGAAAAAAAATGGTTGAGTTTGTGAGCAGGATTTACTGGAAATACAAAGTACCTGGGGCAGGGTGTGTCTGAATATCAGACTTTCCCATCCCAGCCTCTCCTAGCAATGATTTGCAAAATCAGAAATGATCTCAGGACAAAGGTTAAATCTGGGATACCGCCTATAACACTTGCCATGCAGTAAATAATCTCAATTCCTTTGTTGAGACCTCAAAAAGATTCCAGGGCAAGCCTAATAGGGCTTCTGAGAATCTTAAGGGTTGTACTAGTACATCTCAAACCTTCTCTGCCAGAAAACAGGGCCTCTATGAATCTTAAGATATGTTTGGTAAACCTTTTCAACTAAACAGAAGGTTTCTTTTCAGAATACCCCAAATCTCGGTCCAAAGGGGGGGCGGTGGAGCAGGGAAGGTCAGAAATAAATGTGCGTGTGGCTTTTATTTGGTGGATTGGCTTATCATTGGTACACAGAAGCCCTATAAAGATTTTTATGGAAAAGGAGAGATGGCTCAGGGAGCATAACTAAGAGCCACTGCAGGCATTTCTAGGGAACATGACTAGATCCTAACAAGGGAACTAGTGACAAGTGTCTGGTTGTGTTTCAGAATCAATGTAGAACAGGAACTGCTCCCTCCTCCCACTTTTTCCTTTTTGAGGAGGAGGGTCTAATCCCTATTTGGGAGGAGAACATGTAAATTCTCCCAATAGTTCACAGGTCTTCAGGTTGAGATGGAACCACACTCAGGGACCACACATACATGGGCTTGATTTACATGATCAGCTTTTTCAATTCAAGGCAATGTTGCCACAGGGTAGGGTTTTTGGAATGTGGAAAGAATGTCAATACTCTGTTGCCAACAGCTCTTTCATAGAGAACCATTTGTCTCTCCTTAAATCTGTGGATGCTCTGTGACTATACTGACCAATAGAATCTGGTGGAAGCTATGGTGTACCAATTTTTTATCCTGGCCCTTAAGAGACTGGAAGTTTCTAGTTCCTGACTCTTAGGTTACTTACTCTTGTAGCCCTGAACTGCCATGTTGGACTTCCATCCACTCTGCTCAAGAGAGCAAGTGAAGATTCTGAACCCACAGTTTCTAACTGTGAATGAAGCCATCATTGACCGCCCCGCACCCTCCCTAGCAGATCCACTGGCTGGGTTCCATCATAGATGCCACATGGAGAAAAATTGCCCAGCCAAACCTTGTCCAAGTTTTGACCCACAGAACCCTAAAATATAATGAAACGGTTGTTGATTTAAAGCACTAAGTTTTGGAGTGATTTTCTATACAGCAATAGAAAATAAACATATATTTCATACTGGTACTAAAAATACACAATTTTACTTTCAACACATCTTCTCTCCAAAGTCAATGTGTTTGAAAAATGTGGTCTCTATGGTGGGTTGCATTGTATGTTGAAGTCCTCACTCCCAGAACTTGTGTAACTGAATTCATTTAGAAATAAGGTCTTTGCAGATGCAATCAAATTTAGGTGACGTCATATAGGACTAGGGTGGGCCATAACCCAATGATCGGTGTCCTCATAAGAAGGGGAAAATTTGGACACAAACACACAGGTGAAAAGGCCATGTGAAGACAGAGGCAAAGACTGGAGCAATGCATCTCTACATCAGGGAACGCCAAGGATTGCCAGCAGCCCCTAGAAGCGAAGAAGAAATCCTCCCCTAGATCCTTCAGAGAGAGTATGGCCCTGCCAGCATCTTGATTTTGGACTTGCAGCCTCCAGAATTGTGAGAAAATAAATGCCTGTCATTTTGAGATACATGGTTTATGACACTTTGGTACTGAAGCCCTAGGTGACTAATATAGTCTCCTATAGCAGGTGGCATAGAATAGAACTTACACATCCTATCTAATAAAGAGGGAATATGCTAATTGACCATCACATCCTCACAAAGATGGCAGCACCCACAGCCAATAAGGAGGGAATATGCTAATTGTCTGTCACACCCTCAAAGATGGTGGCGCCCACAGCCACAAGATGGTGGCACCCAGTCCCCTCAGCCCTGCCCCCAGGTGGGTCCAGCCGCCCCATGCTCCTGCCTCTGGAGTCCCCCAGTCCCCTAAGCCCCCAGCCACTCAGGGCCAGCCCAAGGCACAGGCAAGCCTCGGATGGCGGCTGACCAGCCGCCCAGAGCCGCCCGAGGCTCAGGTAACCCGGGGTGGCCGAAGCTTGTGCTGGCGGCAGTGGCAGCAGCAGAGGTGTGATGGGGGCGTCAACTTCCCCTGATCGCTGGGTCACCTCCCACCTCTGAGGGCTCCCAGACTGTGAGAAGGGGCAGGCTGGGCTGCGGGACCCCCCCTCCAGTGCATGAATTTTCATGCACCAGGCCTCTAGTCTATTATAAGCACTACTAACAACACACAATACATCTTTTGAAATATTATTAATACAGGATAGTAATCTTCACATGGCCTACCACATATAGATTCCAAATATTTTGGCTACTTCTCCATATTGCACCACTATTCTTTCTCATGCTGCTTTTTAAAGTCATAGGGCTGGAGCATTCTGAGGCTTCAGGCCTCCTGGCCCTTCAAATCCACTTCATGGCTTAGGGATCACACCTGAGGAAGGGCCAGACCGTAAAAAGGGATAAAAATCCAATGAGGCAATACCATTACTTGCCAGCAATTCGGTGATGGATAACTGTAATTATTCTCTTAAATGGGATTTGAAAATTTGGCTTTTGGTTATTCAGACTAAATATGTTCAGATAATGATACTTGGGCCCAAATCCATAAGTAAAACATTTAATGATGTGCATTTGTGTCTATACCAATACTTCAGAATGCTTATCACTCTAAAAACAAGAGAAAAGCTTATGAGCTTTATTTTTACTGTATGATAATATGTACAGTTAAGAAAAATGATACAGCCAAAACCGATATGGCTCAGTGGATAGAGCGTCGGCCTGCGGACTGAAAGGTCCCAGGTTCGATTCCGGTCAAGGGCATGTACCTTGGTTGCGGGCACATCCCCAGTAGGGGGTGTGCAAGAGGCAGCTGATCGATGTTTCTCTCTCATCGATGTTTCTAACTCTCTATCCCTCTCTCTTCCTCTCTGTAAAAAATCAATAAAATATATTTTAAAAAAAAAAAAGAAAAGAAAAATGATACATCAAGTGAATACTTAGTAAATCCTCTTCTAAAGTGATAGTTTACCAGTATTCCTGCTTCAGGAAAAGAGCAGATAAATGTGATGATCACAGCATTTCAGTAAGAAAATTGCAGTATTTCTTCATTGACATTAAACCTCTCTTGGTAGCCCCTAGTACACCTGTGTAGAATGCAGAATTATTGCCTTATTAAAAATGCATTTCATATTTCCAGATTGTATTAATTTGGCCAGTGGGACATGCACTCAAATGAGCTAGTACCAGATTCATCTGAGCTATAAAAATAAATAATAACTACATAATAATCTTTTGATGTACAGCCAAAAATCATTTGATTTCTGGAGTCATAAAAAGATGAAATGAACCACAAGTTCAAAAATGCCAGTGAGTACTTGAAGGAAATATCCTTTAGAGACAGGTAACTCTAGCATTTTTATACAATAAAAATGTAATTGCTTAGAAGAAATGTGATAGTAAAATGACATATTTCTATACTAGAGTAATGGGAAACCTGAAAGCATATTTAAGTGTATTAGTTCATGTGCATTTTCAAAGGCCATCTTGCATATTGCACTAGAAAAATGTTTTATGAAGAAACTAACAAAAACACAAACAGGATCATTGTGTCATATCAAGTAAAAGGAATAGAGGTTTATGATTGTGGACCTAAGTTCACATGGCAACTCATTCACTGCTTAGCAGGGTTACTTAAGTCACCTAACCTTCTCAGTCTTCCCATACATAGAGTGCAATCATAGTATTACCTGACAATGAATCATTGTGATGAAAAATGAGAAATGTGTACAGAAATGTTCCTTGTAAAGTATAAAGCATTATGTGGATGTTATGCTATTCATTAGCCTAATGGGGAATGTAACCCCAATTTACAAATTTTCATGTACGTTCTAACTTGAAACTTTGAAATTTATTTTTTAAATTTCTTTATTGATTAAGATGTTACATATGGGTTTCAATTTGGTTTATGCTTAATTATTTCTGATGGTAAGCTTTTTTTGCTCAAAATATAAACTCAGAATATACCAAACCAGTCACTTATTAACAGTGAATGTTCAGAATAGAGACAACATTTTCCCCTGGAAGACTAAAGCATAGACTGTTAAAACATTCCTATTGACCTTTAACAAAGTCTGTTAAGCAGAAACAAGGGGTTAAGAATGTAATGGACAGAGAAACATTTTCTGACTTCTGAAGCATTTATGATTGCACATGTTCCTTTTTCAAAGGCCTTTTAACAGCTCTGACATAAGGCTCCATTGAAGTTTCAGCTGGAATACAGACAGGTTGAAAGGCACACAAGTGAAAAGGCTTCCTATTAGAATCAAAATGGAAATAGTGCCTTAATTGTTCCCTTCAAATTCATATCAGGATCAGTGGGAGCACGTTCCTGCCCCATCATCCAGCTGGGGAGTTCCCGGGACTTCAAAGAAATCTCCCCTCAGAGGAGACATCAGCTGAATCATATCTGAAGACAGAGCTGAACACGGAAAAAAAGAAAGGATTTTTTTTAATCATTCTAAACAGAGTCTTACTAAGCACTGCTTATTTGGACTTGCACAAATACAGTCAAGATACAGTGATCCCCCCTTGCCCGTGGTGGGTATGTTCCACAACCCCCAGTGGGCCTGAAAGTGGGGATAGTACTGAACCCTCTATATACTTTTTTTTTTCCTATACATACCTAAGATAAAGTTTCATTTATAAATTAGGCAGAGTAAGAGATTAATAATAACTGATAATAAAGTAGAACAATTATAAGCATATGCTATAATAAAAGTTATATGAATGTGATCTTTCTCTCTCTGATAACTGATCTCATAGCCAAGATGGCTACTTACCAAGTGACTCAGGGGTGGGGAGTGTACACAGTGTGGAGACGGGACAATTCCTCTCTTTAGCAGGACAGTGGGAAGGTGCAAGGTTTCATCACGATACTCAGAATGGCTTGCAATTTAAAACTTAAGAATTGTTTATTTCTGGAATTTCCCTTTTAATATTCTTGGGCCATCGTTGACCACGGGTAACTAAAACCATGGAAAGCAAAACCGTAGATAAGTGGGGACTACTGTAGTCAAAAACCTACTGGTGCTGGAGCTATAAGTTCATTGTTAAAAGTTCAGCTGGGAGATGTTTGCCCTTTCTGCTCATTAATTCGCTTTCCAGTTCATCCAGGATCAAAATCAAGCTCCTTCCTAGAACTGATAAGAAAGAATTATTGACGCTTCCCCAGCTCTCAGAGAGGAACAAAGGCTTCTCACGCTTCCGGACTTTCTTCTCTGGACTGGACTCTTCAGAAGAAAAGTGGGATGTTCGCATGCAGTGTTCCTTCTAGCCATTCGCGGTTTCACATGCATTCCTTGTCTAGTTTATGCCAGATACTGTGCTGACAGTACCAGGCACACGGGGGTGGCTGCGGCCTTTAAAGAGAGACTGCCATGTGAATCAGAAATTGTTTTACAGTGAGATGAGAGTTTGCATAGGTGGGAATGAGCGATACCAGCTTAGGTGTCCAAGAAGAAGCGCTGACACATAAGCAGAGTCTTTGTAGACAGGTAGGAGTGAGCCGGGGAAAGGACAGAGAGGGATTCAGTTGGAGGAGAGCGCAGGTTTGAAGTTGCATAAAGGACCCCAGAAATGAAATACAGCTCTGTGTAGGGTTTTGCAAAGGGATGGAGAGGGGACAAGAGGAGGCTACAGAAGTGACCAAAGGGATTAGTGCCCAAACAGAGACTAGACTGTGAACTCAGTGATACTGGGAACCAGTGAAATATCTGAGCAGGGTGGAAGAGTGCTCGTGTGTGTGTGTGTGTGTGTGTGTGTGTGTGTGTGTGTGTGTGTATTTATGGCCCTAGCAGGAGTAGAGACTTAAAGTAGGTATGACTAAGAGTAGAACCATTAGAAACCCAACAATAACTGAGGAAAGAAGTATAAAGGTTTACTTAACACTACTTTAATGAGGTAAGAGAAGAGACAAAAGGAGTATTTCATGCGTTAGAAACAAATACAATCTGGTCACTAATTGGGTGCACTTGCAAGGAAAAGAGAGCCATTTCCAGTGATTTCCGTTTCCACCTTCAGCAAGTGCCTCATCAGTGTGTCTGTCACCCAGACGGCTATACTAGAGGAGGAGCAGGTATGAGTTAGGTTTCCTGGGTTCTTAGTATAGAAAGTGAAAGATGAATATGCATAGTTTATATAGGTCAGCGTCAAACTCTGCCAATTCTAACCTGTTAACATGCCTGGAATCTACCTTCCTCTTGCCCCTCTGCATCTGTCATGCTCCCTCCACTCTTTCCCATTACTGGGCCAGCACCTTCTTGTCTCTGGATTTACCTGCCTTGTACTCTGACTGTAGCCATGGTCCTGCCGACAGCCTTCAGTGATTGTCCTAGAACTCCAGGATAGAAATCAAACTTCTTCCCATGGCATCCATGTGCCTTCTCACGTGTTCCCTGTCCATCCTCACTTTCCGTCACTCATCAATGCTCTCATAAGTCCCATCCTTGGAAACTAGTGTACTTGCTTCTACCTGTCCTGGGCCTTTGCTCACCCTCTCCCTTCTTCCTGGAACACAGCCCCTCTCCCGCTCTAAGCCTTCCTCTGGCAAGCTCCTCATCCTCATCCTTTGAACCACAGATGAGGGACCATGTCTTCAGCTGCTCCTGGTCTCCAAAACTGACAGATGCTGCTTCTACGTGCTCTTATTGTACCTACTTTGGGCTCACAGTAAATCACCTTTTCTGAACTAGAAGGTTCTTGAAGGCAGGGACAATGTCTTGTTCATCCATGTGACTCCGTATTAGTTTATCCATTGCTGTATAAAAAAGTTATCCCGAAATATAGGGTAAAAGTACAAGCACGTATCTCGCCGAGTTGACAGTCAGGAATTCTAGTGCAGCTTTTGTGGCTGGTGCTGTCTCTGGGCCTCTCATGAGGCTGAAGCCAAGGTGTCAGCTAGGATGAAACCTGACAGGCTCCAAAGGACCCACTTCCCAGCTCCTCACATGGCTGCTGGCAGGAGGCCACAGCTCCTCCTCCGTGGGCCACTCCACGGAGCTGCAGTCAACCTGGTTTCCCCAGAGAGAGGGATCCAAGAGAGACGGGAAGCTGCAGTATTTTTCCACCTACTCTCAGAAGTGACACGCCATAGTTCCTGCCGTGCACCGTGGGAGGGAACTCCACAAGGGTGTGAATAGCAGGAGGCAGGAATCATTGGGCCCCAGCTTAGAGACCGGATCTCACAGTCCCCAAGGCATAGCAGTACAATTAGCCTGTGAGAGGTATGTAAGAATACTAACAGATTTTAGAACGAGTGAATCAGTGAATGAATAAAAACTTAAGTTTATACCAAGTTTTGGGCTAATAGAAAAGACGAACTCTCTATCCTTGAAATATAGTTTTGCTAAAAAAAAAAAGTATACCATAGCCTTCTAATAGGGTCTTCTTTTTGCAGATGACATCTGGTCCGGTGCAAAATGGTTTTAACCATGGTAAATGGTTATTTACTCCCAGAAGGCTGAGCGGACAGGAAAGCTCTATGAAATAAGATCCGCATCTCTTTACATCTTGAAAAAGATGGCTACCCATAGATTCTCATGCTTTACTTGCAACAGGACTTGTCTCCTTATGGGTATTTTGATACATTTAAGCCGATTAAAAGGTAAAGGAAAACAACGTCTGAAAGCGCAGGTCCATTAAGCACGAAAATGAGAACCATAAACAATGCAAAAGATATTAAACTATTTGCCTTTCATTAGACTTGTAGATTCTGTGGCAGATAATGCTAATCTTCATAAGATAAAAATTCAAAGACTAAACTACTTTAATAATAGGTTTGTCTACTGACACCGTTTTCTAGCTATACTGCATTAAATGTCATTTCACTATTTTAATTAATTTGTAGTCCATAGGCAAAATTGATAAGCATTTTTCTATCTGCCTACAGATAAAATGCTAGCATAATAGGTGAATCAATACAATTCAATATTGTAATGTGCTGGTAATGTGCTAAGGACTGAATCAATAAGAAAAAAACCATTATTAAGGTAATTGCTTTAAAATAACAAAATTTAAAAAAGAAAGGGATACAAGGAAAACTATATAAAATTGCTGAAAGAAATTAAAAGGACAAATAAGTAAAAAAGCACCCATGTTCGTGATTGAAAGAGTTAATATTGTTAAAATGTCCATAATACTCAAACAATCTATAGATTCAATGCAACCCTTAGCAAAATCCCAATGACATTTTTTTGCAGAAATAGAAAAGCTATACTAAAATTCATAGGGAATCTCAAGAAACCTTAAATAGCCACACACACACAAAAAAAAAAATCTCGAAAAAGAAACATGTTGGGAGACGCTTATGTCCTGATTTCAAAATGTACTGCAAAGTTACAGTAATCAAAACAGTGTGATATAAAGACAGACATATAGACCAATAGGATAGAATAGAGAGTCCAAAAATAAACCCTCACATACATGGTCAAATGATTTTCAATAAGAGTGGCAAGCCACTGAATGAGGAAAAAGACAGTCTTCAAGAAATGGTGCTGGGAAAACAATATCCACATACAAAACAATAAAGTCAGACCCTCATCCTATACCATCTACAAAAAATATAACTCAAAATGGATCAAAGATCTAAACGTAAGAGCTAAAACTATAGAACTTTTCAAAGAAAACATGAAGCAAAAGCTTCATGATATTAGATTTGGCAATGATTTCTTGGATATGTCACCAAAGGTACAGGAAACCAGGGGTGGGAAGGAGTAAAATTATGCTTCAGGAAAATTTAAAACATTTGTGCATCAAAGGATACTATCAACAGAGTGAAAAGGAAATCCATAGAATTGGAGATAATATTTGCAAATCAAATATCTGTTAGGGGATTCATATCCAGACTATATAGAGAACTCAACAACATGAACTCAACAATAAAAAAAAAACAAATAATCCAATTCAAAATTAAACAAATAATTTAAACAGACATTTCTCCAAAGATCTATAAAGGCATCAATAAGCACATGAAAATATGCTCATCACTAATAATTAGGGAAATGCAAAGCTAAGGCATAATGAGATATCACTTTATACTCATTAGGATGACTTACTATAAAAAAAAAAGAAGAGAAAATAATAGGTGTTGTCCAGGATGTGGAGAAATTGGGAACCTGTGGACTGTGGGCAGGGATGTAAAATGGAATAGCCCCTGTAGAAAGCTGTGTGACCATTACTCAAAAAATTATAAACAGGTATATGTATATATGTGTATCTAATCTAATAATAGACAAATATGCAAATTGACCGCACCTTCGCTACACCTAAGCCACGCCCACCAGCCAATCAGGACGAATATGCAAATTATCCCAACAAAGATGGCGGCTAATTTGCATATCAAGACAGCGTCGAAAGGAGGGGAGGGGAGGAGAAGGGAGGAGCGAAGTCAGGGCCGGGGGCTAACGGAAACGCAGGTGGGCTGGAGGAGAAGGCGGGGCGGGCGACAATGGCGGAGCAGAGGCAGGGCCGGGGGCGAAGGGAAACGTGGGCGGGCTGGAGGAGAAGGTGAGGTGGGGGACAAGGGAGGAACGGAGGCGGGGTAGAGTGCAGCAGGAAATCCTATTGCAGGATTTTTCCTGCAATGGGAAAGCTAGTATATATATATATAATATATATATATATATATGATCCAGCAATTCTACCTCTTTGTATATACCCTAAACAAGTGAAAGCCAGGTCTCAATAAAATATTTGCATACCTATATTCACAGCAGCATTATTCACAATAGAAAACCACAGAACCAACCCATGTACTGTTGGGATGAATTCAACCCATCAACGGATGAATGGATAAGTAAAATATGGTATATACATACAATGGAATATTAACCAGCCTTTAAAAGAAAGGAAATTCTGATACATGCTACTACATGGATGAGCCTTTAGGATGTTATGCTAAGTGAAATAAGCCAATCACAAAAAGGTAAATGTTATTGCCCTTACAAGATTAACCTAGAATTGTCAAAATCATAGAGACCAAAAGTAGAAGGGTAGTTGCCAGAGAGGTTGGTGGTGAGGAGAATGGGGTGTGATTGTCTAATGGGTATAGAGTTTCAGTTTTGCAAAATGGAAAGCATTCTGGAGATGGATTGTGTGATAGTTATACAGCAATATAAGTGTATTTGGCACCAATTAATTATATACTCTAAAATGATTTATGATGGCAATTTTTATGTTATATGTATTTTACTATAAATTTTTAAATTGTAAAAAATTAAAAATATCTAGGGAGAAATAAAGGCAAAGGAGGGGTATGGGTGGTTATGGAAGCGCCTGTATCAATGTCAGTATCCTGGGTGTGATATTGTACTATAGTTTTGTTAGATGTTACCATTGGAGGAAACTGGACCAATTGCATGTGAGTCTATGATCTCACATAAGAATTTAAATTAACATAAAGTGGTTAAAATTAGTGGTTTATTGAATGTTAATATTCATATACCTGATTAAATTTTCACTCATTCATTCAACAAGCATTTATTCAGCACCTGCAATGTACTGGTTTTCATGGCACTTACATTATTTTTTTAAACAAATTATAGGTATTATAAGGTAAACACTAAAATTCCCACAACTGTCCCTCAGAGGTTAGAGCATAAATAACACTAAGATGCTATATTTAATAAACTACATTCTGTGTTCAGAAAACAGATGGGTAATGGAGGACATATTATTTAGATACTACATTCTATAGAATGAGTAATGTGGCAACAACCTTTTTCAAAATATTAAAAGAACATTCGTTTCATTTCTTTGAACCAACTCTATATGAATTCATCTTGATGGTAAAGTTGGAAAACCCCATTATTATATTCTATATACTTCAATAACTAGGAGGTTGGGATGGGGGAGAAATACTGCAAGATGACAATTCCTTTTATATTGTATCTTTTTTTTTTCTGGACCAGTAAAGGACATAAAGGGCCAAATGTCCAAGCTTGCAGCCAAGAAAGAAAATAACCAATTTACTACTTTGGATTATCAGCAAATAGAAAGCTACATTTCATTTTCATGAGTGGGATGCTGGGACTTATCAAATTGTTAATCTTCCAAGATCCCATTCCTTTTCTAGGAAGCAGTCAAAATGGTTTAAACGCGCCTGGCTGTTCCGTAGATTTGGAAATTTAGTGCTTTCTTTCTCCTTTTCCTGACATTATTGTTTTTTAACTTAAGGCTATTTAAAGGAGACTAGCTCTTCAGTTTTATCTCTATTTTTTAATAAGTTTTCCGGGGGGGAAAATGCACAATATAACAATTGATGAAATAACCCATCTCCAATATACCTATTGTTAATTCAACACACTGTTATCAAATCAATCTGTGTTGAATTACTGGTAGAAAGGTCATTTAGAATTAGTGAGAAAAGGAGATTATGCAATGAGTTTTTTAATGTAATTTTATTACTCTCAGGTATATTTTTTTAGATTGTAAAGTTTAGAACATTAAAATTTCCACTTACTGAGCCTGTTTAATAGAGGATTAAGCTCCCTTTTTAAAAATAGGCTATTTTGGGAGCAGTTTCAGCTTTACAGAAATATGAGCAGAAATTACAGAGTACTCAGACACCTTCACCCCCTGCCCAGTTTCCCATATTAGTAATATCTTGCATTTATATAGTATCCTGTTGCAATTGATGAGCCTATATTGATGCTTTCCTGTTAACTGAAATCCATAGTTTACAGTAGGGTTCACTCTTGGTGTTATGCAGTCTGATAATGACATTCATTATAGCATCATACAGAAGAGTTTCACTGCCCTAAGAATCCCGTGTTCCACCGATCCATCCCTCACCCTCCACCCCCGAGTCTCTTGCAACTACTGATCTGTGTCCATAGCTCTGCCTTGTCCAAATGTCACATAGTTGAAATCCCATAGTTTATAGCCTTTCCAATTGGCTTCTTTCACTCTGCAATAGGCATCTAAGGTTACTTCGTGTCTTTTAGTGATTGGATAGCACATTTCTTTTTTGGGATGAATAATATTCCATGGTATAGATGCACCATAGTTTGTTTATCCACTCACCTTTTGAAAGACACCTTGGTTGCTTCCAAGTTTTGGCAATTACGAATAAAGCTGTTATAAACATTTTTGTGCACATTTTCGTAACTTATTTGGGTAAATACCAAGGAGCACAATTGCTGGGTTATGTAACGAGAGGCGTTTTCTAGGACACTGCCAAAGTACCTGCACCATTTTGCATTCTCTCCAGCAATGAGTGAGAGATCTGGTTGCTCTACATCCTCACCAGCACTTCATGTTGTCAGTGTTCTGAATATTAACTATTCTAATAGGCATCTAGTCTAAATTTGCAATTTCCTGATGACATATTTTGAACATTTTTCATATGCTGGTTTATCATTAGTCCTCTGTATATCATCTTTGGTGAAATATCTGGACAGATATTTTGCCCATTTTTAAATTGGGCCTTTGGCTTTCTTAGTACTGAATTTGAAGACTTCTTTGCATATTTTAGATACCAATCTTTTGTCAGATATGAGCGTGTGTTTTTGCAAATATTTTCTCTCCATGTATGAATATGATCCTTTTTTAATTGCTTAATAAATTTGTTTTTTTTCACATTTATATAACCTTTAAAACTTAGAACAGGTTCCTCATGTAGTATTTATTCAGCAAGTGCTTGAAGATGCCCATTTAAAGTGCTTTACCAATATAGTGTGTTTGCATGGGGGAAAAATGTTTTGTGCAGGCACATTTTCAATATTCTGCAGATTCTTGCAGTAGTCATTGAGAATAAATGCTAATATATTCCCACCCACCCTCCATAAACAAAATTTGAGTTTGCTTAGACCAGACAGAAGCTTGATGAAAATATATCAATCAGCTCTGAAGACTGCCACTTGTTTCACAAAACATTCCCTGCATTACAGGTAAGAAAACTCATTACTAGACCACAATGGCCACGTTGCTGACTGACATCCTCCCCAAGCTACTTGTATATGCTTCTTTCAGATACATTTATATTTCAGCTATCAGAAGCAGGGTTACCCTTTCATTCCAATTGTGCAAGATAAATAACCTTTAAAAAAATAAGTCCCTTGCTAAGTCAGTCCCAGGAAAGGATTTTGGACAATTGGGTGACTCCAATGGAATCAAAGATCACCTATCCTTAGCATTTGCAACAAATCCTGAAGAATTCTTGAGGCTACCCTGGAAATTGAGGTCAAGACATTTCATAGATGGGTCCTAGGCTGCAATTCCTCTAAATGAGTTTAACGGAAATCTATGAAATGACACTATTCAAGGCATTATGTTTACATTACACCTTGTGTTTAGAGTTGAACTCTGGAAACTGACTATGTAAGAGCTTTCTATGAATTCCATCTTCGACAGTATTTTCCGTTCTATTTTTTAAAAACAACTGTAATATATAGTTAAGCCATGTAAATGTATCTGAGATAACATGTGCTAAAATAATGTGTCATTCTTGTCAGAAAACTAGGAAATGTGTCCTATATGATGATGACTGTATTTCAAATTCTATTAAGTCTTCCTCTGTGACCTATTTACACCAAATAATAGGCTATTTTATCCCCAATGAAGTCCTACAAGGTGAGCAGGGCAAGGGAAAACGGGCAAGCGTGGCCAGTCATCTCACCTGCAACATACACCAGAAAGAGCTCTCAAGATTTAACCCAAAATAAAGAGCCTT
The DNA here is from genome assembly GCF_027574615.1 of Eptesicus fuscus. Lineage (NCBI taxonomy): Eukaryota > Metazoa > Chordata > Mammalia > Chiroptera > Vespertilionidae > Eptesicus > Eptesicus fuscus. Next base: position 33,636,318 of record NC_072491.1, on the reverse strand, counting down.
CATCATAAATGAATTGTGTGTTCAATGTTCATGACCATAAATCCTTGCCACATAAGAGAGTGCCAGCATTAAATATAGTGTAAAATTCATATTAAAAAAATCTGCTGCAAAGGAAGTGGTGATTTGACTCTGCGAATATATTATTTGGCAAACCACAGTCATCCTAAGGGCACCTCAAATGGACAGGATTCTCTTCAACTACAGGTGGCTTACCAAAGGAAGTCCCAAACCCAAACGTAACACAAGTGAGGGAGTGTAATGCTTAGATCTACTTCCCTGAGGAGGAAGTATGTGGTGCAGGCTGGCATTGCAATCAGAGCAGGTAAGAACCATTGAATGGAGACTGCCTTTCACAAGGGAAGATGGGCTTCCTATCAATAGTGTTAAGGCTGCTCTATCGGGGAACCATCGATCCAAAGTCAACAACAGGAGTGTGGCTTTTCCACAAGTCCTGGAGTTCTCATTATAGCAAGAAGGGGGCATTTGCACTTGCACATTGTGATGGGAACAGAGAGACCCAACTAGAGGCATGGACAATGGCATGGCCAAGTTACACCAACTGCCATTATAGTCACACTATGACTCTGGACTATGTCAGCATAATGACAATTTAATATAGCAGGAACATTCTCTGGGGTGCTATCAAATATTGAAAGAGCCAAAATTTGCCTAGTAACTTAGGAACTTAACATTTTTCATCCAACTGGATGCTTTATACACTTAATTCAATGTTGTGATAAATGCAGACTATCCTATATAATAAAAGCCTAATATGCTAAGTGTCCGACCATTTGTTCCACTGTTCGACCAGTCACTATGATGAGCACTGACCACCAGAGGGCAGATGCTCCAACCAGTAGGCTAGCTTGCTGCTGGGGTCCAGCTGATTGGGACTGGGCGAGATGGGCCGGACACACGCTGAAGCCCTCCCATGGTCCCTCCCCAGCCCCGATCGTGCACTGGTGGGGTCCCTTAGCCTGGCCTGCACCCTCTCGCAATCTGGAACCCCTCAGATGTTGGAGAGCCGGTTTCAGCCTGATCCCTGCAGGCCAGGCTGAGGGACCCCACCTGTGCACGAATCCATGCACCGGGCCTCTAGTTTTAAATATCTCCTTAACTTATTATGGCCTTATTCTGAGTGGCTGGGTAGAAACTTGAGAGATAGACAGTTATTCAGAGATAGATTCAAACATTATAGGATGCTTATAAGTGGTCTAAAGAGGCAATTAGCTAAAGCAATTCCGATAAAAAAGCACTGGTACATTTTATAGCAGTTCTGGTCAACTGAAAATATTGCTATGACCCTCCTGTGATCTGATGATGATTATCTCCTTGACAGCAATGTCTCCAGGGCTTTGTATATAGTATCCTCAATAAATAAATGAATGAGTATGAGAAATCAGAACCATAAATAGATCTATATTTGGTCTGAATGTGGGCTTAGTGCACTGTGAATCATTGTGTTAACATCTATATCTTTTTATAAAAATGCTGGAATTCTTATAACACAGCTTTTGAAAGGACAGACTTATATGCTTTTTGGAAGCTCTGATATAAATATGTAGAAATTCCCTGAAATAGAACCAAACCCTCGTATGCATTGTATGCCTTCAGCCCTTTGTGTCTACTATTCCCATCAGTAATATCTACTATTTTCCCTTGAGCACCTTATAATTAATACTAGCTTTTTCAAAATTGCTGACATATATGCCCTGAGCACTTGCTCTTCCAAAGAAACATTTTAACTTATATCACAGGGAAGTTTATATGCCAGCTGTGTATCAATAGCTACACTATAATTTTTCTCCTATTTTCAAAATAAAGGAAGGAAACATCGGAATGCTAAATAAAATTCTGAAAAAAAAAAAAGATATAAAGAGAATATGTTAGTATTTCAAAGACACAACTCCCTTTGTTTTTTTTTAAGTAGAAACTTTTTCCCTTTTTAATTTTTAAATTATATTTTTTTAAATTAAATTCATTGGGGTGATATTGGTTAATAAAATTATATAGGTTTCAAGTGCATGATTCTATGATACATCATCTGTATATACATTGTGCACATACTACCCAAAATCAAATCTTCTTGCATCACTATATATCTAAACTTCCATTGTTTAAATGACTTAGAGCAGTGAATTAACTTCATTAAATGATTTTCTGAAGGAAAGTCTCATTTATCTATTCAATCAATAATAGGGAAATCTTGAGTTTACACAAATTAGTGTTTTGCAACAATTTTCTAGGATCAAAGCCACACATACATAATTAGCTTGTAAGGGAGAGAGAGAAAAAGTGAGTCTTGTTTCTTTGCTGGAAAAAAGAGTTGGCAATGAGATGGAGAATAGCATGTAGTAGCTAATTAAAACTCCAAGGGTTCCCATGTGAGCTCATTACTCACCTGAGATTTTTTCATACATCCCTCCTTATGCCAACTGTCAACTATTCTTTCCTCCTGACAATTGTTGGAGGCAGAAACATATATGACAATTCACTGGGAAGAAGACTTGAATATTCAGCTTCAAATCTTCAGATGTCTTCTACCAATTTCTTGGGGGATCACAGTCCTTGTGATTATAAACCTAAAACATCTCCCACATCCCAGCATGCCTTTCAAAGTACATATACAAAAGAACTGTTGGGGAAGTGGGTGGGGAGGGTGGGATCCTTGTACATTTACCACCTCTTTCTTCCCCCAGAGTTGATCATATCTAGATTAGTGATGAAGATTCCAGTAGAATGGTTCATTCAGTCCACAGACATCCAGATTTTTAGTGTTCATCACCATTTTTTGTTTATATACCTGTTTTATCCTTCAAACCCTCACACGGTTTATGTCTTCGACATCTACGAAGATCAAGTATTTGCAAAAGATGTAATTTCCATTGTACTATAATTAATTGCATTTAAAATAAAATGACTACATTACTCTTTTTAAATATATCCATTGAATATAATATTATAGTGAATCCAACATACCTATTTCAAAAGACTTAATCTTGTCTTAAGTATCAGAACTTTTTTATTATTATTATTTTAAATTTTATTGGGGTGACATTAGTCTACATGAACATATAGGTTACATGTGTGGGTTACTAATTTACAAAATCTGTATATAGGACCATGTGCCCACCACCCAAAGTCAAATCTTCTCCTGTCACCTCATATTAGGACCCATTTCTTTCCCCACTCCCCTCCCTCTGGCAACCACCACACTGCTGTTTGTGTACATAAGTTTCAGTTTTATATTCCACATATGAGTTAAATCATATAGTTCTTAGCTTTCTCTGTTTGACTTATTTCACTTTGCATAATGTTCTCAAGGTCCATCCATGTTGTAAATGACGCTATTTTATCCTTTCTTATGGCTATGTAGTACTCCATTGTGTACATGTACCACATCTTCTTTATCCAGTCCTCTATTGTAGGGCACTTTGGCTGTTTCCAACTCTTGGCCACCGTGAATAATGCTGCAATGAACACAGGGGTGCATATATCTTTGCGTATAAATGATTTCGAGTTTTCCAGGTACATACCCAGGAGTGGGATTGTTGGGTCGACATTTACAGAACATTTCATCCCAGAACATCAGACTATACATTCTTCTCCAGTGCACATGGAACATTCTCAAGGATAGACCATATGTTGGGTCACAGAACAAACATCAACAAATTCAAAAAGACTGAAATTATTCCAAGTATATTTTCTGACCACAATGCCATGAAATTAGAAATCAACTGCAAAAAGGAGGTAAAAAAAATAAAAACACCTACAAATACGTGAAGATTAAACAACATACTACTAAAAAATGACTGGGTCAAAGAAGAAATAAAAGATGACATCAAAAGATATAGAGAGACAAATGAGAATGATAAGACGACATATCAAAACCTCTGTGATGCAGCGAAAGCTGTAATAAGAGGAAAATTTTATCACTACAGGCCTATCTCAAGAAATAAGAGAAATTCCAAGTAAACAACCTAACATCGCACCTAAAAAGACTAGAGGAAGAAGAACAAAAGCAACCCAAAGTTAGCAGAAGAAAGGAAATAATAAAAATCAGAGCAGAATTAAATGAAATAGAGAACAAAAAGACTGTAGAAAAAATTCATAAAATAAAGAGCTGGTTCTTTGAAAAGATTAATAAAATTGGCAAACCCCTGGCTAGACTCACTAAGGAAAAAAGGGAAAAGACCCATATAAACAAAATCAGAATTAAGCGAAGAGAAATCACCACAGACATCACAGATATACAAAGAACCATACTAGAATATTATAAAAGCCATTATGCCACCAAATTCAATAATATAGAAGAAATGGGTAAGTTCCTAGAAATATATAACCTTCCTAGACTAAATCATGAAGAACTGGAAAATCGAAATAGACCAATCAGCAGTGAGGAAATTGAAACAACCATCATAAACCTCCCCAAAAACAAAAGTCCAGGACCAGATGGCTTCACCAGTGAATTCTACCAAACATTCAAGGAAGAATTAAAGCCAATTCTTTGCAAACTCTTCCAAAAAATTGAAGAAGAGGCAAAATACTTCCTAACACATTCTATGAGGCCAATATAACCCTAATACCAAAACCTGGCAAAGATAACACACAAAAAAGAAAACTACAGACCAATATACCTGATGAATACAGATGCAAAAATCCTAACCAAAATACTAGCTAATCAAATACAACAGTACATCCAAAAGATAATACATCACGATCAAGTGGGATTCATATCAGGGGCACAAGGATGGTTCAACATAAGTGTCAGAAATTTTACATAGCTTCTTTCTCTCCTTGAAACCACTTTGACATTTTATATCCCCCAAAGAATTTCATTTTATGTATCAATATTTTTATTTTCTGAAAAGTTTTGTTCAGCCCAGCCAGCATGGCTCAGTGGCTGAGTGTCAACTTATGAACCAGGAGGTCATGGTTCAATTCCCAATCAGGGCACATGCCTGGGTTGTGGACTCGGTCCCCAGTGTGGGGAGTGCAGAAGGCAGCCCATTAATGAGTCTCTCTCAACATTGATGTTTCTATCTCTCTCCCTCTCCCTTCCTCTCTGAAATCAATTAAAAAATATATTTTTTTTAATTTTTTGCTCAAACCACCCTACTACTTCACAAAAAATGCTTCCATAAGATTTTTATTTGCCATAATTATATATTATTTCCTCTCTCAATACTAGCATCAGCATTTTGAGTTCTCCTTTCTTTGGTGTTCCAGTGGTTTTTACTCCTTAGGATTATATACCATAGTGAAATTAGGGGTGGGTAAGATGTAAATCTTTATTTTGCAGAGTGGGATGATGTAATTTAAGAAGGGGGATGTGGGGAACATAGTCTATTTGAAACACAGACATATTTCAGGCAGATCAATTTTAAGGAAGATTGCATGGAAGTCAAGGATCTGGAAACTGATCCTCCTGTAAGTCTTCATGCACAGTTGCACCCTGGGCAGTCTTCTTGGGCCCTGGGTGGGCACACACATCCCGATCTGAAAACCACTAAGCTAAAAACTCACTGGCACCAAGACTCTCAGATGGCCTGGAGCCTCTCTGGAAAATGCCATAGATAAAAGGGTGACCTAGACAAGTGGAACTTTTTAGGCCTGGCTCCTATATTTATGCCTGCTTGCTCCATTGGCCCTTAAGTCATCAAGATAACTTGGGGCAAATAACCATTCCCTTTCAAATTCCAACATATGCTTGAGTAGATGATTCAGTTTTCCGAGAGTGAGGGCAAATAATATATATTTTATTACAAAGATAGACCAAATAACTCCTCCCATTGGTCAATGGGCTATGCGGGCTGACTTTCAGCTGTGAAATGCAAGACTGTTCAAATATAAATATTTTATTTCCAAACCTCTTCATGCGCTTGCTTATTTCCCTACTTCTACTAATGGCAGCTTCTTTTTACAGAAGTTGGTTTATCCTGTAGACTCAAGCTCGTTGAATTACATGCCTCTTGCTTCTCCTCATTTGTTACCCACAGTGAACTGATGGCCACCATGAGCCATGAGGATGACATTTCACGTAAAGTACAATTACTCAAGTTAACCTTTCTCATACCCCTTCCAAAGATGTTGCAATATATCCACAAATGTCTTACTGTATCCAGATTTGCTTTTGTAAGAATAACCTTCCTAAAATACAGCTCTTGATCATGGCCTTCCCCGACAAACCTTCAACTCTTCACATTGCCATAGGAATTAACTTCTAATTCCTTAACTTGAATTAGGCTTTCCCTAGTACCTGGCTCAGCTATCTTAACAACCACACTTACCCCATACATCAGCTTAGATGAAGTCCATATCATTTCTCACAAATACCAACTCCTGAAGTTACCAGAATATCCTCAGACATGGAGAGAGAGGAGAGCTGGAGAGTTGAGGACGCTGTCACATTAACAAGCCTTTGAGGTATAGCTCACTAGACCCCTAAGGGCTGTGTCCAGGAAAACAAAATTTATAAAGGTATAACTTTCTTTGAATAATTTTTTAAATAACCAGCTTCTCTCATAGTTATCTGAGGAAATTGCTTTTGGCACTGGCTTCAACCTAGCTACCCAACCAAGCCTCATTCATCCTAGACTGCAGTCTTAACTCAGTGCTATGTCCTCCTGACCTTCACATGTGTACTTCCCTGCACTTGAGGGAATGTTATCTCTAAGTCCAAGCACCCAAATCAGTATAACCAGCTCTATTTGCTTACTCCATTTTCCCACAAGCCCACCGCAAGCCCAGTTCCTTGACTTAACTTTCCATTCAATATAAATGCAGTTCCTATAGTCCTACTTACTGCACAACCTAACGACACTCACCTTATCCCAGAATACTTCACCTAGAAGTGTTATCTCTTCTGGTTTATAAAAGTACTTTGTAATTCACATAAGATTTCTCACATTCTGCCTAGAGTTGTTTTTCTTACATTTCCTACATGTTCAATATCACAGCAACTTGAGGCCAAGCCTTATGCTTTTTGCATCTCCCACCAAACCCAAAATAGTGCTTTCATACAAGAGAAGCACAATTACACTTGTCTCCACAGTTGAATTCATGCTACAAATGAAAAAGGTATTAAGCCTTTTGCTGCATATTTAAGTGCCTCTTTCTTCCTACAAGATTATAAGATTTTTGTATCCCTAGTACTTAGTAGTTTCTGGCATACAGTGGTGCTCAGAAATGCATGTCGAAGGAAGGAAAGAAGAAAACAGAGAGAGAAAGGAAAAAGAGAGAGAAAAAATAAAGAAATAAGGAAGGTAGGAAAGAAAGAGGGAGAGAGAGATGAGAGAGAGAGAGAGAGAGAGAGAGAGAGAGAGAGAGAGAGAGAGAGAGAGAGAGAGAGAGAGGGAGGGAGGGAGGGAGGGAGGAAGGAAGGAAGGAAGGAAGGAAGGAAGGAAGGAAGGAAGGAAGGAAGGAAGGAAGGAAGGAAGGAAGGAAAGAGAGAGAAAAATATATATATATATATGCTTGTTGAACTCCACCAAATTTCAGAACAATAAAGCTATTTGGGCAGCGTTTTTAATAGAAGAGAGTGAAATAAACCAGAAGGAAAAAAGAAAGAGCTGTTTATTTCTTTGTACATGATTAGGTAAGATGGCATTTACAATGGGATCACATGCGGGTGGTGAGTGTGTCACCAGGAGAAGCCTCATGGGGTGGCAGCAGATTGACAAGGACAGGCCCTCAGCTCCACACGCTCAGAAACGTGAGGCTTCTACATCAGTAAATCATTCCGTGGGAGTATATTCAAGTTACAAAGCTCACGAAAATCAAAGTGGTAGAACTGGAATGCAACCTGACTCTTTTGTCGTATACCAAGAAATAAAACTGCTGCAGAGCTGATGAGGTCATGACCAGCACACATTCTCCCTGTGAACACATCTGCATGGGGTGTCAAATATTCAGGTTAATATTTCTGGGTGAGCACTGGGATCAGAACCAGGCAAGTGTCTTACATGATTTGAAAGGGTAATAGCATTAGGCTAGGGTGTTTGCAGTGTCTACCTGCTCAGTGGTCATTCATCCTGAACGTGGAATTCTATTATCTGGCTGTTTGGCCAAACCTATCACTCGATTAAAACTATCAGTTATTGAATGATCAGTGTGAAAACGTGACATTCTGTCTCTTCCTTTTCTATGTTCTATTGCCAATAGATACTTCCCTCTGTTCCCTCTCCCCTCTCTCCACCGCACTGCCTTCTAATGATTGACACAGCCTTTATTTTATGAATATATTCCATCAGGTATTTCTGTAGCTGGGAAAAACTCTCATGAAGGTTTTCATAGCTCTCCTCTTACTTACTGCATTCTGCTTTAATGGTTTAACTTTCTGTGCTGCTTTATTGCTCTTAAATCCTTGGGAGATACCTAATTATTGCTCATCCACCATATACAGTAAAAGGCAAAAAAGTTCTCCTTTAAAGAATTCCTTCAAGAACTTTGAAGGGCATCAAAAGGTACCAAATTCCAATTACAAAATAAAGCAGTCCTGGGGGTGCGATGTCCAGCATGGTGACTACAGTTGATGATACTGTATTATATATTAGAAAGCTGCTAAGAGAGTAGATCTTAAAAGATCTCATCACAAGACAAAAAAAAATGTAACTGTGTGGTGATGGATGTTAACTAATCTTATTGTGGTTATCATACCACAATATACACATAAATCATTATGTTGTACACATGAAACTAATGTTACATGTCAATTATATCTCAATAAAAAAAAGACCTCCTTGATAAAAACCTTTAATTTAGTTCTCTCCCCAAATACTAAAATTCAGCAATACAAAGAGCAAGAAAACAATTATCAGCACTTAAAATAATAAGACATTTAACAAACACAAAGAAAAGGTACTGGCATAATCGAATTAATGGTAGGTATAAACTAAATCTTTTAACAGTGAAACAACTTAAAACTAATCAATGAAAAGGACGGTCAATCAAAATATCAAACCATATTTCAAAAAAGATAATATTAAGAGTTTGAGAAAGACAAATACATAGGAAGTGCTAGGTTGGAAAGCGTTGCCATTCCCATTACATTCTCATGTGCTACTCTGAGCACCATCCAATCCACTTCACTAGAACTCGGGGAAATGACTGAGACAGCAGAGGACACAGCTCAGGGATCAGAGGCCGAATTCCCCATTTGCCAACTCGGCAGGTCAGCATGAACCAAGGTTCTCAAACCTAAAATATATTTGAGGACATTCAATTCTCAGAACCCAGATGGAGAGGGTTGGTCATACCTTGTCACATGTGAGTGTCCACAGACCAAGAACTAGGGCCTGCCAACCCCACCATGCTTAGACCTTGGGGACATTGATAATATGTTGGGCAGGCATAGGAAAAGGACTGGCTTCCATAGTCTCTAGAAAGGAAATTAAAACTTGCCTTTTAAAAAAAAACAGTGGCCTCTAGGAGTCCATTTGTCAGTGACAAACGTCAGTGGGCACTTTGTGGTATTTACTGGTACATGTTTATCTACACTAATAACTGTATTCTGCATTAAGATCGTGTTTTAAGGTTGTAGATTTTGCAATATCCTCTTGTCAGAATTATATCTGTATATATAATGGAATTCCCTAACTCAGATTTTATTTTCTCCTAAAACCCAATTTTTGCTGAATGACCTGTAACCATTAAAGCTTTAAAGTCATATTTAATAGAAATATCTGTTTTCAAAATAGTTATCAACAATTTAAACAACAATAAAAATGGCTGTGTGAGGGTTGAAAGATTAGAAAATATTTCTTTAAGTTTTATATAATCAAGGGTGAGCCACGTGTTACGGTAAATATTAAGTCACTATTTGTGAAAAAGCAATTCTATGCCAGGCAACATGCTGTTTTCTTTGCATAATCTCTTTCTGGTCCTTGAAACAGCCCACAATTATTCTCACTCTATGGATCAGGTAACTGTCTGACCCAAGGTTGCATGACTAAGGAGGCTTGCAACTGAGATTTTTTAAAAAATATATTTTTATTGATTTCAGAGAGGAAGGGAGAGGGAGAGAGAGATAGAAACATCGATGAGAGAGAATCATTGATCAGCCGCCTCCTACATGTCCCACACTGGGGCATGTGCCCTGACCAGGAATGGAACCGTGACTTCCTGGTTCAGAGGTCAACACTCAACCACTGAGCCATGCCGGCTGGGCTCTACTGAGATTTGATCACATTTTCCTCCCACATTTCTTGCTCTTTCTATTCTAACTGAGACTTTCCAAATAAAAGTTTGGTCTGCTGAAAAATGGATTTCCCATGATTTCTGAGTAGCTTCTTCTGACCTATGAACTTAACCCTGGACATCCATATGCCAGGGATGTGATCACAGCAGGAAGCTGTCGCTCTAGTCCAGTAGGACAGAGGGGAAACTTTTCTATAGCATCCAGTGGTGCTTAAAAATCCTGATACGTGAAACAATTAAATCCTAGAATGTTAGTCCTGGAGTGTTTAAATAACCAGCCCAGGACACAGGTCAATTAGCAACAGAGTGAGACTAGTCTCTTGTACTTGCTGGCTTATAATTCCTTGTTACTTCTTCATTCTATTTATATTTACATTTCAGCAGATTTGTGTTAAGTGCCAACCATGCCAGGTAAATCAGCTGTGAAGAATGAAGTATGCATCAGAATACAGCTTCTTAGGCAAAGTTAACTGGACCTCCATCTAGTGCACTACCTTCCTCTGCCCCCTAGTTGGGACTGGCAGAGCCCTGAGAACTTTTTGCATGTTGCCTTCCTAATGGACAACATGCTTAAGCAGATGGATTTGAACAGACACACCTATCCTTAGCAATGTGTTTGCACACCATCCACTAGGATGGATTCCGGTAGATGACTAGACTTGAATCTTCTAAATTATAAACAAAACACCGACTTGACTGGCTGGTTAGGGACCAGAGGAAATCTGTTCCATTTTCTACTTCCCTACTCCTGGCAACTTCTTAAAAAGACCAATGTAATCATATTTTATTTAAAAATGTGAAATTAGAAATAGAAAGTTACTAAATACTTCCTTGGAAATTAAAATGACAGAATTGCAACAACTTTTCGCAAATTACCTCGGTTACTTTTATAATCCTATAATACTAAAATGAAGATAGGAAGTTTTGAGTTTTAGGTACTGTATTTCTTTTATTATCTTACCTTATAATAGACAAATATGCAAATTGACCACACCTTCACTACACCCAAGCCACGCCCACCAACCAAGCCACGCCCATCAACCACGCCCACCAGGAAACCGTTGCAGGGAAGTTGGGGTGCGGCGGAGCCCAAGACCGGGAAAGCCGCCCGAGGCTTTCCCGGCCTTGGGCGCCAACGGGGTGCCTGCTCCTGCGATCGGGTCGCAGGGACTCTGGGGTGCGGCGGAGCCCAAGGCCCGGAAAGCTGCCCGGGGCTTTCCGGGCCTTGGGCGCCAGTGGGGTGCCTGCTCCGATCGCAGGAGCAGGCACCCCTGGGGGGTCGGCTCGCTCCTGCGATCGGGTCGCAGGGACGCTGGGGTGCGGCCGCCCGGGGCTTTCCGGGCCTTGGGCGCCAGCGGGGTGACTGCTCCAATCGCAGGAGCGAGCCGACCTGGGGGGTTGGCTCGCTCCTGCGATCGGGTCACAGGGACGCTGGGGTGCAGCTGAGCCCAAGGCCCGGAAAGCTGCCCGGGGCTTTCCCGGCCTTGGGCGCCAGCGGGGTGCCTGCTCCGATCGCAGGAGCGAGCCGACCCCCCAGGTCGGCTCGCTCCTGCAATCGGGTCGCAGGGACGCTGGGTGCAGCTGAGCCCAAGGCCACCGCCCAGGGCCAAGCCGGGACCCTGAAAGAAGGTAGAAGGCGGTGGCCACAGCCAAGGCCTGCGTCCCCGGTGCCGGCAGAAAACTGGTGCAGGCAGCCAGGTGAATGAAGGTCTATTGCACGAATCTTCGTGCAAACGGGCTACTAGTTCAGATAATATTTTCAATATGTATTTTCAAATATTCTGCAATCCCAAACATTTAGAGTTTGAAGTTATTTCACTTTTCAGGTAAAACTTTTGAAAAATAATTGATTCCTACTTAAGATGTATTATGTACAATTTTGAGAAAACGCAGTAGTGTGCCTGTCAATGCTGTTCTTTAGTAAGTCAACTATATTTTCTCATAGCTTCCAAATTATGTATTCAAATCCCTTCACCACATTAAGCTACAATTTCTAAAAGGGTCCTCATTTTAAGGCAATATATTCTGCAATTAGCATTATCTAGTCTGGATAGAACTCACTTGGGAAACATGAAGTATAGTTAGGTGTTAGCAAACACCTGTTTCAAAGGGGAAAGTCCTATCAAAAATGCATGAGGTCGGACATGAGTGGGCTAGAAATTGGATCCCTAGTCATTGGCTATTTTTCCAGAGTCCTGTGATAAGTTCAGCAAATTAGAGCAGGGAGCTTTGCTCACACCGTGGAGCACCTCCAGGGTTATTAGGCTTTACCAAAGGATCACCCAACAATTCACGCATTTCATTTTAATTGTCACAGAATAAGTAACCAAAGAGCACAGCTGTTTTAAAAAGAGAGAGCATATCAACCATTGGAGAACACATTTTCCCAAATGGCTTTTGCTTTGTTTGAATTCTATGCCTTTTTTTTAAGAGTCCCAAGGATTCTAATACCATGTCCAGGGAACAAAATTTCTTTATTGTACATTCACTTCACCCATTTAGAGTTCAGGCACGCAGCTCAAGTTATATGTAATGTGAACTTGTCAAGAGGCCACTGTGTTTTTAAGAGGCACTAGTGGGAGGAGATAACTGCCTAAACCCCTATGTAATATCACCATTGTAAAAGAAACCCCAGTGGTGCTAAGCCACACAAAACAGGAATCTTGTGACATAAATGCCCTAAATAATATTTTATTGTCATCAGATTAAACTCTACTATCATTATTTTTCCCTTATGCATTTAATTACCAAGAAAATAGACTCTGTAAAGTTCTCTGGAGATCTATGGTTAGCTTTTCTCACCTCTAAAACAATATAGAGGATAAGATTTACATCTTTATGCAGAAAATATCCATTAAGTACCTTCTGTGTTCCTGGCATTACAGCAAAAGCCAGAAATCCCTATTGAACCTCCAATGGGCATATTGACAACTCCTATGGTCTCTAACTTGGGCTAGTCTTCAACAAAGCATAGGGTGAGTGAAAGGATTTTTAAACTAATGTTTACAGCTTCCTTGTTAATGATACAGCATCTAAAGTGAAGCTAAAGAGAAACAGCTTTTGAGTAATAAACTTTATTTTTCTGTAGAGCTCCTAGAAATAATGCCTACTCTTTGAAATACTGAACTATAAATTTCCCTTTGATAAAAAGGACTACAAAAGAAGTTGAGAACCCAGCTGAGGTAAAAAAGAAAAGATGCCTTTTAGTCAAGTGCTTTGGGGAAGTAGAAGAGACTAATGAGCCAGAATAGAGAAATGCTTTCTTCCTAATGAATAGGTAACCTACATGAATGCCCTTGGTTTACCCATTTGGCAAACCTGAATTGGAAAACACTGCCAAGTCCTGCCTCAATGAATAGCTTCATTTGAGCATTCTAACCATGTCAAGGGGGCAGTTCTAGATGAACATGTTTTCATTCATCTTGGGAGCCTTGTAAGGTAATTAGGGAAGTGAGAACACTCAGATTGATTAAATAGTGGCATTCAGGCTGCTTTTAAGATAGCCTGTGGTGGTAACTCCTGAAAAAACAAGAATTTTCCCAAAGGTTCAGTTAGGCTTTCCAAGGCGAAAGCCAAAGTTTAAGGCCATATTGACGCTCCTGGTTGGATCTCAAATTTGGTTTATGTGCAAGGTAACATTCACATTTACACCTATTATTCTGCTTTATGCTACCCTAAAATAGTGACACAAATTGGAAACTAATTTTGAAGTTGTTTTTATGTGTGTTGTTTTGTTTTGTTTTTGCCATATTAAGGCCACTAGCAACCACAGTGCTTAAATGAGAGAGAGAGAGAGAGAGAGAGAGAGAGAAGAGAGAGAGAGAGAGAGAGAGAGAGAGGAGAATTGGTCAGGAATAGAAAATTCTGGGTATGCTTCCATTTCCCTGACCAACTTGAAAAGCTTTGTTTCTATTTCAAGTGTAGAGGAGGCATGGTACAGTCTAATGAGGTGATTAATCCCGATTCTGCTCTTTCCCTGGGAACTTATTGAGAGGTTGTTAATTACACGAAGCCCTACATTTCCTGGGAAAAGTACCCAAAGCCATCAGGGGATGGTGGTGTGACCCCTCATGAGGGCAGCATTCATGCCACACACAGCACGGCTCTGGTTGTTAGACATGTGCCCAAACATTAGGAAAAAGAATAGAGATAGAGAGTACACACAGCGGTGTGCAGAACAGTCCTTTCTAGCCAAAGGTTGACCACCCTGCTCATCCTACCACTGGGGGAAGCTAGAATCATGAGTCTATATAGTGAGGCCCTAAGAGTTCTAACCACTGCAGGACAAATTATAACTCTTTGGCACTTAAACCAGCTGCCTTTTGGTCTGACAACTTCAGTTGAATACTCCAGCATGTTGGGGGCTCTGATTAGATTTCCATGGACCTAGAAGGAACCTACCAAATGCCTACAGACCCAAGAAGAATTCCTGCTCACTCTGTGTTTCACCTCACCCTGTACATGTCTTTGCGGTGGTCCTTATCTCCTTGAACACAACAACTTGTTTATTGGCGTCTCTTCCCTATCACCTGTGAGTTTATTGAAGAAGAGGACTGTGTGATATTTATCTTTATATAATTTCCAATACATGGCATGACATGTGCACACACGGCCATGCATGATACACAAGTTACTTTGTGGGATGACTGAATGAATAATAAAGATTAAATCATATTGAGCTCCTCCAGAACATTTAGTCTCCCAAAGAGCAAACAGAGCCTTAGAAAGCCAGGCTGAGCTCATTGTAGAGGAAAGAGCAGAGCAGAGTTTGCAAAGAGATGTGTAGTGATAAGACGGTAGAGTCAGAAACACAGCAGCTCAAATTTCTCACCACCACTAGCCATGTGATCTGATATTATTTACTTAACTTCTCTGTGTCTCATCTTATTAATTCATAAAATGCCTATTTATAGCATTACTTGAGGTTTTAGAACAGGTAACATTAACAAAACACCTTGTACAGTGTCTAGTACATAGAAGGCACCTAACGTGTAAAGGATATTGTTTATAAGATGTTGGATGTCAATGGAGGAGAAATATGTCAGGGGAAATGTGTTTGCTAGTCTCTATGGTCCAGTGAGCGGCATGAGGTTACTCCCTTGGGATGATTACTGGCCCAGACCAAATGTCCGGGCTCTAGAGCCAAAGGGCAGTGACCTACTAAATTACTTTTTCATGGAGAAGATTAACCCAAGTGCTGTTCAGAAAAGATTGCAATGGATCTCCCCAAAGTATTAGAGGGTGGTGTTTATGAATATTTGCAGCCTTCTAGGCTTGTGCTCCTTCGAAAGTATTCTGTAAATATTAGGGTCATCTGATATTTCATGTAGTCCATTGTTCAAAAGGTAAGAATTATATATATCTGGTAATATTAAAAATAAGCAGCACATGCATTAAATTGGTCATTCATCAATTTTTACTCTTACATAATTGGTGAGCCATAGCCCTAGGGATGAGGAATACAAAAAAGAATAAGCAAGTTTACCTTCAATGAGCTCCCATCACCAAAAGGGAAACATATTTATAATTTATAACTGTAGTCTTATAAAGTATGGTAGATTGATTGTGGCCATGCTGTCACCCCTTCAGGGCTCAGCATTAACATCACTTCCACAGAAAAGCCCTCCTCATCCCCTACAACCTTCCAAACCAATCTGGGACCTACTTATTCCCACAAAGCTTTCCTTTTTTTTTTTTTTTTTTTTCATCCTGAATCACATTCCACTTCTCCAGGATCAATCCTTACCACTTGACCAGAAATTCTATGAGGTTAAGTTCCATGCACATCAGTTCAATAAATGTCCAATAAACATGAGATGAGAGTCAGTGGACACAAAAGAGTGTCAAGTAGGACAAAGATATCAGCAGTGTAAACTGCTCCAGGAAGTTCAAGTCAGAACAAAAGAAAAAATAAATAAATCTAAAAGTATCTATGGCATTTGTCACTAGACCAGCTTTAGATGAATGGATGGGGCGGGGGTGGGGGGGACGGGGGGGGGCCAGAAAAGAAGATTGCATTTATTTAAGAAGAAAATTAGAGTAAAAAAAATAGGAATGGCAAATGGAGACAGATTTTAAGAAAAAAAAATAGATTAACAGCTAGAAAGAATCAAGCGAAGAAGCCTTCCACCTACACTGATTAGGGGTTAATAATTTGTCCGGAGCTGTAACAGACTGATCAAAGGCACTGAAATGACTGAAAAAAGAATAGTTGAGCTATGGATTCACAGGAAATGTGGAAAAAGAAAATATTCCAAGATGAGTGAATAAATTGAAAGAAGAAGAAGGTGATGAAGAATACCTCATGGATGTCATAGATAGCTCAGTGAGGTTAAGAAGCAGGGGTGGTGGGAGTTGGGTAGGTCCCCATGGCATCCAGAATGTGGTTAAGAGCCAAGATGACCATCAAAAGTGCAGTTAGTCCCTGGAGAATGGGTATATTTGGCTTCCTTCATAAAATAAAAACTTGAACCTCCCAGGGTTTCCAACCAGGAGAACTGTGGTGAGGACCAGGACAGCCAGCCTGATGGCCCTGGCACTGGTTCCCCTGTAGGGGTCTCGGGGGCTCTGCTGTCACAGGTCTCTGCACTCTTCACTCATCACAGCTCGGGACTCTGCACTGAATAATCTCTGGCTCTGTTGAGACCAGTTCTGAAATATTAAGACTGTATTAAAGACTCAGTGAAATAAAAGGAAATTGATGAAGTAACTTGAATGCCAACTATTCTTTTTTCTTTTTGTTTTATGTTTGGCTTTGTTTTATTTGTTTAATATGATTTGCACATGCTAGCGTGGGGCCCCCTCCATGAAGGTCTTCCTGCCCAGTTCCCTGCTCCAGGGAAGCTATGTAGACACCCTACCCTTTGGTTCCCTCACCTTAAATTATAACAATTGATTTGAAACTTTCATATCTTCTCCACAGGACTTGGTAAGAATCATCTCAATAAGATGAATTCAAAAGCACGTAGAAGCTCTTATTGTTCTATGTGCACTATGCTATTACTAATTTATGTTATATCTCATTAAAAAATAGTCTCATAAAGTATAATCTCCACATTAAAGACTAATCCTGACTTTTACTTCCTGGAAGACATGGTAGGTAAGCTCTGATTTTACCAAATATATATCAAACAATACAAACTCATTTCTTCTGCAATTTACACAGTGTTCCCAAGCAGCAAGCCTCAGGCCATCTGTCCTCCCCCACTCTCAGTGGGAAAGTGACAGGAAGGCTTAAGCTGAAATGCTCCTACTGGAGAAATAAGTCCTGCAGAAATGTTATTGTTGGCTCTAGTTATTGTTGTCACCACCATCATTGTTAGTTAGAGCCTAGATTTATAGTTAACATGTTAAAAAACACACAACACACAACCATAAATCCTGAGCAGTCAGATAGCTCAGACTAACTATGGTGGGACAAGGAGGATAGTATCAAAGTGAGCAGCAATTTAAGAAGCCATAATTCTTAATGATTTCCCAAGTGCACTAAATGGGCGAGTCACCAGAAATGAAGAGCAGTAGCCTAATTTCATATTCCTTTAGACTCAAAAGCCAAATTCATGTGGAACATCAAAGCTCTTTCCCATCTCAACATCCAGTTCGTCTCTTTAAACTAGTATTTCAGTATCAGGCTGTGAATTCCCATTTTCCCTTTCAACCCGTATTGTTTTGGGTAATCTGTCACTGGGCACAGATGTAATTGAGGCCGCATATCCATGAATCACTGTTCTCCTTGCTATTTGATCAGCATATCTCATTGCAAAATATGCTAAAGTAAAGTACCTTTGACACACACCACTTCTTTCCTGAAAAATGGCTATTCAAAGAGAAGGGAACATGACTCCTTGAAAGTCAACTATTGAAAAGGCCTATTTGCATTCATGTATATATAAATGTACACATTCTAATACATTGAACATTCTCAGAAAATATTGGTAATTATATCATTAACATATATAGATTCCCAACATGTATCTCCCAAAGCAGTACGAGATCCAGATTATCACTTAAATAAAGAAATATTTTCCCCCATTGCTAAAGCCATGGTAAGTATTTTCAGTGTGCTCTTAAGTTTTCTTGAAAGGGAGAGCCAATCACAACACATATAACCAACCAGGCCCACTCAGGCACACATCATATCTGAAGCAGCTCTTTTAACTACTTGTCCATTCAAAGCACAAACTCTTTTCAGACATTCACACTCTATTGCTATAGAATCATCACTCTATTCCCCCGTCCTGTCTCCCTATGCCTAGAGTAGGCAATCAGAAAATGCATGTGAACTAAATACAAACTTGAGTTAAGTGTCTTCATTCTTTATTCTGCCTCTTGGGCCCTCTAGTCCTATCCTCCCATTTGATTAGAACCTGTTTTTATGTAATCTTATCTCCTGGCTCCCTGATCTGAATTCAGTCTTCCTCTCTAATGCCCAAACTCCCTCCTGGGTTTAGCCTCTCCCTGACTTGCCACTCTGGAATCTAGACTTAGGCTCCCTTACTTAGTTTCTGGATTAATTTGTATTGCAAAGCTCATGTCAACTCCTTGGCCCTGTGAACACCAGCCAGCACCTATCACCCAGCACCCAGAAGGACCCCTGGACATGTGAAAATATGAAGAGGAGGAAAGTGATACAGAACAGGTGGAGCCAGGTTTTATTTCTTTGATTCTCTACTGTTCAGACAAGCTGAAGGACACTGAATCTACAGGACACAGGACAAGAAAGCAGGGTCCTTTGTGGGCTGGGTCCTCACATGGGAGTGTAATTAAACGGGTCTACACCAGGAGCTGGCTCTGAGAAGAACATGCTGGGAATGTAAAAAGAAGGACAAGTAGGAACACCTACAATAACCAGCTTTTACCCCAAAGCCACTAAATAAAATCATCCATTCATATCTATAATAATAAAATCATAATATGCTAATTAGACCAGAGGTTCTTCTGGACGAAGCCAGGGCTGCGAGGGAAGCCCGGGTCCCAGGTGCCAGAGGAAAGCCAGTGCTGGCAGCTGGGGGAAGGAAGGCCTACTCTTGCACGAATTTCATACATTGGGCCTCTAGTCCTATATAATAAAAGGCTAATATGCAAATTGACCAAATGGCAGAACGACAGGTCACTATGACGTGCACTGACCACCAGGGGGCAGACGCTCAATGCAGGAGCGCCGCTCAGCCAGAAGCCAGGCTCACGGCTGGTGAGTGCAGTGGCGGTGGTGGGAGCCTCTCCCGCCTCCATAGCAGCGCTAAGAATGTCCGACTGACATCCTGGAGGGAGTGGGCCTAAGCCATCAGTCGGACATCCTCCAAGGGCTCCCGAACTGTGAGAGGGTACAGGCTGGGCTGAGGGACCTCCCCTTCCCCCATCTGAGTGCATGAATTTCGTGCACCAGGCCTGTAGTAATATCCTACCTAATAATAGAGTAATATGTAAATTGACTGCACCTTCGCTACGCCTAAGCCACGCCCACCAGCCAAGCCACGCCCACCAGCCAAGCAGGAGCAAATATGCAAATAAACCCAACCAAGATGGCTACAGCCACTGAGAGCGGGAGGGTTTCCGTGGTAACAAAAGAAGCCAAGCTTTTCACGCCTCCTGTTGCAGGCCTAAGCCTCCACTCAAGGCTACAAAGTTTCAATTATAGAAGGTGAATTAACTCCAACAGAAATCGCTGCTGGCCGCGGAGCAAGCAGCAGGCTTGGCTTTGCTCCAGGCTACAAAGTTTCAATTGTAGAAGGAAAATAAATTCCAGATACCAGGGCCTCCTCTTGGGTCACCAGGGGGCGTGGCCGGCCTGCAAACCACCACAGGCCCCTCGCTCAGGCTGCCCCACGCCCCAAGGGAACCCCCACCCTTCAGGGCAAACCAGTCAGCCCACACCCATGCACCAGGCCTCTATCCTATCTAATAAAAGAGTAACATGCAGATTGACCATCACTGCAACACACAATATAGCTGCCCCCATGTGGTCAAAGATCCTGCCCCCATGTGGACACAAGATGGCCACCACAAGATGGCCAGCAGGGGAGGGCAGTTGGGAGGAACAGGCCTGCAAGGGAGGGCAGTTGGAGGTGATCAACCCTGCAGGGGAGGGCAGTTAGGGGTGACCAGGCCGGCAGAGGAGGGAAGTTGGGGGCAAACAGGCTGGCTGGGGAGCAGTTAGACATCAATCAGGCTGGCAGCGGAGTGGTTAGGGGGTGATCAGGCTGGCAGGCAGAAGCAGTTAGGGGCAATCAGGAAGGCAGGCAGGTGATCAGTTGGGAGCCAGCAGTCCTGGATTGATCCAGGATCGGGCCTAAACGGGCAGTTGGACATCCCTCGAGGGGTCCCAGATTGGAGAGGGTGCAGGCTGGGCTGAGGGACACGCCCCCCCCTCTGTGCACGAATTCCGTGCACTGGGCCTCTAGTCATAATAGAAAATTAGTTCAAATGAAAAACAGAGTAATGATCCTCTTACTGCTAAATATATATTTAATGACTTAATCATCCATTCCTAAAGATATCTCTTGTATTTTCTTATACAGTAAAAATATCTATTCCAAATTGATATTTAACATAATATTCAAATGGAAAATATTATATTTATGTGTACAGTAAAACCTTCTAGGGTAAAAGTAATTATAAAAATGTATTAACTTTTTTCTTTGCTTATTACTTTTAAAGTACATGAACTTTTTCAAATTCTTATTTTTAAACTTTCTAAGCTTATTCATTTTAGAAACAATAAAATGATGAAAAGAAAGTTTTTCAAATAGAGTAAAAATAAAACACCCTGTTGTCTTTACACAACTTTTATAATGTATGTATATTCCCTTCTTTTGTGTTCAGACCATTTTTTTTTTTACCTCATAATAGCAACAGTGCATACAATTTGTATTTTGCATTTTCATTTGTCACTGTGCCTCAAGCATTTTTCTTTGTGGCTACCATATTATCTTTACCATTATTTTAAAAGGTTTCCTATTTCTCTATCAAGAAGATACTCTAGCCTGGCCAGCATGCCTCAGTGGTTAAGCATTGACCTATGAACCTGGGGGCCACAGTTTGATTCCTGGTCAGGGCATATGCCCAGGTTGCGGGCTTGATCCCCAGTATGGGGCATGCAGGAGGCAGCCAATCAATGATTCTCTCTCATCATCATTGATATTTCTATCTCTCCCTCTCCCTTCATCTCTGAATTCAATAAAAATATATTTTTTAAAAAAGAAGATACTCTATAATTTACTTGAGTATCCTCCTTATTGTAGAGTAGTTGTCTTATTTCCATTTTTTAGGAATGTAACAGTAGTTGTCTTATTTCCATTTTTTAGGAATGTAACAATAAATAGCTTTTGGCGGTAACTTATTGGGTTTTAATAATTCTCATATTAATTGAATGAACTCATTATAAAAATATCTTCATTATATTATTGCAAATATTTATTTAATCTTTTTCTTGCCTTAACTTTTGCTTCACAATTTTTACTCTTTATGTAATCATAGATTCTTTCATGATTTCCCAATCTTAAAAATTAGAGACTTATCCTCCTGCAAAAACTGACAGCTTAAGGTAAGATTTTATGTTCATCTTTCCATAAATCTTAATCAGTTACTGCACTTATTAAGTAACCCTCCTTTACCTTCACTGTTTTGTAATGTTTCCTCCAATACTTACTAAATTCCAAAATATGAAGAAACATTTCTAGAAAACCCGTTCTGCTTTAGAGTTTTATTTTTGTGCCCAATCCAGAAAACCCTGTTTTTAAATTAGTTTGCTTGTTTATATGCCTATTCTAGCTATAGAGATTTCCCCCTTCAACAATATTTTTTTATTTCATTTACTACTGTTTACTTCAAGTGAACTTCAGAAAAAATATTTATATTTACAGAATTTCCTGTTTAATTTAATCAATGCTCAGCTTCTTCATGTACTAAATCATTATTTTTATATTGTTTTTTAGAGAGAGAGAGAGAGAGAGAGTGCTTGCCTCCCTCATGCCCCCCTATCAGAGATCAAACTTGAGACTTGGGTATTTGCCCTGACAGGGAACTGAACTGCCACCTTTTTGTGTAAGGGCTGTCACTCCAACCAGCTGAGCCACACCAGTGGGCGAGGGCTAAATCTTTATTCTTTATAATGTTTGGCAGTCTTCTGTTTGTAGGCCTACACAATTTCTGCTGAGTTTACTGCTATTATAATATATATTTTATTTCCTTATAATATGCTCTCTTTTCCACCATAATTTATACTTCATAGTAATTCCTACATTAAAGGAGCTTCAAAATCTGGCTGAGGAGAAAAGAAAATACACTTTTAAGGAGTATGTTAGTACTTTCTGACCCCTTTGCACACTCTCGGCTCCACCAAAATGTTTCTTGCTAATTGACAGTGACTTTTCTGAATCTTTAAAATTATTCATATTAAAAATGTGTTTTAGCATTTTTCCCATTTTACGTCAAACACTAAACTTTCAGATAAACTCGGGAAATTGTAATTATTATTTTAACTGAACAAGAGGATGATTTTTAAGTTCCTCTGCTTCTGCTTATCCCACTTGCAATATTATTTCATGACTGACTTTTTTTAATTACTAGAAATATATATGTTAAATATAGCAATACTAGGTTAAAATTGACCATGATTTTTTATAATAAAAAATTAAACTTTTTACTGAAGTCTATCTTTGCTTTTCCTTTGAATGGATAATCTCATTGTGATCCATGCCTACTTTTATCGAATTATGTTCCCCAGATAGAGTTAAGTGACATATCAGTAGAATTAACATTTCATTTGTTGCTTCTTCTATAATTTAATTTTGCTTATACATCTGTTTCAAAAGGGTTCTTCTTGTCTATTTTGAGGTAAAAATAATACAATTATGTTTCAGGATATTATAAACACTTTTTTCCCAAATAGCCTATGCTTCACAATTAAACCAACTTCTGATCTCTTGGCCTAAGCATATTAGCTCTCTGGGTTAATTTCATAGTGCTCTATTCTATTTTACATAAAACTACATTTAATTAAGAGAAAGGCAGGAAAGGGGAATCCTTAAATAACTCTCTAAAGTGTATGTTTTCAGCAAAATAAGGTCCTCGAAAGTTTCTTCAGTTTCAACTAAAAATCTAGAACTCAGTGGAATACCATCTACTATCTGCTGAGAGGAGAGAATAAAACTCAAAATCTTATACCATTTATTTGTCAGAATGAAAGGAAGATGTTTGAGAACATGCACAATTCAGTTAGTGCACCATCCAAGCTATTTACAGGAGAAAAAGACTTAAATCAATTTAAAAGAACAGCAAATAAAAGAAAATAGAGACGTAGAGGTGGGAGAACAGAAAGAGGACAGCAGCGCCCAGCCTTGGCATTCTCCCATTGAACAGAAACCATCTCACAGCACATCAACATTAGACAAGGCCACTTGGTGGCCTTGACAAAAACAAGACCACACTATAGTTATGTCCAAATTCAGACAAAAATATGAACATTGTCCAAACCACAAAATACCAGACATCTTCCTCTCCCAGTGGACATGAGTGACTGCCACTCCTTAACCAATTACATCTATAGATGAACTCTAGCCTGCCCTCCCTGTGGATAAGATTTATTAAGATGCAAACCAGAAGGAGGCAGATTGGTGCAGCCACTGTGAAAAACAATATGGAGGTTCCTTCAAACAATTAAAAATGGAATTGCCTTATGACCCAGCAATTCCACTTCGAAGTGCAGACAATGTCATTGTCCTGTTTCCATTAGCTCATTCACGAAAGCTCCCTTGCATATCAATCTTGTACTGAAATAAACTGCCTTCTGTCTAGATCGGAACAAAGTCAGGCTCCTAACCCACTGACCAATGAACTCCAACTTGACCTCTTGAGTACAGATTGTTTCTTTAGTCAGAAACAATGATTAGCTGGGCTTTAGTTATTTGTTAGAGAAACACAAACTCATTGGTACTGGGAACCTGCTAAGATTACTAGTATTTGAAACTGTTAAATAGAATGCATTCATTTAAATTATACAAGTTGTATTATATTAAATTGGAATATAAAGAGAGAATTCCTAGACAGCATTATCTCTGGTCCATAAAAAATTCCATCATAGAAATGATGGTATAATTTTGTACCATCTACCTTTGAGAGTAGGGATATGATATCTGTTTATTTGTATGCATCTTCTTTTATAGAAATGAAAAAAATACAGTCAAGGATACTCACCACCTTTTTATGTAAGGCCTTCTAGCATCAATTTTAAATTCTTTTACTTTCAAGGTAAGGCTTATATGCTGTTTTGTCAGAAACTAGATCCTGGAAAAATTTTTTTACAAAGAGACTAGTGTACTAAATGCAGGAAGCTCAGAGTCAAATTATTGGCCTGATGATAATATTCTGTTGCTTTCAGATGTCTGGTATGAAAGCTTCCTTCCTATAAACCATCCTTGCTCTATTTTAAATTCAATTGGATATAACAAACATTTATTGAGTACCTACAATATTCCAAGCACTTGGCTAGACATTTGGGATGCATATATAAGTATCTTATCTTACACTTTAAAAAATATGTGAAAGTCCAATAAATGGAAGCATGTAGATCAAATAAAATGCCCACATGCAGAATACACAGATTCAATTTTCTAGGAAAGAAGTTGTATCTAATTTAGCCTTTCCTTTTTTTCCATATGCAAGTAAAGAGTCAGTAAAATCCTAAAGAAAAACTACACGTGTTTAAGGCTTCCTGGTCCAGATATTTCCAGGAATGTGTATTACCCTAGACCAGTGGTCGGCAAACTGCAGCTCGCGAGCCGCGGTTTGCCGCTCTGTTGACTAATGAGTTTGCCGACCACTGCCCTAGACTGTCAAGCCCAGAAAAAAGGCCATAGACAGATATTGAATCTGAAGGTCCTTGGGTGTCAAATTTCATCCAAAATTCAGGAGGTGGCATCAAGAATGGGTAGTGTGGTCAATAACAGTTGTGCCCACACAGGGACCTCTGAGAATCACTGTGAGAGGAATACGAAATCCTAACACAGAGGTAGGTCAAGAACCGGTGAGAACAGACCAGAGCAGTCGAGGAAGCCCAGGGCAGCGCTCAGGGAATCTCTGATGAATTGCTCCACACACCCTGCTCTGGTCTTGGCTGCTTTTAGGGTCATTCTCTTAACTGTACTTCTCATTCCAAGGACACTTTAAAAAGAACATCATAGCTCCTGATAACGAGATACACCCATGCTAGATTTTCCAAAGGTGCAGATACTTATATCTGTAGGTGAGCACAATATTCATTTGTGTACACTTTCAACTTTTCTCCATCATAAAACCTACAACTCAGCAGAAGAATTATTTTCCTAAGATTTTATAGCTGGCAACATCAGATCAATGGCATAGAAGGCAAACATTCTCAAATTTACAGTAATTTTTCTTCTCCAATGAACACTACTTTTCGGAGGGGGGGTTGTGAAGCCTGGAATACATCGGGGGAAATATTTAAAAAGGAGAGGGTTTATGATGAGTACTGAAGGGCCTAGGCTGGTGCTCTTTATTTTCCAGAAATTGTAATGTACTTGAAATTATAGTCATTCTAGTGCATTCCTGATCCAATACTTTAAAATAATGGGGGGGGGGGGGGGGGCAATGGGGTGATAAGGACACATATGCAATACCTTAATCAATAAAGAAAAAAATTTAAAAATTAAAATAAAATAATGTCTTTCAATGAAAAGAATCTGAACACCAACAGGCCGGTTGTCCCCAGCAGCTTGCTCACAAACGCATGAGGTCTAAGCCACTTAACTCAGACGTCACTGAGGCCACCTGTACGGGACCTAACTAGGATTTCTTATTGGCTCACATTGAGGCAATTACATGTGAGATTTTCCACTTCCACAGTTTATTTTTGCATCTCCTTTGTACCACACTCATGTCTTACCCCTTGCTTCCTGTTGAAATTCTACCCACTGTGCTCATTACCGCTGGATCTTGAATGAGCGCTGCACTCTGAAACTAACACCACAGTCCCATCTTAATCAGAACAAAAGAGTGAAACCAAAGCAAGAAGACTGAATGGCCAGCACTGTCTTCCCAGAAGTCCTAGTCATAGGGGCTATGATGACCAAAAATAGACACAGCTTCCCAGAGTTCCACAGACACAACGTTCTGAGCCAGCAAGCACCTTCGGTGCCCCCCACCCCACAGAGACTTTCTTCTTACATCCTGTTCCCTGTGGAACAGGAAGCAGTGGAGGTGGCTGGCATTCTGGGCTGTGTGGTCTCAAGATCTAAGGGAGGAAACGTGGAAGAAGGAGTTCGTAGTGAGCAGATATGTGGGCATCCCAGTTTTTCTATGTACAGGAACAGTCTTTTCAAACTTTAATTTTCACAAATCACTTTCATAACCATTTTCACTTTGGCACTGCCTGTTACATGATTTTTTCATCAAATCAACACATTATAAGAATTAAATCTCCAAAAAAATCAAAAAGTTTCATAGGCTTGTTATGTTTATTTCTAAAGTATGTAAAATACAAAAGTTTTAAAATAAAGTATTTGTCCAGATGTCACCTAAAAAGATGACTATTATAAGTGATGGGTTGAAATTAAGTACTTTCCAATTTATAACCAAGTTTGCAAGTGTTAAGCATAAATACTGTCAATTTATTTGAATATTCAGTAAACAAAAGCATTACAGATCACTGGTTTTAGGAAGGTGTTTAATAAGTGGGGCTTCTATTTGGTGTGGTTTCAGCAGCATTGGTCTGTACTCCATCACCAGTCTCCTCTCTTTCTTGCAATCTGCAGAGCCATTAAGGCA
Source organism: Eptesicus fuscus (assembly GCF_027574615.1). Taxonomy (NCBI): domain Eukaryota; kingdom Metazoa; phylum Chordata; class Mammalia; order Chiroptera; family Vespertilionidae; genus Eptesicus; species Eptesicus fuscus. The sequence continues at coordinate 33,609,339 of NC_072491.1, read as the reverse complement.
CCCCCGGTATTGTCCTTAAGCAAGTCTGTGCCCAGGACTATTCTGTTAAATAATTTGGCTAATAAACAAATTACCTGAAACTCTAACAGGGGTTATATGTGTATGTTTCCTGCAGCCAGAAATCCTCAGAGCAGGATCCTCAGGGGAAAAAAAAAAAAAAAAAAGTCAGACCTTGAGAGGAAAATAGTCTAATTACCTGTTTTTCAGGAGTCCGTGAGAAATTTATTAACAATCAATTGGTCATTAAGAGAATGGACTTTGTGGTTAACAAGATGGAAGAAATGGTCTCTGCACTAACATGCATTTTAGTGAAAGGCCAAAATGCAGAGCTGATTTAGGATTACTGGCAGCATAACTAATGTGTGTAGTCATCAAAATGAGACACTAGAAAAGCTAACTAGCAGGTAACTGCAACACTTAAAATATTTTTTCATTTTTTAAAATTTATCTTTATTGTTGGAAGTATTACAGATGCCTCCCTTTGGGGAAAAATAATTTTTATTAAATGCAAAAAACAAAAAATTAAGACTTTAGAGTATTGAAAGGGAATTTACAGCTAAATACTTTAAAATATTTTTGATTGAAGAAACATTTGCACACAGTAAAATGCAAAGATCTTATTTATAAAATTCAGTGAGTTTTGACAAAGGTACATGCACTCCACCAGCCAACAACCCCATGGAGATAAAGAACACTTCCACCATTCCAGAAAGTTCCCATTTGCCACCTTTCAGTCCACTCTGCTTTCTCCTCCCCCATAAGAAACCACCATTCTAACTTCTATCACATAAAAGGTCTCAGACTTCAAATAAATATATTCTACAGCAAGAACCTTCCTATTTTCTTGTAGAAAATTATGTTGGCTTTTTTCTGTCAATATAATAACACTCATGTTATTGCATGTATCAGTAGTTCATTCTTTCTCCTCGGTGAGAGAAACCACAATTTGTTTACTTATTCTTCTATTGATGGACTTTTGGGTTGTTTTCAAATTGGGGGTATTATGAATAAAGCTACTATAAAAAATGTCTACAAATTTTTGTTCTGACATATATTTTCATTTTTCTTGTGTACATGCCTGGGAGTGGAATTCTGATTGGTTAAGGATATGTTTAAATTTCTGAGAAACTGCCAAAAAGTTTCTCAAAGTATTTGTTTCATTTTACATTGTGCCAATGTCTTCCACTTACAATGTATGTCTTCCACTTGCTTCACATCCTCACCACAATCTGTGTTGTCAGGGAAAGAAAAAAAATCTTCCTTCTGATTTCAACTTGCATTTTCCTGATGAACAATAATGGTGAGAATATTTTTCATATGCTTACTGTCATTTATATCTGATCTTTATTTCTTTAATGGTTGCTTTTAGAGTGAGAAGAAGGGAGAGAGAGAGAAACATCAATTTGCTCTTCCACTTATTTATGCATTCATTGGTTGATTCTTATATGTGCCCTGACCAGATAGTGAACCCACAACCTTTGTGTATAAGGATGGTGCTCTAACCAACTGAGCCATCCAGCTATCCAACACGTGTTCTTACGTCAGTGTCTCTTCAAGTCTTTTGTCCATTTTAATCAGGTTATGTGTCCATTAATTACTGATTTGTATTTCTTTAAGTATTCTAAACTCAATACCCTTGTCAGGAAAATATCATGCAAATACTTTCTGCAGTGTGTGTCTTGTCTTTTCATTTGCTAAGTCTGGCTGTTGATGAACAGAAGGTTTTCATTTGATGAAGTACCATTTATCATTGTGCTTTTATACACTGTCTTTGCCTGTTCCAAGGTTGAAATGCTATTCTCCCATGTTTTCTTTTTAAAAGGTATGAGTCCAACTTTTATATTTATGTCTATAATCCATCTTAATTTTTGGGAATGGACTGAAATACGGGTCAAAATTCATGTTTTTCCCAAATATCTATCCAGTGTTCCAGTACATTCTGTTGAAAATATTTTCTTTACTCCCTCGAACTGTCTTAATGCCTTTGTCAAACATTCATAGACAAACTACATGTGGGTCTATTGCTGACCTCTTTTTTTCTTTAATCTATGTGTCTCTCTTTATGTCAAGCCACATCATCTTGATTATTATAGTTTTACTAGAGGCCCAGTGCATGAAATTCATGCACGGGCCGGGGGGTGTCCCCTCAGCCCAGCCTGCACCCTCTTGCAATCTGGGACCCCTCAGGGGATGTCCAACTGCGGGTTTAGGCATGATCCTGCAGGGATACCTGTGGGATTGGGCCTAAACTGGCAGTCAAACATCCCTCTTGCAATCCGGGACTGCTGGCTCCTAACCACTCACCTGCCTGCCTGCTTCATTGCCCCTAACCATTCGCTTGCCTGCCTCATCACCCCAAACCACTCGCCTGCCTGCCTGATCGCCCTTATCTGCCTCCGCCTCGGCCCCCACCATGGCAGCATTGTCCAGGACATCCGGAATGACGTCTGGAAGGTCGTTCGGCTGTCTGGTCTAATTAGCATATTACGCTTTTATTATTATAGATAGTAAGTCTTAAAATCATGGTATGTGTTCTCCAATTTTGTTCTTTACCGAGATTGCTTTGGATATTCTGGGTTATTTGCATTTCATATACATTTTAGAATAACAACATTTTATTTAAAAACTAGAGGCCCAATGCACGAAAATCGTGCAAGAGTAGGCCTTCCTTCCCCCAGATGCCAGCACCGGTTTCCCTCTGGCAATTGGGAGCTGGGCTTCCCTCCAGCCATCAGCAGGCACCCGGGACCCTGGCTTCCCTCACAGCCCTGGCTTCATCCGGAAGGGTGTCTGGAAAGATGTCTGGTCTAATTAACATATTATGCTTTTATTATTATAGATAACACACTTTAAAATTTTTTATTGGGATTGTGTTAATTCTATATTCTACAGTTCTTGAGTGTACTGTTTTATAAATATCAGTTATATCTATTTGGTTTAAAGTGTAGTTTAAGTCTTTTACATCCTTACAGATTTTTTTATCTGATTTTCCTACTGAACTGTTAAAATTGCTGATTGTGAATTCATCGGTGTTTTCCCTTTAGTTCTGTCAGTAAAGGTTAATATATTTTGAAACTTTTTAAAAGTTGCAGACATGTTAGGATTTTTTTAATTGACCCTTTTATCATTATAAAAATAATTGCCTCTTGGTAACTGGCAATACTCTTGTTCTCATTTCCATTTCATCTAATGTTCATAAACACTAGCTTTTTTATGCTTGTTGTTGGCATAGCATATCTATCCCCATCTTTGATTTATAATAGCATATATCAAAGTTTTAACTTTTTCCCAGTCTGACAATACATATTTTTTAATTGGAGTATGTGATCAATTTATATTTGATGCACTTATTGATTTGTTTGGGATTTTCTATAGCATCATAGTATATTTTCTAATTTGTCAGTTACGATTTTTATATCACTGTCTCGCCTCTCTTGTTTTCTTTGGAGTCATTATAATTATAATTTTTTTAAAATTTTCCCTATTGTCTTCAAAGCTATACCTCATTAAACTATTTAATGTTTTCTGTAGGCATTTACAATATGTACCCTTTACTTATAACAAGCTACTTAAAAATTAATATTGTACAAGTTCAAGTAAACCATAAGTATCTACTAGGAATATTTATTCATGCCATCCTTTTTCATATAATTTACATCTATATATGATATAATTTTCATAATATAATGCTATTATTTTATTTTTATTCTTTAAAGAATTTAAAAAATTATAATTTATGGTACTATTCTTTGCTATTTCTAGATCTGATTTTCTCTCAATTATCATACTTTCAAGCTTGAAGAGCTTCCTTTAGCATTTACTGAGGCGTAGTTCTGCTAGCAAGATTCCTTCAGATTTTATCTGAAAATTGTCTTTATCTTATCATAACTTTTGAAGGACATTTTTTTTTCCTGATCAGAGGATATGTTTATTGATTAGAGATAAAAACATGGATGTGAGAGAAATATTTGATTGGCCATCTCCTGTATGCACCTCAACTGGATATAGAACCCTCAACCCAAGAATGTGCCCTGACCGAGAATCAAACCTGCAACCTTTTGGTGTATGGGAACACACCAATCAATTGAGCCACCCAGTAAGGGCTTGAAGGACATTTGTAAATTGGTATAGCATGCTAAACTATCACATGACATTATTTTTCCTTTCAAAAATTTAAAGATGACATCCATTGTACTAGTATTTCTGGCCTCCATTGTTACTGATGAAATGTTAGCCATAATTCATATTGTTGTTTCCCTATATGTAATATGTCTATGTGTCTTTTTTAGCTGACACTTAGAAAGCTTTTATCATAAGTAATCAGCAGTTTAAGTATATGTGTGGTTTTTGGGTGGTTTTTTTTTTGTATTTATCATACTTTGGGTTATTTATTGAATTTTTGAGGTGATTTTTCTTTAAAACATTGTGAAATTTTCAAATATTTTTTCTGTTCCATTCTCTTTTTTTCTCTCCATGTCATATTGTTCCATAGATCCCTGAGACTCTCTTCATTAAAAAAAAGAAAGAAAGAAAGAAAGAAAGAAAGAAAGAAAGAAAGAAAGAAAGAAAGAAAGGAAGGAAGGAAGGAAGGAAGGAAGGAAGGAAGGAAGGAAGGAAGGAAGAAAAGAAGAAAAGAAAGAAAGAAAATGTTTTCTCTCTTTTCTTAACTTTTGATTTGTCTCCAGGTTCACTGGCTCTTTCTTCTTCAATGCTCAATCTGCTGGCAAGCCCAATGCAATAATTTTTCATTTTCTGTATAGTACTTTTAAGTTTTGCAATTTCTGTTTGGTTCTTTTTTTACTTTCAATTTCTCTGCTGAATCTCCCTCCCTATTCATATATCCTTTACATATTTTCCTTAAATCCCTGAACATGTTTATACTAGTAATAGAGTTTTTTTAAATCCTTGTCTGATCATTCCGATATCTTAATCATCTTGTGGTCTGTTTCTGTTGACTACATTTCCTTTAGTTAAGGATCACTTTTTTGTTTGACGTATTGCTTCTCTGCATCTCTAATAATTTTTTATATTTTATTCTGGACATCATGCAGTCTAATTATGTGGAGTCTGAATTCTGTTAACCTCCTTTAAAGGGCATTGGTATTTGTTCCAGCAGCGAGTTCTACTAATGGCAGGATCTCTATACACTGCCAGGCATGGTGTTATGCTTTATATAGTAGGTCTCCTTTGTTTATTACTTCGCTCTAGCATGTGACCCTTATTTTAGGGTACAATGACTCTTACTCCTGACCATGGCTTTTTGAGGTACCAACAGCTGAGTACTCAGTGAGGCCTTTTTAATTCTGCTTCACCAGAAATCCAGTGGCTCCCAGGACTACATGACCTCCATCTCCATGTACACCTCTCAGTCCTGCAGCAGTCTCACTGTGCTGGGCTTCACAGAGTCTCACTGAGAGCATCGTGGTCCAGTTCACAGTCAATCACTTGAACTATAACCACACTTACTCCTTATTCCTTTGTGCAACTCCCTCTTAGTTACTTGTTCAACAAATTTCAGTTCTGACCTCCAATACCTGCCTCCTCATTTTAGCAAGACTACTGGTCTCTGGGTAGGCTCCAGACCCCTGCTTCACATTCAGAAAGTGCCTTTTAATGTCTTTTTTCAAGGTTATAGTCTTCCACTACCTGTTGCCCAATGCCTGAAAAAAAGCCTCATCTATTTTGTCCAGTATTCAAGTTGTTTATGTCAAAAGAATAAATTCAATACCAGTTACTTCATCTGTCAGAAGCAGAAGTGTACAGGTAATTAAAGGAGGATTTTAAATATAATTAAAGTGAACTTTATTCATATTCTAAATCCATTTTATTTTATCTTAATCTTTTTCATAAAACAAAAGTTTTAAATCCCCTTGTTTTGGATTTCTAATTGGAAAAAAATAGCTTTATATAAGTAAATTTCATCTTAACTTTAAAGATGACTATATCTCAGAAAGATGATAAACTTTAATACCACACAAGCTTTGTTTAAAGCAGAGATTTGTCTTCCTTTCATATGAGAGGTCTTTTACCACCCACAGCCCACAGTCCAAAGGAGAGTTTGCAATACTGGTCAGGATTGTGAATCCAGGTGGGTCAGGATTGTGTGACTGACATTAGTAATCATCAATAAATCCTGTCTACTTGTATTCCTACACATCCCCCAAAAAGCTGCCCAGGTCTAAGTTTACTTTTGGAAAAACCAGATGCTCTAAAATGCAAACTTTTCTCTTTAGTTACAAACTAGTAATTACACAGATTCAGAAAATAACCTAAGAGAAAGATATTTTGTTTCTATAATTGTTATCTAGTAAACCTTTTGATAGGTTCATTAAAAATTTAGTGGATATACACTTGTTCTTTAATAGTAAACTTATATTATATTTAATAATGTCTATGCGTGACTTTCAAAAGTAGTTATTTTTTAACATTTTCTGAAAAGGGCATTATACAAATAATTATTAAAATTGAAATTCAGTGATCAATAATATTTTATTATTAATAATTAATTAAATTACATATATCAAAAGAAAAAAATTATACAACTCAAAGATCAAAAGAATAGAAACTTATATGGCAAAAGTATGGAGTACTAGGAAAAATAAAATTCAGAAAAATCAGAATATGCATTTTATTCACCATTGAAAATAAAGCATAGAAATATTAGTTGGATTATAAAAAATTCAAAATAATTATTTTATTATAATGATTGACTTACACAAATTAAAAGTGCTTCAACTGAAAAAAAAGAATTGAAAATTGCCATTCTCATTAATTTAAGCATGACTGCTAGTAATTATAAATCCCTCGACTTTTAATCTTAACCTTTCTAAGCACTCTACTGAATACAGCCTGAAAGAAGCAGATAAACTAATACCAAAATAGTGATTTTAATAGACAAAACTGAAGGTGTAGGTAAATCCAAATTAATATGAAACATATGCATATTTTATAGCACATCATCTCTCATTTTTATAACTGGTCATTAGGACAGAGCTTGAAGTCATTAGAAGTACAATAATTGTTTCTTTTTCTAGTTTCTCTTCTTAAGTCTGGTGATGTTGCCTAGCAATGCAGAACCTTGTCACCACTGTAAAATATTTGTTCCAAATTACTAATTTAAAAAATAATAATCAGAACTGGCAAAATAGACCTACACTAGTCACCTCCTTGCTCTCAAATATGAATCATTTTTCCTGGGTTACCAACCTATTGGGGCTTCTTTAAGCCCAAGAAAAAGACACCCTGAGTTTCTACAAGGCTAAGATATAGCATCAAAAAATTGATCTCTCTTAAGCATCTACAAAGTCATGGAAAATTCCAAGAAGAAAACAAATGGTAAGTTTCAAATTCAGAAGAGTGCATATTGTTCAATATATTTTCTTCATTTCAACATTAAAATAGTTAAAAGGCTCACATTAAGGTAATATTAATAGAAATAATTTTCTGATAATAGAAGTATATTATCAAAATTGAATTATTATTGCCCTGGCCATTGTAGCTCAGTTGGTTGGAGCATTGTCCTGGGCACCAAAAGTTGGCAGGAACGATTCCTGGTCAGAGCACATACCCAAGTTGTGGGCTTAGTCTTCGTTTGGGGCACATATGAAAGGCAACCAATCAAAGTTTCTCTCTCACATTGATGCCTCTCTCTCTCTCTCTCTCTCTCTCTCTCTCTCTATCCCTCTCTATCTCTCTCTCTCTCTTTCCCCTCTTCCTCTCTCTCCCCTTCACCCCCTCTTAACCTCTCTCTAAAATAAAATAAAAACATGTCCTTGGGTGAGGATTAAGAAAAAGTATATTACTGAAATGTACATTGTGATTAACTAAATTACACTAAATATTTAAAATATAAATTACAAAAGATTCTCCTACACCTGAAACATAACTAATATTTGACCATGTTTCACAGAATTTAAATTTACTCTGTTAGTTTTTCATCCAAACTGGTCTTTAAATGGAAAAGGCAAGATTTATGTAATTTTTAAAAATTGAAGCAATAATAGATTTACAACTCGGGGAAAATGGCAGAGAAAATCTCAGATCCAAATGAATTTTATCACAGTGTAGAATTCACAGCTGACTCACAGGTATCACATCACAGACAGCACCCAAGCTCACTAATGATTAGTGAAGGGCAATTACAAAGAGTCTCTTCGAAAACTCTATCCGGGCTCCTCTGAGACTACTTCTTGAATAGGCCCATCAACCTTAGTCTATAAAGACTTGAACACTAACATAGTTTCTAACAGCTCAAGGCTGCATCCCTAGAATGACTTGCCAACAACAATCTAAGCTCAACTACAAGAGGAAGATGCACACAGCCCACCTGGGGGCGGGGGGAGGAGAGTGCAACTGGAGTGCCCAGCTCAGATGCACAAGGAGGCAGTGCCACTGAGCCTTACTACACCTACTACATTAGGCCGTTCTACAAAGCCCAGGAGATGCAGCAACTCTACCTAATACATAGAAACAAACAAAGGGTCGGGGGAGGGAAGAAGAAACATGTCCCAAATGAAAGGACAGAACAAAACTCTAGAAAAAGAACTAAACAAAATGGAGACAAGCAATCTATTAGATGCAGAGTTCAAAACACTGATTATAAGGATGCTCAATGAACTTAGAAAAAGAGTAGATGAATTTAGGGAACTTCAACAGCATAAAAAAGGACATGGAAACCATAAAAAGAACAAGTCAGAAATAAATTATCCACTAACTGAAATGAACAATTTACAGGGAATCAACAGTAGAGTAGATAAAGCTGAGAATCAAAACAGCGTATCCTATCTAATAATAGAGTAACATGTAAATTACCATCACTCCGCTACGCCCATGATTGGGCGGCAGGAGGCTGGGGGGTGGGACTCGGGGTGGCCTATCCGGCCATTGAGAGGCACGGATCCACTGCCACTGAGGGGGGCTACCCTGCTGTTGAGAGGCGCAGGGGGCGGGACTCCTGCCCCCTGTGCCTCTCAAAGGCCAGATCTGTGGCCGCTGAGGGGGCTTGCCGCGGACACCCAGCTGTGCCTCTCAACAGCAGGGTAGCCCCCCTCAGCAGCCGCGGACCATCAAAAGTGGGTGAGCTGGGTGCCTGTCTGCTCCGGCACCAGGCCTTTCAGAAGCCTCCGCCGAGCCAGAGGCTTCTGAAAGGCCTGGTACACCAGCGGACAGGCACCCAGCTCCATTGCGAAAAGCGAAAGCGTGTAGGGGACCCTACACGTGCATGATTCAATCATGCACTGGGCCTCTAGTTGGAATATAATAGAGCAAAAAACACTCTAAGAACAGCAAAAAGAAAAAAGATTTTTTTTAAATGAGGATTGTGTAAAAAGCCTCTGTGACAACATCAAGTGTACCAACATTCACATCATGGGGGTGCCAGAAGGAGAAGAGAGAGATCAAGAAATAAAAACCTATTTGAAAAAATGACAGATAGCTTCCCTAACCTGGTGAATAAAATAGACATTCTAGTACAGGAAGCACAGAGATTCCCAAACAAGATTAACCCAAAGAGGCTACAATAAGACACAACATAATTCAAATGCAAAAGGATAAAGACAAAGAATCTTAAAAGCAACAAGAGAAGAGCAGTTAGTTACCTACAAGGGAGCACCCATGAGACTTTCAGTTGATTTCTCAACAAAAATTTTGCAGGCCAGTAGGGAGTAACAAGAAATATTCAAAGTGATTAAATGCAAGGACCTACAACCAAGAGTACTCTACCCAGCAAAACTATCATTTAGAATGGAAGGACATATAAGAGCTTTCCAGAGAAGAAAAAGCTGAAGGAGTTCATCACCACCAGTATTACATGAAATGTTAAAGGTTTTTCCTCTATGAAGAAGAAACAAACCAAAAAAAAAAGGATTAAAAATACAAACAATAAAATGGGAATAAATAGGTATCCAAACCAACAATTGAACCCAAGAAACAAAATAAACAAACAAACAGAACATAAACAGACTCATAGATACAGAGAACTTTGTGTTAGATGCCAGATGGGAACGGGGGCCAGGAAATGGGTGAAAAGGATGAAAAGATTAAAATGAACAAATTGGTAGTTACAAAATAGTCATGGGTATGTGAAGTACAGGATAGGAAATATCTATAATAATAAAAGCATAATATGCTAATTAGACCAGACATCCTTCAGTAGGAGCTTCCAGATGAAGCCACAGTGGTGGGGGCCAAGGCAAAGGCAGCCACAGTGGCAGCGGCGGGGCTGAGCCCCTTGCACGAATTTCGTGCATCAGGCCTCTAGTAGTCAATAATATTCAAATATTTATGTATTGTGTCAGATGGATACAAAATTTATTAGAATGATCACTTAGTAAGTTATATAATGTCTAGTCACTGGGTGTACACCTGAAACTAATATAATAGTTATGATAGTGTATGTCCATTATAATTAAAATTTAAAAAAATACTTTGGAAAAAAATCCAGAGAGAATACTCGGAATGTGTTTCATGTTTGACACTAAGAAAATAGGAGGAATATGCATGCTCTTATGAATGACATCTAAAAGTATTAGTTATGTTTTAATGCCAATTTTTAATCTTTTCACAAATTTTCAAAAGAACAGTAAGAATATATTATTTCACAAAGCACTCTAAAATTCAATGTAGCCACCTATCAATATTGGAATGCCAATGCTGCGGTATGTTCTCACAGTAAAAATTTGATACCTAGTATTTGGATTACCAAACAATTGGGAAAAAAAGCATGAAGAACTCCACATGAGCTAAAATAAGATTAATTAAATTGTTCTGCAGTATTCATACTTCATCATAAAGTATTACTTTTATTTTACTTAACCTAAAGTACATGGAAGTTTTTAGAAGATAGATGAACTTGTTTTGACCCAAGTTTTTATGACCTCTCATGAAATGCTGACTCTGATGAGAATGTATGATTATTCATAATTTACATGCTGGGGGTTCCATCTAAAGGCAATGTCAGCAACATTAATGAGCATTGTGAAATGCCACACAGGTCCAAGTTGCTGACCTTAAATAACTTACAACTGAGTAGAATTGACAATATATGGCTGTGGTAGGAAAAGCATATCTTAAAGTAGACCCATAGAGCTTGATAAGTGCTAAAATTTCTAAATTGTGACAATAATTTACTTATTTGGGCATTAAAGTTGAATGTCCCAAAGCTTACTTTCACAGTCCTGTAACTTTGCTATGCTACATACATTAACTAGAACAGACTATCACCTGCAGAAAGGAGCACGATCAAAGATAATTAGGAGTGTGCCCAGCTCAGCAGTAGAATGCGGGGGGAAATGGACTGCTTCAGAGATGTATCATCTAAATTCTTTCAAAAGCAATTTTCTAGGGAATTGGAATATGAGAAACTATAGAACCAAGAGAGAAGTCCATAAACTGAGCAATTTTCAGTTTATCGAAGAGCTTTGTTTCAAAGAAGTATTTGAAAGTTGGTTGCTCGGCACTCTTTTGATTTCAAAATGGTTTGGGGAAGCCCACAAAAGCTCAAGTAAGCCACAGAGTGGCCATATTAGTAAAGTTTCAAGCAACACTTATCCACCATACACAGGGGTTTTATTGAGCAATAGTCTTCTAGATTGCAGGATTACAGAAAAAAAAATCTGTCTACATATTAGGTACCACCCTATAACAAGAAAAGGCAGTCTTTGACCCCTGGGGCAGTAATGACAGTGAAAAATGTTGTATAGGGGCATGCCTTTCAGATAGTAGCAAAGAGGGCTCACATTTTAGTGACCAGATAAGAAAAAAAGTATAGACTCGGGTGCCAGAAGTCCAATAACTATATTTATAAATGTTAAGATATTTCACATTAACCATTTAAAAGAGGGCATCACTCAAGTCAGTCTCACTGGGTCTGACCTTCCCAGGTTTCTGATATCATATATCATCTGGCCACCCAATGGGCACCAAACAAAAATAGCCTGTGTAGCATAGTAGAGAGAACCTGGGTCTAAACAATCATATTTACAATTAAAAAAAAACACAAACAAGTGTCAAAAATGTTTACTTTGCAAGTGGCATATACCTATTGTGTGTCTGTAAATGTTTACTGAAAGCTGCATGGTTTATTTCTCTGCTTACAATAATGCTGTGCAATGGTTAATTTTTTGTGTCAACTTGACTGGGCCAAGGGATGCCTAGTTGATAAAACATTATTTCTAATGTTACAATATGCCTGTGAGGGTGATTCTGGGAAGAGATTAGCATTTGGGTCCGTAGACTGATCACTTTTAGGAATGCTGGTGGCATCATCCATCTGGTGATGGCCCGAGCAGAACAAAAGGGCAGAGAAAGGGAGAATTTGCTCTCTGTTTGAGCTGGGGCATCCATCTTCCCCTGCCCTTGGGCATCAGCCCTCCTGGTTCATAGGCCCTGAGACACAGACTGAATTACACCACCAGCGCTCCTGGTTCTCCAGCTTGTAGACTGCAGATGGCAGGACTTCTCAGCCTCCATTATCATGTAAGCCAATTCCTATAATGATCTGCTGATATATATTCTGTTTGTCTGGAGAACACTGGCTAATACAGGCTATATCTACCCTTTCAGACAAAAGTAGCCCTGATCTGGTCTCTTCTTCAAATCTTCATAGATATAATTTCTAAAATCTTCCTCCATAAACTTCATAACACATCCTGTTCAGATACAGTATTTATGGAATTTGATCACACCATCCATTTTGCAGAAGAAAATAATTACAGAGCAGTCGCTGACCTGACTTTACTATGGAGAGAAAGCAAATGAGGTAGTAGAAGGAAACATGCATCTACTCTCAAGCTCCAGGTAGTAATTTCAAAAATAATCTGAGAAGTCGACAGTTAAGAATTGATGATGGATACAACTAAATTAACGTCAAACACATTTCCTGTAATGACACCTTTTATGCACCTGTTTTATCCACTGTGTGCTGCCATATGGTACAGGCTTCTGACATCACTTTTCTCTTATGTCAAGGAAATGGCCCTGTTGGGAATGTCGCATGGCTCCTTTCGCAGCCATATGGGTGGAAAGGCCAGATCATAAAACATACTGCTCCAGGTGGCCTTTGAGAGTCTCCATAAGAGTGTCACACTCACAAAAATACAACCGAGGTGAGAATACATGGTGTAACACAGGTGGATGGCAGTGGTTACAGGAACATCAGCAAAGGCACGTTTATGTTGGAATTTTACCATCACAATGGACAGCAAACCAAATGGAGCTGCAACTGCATCGTTACCACTACCTTGCAGGATGAGGGAGCTGCCTAATGAAATCAGTCTATATCGTTTCCAAGTAGTAAGAGACTGATGTGGGCAGCACAAGTAACAGACGTAGCTAAACTTGGTGCTACGTAGACATCAACTGCATCTCAATATATGGTGGGCCCACTCCAATAACATAGGGTAGAATCATGAGTGAGGGGTTGTCAGACCTTGGGGACCACCAAGAAAGCTTGGGAACCAACTGGATAAGGAGTCACAAGGGACCTCTTTTGTAAGGTGCCCAAGTTTCTCTAGTAAGCCATTTTGACATATCGTTGTCTTTCATTCTTCAAAAGTAGGTGAGCTAAAATTTGAGTGGTAACCAATTGAAGAGCTGAAGATACTGATATATGTACTCTCCTGACTTAGTATCGGCTCAGGAACTGGGGTGAGTCAGAACGTGCAGAGTGGGGCAATGATGGCAGGAATTAAGAAGCAGGGTGGGGCGGAGGGGAGGATATTTCCTTTCAATATTCTGAGACAACTCCTGTGATACTAATAATCTACCATTAATGCTAAATAACGTGAATCCCTTCATTTTTCCTTCTGAACTATTTCAAAATTCCTTTTAAGTTTGATTGTACATTTCACAAAATACTTCACTAAGGAAAAGATGAAACTGTCACATTCCTTTGTTTAAATATATCAGATCAATACTGACAAGAGTGAATTACTACATATCATATTTATGCATTCCAATATTCACTGCTTAAAGAACATGACATTGATGATTCATCTTTTGTCTGTGGTTTATTACTGTTCAAATCTTTATCCCTAGGACTTTCTTGCAAATTATCATTGCACATAATGTAGTTTATACATGAATCTGTAGTTTAATCCTGTCGAAAACATTGTTCCCCCTACAACTTGAATGTAATAGAAGAAAATAACTCAAGATATCAGGAACTCCCAGAAATGTTCAATGATCTTATGCCTCAGGCTTATAAATGAAGTCTATAAAATTTGCTATGGTTTCTTGTACTGTCTTTGTCACATACATTTAGTTCAATCCAGACAATCTATTTCTGACTTTCTGCTACTATGTTGGGTTAAGTTTTATCATATGAAATGCTGCCCTTATGGCACTAATCGTGCCTTCAAGTCATCAGTGCCCCCATGAAGTCAGCCTCCAGTACTCACTTTGGAAAAAATTGTGGCTACACAGCAGCTAACCATCCATCAGCATAATTCTCATGCCTCTGGGATAAGTTCTCTATCACTTTTCCTTTGTTTTGGGTCATGGAAAGCACATAGCCATTGCAGGTGATGCTTGACCCAAATCTAAATTTCAGATTACCTCTTAATTAAATATAAAGTAAGACACATATGGGCTACAGAAGTGTATTTCTATCTACACTAATAAAAGAGAAATATGCAAACTGACCATACCTCCACGATGCCCACCAGCCAATCAGGAGTGAGTATGCAAATTAACCCAACAAAGATGGTGGGTTAATTTGCATACACAAGCACGGAGTGAAGACTGAAGTCTGAAGTCTGAAGATGACTGAAGACTGAAGACTGAAGAGGCTTGGCTTCTCCGCTACAGCCAGAGCAAAGGCCTGGGTCCCGGGTGCCGGAGGAAAACTGGTGCTGGCAGCCAGGGGAAGGAAAGCCTATTGCACGAATCTTCATGCAATGGGCCTCTAGTTTATAAATATTTAAGTACCATTCTCCTAAGGGCACTTTAAACCTTTCATTGGTAGAATGGCACTTAATCAACATTTCAAAATCAAATTAAATTTTATAACTAAAAATAAAAGAAATATAAACTTTATATGTCTTTAAATATAATTATCTCTTTAGCTTTGGTGTTCTCTTGAAAGAAAATCAAGCCATTACTCATATCTTAAGTCAAACTCCTCAAAACTTCTGCCTGCCAATACAAGTATCATCAGTAGTGAAGGAGTTAAAAAAGTATATATAAAGACAATCTTGGACTAGTCAAACAAGCATTAACAATTCATGACCAATGCTCCTCTGTATGGTGTAGTCTGTGAAATGTTACAAAACATTGTCTCCTGCTTGCAAAATACTTCAAGAGAACCATATGTGTGAAGGACAGGTCCCTGAGGATGACTCCGTCTTTGTATTTCCAAACACAACCCTCTCTTAGAAGAAAATACTTCCAGGGGGTCTTTGCAGGCTTCCTAACGGTTCTGAGGCTTCATCTAATGCTTTCCTCTAATTGGCCCTGCATTTAGGATGCTCAGTCAATTGTGTGGCTGCCACATTCAGTTCTTTAACAATTATATACTCCAAGGCCAGGGTAGAGTTTCCCATTAGAGAGCAAAAAGAATTTGAGGTTTAAACTTTTATGGGGAGAGAGGATACTTGTGAGTAGAGGTCCCGATGGTATTAGAGGATTACATCTGGATGGTAAAAGCATTGTCAGAAGTGGTTCGTCGGTTGAAGAAAATAGAGCATGTAAAAGGTGCAGAATATTTGGTCTGAAGAATGCTTGCATTTCATCCTTTTGTTTCAGGGTAAATTGGGGTGCTTCCGGAGGGACGCTAAAATTAGATATCAATCACGAGGAAAGCTATCTTCCAACAGAAACGGACAGAAAAAGAGCTGTTTCAAGGCTTACATTATCTCTTTTTATTGCTCAAATCACCTGGATCATAATTTTAAAATTACATTTTATGAGAAACTGCTTGCTTAAATAATTACTCTTTCCAACTGGTTTGGCATGAGGCCAGAGAAAAAACTCTCTTTTATTCTAGTCATAAGATAACACACAAAATTTTGTTATCCACGTTTCTCCACTTCTGAGGGCTTAAGTCATATCATAACATATGATTTCAATATACTGCTTAATTTCTCCACATTTCAGTTTTCTCGCCTATACTAGTAGATAGGAATATGTATATTAATATCTGCTTCATGGAGGTGTTATAAGAATGAAACAAGGGAACCAAGGTGCCATAGGATTTCATTGCACATTTTAACAATGATTACATTTTAAAATTCATAAAATACATTTCATGAGCCAAATATCTTTTCATGTGTTCTCAAGTAAATCACCTTCTCACAGCTTCCTTCAAGATCAAATATTTAGTATTTCAATGTGGATGCAATGGAAAATGGAAGCTAGGAAGCCTGAAAGAACCAACTGTGATATAAGATGGTGTTTTGATCTTTTCACCATTGATTATTTGACATCCCTGTGGAAAAAGCTAATTAGGACCAATACTGTAGACAGGTGGAGGAGCTGGGCATTGGAGGTAGTCCTCTCTCCTTCACGGGAATCAATCAACACCCATTAGGCAGAAATGACTTCCCTCATAGTGAGGGATTCTAGAGTCTCATAAGTCACCTAGAGTGAAACTGATGAACCACTATCATTTCTGAACCATTTAGTCACAAATCAGTTACCAACTACTCTGTTTAGGGAGATCCTATAGCTACTGTATAAAAGGAGTTAATGTTGGAATTTTTAATATAAAAACCAGTGTCATGCCAGTAAATGTTTAATAACTGGCTCTGAGGGGTGGTAGGAGGGCCTGATTAGCAATGTTTGTGTATTTTCATGATGTAAATACTTCCACTACATTCGAGTCTTAGCTACCAATGTGATGTAACCAGATGCAGAGTTGGAAAGAGATGCTCAATAGCACACTGTTATATAGAATTTCTACTATATAGATGCAATGCTTATAAAATAACCCCTGGAGCATAGTTGAAGTACAGTACAATGAAGTAAAAGTAATTAGGAAGGGTTGAGTTTGGGATACTTATTACCTTTGTCTTTAATGTAATTTAAAATTTACATAATTAATTTTTAATACAGGCTTGTAGAGTTTCTGTAACTGTAACAGTGACGTCTCCCCAGATGGTAGGTGCTGACTCAAGCACATTGCTGCCTTCATCTGTTACTCAGCATCCAGATAAAAGACAATGGTGTAGAAAATAAGATAGAAATAGAAGCACAAAATTTTTATTTAAATATTTGCTAACAGTAAAAATTTCCATTCTCAGAGATATTTATGAATCAACAGGAGGGTCTTTGGTATTGGAGATTCATGCAGTTCTGCCATAGCACCAAAGACGAGTCTAGATAATTTCTTGAGGACCCCTCAAATCTCAGCTATGTTACCTTTCATAAACTATAATTTGAAAGTGCTCCCTCATCAAGGATTTCTATTTTAAATACAAATTGAGAAAGAATTGTCATCAACGAGAATTTTATATTTCCCATGATCTTCATTATGATCTGTTACAACTAGTTACCAGTACAGAGAACATAACTGGAGGGTAGAGCATTCCTCTTTGTACCTTAATTAACTGATTTATCCAGTCACCTCTACAGCCTGGGGCTTCCCACATGCAAGCACTTATTATACTACATATTAATCAATACCAAAGGATAGCCATGTTTCTAATTACCGGAATAGGGAGAAACTGTCAGAAATATATTTACAACTTATCATCACATCCACTGAGCTCATATCTCTTATGAGAATGTGATAGCTAAAATTATATTCCAATGCCCTTGTTAACAAAGAAACTGGGCATCTGCATGAAACCATTCATAATGCAAGTACCTGCAGAGAGAGTGGAGAAAAAAATTCAAACATTTAATTCTACTTAATAATTCAGGAATACAATTAATCAGAAAAACCATTCTAAAGAGTGGTTCTCTATGCACAAAAGACCAAAGGAACTAGAAAAAAAGAACATGATCTTGCCCCTGCTTCCCTTACAATGGACCATCTAATTCGTGTATGAAGAGCCCTTGCCAGTACCTCCAATCCCTACTGTCCACGAGCCTACATCCACATTTCCCTTTCCCAATAGACAGATGTTTCTCTTCCAAATCAAAGAACTGGTGATCTTCTTACCAGGGCAAAGAGAACAGTGAACAACTAGCTCAAGTGTTTCATCTTCCCAAACTTCTGTCATTGAGTAAGACTCAATGCTTTCACCAGAATTTTGTTTTACTATACCCATCTTAAAATATCTGTTCTCCAGTACTTTACCTAGGCCAAAGATAAGAATGTTCCTTTAAGAGTATTTAGGGCTACCTCCCATTTTATTTTAGTATCTTTGCAAAATATATCAAAAATGTAAATTGGACACAGTGCTATGTGTCATTGGCTTGCACGTCCATTTAATTGGCATTTTGAATATTAATCCTTGATAAATGTTATCTTTTAGTCTAATGTTATATTCTGTTGTAAACTCTTGACAATTTACACATTAAAACCAATTAGTATTGATTGGGTTAAAAGCATGAATTTTTTATGCACCTCAGAAAGCATGTCCACTTCAACTTTACTAAGTATTTGCCCAATAGTCTCTGTAAAACTGACATTCAAAACCTTGAGTTCTGTTTTCAGTACTGTTCTGATCTACCTTTACACTCTCTCTTGAAGTGACCTCGTCTAGGACTTTAAATGCTAATATTGCTCATGATTCCTGATTCTGAGTATTCAATCCAATCTTGTCCTCTGAGTTCCAAGTTCATATACCTGACAGCTACTTGACCTCATGTATCAGAATCTTGAAGTGTCTAAAACAGAACCTTGCCCTACCCGGTTTGGCTTAGTGGATAGAGCGTAGGCCTGCAGACTGAAGGGTCCTAGGTTCAATTCTGGTCAAGGGCACATGCCCTGGTTGCGGGCTCAATCCCCAGTGGGGGTCGTGCAGGAGGCAGCCAATCAATGATTTTCTCTCATCATTGATGTTTGTATTTCTCTCTTCCTCTCCCTTCCTCTCTGAAATCAATAAAAATATATTTAAATAATAATAATAAAACTGAACCTTTATATCTCCAAACAAACACTTCTGCTGCACCTCCACACCCACAACACCCAATTTTCCCACTTTCAGGAAAAAGTACCACAATTGCATTCTGTTATGCAAGATGTGTAAGTCAACCCATCAGCCAGTCCTAGGCTTTCTGCTCCTAAATCATGTCTCACGTTCATCCTTTCCCCTATCTGCTGTTATATATGTGCCTGACTCATATTATCTCTCATTCAGAATAACAGAAGAGCATCCTGTCTCCCATTTCCTCTCGTTTCCCTCTCATCTATTCTCTACTCAGCAATGAGAGTATCTTGAAACACAGAAGATACCATGACTCTTTAAATGTTCCAGTGGGTTCAGATTGCTCTTTGAATGAAATCCAGTGCCACTGCACATGTCCAATACCATCTCACTGAATGCTCGCTCTCTCTCTCTCTCTCTCTCTCTCTCTCTCTCTCTCAGACTGCACCCTGGCCAGCCCAGATTCCTGTCACTTCTAGAACATCCCAAGCTCTTTTAAAACTGGAAGTTTTGCACATTTGGTTTCTCTTGCTTAGAATGGTTCCCCGCTCTTTGCATGCTGACTCCTGGTCATTCTTTCAGACTCAGCTTCTAATTTCTAGGAAGTCTTCCTGACCACCCTATCTAAGAAGATTCCTCCCAACTTCTTTGAGTGTATGATAATTTCATCTCCTTAGTAATACTTAACAATATTTGTAATTAGATAATTTTTGTTTATGCATTTATTGACAGCCCTTCTGCCTTCAGATATACTAGTAAATGCCTAAGAGCAGGTCTGCATCTGAGTAGTTCACACCTGTACCCCCAGTGCTCAGGGACTCTATGAATACTTATTGAATGTTGTTCGTTATTTCAAGTACAGAAAGCACAGAACACAGTAAAGACAATGAAGACTCAAATATGAACCCTGATTCCATCATTTCCCAGCTGTATGATCTTGGGCATGTTACTAAAACTCTCTTTGCCTCAATTTCTGAATCTCTAAAATGAATGGTTCTGAGAACTACATGATTTCATAGACATATAAAGTACCTCATACAATGACTGGCATATAAAATCACTCAAAGTTTAGCTATTTGTTTATGCATTAATTTATTCTCCTAATATGCATTGAGTGCTTACCCTTTGAAGGGTATGAGGAAGATTCCATGAGCAAATCAGAGACTTTGTCCTTTGGGACTTAAAATCCAGTAAAATAAATCAATAGCACACACAAAGAAATAAACACATAGAAATATGTGATTAGTCTACTGGGAAAATAAAAAATCCAAATCTGTGTTAGTTCGCCAAGGCTACCATAACAATGTACCACAAACTGAGTAGCTTAAACCATGGAAATTTATTGTCTCATGGTTCTGGGGGCCAGAAGTCTAATACCAAGGTGTTGGCAGGGTTGGTTCCTTCGAGGGCTGAAGGAATCTGTTCCATGACTCTCACCTACCTTCTGGTGGTTGGCTGGGAATCTTTGGTTTTCCTTGGCTGATAGAAGCATCACCCTGATCTCTGCCTTCATCTTCTCGTGGTGCCCTTCCCGTGTACATACCTGTGTATCTAAATTCCCCCTTTTTATAAGGACACCAACCACACTGGACTAGGGCCCACCCTACTCCAGTATAAGCTCATCTTAACCTAACCAATTACATCTGCAACGACCCTTTTTCTAAATAAGGCCAGATTTTGAGTTACTAGGGGGTAGGACTTCAACATAAGAAGTCCTAACCCCCCAGTAAGAACTCTGGGTGAAGGGGACACAATTCAATCTGCAACAAGACCATGAGAATATATTAATTCCCAGGCAAATTCAATACTCTGAATGTACACTTAAGTAAAAAGACAGCTGTAAATGGATGTGTATTTGTAGAATATTATAAGGATTTCAACAACAATCACACCATAACTGGAGTTTCATTATTATCCACAATTTTAATTTCCCTAACTTTTTCTGAGTCTTATGAGATGAACCAGAACATTTAAGTAGAGTAGAAAAAAATGGAAATTAAATTATTAAGAATTACATTGCATAGAAGAAAAGTAATAACTATTAAAATTCAAAACATGTTAAAGCAAAAGTATCAATATAGGTATCTACACAGTGAAAGAAATGTATTTCTGTATCCACTGGCAACTATCTATGACAGGTGAATGGTACGTTTCATAAAACTTAGTTTAAAAACATGTTACCACAACTACACCACCATCATTCACACACCTGCCAACTCTTTATCTCAGCATTATAGTGCCACAGGTGGTCACAAGATGGTTTGAACATGGTATGGACAGAAAGATAAGGCGCCGTGATTTTCACTGTGAGAAAAAAACCATTACTACTTTTCTTTAATTTGAGAGGATGTTTTCTCAAATAAAACTTACAGCCCATCAATGTGTTAAAAGCAGCTTGTTTTGTACAAATCTCTTAAAGGTTTCTGTTTCTGTAGAACGTGAAGTGAACGTTTTTTACTTTGTTGCACTGATTATTAGTTCTAATAGGAACGTGGCTGTCACCTTTCCATAATGTGATGCAAGATGAAATAAAGCTCCCTGGGAAAACAGTGACAAAATTTTGTTGAATGCCTCTTAGAGTCTGACCTCTGTGGTGTCAAGAAGATGTCTAAAACTCTATGGGAATAATCTCTAACAACCTTAGTTCAACACTTCACCGAGACCACTGTACGAAAATGACTCTGAAAGGACATTGGGGTACATTAAAAACATGCAATTGAGACTCATTTAAATGTGGCAACTAAAACTAATTTACTAAAAAGCATATGATCAGGTATTTCTTTTTATTTCTAGATCACACATATATGATAATAAAATTATACATATTTCAAAAACAAAAGTGTCCCTACAAAAATATATCCAAAAGTTCTTGGATGACTTAATGAATCTGTTACACAGTGAGGAATTGCAAAGGCTTTCCTTTGCACAGTTCTCTATGGGCGTGCATTCATGCTTTTCTCTTTCTCTTTAAATTCATCTAGCAGAATTAAGAACGTGAATGCAAAATCTGAGGAAAACACACTAATTTTCCCAGGGATAGAAGCATGGAGAAAACGTTGTGATGGGAGGTGGCCAGAGCAGGGGATTGAAGAATGCGGGAAGAGGACTTGAAATTGCAAAGCAAAGCTCATCCAAATGCACTAGCCCCAAAAGGATAACTTCTCTCCAATGATATTTGTCAATATGATGCTTCACCCTGGAGGGTTGTTTGGATGAAATGTAAATGAGATCATAAGAACTTTTCCTTTGTTTCTGAGAAGGGGTGGATGTGCCATCTTTCAATGACCTGCACAGTCATTCCTCGTCATTAGCATGTACTCTCTTCAGCGAAAGTGTTCTGTGAGAACCATTTCAACACCCACACTTATTTACTCCTTCATAACCTCCTTCTTCCAACAGTTCATGGGAGCGGAAAAAAAAAAACATGAAAAGTGGGGGAAAGACAGATGACTCCAATGGAAAGAACACTAGATCTGCCAGCCTACCCAGTGGTAAGCTAGAGCAGGCTCTACTGGCTCCAGGAGTCAGTTAAAATTTTAGGAATTTGTAAGCCAATTCATAAACACATCCATTATTTAAAAAGAAATATTATAAACTTAAACTTAAGTAAATCATATTAAAAACAGATGTACTAAATATTTAAGATACACTGATCTCTGAACGCATAATAATCTGACCACTCAGTGTCTATCCTATATAATAAAAGGCTAATATGCAAATTGTCCCCTTGACCAGGAGTTCGACCAGCAGGCAGGCTGGCCAACCGCCCATGTCCCCTCCCTCTGGCCAGGCTGGCCGGACCCCACCCATGCACGAATTCATGCACCAGGCCTCTAATAGATATACATATACACTGAGTGGCCAGATTATTATGCGTTCAGAGATCATAATAATCTGGCCACTCAGTGTATATCCCTTCCTAATTATTTTACTGTGTCTTACTTGATGCTTTTGAGGTTACTTATGCCTATTTTTTCTGTATGATGGAAATACTAGGCAGTGGTGTAATGGTGTACTTTGACTTGGTAAGAAGGGAATATTTACACCAAAGAAATTGGCAAATATTAAAAATCAGGGTGTAACAGCTTTGTCGATTGTCTAGACTTAAGAAAGCAATGGAGAGTTTCTCTCTAATAATGCATATTAAACCTAAAATGTGTCATGCCATTATTGGCAATAGCACACAAAAAATAACTAAATAATTTTCCAGTATTTGAAAACTTACTCAATTCAGCAAAGAATCTGCTCAGGTATTGGAAAAGGTCATCAAGAGGACGTGACCTCCAGGTGACCCTGGAGCAGCACCAGGACGGTCAGAGGTTCTTCACCCTGTCCTGCCCTTGGAATATACATTCTGCTCACTGTGTTCACAGTAGGGGCCATTTCAAGGACAAAGCCTGGAGAGAACAATGTGTTGTTGAGACCATCTGGATGGTACATGTGACTGAACCCCATTAAAGCCTCTGTATAAACTTTAAAGATTCTAGCAGGGGTAGAGGTTCATAAATCAATTCATCTTACAGCTGCTTCTATGTAAGTCCCCTTGCTTACTGAACCTGCTCCCTGCCAATCTGAGTGGCCTGCCTCTCTCTCCAGTCTCACCTTGCCCTCCATGAAGGGGGGGCAGTTTCTAATTTCAACTGGGAACGTTTCCAAGGTTGCTAACCATCATCATGTCATTGATAGAGTGAAGTTCCAACGCTAGCTTCCTTTTTTCACGTTCCTGTTTCTCTTCATAGAAAATAAACATATTAATCAGCATTCATGTCAGAACTACAGAACCAAGGAGTTCATCAAATTCAACAAAAGGATTCTGCCAGAATTAACTGGCTACATAGGATTTACAGTTAAGAACATTACATATTTTATTATTATTATTTGTCACATGAGTGCTACGTATCATATATATATGATATATTATATAATAATGTAATATATGCATACATGTTTTGTTTGATATCCAAATTATTAAGTGTTTACTATCCCCTCACTGTCTCTACCATACAAAAACTACCGATTTGGAAAAGTTTTTAACTCTGAGTATCACCTTCCTCATCTGCCAACTATGGAATGGGGGCCTTCTTCAGAGGATAATTTTAGGAGTAAAATAAAATCGTGTTTACACAAAAACTTTATATGGGTTGCAAATGTTAATTACTATCATAAATTCAGCCACTATGTTCCACCTCCTAAGATGAGTTCTCCTAAAGACTTGCAGGGTTTGCAAAGATGAATAATGGTGGATCCTTAGCCTCAGGTTATTTACATTCTAATGATGAGAGACACGTGTATATAATAAAGTAAGTTAAGGGGATGAAGTGTATTCTGACGGAGGAAAAAGCAAAGTGCTATGTGATTTCAGAAAAAAGAAGTGATTGATTTTGCCTGGAGCACCACGAAAGATTTCATAGAGAAGGTGGAATTCTGAGACAAGCTTTAAAGAGTAAGATGCGTTTGTAGCAACTAAGAAGGTATATGTGGAAAGTGGGAGCATTTCAAGCTAAGAGATGAAACCCCAAACACATTATCATCACAAATATAACAACACCAACTAAGGACATCATAATTGGATTGATAAATCCACTGTATTAAAAACTCTTACCCTCCAATGATATAAAATGGCAAAAATGACATCATTATAGATTATACAACCTAATGTGTCTATCTACAATCTTGCATAGTCAAAGGTTGACTAAATATTTATTCAGTTTTTTCCCACTTATAAGTCATGTCCATTTCTAATAACCAAAGTATAAATTATATTCTGGCCTTTTCTTTTTACAGAAAAACATGTATGCTCAAGTGAGACTTAAAATTATTTTTCAAGAAAACTCTATAGAATATGTCCTACTGAACAGGCAGAAGGAACTGCCCCTTAGATTTAAAGAAAAGTAGCCACAGATTTCAAATCTATAAATACATAAAGTGTGCACATGTTAAGTAAACTGTGAAGAGCACATCTAACTTGAGGCTTTTATGGGAGAGCAGAACACTGAGGCCAGGGAAAGTGAAACCTTTTACCACATCCATGGGATCCAGGACTAACTATTAAAGGAAGAGGATCATTTTATGCCTTGGTTTATGTCTTGCGTTACATATTAACGTTCCCTGAAAAGCGTTTCCCTCTTGCTCTTCAAAAAAAAAAAATAAAAATGCTTGTGACTTTAAAAAACAAACGACACTTTGAAGAAAGCTTGGCAGAGCATCTACAGAGCCTGTCTTAAGGGTAATGAAAGGGAGATGTCTATTAATCTCTCACACACCAAAGTCTGACACAAAAGGTCTGTGGCCTTGACCTCAAGTGACAAGGGAACAGACCGCAGGGCCGGCCTAGGTCCCACGAGGACACACGTTAAGAAAAGCACTCGCTCCGCAATGAAAGCACTTTGGACTCTCCTCTGGCCACCGCGCCACCGGAGCCTTTCACTCTGGTCTCTCTCTAGTGACAGCTGTCAGTCTGTCGCTTTCTAAACGTGCAGCGTTTCAGCAAAATCGAAGGCGAAATCGGAAGGGCAGGGGCTGAAAATACTTTGTTTAAAACACACACCGCCAGCCCTCCTTCCCGGAGAGCCACGAGTCCGCGGGCACCACTTCCCAGCGGGAGGAAGGTCAGAACCGCCTCACTCGGAGCCGGGAGTGGAAGCTCCAGAACGTGGGCATTCCCGGGCACCTCCCCATTCAACAGCGGAACGGCGAACCACCCCAAAAGAAAGAGCCCCGAGCCCCGAGAAACTTCAGCAGGGACGCGGCGGGTGCTAACGCCAGCGGTGCAACCCAGGAGCGGGATCCCGCTCACCCCCCACCCCCACCCCGCCCCGCGCCTCCACGGGAGCCACCGGATCTCGTGGCGACACCCGGCGGGGGCGCGGTGAACCCCAGCGCACGGGACCTAAAGGACAACCGAGTCCTCCCTCGGGGCGGGCGCGACACCGCGAGTGCCCGCGGCGGCAGGGCAGTGCCCGTCGGGGTGGCGGGGTGGCGGGGAGGGCGGGGGGGGGGGGGCCGGCGGGAGCGCCGGGAGCCGCGGCTCCTCCGAAGGAGCGGGGAGGCCGGGCCGGGTTGGGGCGCGGGGCACTCACCAGCTGCAGCGCGCAGAGGCAGATGAGCGAGCAGCGCCCGGTGCAGCAGCCCATGGTGCCCGCGGCGTCCGAGCGGCGCGCGCTCCGCGGTCCGCGGCTTCCGGCGCCGCCGCCTTCCGACTCCCGAGCAGCGCCCCGCCGGGGCTCGCGGGCCGGCCGGGCGCAGGCTCCCTCCCCGCGCCGCCGCCGCGCGCCGCGCCGGGGTCTGGGCTCGCGCGCCGCCTTTGTTAGTTCCCCGGCGGGCAGGGGTCGGTCGGGGCGGCGTGCGCGACCCGAGCGTCTGGCGGGGGTCCCTGCGTCCCTCGGTGCGGGTCCGCTTCTTGGGGAGGGGGAGCCTGGCAGGGGGCGGGAGGGAGGGTGCAGATGGCGAGTGGGTGGAAGTCTGTTCAGGGGAGGGGAGTGTGTGGGAGGTGGGCGTCTGAAAAGTGGAGTGGGCTGTCTGCGTTGGGGAGCGCGTGTGTGTGCGTGTGTGTGTGTGCGTGTGTGTGTGTGCGTGTGTGTGTGTGTGTGTGTGTGTGTGTGTGTGTGTGTGTGTATGAATGAAAGGGAGTGCCACCGAAGAGGATCGGCCTGTCTGGGTAGGAGTCTTGGGAGAGAGGAGGAGAGAGAGAGAATGAGAATGAAGGGATTAAGAAAAAACAACTCAGAGACACAGACGAACGGGCTGGTGATTACCGGAGGGGACGGGATGGAGGGAGGTAGAAGAGGGTAAAGCGGGGAGGGGCGGGGGATAAAGGGTGATGGAAGGAGACTTGTGGTGAACACACAATACAGTTTACAGATGATGTATTGTAGAATTGGACACCTGAAGCCTACCTAATTTTATTAACCAATGTCACCCCCAATAAATTCCATAAGAATAGAAAATGAATGTGAATGAGTGAAGTAGGGTGCCTGGTGGTGACCCCCGGCCGCCGACGTAACCGGGGAGACCCCCCCCCCCCCCGAGCTGGGCTTTCCCGCTGGGGGGTGTTTCTGGGTGTTGGGAGGGTGGTCGGGGGAACGTGCAAAGGAGGGGTCGCGGTTTTGCTGAGCTGCCCCAGCGGCGGAGCGGGTGGCAGTTGAGATCCTGGTGTCCGGGGACGGAGGACCCCAAGGCGAGCCGCGGCGGGCGGGCGGGCGAGCGCACAGCGGGGCTCCGAGGTCGCGGGGCTGCGTGCGCCGGCGGCCGGGGAAGGGCGGCGGGCGGCCGGCGGGAGAGTCCGCTCCTCCTCCCGGCGCCGGGCGCGCAGCTCTGGGGGCTCCGGGCCGGGGTCACTCCCACCGCCGTCCGTTTCCCGGAGGGCGCCCCGGCTGCAGTCTGGGAGGGAAAGTTGGACGGAGTTGGTTTGGAGACAGGAGATGCGGCAAAGATGCGCCGGCTCGGAGTGCGGGGAAGCCGGCGGGGGGGCGGGATGCCGCGGCGGGACCTGGCTTAGGTTCTCTGCTAAAGGCCCTTTGAAATTGCCACCGGGCGTGAAAGAAGAAAAGGCGAGAAAGAAGAGGATTCGTGGCTTTTTCAACGAATGGAAAATGTTTCCTGGATGAGGATAAATAAGACTTCTTCCTAGAGGGCATTTAATCGTTTGGAAAGAGCTTGGACGTAAGACCTGGTCTCGGATAGTGAAGAACAGAGCGGAGGAGAGGTGCAGACGGTGGCATTTCATCAGGGCTCAATGTCAGATTCCCTGGGTCCATTCCTTGTCCTGGGTGGAACTCAGCAAGTAGCTCAGCACGCTAGGAGCAGGGACAAGCCCTCTGGCCATTTGTCTCCTAACTCAGCACAGAAACCCCGTTTCTAACCCACTGCTGCCCTCCTGGGTCCTAGTGGTAGGTTAGTAAGAAAAGGCAAGAGAGCTTTGCGTTTTTAAAACATGCTCTCCATACATGGAAACTCTGCTCCAGCCATCCTTCGGGCATGAAAGGGAGTTCTGGTTTTATTTGTTTGGCAATTAACTGGCTTTTTCTGAACTGTTTTTTCCCCCCCCTCAGAACATATGTTTATTATAACTTAAAACAGAGGTCTCAGAAAAAAACCCTTGCATGATCTCTTTGAAATCCTGGTAGGACACAGATAATCTCAGGATTTGTGTCAAGAACATTCACTGGTTAGGCTCCACCTCTACCCATGACCTGGGAGGGGGGGGGGAAATGGAGTCAGAAGCTCCCCCCCCCCCCGCCTCCCCCTCCCCCCCAGCCTTTAAGGAATCAGTGAGCAAGGGTTTATGGGGGCATGCTTTTTTTCCACACAAAAACATAACCATAGCCTTCATGATGGATGAAAACAATAGAAAACCATAGACCCGGACAAATAAATAATTGAGCATATAGAAACGGACAGTGCAGGAAGCTTGAGATCTTGGACCCCTCTGACAGCAGAAGAGGGAGAGGACATGAACAAGACTATGTACAACTTCCAGAGATGAGTGCAGCCTCATCTCCAGAGATGGTGATGAATTGTGATAATAAACAAGATGACCCTTCCTTCCCCCTACATTATACACTGAGTGGCCAGATTATTATGATCTCTGAACGCATAATAATCTGGCCAGTCAGTGTATATACTACATAATAAAAGGCTAATATGCAAATTGTCCCCTCGACCAGGTGTTTGACCAGCAGGCAGGCCGACCAACTGCCCATGTCCCCTCCCCCTGGCCAGGCTGGCCAGACCCCACCCATGCACGAATTCATGCACTGGGCCTCATATATATATATATATATATATATATACTAGAGGCCCGGTGCACGAAATTCGTGCACAGAGGGGGGTTGTCCCTCAGCCCAGCCTGTACCCTCTCCAATCTGAGACCCCTCAAGGGATGTCTGACTGCCCGTTTAGGCCCGAGCCCTGGGATCGGGCCTAAATGGGCAGTCGGACATCCCTCTCACAATCCAGGACTGCTGGCTCCCAACTGCTTGCCTGCCTGCCTTCCTGATTGCCCCTAACCGCTTCTGCCTGCCAGCCTGATCACCCCCTAACCACTCTGCTGCCAGCCTGTTTGCCCCTAACTTCCCTCCTCTGCTGGCCTGGTCACCCCTAACTGCCCTCTCCTGCAGGGTTGATCACCTCCAACTGCCCTCCCTTGCAGGCCTGGTCCTTCTCAACTGCCCTCCCTTGCAGGCCGGGTGCCTCCCAACTGCCCTCTCCTGCTGGCCATCTTGTGGTGGCCATCTTGTGTCTACATGGGGGCAGGATCTTTGACCACATGGGGCAGCTATATTGTGTGTTGCAGTGATGATCAATCTGCATAGTACTCTTTTATTAGAAAGGATAGAGGTCTGGTACAGGGGTGGGGGCCAGCTGGTTTGCCCTGAAGGGTGTCCCTGATCAGGGTGGGGTTCCCTTGGGGCGTGGGGCGGCCTGAGCAAGGGGCCTGTGGTGGTTTGCAGGTGGGCCACGCCCCCTGGCGACGCAAGCAGAGGCTCTGGTATCTGGAATTTATTTTCCTTCTACAATTGAAACTTTGTAGCCTGGAGCAGAGCCAAGCCTGGGGTTCCCTCCGAGGCCCGCAGCCATTTGTGTTGGGGTTATAATTGAAACTTTGTTGCCTTAAGTGGGTGGGCCCGGCCAGGGTGTGTGGAAAGCTTTGCTTCCCCTGTTGCCGGCAGCAACCCTGGCCTGCTCTCTCAAGCTCCATTCTGCCGCCATTTGTTTGAATTTGTTTACCTTCTATAATTGAAACTTTGTAGCTTGAGTGGAGGCTTAGGCCTGCAACGGCTGGCAGAAAGCTTGGCTGCCTCTGTTACCTAGGAAACCTTGCTCTCTGTGACTGTAGCCATCTTGGTTTGGGTTAATTTGCATACTCGCTCTGATTGGATGGTGGGTGTGGCTTGTGGGCGTGGCTTGTGGGTGTGTCGGAGGTATGGTCAATTTGCATATTTGTCTATTATTAGATATATATATATATATATATATATATATATATTCACTGAGTGGCCTGATTATTGTGCGTTCAGAGAGATCATAATAATCTGGCCACTCAGTGTATATGTTTACCCCAATATACTTTTCTTTCATCATTTAATTAACTTATTTATTTAAGAAGTACCAAGTTTTTCAGCTAACATGCATTGAGTCCTTGCCAGAAACCAGTATACCTGCTTCATGTGTATTCACTTTATTTAATTCTCACAACAGCCTCTAAACTGGGTGCTGTGAGCATCCCCAGCCAAATGATGTGGCAATGGGAACAGGGACACCAAGGCTATTCAGTGGGTGAAGAGGAATGCAAAGGCAGGTAACCTGACTCAGAGCTCCTTGATTGGCACATTCACCCAGCTGCCTCTGCAGGTCAGGACACCAGTAACATCATCCCCTCCCAACTGCTCCATGGGAAGTGGGTAGTAATCTGCCTCCATCCCTCCTCCAGAGTCAGTGTTGTGATTTCTGGGACAAGGAAGGTCCTCCTGTACCTGTCCCTTTCCCACTGCCCCTCTACGGATAGACCCAGTTTGCAGCTTCTTCCTTGTATAATTTGTCAGTTGAAAATGCATTTGGCTTTCAAAAAGAGGAAGAGGGAAGAAGCAAGGATAACAAAATACTAGTAGCAAGCCTGGACATTGTACGAAGCTACTTTTTTTTTTTTTTTTTTTTTGTCTCTGCAATTTCTTATTCTCATTTTCTAAATCAAACTGCATCCTGAACTAAAAATCTTCACCCCTTCCTTCTTTGTCCCCTTCCTTTCTCCATCTTGCCCTCAGAAGTCTCTTACTTGCTTCATTTCTTTGTTATGTTAAGGGCTATGCTGGTTGCCAGGTTTGGAAGTAAATTAATTACTTCCTCCCCTCCCTTCAAGGCCTTGGAGGTGGGAAGGGAGAGCAGAGACGCCAATGAAGTAGAACCCACTCTGAAAGAGGTTGGCACCAAGTGCGGTCATCGATTTATCTTCCTGTGAGGGGAAGGGAATGTTTAAAAGAGGATTGCCTGTCTTTTGGGGAGAAAGAGTAGAAAATGACAGAGTAGTGGAAAGAATGGGGTCAGGGAAGGGTTTGGAAAAGTTGATTAAGGAGGAAATAATAATCTAAGAAGAACAGCCAATCTGATGTATGGTTGTGTGGTAGGCAGTTAGACAGACTTGAGCAGAACAAGGACCAGGGCAAAGGCCCTGGGTGCTTACCAATAGGCAAAACTGGGAAAATAAGGACCTTGCCCCAGGGTAACCGCTCCTCCCTAGCATATCGATGGCCATTCCCTTGGCTGTAGGAAACGTAAAATCTAACAGAGTACATTAGCTCAGGATGATATGAAGCAAACTATTTTTGTCATATATGCATGATGGATTTCTTTCTTTATCAATGTTATTTTAATATGCATAGAAAATCCTCCCAAATTATACCAATGCACAGAAATATTCGTTTGTTTTATTTTTAAAACCGGTGACACAAGCTTGCATTTCACAATGAACATGCCTCTCCCTTTTCCCATGCATTTATTCCAGAAATCTAGAGAAGTTTAAACAACCATTAACTATATAATTTCCTTTTATATTTCTGAATGGGAAAATAAGGAAATGAATTGCTAGTGAGAGAAGATGAGTAGCCATTTGGAAACATCACTGTGATATTCTGAGGCAGTCTTAAAAATTGGAAGCGGCGCTCGAGGCCAAAAGCCATCGATTCCCTTTGCATTTACTAGATCCCAAATGTGCCCTCAGCAAGGCCACGGAATCGCCTGAAAAAGAGGCAACTCACCACAGGAGAGCACATGGCATTAGGCAGTGTCCTTTCCTCTTAGGTTGCCTGTATCACCTCCATAGGGTTCATGTGCTGAACAATGGTAGGGAACTGACAGATTTGGAATACAGTTGTAAATATAGCTCAGTTTGTCGTATGTCATATTTAACAAGCAAAGCAGAGACAGACTCATAGATAGAGAGCAGGTTGACAGCTGCTCTTACTTTCTTTCTTGGTTGCTGCCAATTGTTAGGGGGGGTCTAGCTAAGCCACTAGGCAGAGGTGAGGAGGGAGGTTAGGGGGCCAGGTTGGGGATTGGGTGGAGGGATTGAGCAAAAAAGAAAAAAAAAGAAAGAAAGAAAACTATGGACAGGGACAACAGGGTGGTGATTGCTGGGGAAGGTGGTTGGGAGGAAGTACAGGAGAGGGATAAAAGAGGGATGAATGGTGATGGAAGACTTGACTAGGGATGGTGAATGTAAAATACAGTGTACAGATAATGTGCACCTGAAACCTGGATAATTTTGTTAACCAGTGTCACCCAAATAAATAAAAACAAAAGGGGAAAAATATTAACAAATAAATACATTGATTAAATTAGCAAGTAAAAGGCATAGAAATCCAATTTTGGGTTATGAACAACCCTGAGTACCTGCAAACAGGCCCTCGTGTGTGTAGACACGTGTGGGACAGAGTGGTTTTCCAAGCAGCACCTCCAGGCTAGAAGAAGCCTTGTGAAGACAGCATCCAACAGGGGGTTGTAGTCGCTGCTCTGGCTGTCCCACTCACATCCCTTTGCCCGTATCATTTCAGTGCATGTGGGCAGCTTCCTCCTGGCAGCTCCTGTGTTTCACATGCAGGTCAGGCTGCTGTTCCGGAGAATTAGCCACTTCCCAGGAGGAACTGTGGTATCCCCACTGAGAGGAGTTGGTGTACTATAAGTGCCCCAGCTGCCTGGATCCTGGGGAAGATGACTTAGAGGTGCATATAACATACCACTTCCGGAGTTCCCCATCTTAGGTGGCCCACCAAAGTCATTTGTTCCATAATCCACCTTTTATTGGCCATTCCCCTTCCAGGTTTCATGTCCACACTCCTCTACGGTGGTTTCCAGGGATCACCTCCCAAACAAACTGCTCAATGGAATACTTGTCTCTGGGTCTGCGTCCGTAAAAGTCCAAACTAAGACATGGTCATTCTCACCAGGTCTTCTATTCTTGGCACCAGCATCTTGAAGAAACAATCAATAGGATTTCATCCCATTTTTTTATGCCTGAAAACAACTTGAAGGAGTCTTTAAATCCAGATTTTATAAAGATGATAAAAAAGGTTAGCGGATGTGACTTAGCCCACAACAATGGATCAAAACTGCATATACTAGTAACTCATGATCTCTAACCCAAGTACCATGCTACGTAGGAGAGATTTTATACAGTGGGAGTGCTGGCATGCATTTCCCATTTAGAGCTCACTAAGGATGAGGAGAACTCCTAGCAGGAGGTGACTGGAAGAAGCACTAATTCTGTTTTGGTGGCATCTGTCATTCTCTTCCAGCGTGAGTCAAGACTCTTGCTCTACTCATATGCCAAATATTCTCAGTGTCTACTTGTATGTAGCTCATATCTATTTTCAGTACCAAGTTATCATTCCTATATTCAGAAAAAGTTGCTCCTGATAAGGGTTATCTCCAGCTTGCCTCTCATCAGCCCTCCTATGGCCAATGACAGCCTATTTCTCTGTTTGCAGAGCTCAGTGCTCTGTCTGGGTCCTCATTTTGAAAAGGAAAGGGGAGAGCCCTCATGTCTCTACTCCCTTTGGCAGGAAGAACAGCTTCCAGATGGTGTCTTACTTTGAACTGGAAGCAGAAACCGACACCTGTGATACTTGCTATCCAGTCAACCCAGAGGTCTGACTGCTTTACTGCTAGTTCCAGTCATGTGATGACACACTGATTAATGAGCTGGGTTTTCTTCCTTTACTCTCCTTGGATGACAGACACTTCCAAGGTTGAAAGACGGAGAGAGAGGCCCGTCCCAGCTCCAGTTAAACTTGAACCTTTGGGAGCACATGTCAAAGCACATTAGAAACAAAAAAAGCTGCCAGAAGAACAATGCTGTCACGGTCCTTGTGCCATTAATTCATGCTGTCCATGACTGCTTGGCGGGCAGGCTTTGCTGCATGCACCACACCTTAACATTAATGCTTGGCCCAGATTTATAGTTCTAATTTGCAAGAATATCTTTTAATTCACTTGGTTCTCAATATAACCACAGAGGTGTCTAGAATACGTGACTCGCTCAGCCTGTCAGGGACTGTTGTCTCTTTTTCTGCCTCATTGCCATTGCTTACCATTGGCAAAACAAATGTAAACTATTTTCGTTAAGGCAAGTAGTTACATTAGCTGCTATAACAAACAAATCCTAAATCTCAGTGGCTTTATGCAATAAAACTTTATGTCTCCCTCACACAAACATTCCTATGATGGGGAAAGATTCCACGTGATCACCCGGTGACTTAGCTCCTCCCTCCTCACATTTGGTCGATTGAAGAGGAAAGGGTGAGAGAATTTAGGTGTGCCTGTGGGAGGTTTTGAAGAGCCAGATCTAAAAAGATGACATCATTCTGGCTTATTGTTTGGCCCAAACTCTGCCACATGACCACACCCAAGTGCAAGAAAAAGTGATCTAGCTCTAGGACCAAGAGGAAAAAGAAGAGGATTTGGACAACACTCTGTCAAATGAAATATGTTGCTTCTAAACACCTCATTTTGTCCTATAATCTTCTCCATCTAGCATATTTCCTCTCCTGCATGCACTTCTCTTCTCTAGAAAACATCCACCCATCATGGCAACTGAGCTCAGATGTTGCCTCCTTTGAGAAGCCTTCCCTGATGTGTTCATCCTCAATTTGCATAAGGTGCCCCTTTTCTTGTTTCTCTCCACTCTTACTTTTCGTCTGTTATTGAATTCCGGGAGCTCTACTAACATTTCCCATCTTTGGACAGTGTATAGTCGTGACAGTACATATCTGTGGAGCTACCAAAAGAATGGAGCCCATCTTCCTCTTATGTTTTCTAGTGGCACCAAAATGGCAATCCTCCAACAATGCAGGACTGACTTCATAAGAATCACCTGTAGAGTTTGCTACACTTCGTCTAGTCCCTCAGCACCAACCCCCAAGTGATCCTGTTTCCTGAGGCAGAGCATACATCAGAACCTCACTGACCTTGCCCTCGGTCATGTGACATGCTTTGACCAATGGGATGTGGGCAGGAGTGAGGGTGGGTTGGTTTGAAACAGGGGCTTTAAGGGGCATCGCTTATGTTTGTTCACCTTATGCGTCTACCATTTGCCATGAAAAGAGGAGGCCCCAGGTGGCTGCTGTCCCTTCATTCTGTGTCCTAGAATGAGAGACGAGGAGCAGACCTGAACCTAAGCCCAGCCCAGCTGAACCACCACCAGCTTGTACACTTGTGAACAAGAAATAAATGTTTGTAAGCCACTGAGCTTTTCAGCAGTGTTTGTTACACAGCATTATGGAAACAAAACCCTCCCACCCTGATTCTTTTAGTGCCTAGACATCTGTATTTTTTGGATGTTCCAAAGGAAACAATGGTGCATACTAGTCCTCTACTCAATAGAGGAAAACCTAATGATTAAGTGCATGGAACAAATCAGTCATTTCCCCTATCACGTTCCAAAAGATATGACTTTATATAGATTCCCAGCATCTCTCCAGGGACAGATGAACATGAGCCTTCCTGCAGAGGGCATTGGGAGGCAGATGCTGGAACATGAGTACTCGGTACTCTTCCAACATCAATGTAGGCTGTAGGAGTCTATGTAGGAGGCAGATTGCTCAATTATTTTTCCTTTCAACCAGAATTCATTGTTTTATCACACTATTACATTAAAATGGGCCAGATTACCAAGTATTATATGACCAGTTTATTCTCTCTAATCATTAGCTAATATAATTTAAAGCTAAAATAATTATATTCTGCATATAGTCTATAGCAATGAGAGCCAAGGTTAATTTTGAATAGTATAGTTACTATTTCATATGTCTAAAAGATGTTTTTTTTTTCTACATGTCTGGCATGTACATGTTATTGTTGGCTATTTTTTTTAAAGATGTTGAAGTGCTTTTTATACCTCTTTTTTTTTTAGCCCTACTAATATCACCGTATACTATTTCTCTAGTGACGTAAGTTTTCTGCTTATGAATTGAGATTTTCAATAGGCATAAAAGAACCTGACTCTATGATAGCTGTTCTTACATATTATGGCTTAACTAGGGGCCCAGTGCACGCATTCATGCACCTTGAAAGGAACTGTGGGCCACGAGGCTGTGGTGGGCACAGGGGAGGGTCTTGGCACATCCTCCACGCCCCTGCCCAGCCCCTGGTCCCCTGTCTGCTGGCAGCCCCACTCCCGCCACTGCTCCCACACGCTGACGGTGCTAGCCCTGCTCACATCGTCTGACGGAGCGGAGCAATTGGGGCCAGCACTAGCAGCAGGTGTGAGTGGCAGCTGCAGCCCTAATTGCCCCTCAGGAGCAGGGGGAGATGGAGAAGCCCTGAGGGTTGATCGGGGCTGGCAGCTGCCATTCATACCTGCTGACAGCGCCAAGCAATCAGGGCCGGTGCCGGGCACCAGCAGCGGGTGCGAGTGCCAGGTGGGATCACGGCATGTGGGAGCAAAGAATTTTCAGTAACCACCAGGGGCTTGCGCCTGATGACAGCTACCAGTGCCCTACCTTGATCTGGCGCCCCTGCTCACCTGCTCCACCATTTTACCATGGCCAACACCCACCATGTTCCACGCTCTGCCACCTGCTGCTGATGCCACCATGTCCCGCGCCCGCTCCTGGTCGTCAGCGCATGTCATAGTGACCGGTTGTTTGGTTGTTCGTTTGTTCCGCTGTTTGGTCTATTTGCATATTAGTCTTTTATTTTATAGGATATGTGACAAAGAATTTAACTTTTGCTATTTTTTTGAAAATGTGAGAAGAAATATACTATTTAACTCTATACATACCATGTCTTGTTTCCTTCTATTCTTGTAGAAAAGGAAGAGGGGGTACTCACAAGAACTCTAGGAAATTTGTTACATCCATGAATCACATTAGATAGGGAGATTAAAATACTTTTAAAAATAGTTTACAATATTCATTTCAAATACAGAATTATAACCCCAAAGGACAGGCATTTTATGTCAGAATCTTTCAGGAGTCCTTCCAAGTTTGTCATGCTAGCAGTCCTGGGCATTCTGTGCGCTTGCTCTGCTCCTGCTTGCTTTGCTCTTTTATACATGCTTGTTGAATAAATGGATGGGCAGATGGACAGTGATGGGAAGAGGAGATGTGCTGAGCAAAAATGGGAATCACTGAGAAGGCTAATCCAAAAAGCTATGCATGTGGTTAAACAAACACTTGCTTCCAGAACTTTTGCCCTGTGTCCCTGTCCAAGGAGGGTTTCATGCTTTATCTGACTGCCTGGAGCTTGTGGAAATGCTCGTGCAATAAGCCTTCGAGGTCAGCCCGTCACTTCGAAATGCTGGCTGACCATATTTCTGATACTAGCGCTTCAGAAGAATTCGTCTACTGTTTTCTTTTGTATGGATGCCATTGAATATTTTATAGTATCATGGATATTTTTAGCAAATTCTATTTTCAGTATATCCTTGAAGAGAGAGACATAAAGATGAGTTAATTTTAAATTCATATATCTCATGCTAGGAAATAGCATTCTTCATTGAAATTGAAGCAGTTTATGTCAAATGACTAAGTGACTACAAGTATTTATAAGCAAACTAAGAGGAAGAATTTTATCTAAATGCTCTGCAAAGGGATAGTGTGGAAGAAAGCACAGTCTTCTTATCATAACCAACATATGACCTTGCTATTAATCTGTGTAAATTTAACTTATTCTGCAGAAAAAAATAAGAGTGAATCCTCTGAACTTAACCAAAAGAAGACAGGCAATATTTTCTCTCTTTTTTACTTGGTGTAAGGCACAGGAATTCAGGAAAAATTTCCTCTCCCTGAGTCTAAGTCACAAGATATGGATAAAAGTAAATATGACAACTATTCTATAGCACATCACCATCATTTTAATCATAAACACCAATAGATGATCATTAAAAGGAAGTGCATATGGCTTAGTCTTCATATTCGAACGCACATAGTGACACTAATTTTGATCTTAAATGAGAAAGGAAAACTCTGGGTGCTCTAAGCCGGCATATTAATGCCTAGAGCAAAAGCCTGACTAATGGTGTCCAGCATCTCTTCCCAAGAGATGGTCTCTTTCTAAAACATTTGGCTAAAGAGAACCTGGATTTTATTCACTAGTCCAAAGTGGCCATAGAGTTCTCAACCCCGGGGATGCAAGTTTCACTAGAGCAGCCCTGGTTGAATTTTGCCTTCCCTCTAGGGAATTAGAAACAGTATTATCTTAGGGATCTCCTTTGAGATCCAAGGCCATTCAGGACACTTATCCAAGCGTAACTATCACTCCTTCCTAATATAAAACACCCAAAGCTACCACAAATCAGGCTTCCTCTCCTTCCATGCCTCTTTCTGAAATGGAGATGATATGACTTAAGGGGAAACAGCATGAGTTTTGCAGACACATCTGACTGGTTATGAGATGGTCCCTGAATGATAGCTACAGCCATTTTCAAATCCTATTGCTTTTCCTTAGTTCCTGTTTCTCCTGAATCTGCTGCTGGCCATACTTTCCTCACTGGTTTCTTCTCCTACCTGTCAGAACATTATTTTATTGTGTGATACAATGTGGTTGCAATAAAAAAATAATGTAATGAAAACAATAGTAGGTGTAATACTTACAGAGACTCTACAATGACCCAAGCACTATAGTAAGTCTTGGGGATAAAACCCTTGTCCCTGCCTTTAAAGAGCCTACTGTCTGGAGGGAGAAAAAAGGTTACAAAGAAATAATTGCAAACCTCACAAGATAGTAGTAGCAGTAGATGACTAGCAGTAGGAAACAATTACAGGCTAGATTATTAAAGTTCTGGAATGAACTTGCATGAATAGTTTAAGCTTTACTCTATAGGTCAGTTCTATCTAAACTTGTTTTGTTAGGTAACATTATCATATATAATAAAAAAAAAGAGAGAGAGTATACCAATGAATACACATACACACACAACATAGACATTCAATCCTCTTTATTCACAGAATCTACATTTGTAAATTCACCTATTAGATAAAATTCATTTGTAACATCCAAATCAATACTCACAGCACTTTTGCAGTCATTTGGGGACAAGTGCAGAGGAGGCAGAAAATCTGAGTGCCTCAAGGCCAGGTTCCCCACTGATGTCAAACCGGGTTCTCTTACTGTAAACAAGTATTCTTTTGCAGACTATTTCATGCCATATTTTCCACATTTCTTTGTAATTTATCTTGGTGATTTTGCTGTTTTAAATACCCCCAAGCATAGTGCTAAAGTTCTGTCTCGTGTTCCTAAGGACAGAAGGCTGCAATGTGCCTTATGGAGGAGGTATGTGTGTGTTAAATAAGTTTTGTTCAGACATGAGTTATAGTGCTGTTGACTGTGGTTAATGAATCAACAATATATGTTCAATCAGGTGTCTTTAAAAACACACACACACATAAAACAAAACCTTGTTTTGTCAGTAAAATTTTTATCAGCTAAGCACAGAAGGATAGATTATAATGAGTTGTGTAGACAATTCAATTTTTTTCCCATGTTCGGTTGAAATAAACATATCTTTGAATTTAAAAATAAAACATAGGCTAACCAGAGCAGGACCCCAGAATTCCACCAGCTGTTACTTCCATAATACATGCTTTACAAAGTCACCATCTTAAGCCGTTATCCTATTGGCAATTTTATTAGGTATTTATCCTCTGGTGTGCAATTTCTATTAGTATTGCTTTATGAAACCCCTGGCTGCCTGCTGGAGTCTCTACAGAAAACAAGACTGCAATCATCAAGAAATGGAGCTGGAGAGCTCCCAGAAGGAGACTTTCAGAAATGAGGGATATGGTGGCAAAATGAGACAGAACAGCCAATATTTCAGTCTGAAGCAGACCAGAGAGCATCCTTAACAAGATCTGTTTCTATTGCTTCAGAGGGTGGCCTATAGGAGTTTGAGATATCAAAGATGAAGGAATGCTGACTGATGTAAAGATCCAGATCACAATCGTGGGAATAGAAAAATGTTGATTGGAAGTGAAATATACATCAAGTGGTCAAAGAACTCTGCCTCCCTGAAAATGGCAGGAATTGGCATGGGGAAGGGAGGTATCAATGAACCAAGCATTAAAATTCTTCCTAAATGTAGAAAAGTACGAGGATATGATAGGAGAATACTAGGAAGATGATGAAAATATAGGACTTGTTCACATTAATGTTGGAGTAAGAATAAGGATAAAGAACAGAGAGACCTGACTTGGTTTGGGCCTAATGATTGCCAAGATGAGAAGAATGGAAGGATTTAGCAGCCAGAAATTTTTCCTAAATTTGATATTAACATTATCTTATTGCTAGAATTGGCTGTATGTCTCAGCTGTTATCAGGGACTGGTCTATGCAGGACTTCCCTAAGTGTCCCATACCATGTGGAAAGATCTGGTTCCAGCATGGCTGTGGGGTGAGGTGCTAAGGATGGTTTGCAAAGCTCTTTATTATCCATATTCATCTTCTATTTCTTCCTGGCATGACTAAATGTCCAACATGGCCCCTCCACAACTGAACCCCACATGGGCACAATGCACATGTCCTCTCCACCTCTACCTGGAGAATTTGTAATCAAATTCAAGCATTAATTCAAATGTTCACTGCTCCATGAAGTCTTACCCAACTGCTCCTCCTCTCTCCAAACTTTACTAAGCTGCTCCTTCAGGCCAGAAGTTCCCAGAGCACTTCCATCAAACTGAAAATGACCTGGAGGGGCAGAATCAAATGGAATTAAATAGAACTGATATGCTCTGAGACCCCTAAAGACATGTCCAATGTACATGTTTAGTGGAGAAAGCATTAACCAAGTTTGATTGTAAATCAACATGTAAGCATATGTATCTGGCAAATTAGAGCCAGCAATGTATTGGGCTGAATCTCCAGACCTAGACAGTCTTTGTGCCAATCCTCCTCTGTCAGGGATTAGCTCCATAGCATGGAGAAACTTCCATTACTTCCATTTTCTTCTCTGTAAAATGAGGAGCATGATGAAGGTATTAACACAGAAATGTTAGGGGAATTAAATGAGTAAATTAATATAAAGCTGTTGGCACTGCCCAGACTTACGGTGAATGCTCAGTAATAGCTTGGTATTATTTTGATTAGTACAATGTTTAAAATTCTTGTGATTTTAATTGAAAATGGTTGTTAAATTTCGTTGCATACTCGGTGTTAGCTTTCCTTTGCTTTTGTTCATTATTTTATACTTTTGATTTTCTTTTGGGAGAATTCAAGCAATAAAAAGTAAATTAAAGAAAACTATTAGGAAACACTTTAATTTTCCCTAAGCTTCATACACCTCATGCTTTTCAAATCATGATGTGATTTTTTTACACTTAAGAACTCACACACAAACATGCACGATAATCATTTAAACATAATTTTAATTCGTTATTTAAGAGCTTATCTCATTATATCCTATACCTTATCCTTGAGAAAGCTATTTCTAGAAAGTATTTTTAAATGGTTAAGGCAAAATAGGAATATGTTTAGACAGTGTATTTAAAATAGCATGAAACTCTGCTTCTTTTACTTGCCAGTCCATGCTCTTTCAAGTCTGTGCATTATTTTAAACAGGGATTGCTTACCTACACTTCTCACTAG
Organism: Eptesicus fuscus; assembly: GCF_027574615.1. Classification (NCBI taxonomy): domain Eukaryota; kingdom Metazoa; phylum Chordata; class Mammalia; order Chiroptera; family Vespertilionidae; genus Eptesicus; species Eptesicus fuscus. The sequence goes on along the minus strand of NC_072491.1, from coordinate 33,567,737 downwards.
AATCATGTGGGAATGTAAATACTGGTAGCTTCTCAGATGAAAATGCAATGGGAAATATATTCTGCACTATAATGGAGCTTTACTCCACTCTTAAAATAAAATAGCAAGTGGAAGATTTTAAGACTTGTGGTCTATTTATTAACAGGCTGCTTAGGCCAGCATTTGCACTGTCATTTCCTGGAAATCTTACTAACTCAACACTAGCCAATCCATCATAGCTTCACAAAGGAGGTGATGAAAAGCATGTGGGTCTCCTGCACTTAAAATTGAAATTAGCATGATTGGATTGCACAAAGGGTCCTCTGCAGTCAGCCCAGGTTAACTTCAAAAATTCATATGCTTGGAAGAAAAAAAATCCAGAGCTACAAAGAGTTGAGAATCTAGCACACATAATGTCATGTTTTACATGACGGTTTCAAACAAAAAGCAAAAAAAAAAAAAAAAAAAAAAAAAAGCTCCTATGAAGATACCAATGGTGTATTTTACAGAACTAGAAAAAATACATCAAAAATGTTATGGAACCACAAAAGACCCCAAATAGCCACAGCAGTCTTCAGAAAGAACAAAGTTGGAGAAATCATGCTACCTGATATCAACTACTATACCTCAAGGCCATAGTAATCAAAACAGCATTGTATTGGCCTAAAAATAGACTTACTGATCAATGGACCAGAAGAGAGAGCCCAGAAATAAACCCATGCCTTATGGTCAATTAATATTTCACAGAGAAGGCAAGAACATACAATGGGGTAGAGGCAATCTATTCAATACATGGTGTTGGAAACACTGGACAGATATATGCAAAAAAAAAAATGGCACAAGACCATCTTCTTATACCCTGCATAAGAATAAACTCAAAATGGATTAAAGACTTAAATATAGATCTCAAAATAATAAAAATTCTTGACAAAAGCATAGGCAGTAAAATCTTGGATATTTCTCATAGCAATATTTTTTCTGATGTATCTCCTTGGGCAAGGGAAACAAAATAAAAAATAAACAAATGGGACTACATCAAACTAAAAAGTTTTTGCACAGCAAATTAAACCATCAACAAAATGAAAAGACAACACCCACTGAATGGGAGAATATAATCGGGAATGATACATCTAATGAGGGGTTAATATGCAAAATTTATAAACAACTCATGCAATGCAACACCAAAAAAAACACACAAATAATCCAGTTTAAAAAAAAATGGGCAAGTTATATGAAAAGACACTTCTTCAAAGAAGACATACAGATGGCCAACAGACATATGCAAAGATGCTCAACATCACCAGTCGTCATAGAAATGCAAATTAAAGCCACAGTGAGATATTACCTCACACCTGCCAAAATGGCTACCATCAATAAATCAACAAACAAGTATTGATGAGGATGTGGAGAAAAGGGAACCCTTGTGCACTGTTCATGGGAATGTAGATTAATGCAGCCACTGAGGAAAACTGTATGGCGTTTCCTCAAAAAATTAAAAATGAAACTGCTTATATCTTAAGAAACCTGAAACACTAAATTAAAAGAACATATGCTCCCTTGTGTTCATTGCAGCATTATTTACAACTAGGGGCCCAGTGCACGAAATTCATGCACGGCGGGGAGGGGAGGTCCCTCACCCCAACCTGCACCCTCTCCAATCTGGGAGCCCTCAGGGGATGTCCTACTGATGGCTTAGGCCTGCTCCCCGTGATTCTCTGCTCTCTGCAGACCTGCCTGCTTGACACCACCGGAGGCCCTGGTGTCTGCTCTCTGTGGGGGCCTGCTTGCCCTTAGCCACCGGGGCCAGGGGCAAGCAGGGCCCTGCTAGCTGCTCGCTCACTGCAGGGGACTGTTTGCCCCTTGCTGCCATGGCCAGGGGCAAGCAGGGCCCTGCTGTCTGCTCACTCACTGCGGGGGACTTCTTGCCCCTCGCACCTTCGTTGGGTTAACTTGCATACTCACTCCTGATTGGCTGGTGGGCGTTGCAGAGTTACAGTCAATCTGCATCTTTCTCTTTTATTAGTGTAGATTGTTGAGACTTGGAAACAGCCCAAGTGCCTATCAGTAGATGAGTGGATGAAAAAGTGGTGGTACATTTATACGATGAAATACTACTTGACTGTGAAAAAGAAGGAAGCCTTACCTGTTTGCAATAGCATTGATGGACCTGGTGAGTATTATGCTAAGTGAAATAAGCCAGTCAGAGAAAGGCAAATACCATACAATTTCACTAATATGTGGAATCTAATGAACAAAATAAACAAACAAACAAAATTGAAACAGACTCATAAATACAGAAAACAGATTGATAAGTGTCATAGGGGAGGGACATTGGGGGACTGAGTAAAAAGGTAAAGGAATTAAGAAAAACCCCTCATAGACACAGACAACAGTATGATGATTACCAGAAGAAAAGGGGCGTGAGGGCAGGTAGAAGAGGGTAAAGAGGGGTATAAATGGTGATAGAAGAAGACTTGACTTGGGGTGGTGAACATAATACAATATACAGATGATGTATTATAGAATTATATGCTCAAAACTTATATAATTTTATTAACCAATGTCATACCAATAAATTTTTAAAAATTTAAGAAATAGACTTATGGATATGCTGAATATTTGGACAAGTATGAGACATGTGAAATGACAAATCAGTGGAAAAATCATGTTATTTAATAAGTGATTCTGAGATAATTGGCAATCCATATATAAATGAAATCTGTATCTAACACCATATCACAAAAATCTAGTTGGATTAAATACTCTTATGTTAATAGCAAATCTTCAAACCATTTAAAAGTACATACATGAAAGTAATGATTTTGTTGTAAGGAATGTTTTAGTGATCAAATACACAAAACATGAAATACAAAGGAAAAGAATGATAAATTGGACTACATGAAAAATAAAATTTCCAGGTACCCTAAATAAAGATTAAATGCAAGGAAGAAAACTGAATAAAATATTTACAAAATAGACAACTAAAAACTATGTGATCCATTATATATAGAGGATCCCTAAATAAATGAGATAAGATAAATAATTCAATAGAAAAAATGGTTAAAGATTGAGAGAATATTTCCCAAAAGATGATAAAAATTAATGAAGAATGTTTATGAAAATACAATTTAAAACAGCAAGATACAATTTAATAAGACTGTAATTTTTACCATTATGCAACTACAAAACTATAGCAAGAACTCATTTACTGGCAAGAGTTTAAATCAGTACATTAGAGAGAACTTGGCAATAGTTGGTAAACTTAAAAATGTATAAGATATATGTGAATGTATGTAAAAATATATGCATATATATGCACATGCAGGGATCACTTTTTTCTATTTTAGGAGTATCAAACAAATTCCTGAATAAAGGCACTAGCTTAATCTGATTCAATAAAAGGAAAGCACCCCTTTGCCCTTTCTAATGAAGAAAATTAATTACCTGGCATGTTTATAATGTCAGAATTCATACCCAAGATTTTTATGAACTAAAATAAACTAACAAAGAATTAAGGGAGAAAAACAGAAATGGTCATGTTATCAAAGGGGTTATAAAATAATGATTTCCATTTAATGAAGATTTTTGTATATTTTCCTAAAAATAAATTTGTCAAGGAAAATATAATGTTTTATTAACATAGGACAAACACTCAAATGGAATAAATGAATTCCTTTTCCTCTTTTGAATAAAATAAATGTCAGTTATTTGGTCCATGCTATACCAAGCTAGATAGAAAAAAAAAAAAAAGAATGTAATTAAGTAGCTTCTCATTTGGTGCATTGTTTGTGAATTCAGCCTTGATGATAATGTACTGAAACACAATCGATCACTGATTTTAATTTCCGTTATTGTGTTGCAGACAGATGAAAAGGGAAGAGAATGAACTGGAGGTGCTGCTTAGCCAGGCTGTGCCCCGTCTCTCCATCCAGATGGCACACACATTCCGTGTTCTTTGCAACATGAGTTTAGGTCCATGCCATTCAGAAAGCTCTTTGCTAGAGGATGGAGTTAGAAAAGACTCATCACCTTATTCTTTGTGTATGCCAGTGGATTATAAGGCTACGAGCTTCATTTTCATGAATCACGTAATAAAAAATGGTCTCAGATTCTGCATCTATTACATGTTCTAAAAATTACAAGATCAATAATGCCTTGACACTTCTATGGACTCCATGATCAAAAGGGTATTTGCTAAAATTTTTCATTATAATATGGGTAACAATTCCTGGTTCTTACTTTCTCTTCCTCTGTCTCATTTTTGACCATACAAATGTTAAGCAGAATTTATAATATAAACTGAATGAAATTATTATGTAAACATGAGGACAATAATAACTTTCCTTCATTAAGTTGAATGTTTTCTATAGGAATAGAGTAAAGCTTAAAGAAATGATCTGTAATTAAACATCTGGAATTTTTTAAGCTTTATGTCCAATGAGTATATAGGGTTTTTAAGGCTTTTATTTAGCACCCAGGTTTACTACTCAAGTACCATCAGTCTTAGCTTAAAAAAAAAAATTGTTTCTTCAAGAAATTTCTTCAAAATGCTTGAGTTTTCCTGGAAACTCATACATATAATCTCTTATCTTGGACCTCTGTCAATACAACATCTATACAATGGGTTAAAAAAAGGGGGGAAGTATTTGGTTCAAGGAAACAAGGATCCCTTCTTCCTGACAACTTTCTTTGATATTCAAGGGGACACAACCCCTCCCTTCTTGAATCCCCTTTCTTTGTTTCTATGTATCTGATCCATTGACTGTGCCTCTTGGAGGGATGAAGCCATGACTTGTCTTTCCCTACGTCCCCCAGGACCAAGCACAGTGCCTGATATCTGAGTCAATAAAATGGAAAGAAGAGTTTAAAAACCTTTATATTAAAAGAAAATCCCCTTTTGTATCCCTTGTCATTGAATCTCTAGAGATTTCTGAATAGTCCAGAGCACATTTAGAACATTTCATACTCTTGTGTTCTTTTATGTGAAAGTCAGTCAAGTGTGGCCACAAAAGGGGACACAAGAGAGATTGGGAAAAACAAAGTTTATTATACTCACAGGTCCTGGCATGTGGGGGGGAGAGGGGCAGGGAAGGAGGGAGACCTGGGGAAGACTCAGGTGGTGACAAGGCAGAAAGCAGGGGCAAGGGGAAAGCTGAGGCTAGACCCTCTATTGGGGGTTTTAAGGAAAAGAAAGGCAGGGCAAGGGAGACAGGTTAGGATTGGCTAATTGGAATAATTTCAGACTGCTGTAGCTATAGGGGTGGTCATTAAGGCAGAGGTGTATAGGCCCTTGTGGTTCACAGCTAGACAGAGGAGGTCAGGCTCAGGGTTGGTTAGTTTGCATAGCAAAGGCTCCAGGGGGGGGGGGGCAGTCTCTCCCCAGCCAGAAAGGTTTTAAGATGCACAAACATTATAAAATAGAAAATACATATAAACAATACACACATCCTCATGGAGAGGCTCCTGCAAGTCAAGAGCAGGGAAAACAGTGGCCTGTCATTACTTTTAGAGTCAGGGCCACTTCTCTGCACCCCTGTGCCTCTCTCCTTTCCTTGAGGAGGAAACCTGGCATCCTCTCACTTATTCCCTCCCTCCAGGTGAGGTGGTTTGGAGATGGATGGGAAGAGCAGGCTGAGTGGTGCGCCGCCGCAGAAGTGGAGAAGATCTACCAGATTCGGTGCAGGTGCACTAAGGGGTCGAGACGGGGGAGTGGAGGTGTGATGCTCTCCCTTCACCTTGTGGAGTTCCCAGCTCCTTTTATCCAGTACCACCTGCAAACCAAGTAACATAAGCACTCTGGCGAATGGGGCTGCCTCTGTCCGGGAATCACAGTGGGGTCTCCGGACCCAGACCACTAGCAACAAGGACAATGGAGCTAGTGGAGGTGATTTCTCCATTTTGACATTTTCCTGAACCTCAGCAGCCCAGCCAAGATGCTCTTTCGCACCCTGGGGTTTTCCACTCTGTCCAGGTCACCCGGTGCAGGGACCTGCTCCTCCACACATCCATCAGCTCTGTCAACTGCCCCCCAGGCAGGTGGAGACCCAGACGACCTGTTCCATGGCTTGACACTGCCCTCCCAGGCTTATTTCCTGCTGTGCTGTTGCTACACTCTTCTACCTCCCACTGCTTGAAACTACTGCTGACAGCCCGAGTGGCCCTGGCCCACAGGTATTCTCATTAGTGTAATGTGTCCATGAAAGAACTGAGCCACACTAATTTTCCTCTTTGGGGATGTTGTGGGACATCAGCTATTATTTGTTTATTATTCCCATTCAGTGTTTATTGCAAGGGTTTCCCTTCCCCACGTCATTATTACAATCTTTGTTTTATCTAACAATAAGTATTTTATATCAAACTGGAAAGGAGAATAAAGAATAAATGCCCATAAATAAACTCTGATTATTTCCTCTCCTCTTCTGGAATATTTTTATAAAAGCCTTTAGCCTGGACATCCTTTCCCTGAAGCTCTTTGTCTGAGCCAGTACTTGTGATGTCAGAATTTGGTGAACGCCTTTCAGACTTGCTCTCAGTTCAATCTCTAGTGCATTGAGGCAATAATCTAAAGAAGATTAATTCTAAAAATTATAATTTTAGCAAGCAAAACCACCAAGAAAGTTAAAATTCACTGCAGGGTATGAAAAATAGTTAGAATAGACTTCCCTCAGCTCTCACTTCAAGGACAAATGATAAGAAAACAAATAGTCCAGTCCAAGGTCACAGGTGCCAGCTCCTTCCTCACCATGGACCCTGGACTGGATGCCAGGTTTAGAATGGAACTGCAACCTACTGCAATCAATAATCCTCATCATAAAAGCGTGTCCCTATACTAGTAACTCCATGGAACTACTTTCCATAAATTCTTACTTAATGGAATTGCACTGAAAGTGGTTCTGAGGCATTCATAGCATTTTCGCTGTCATGCGGAGACACAGCACAAGAAGCTTCCTTAAAAACCAGGTCTCAAGGCCAAGGGAGGAGAAAGACTGCCTTTGTGTTACCTCCCGTCTTGAAACGTGGCAGTGTGCTGAGTGGCCACCCCCATGGACGGCAAGAAACAAAGATATAAAACAGCAGACATCCCAGGAAAAAGCAGGCAGAACTTGCCCTAGAACAAATATAAAATGTATCCAAAGGACAGGGAAGAAAGCTCCTTTCTCTGGTCATGAATAGAATAAAATAGCCAGCAGAAGAAACGTGCACACACAATGGAAAGCATTCTGTAATGGGTGACTTATCATCCACATATTTTTGTCAGTGAAACACTTCTCTTTGATTCTGTGTGCCAGACAATTGGTATCTAATTAAAAGTAAGAGCGTTTATAAGAAGAAAGGTGAAGACAAATTTTAAGTAGAATGATCAAACTACTTGGTGGAAGTCGAAGGGCGCCAACGATTGCTTTAAATCGCCATCTCAGACCTTGTCGAGACTATGCCTTTAAGCTTCCATTTCCTTTTCTGCCTCACAAATTGACTTGACAAAGAATGAACTGCTGTTTGTGAAGCACTTACATCCCTAAATAACTGTAATAAGAAGGCAGATGAGGTCAATGGAGGAAGAACTCCTTTCAGAGCGGCACAGGTTTTATCCAGTGACATCCTCTCTGAGGCTTCGGCTGCCTGGACTGCGATGCATCTCTTGGGAAGCAGAGTTACCTAGAGAATCTCTCAGGCACTGAGTGCCTGGCTCCCTATCAGAGCAAAGCTGCCACCCTCCGCTGACTCTTGGGAGATAGAATTAAGGGTCATTTGTGCTTCCTCACGCCAAAAATTGAAAATTAGTTAACTATGTCACTCCACCTGGAAGAGAAAACTCATGGCATTTGTCATGGTCTAGGATGTTGGAGAGATAAAAACCTGTCTGGCTCCTTGGTTATCGAAAAGGACAAACAGATAAACAGCAACTGACTAGTACTGGCGCCTCAGAAGTCTCCGAAGGGCCAGGTTGTTTCTATTTTCCGCAGTGCTCTTAATGCTAAATTAGGAAGATATAGCATTGGGACTGACAGAGTGTAGAAAGTGGTATCAACAACACTGCTCAGAAATAGAAGAGAGAGAAAAAATCTTAAGTCTCAGCTTTAAACGTCAAATCCAAATTGATCTGTAGACAGAGAAAGACTTCCTCCTGAAAAAAAAAAAAAAATTGCAGCCAAACGCTCATCAATAGAGACAAAAGATGAGCTTGGCAAACTCATTATCGTGCCAGTGAAGCTGCTTGATAAACCACAGGACAGAGACAAAGCTCTTTGTTAGGAGAGCAGTATGGGGCTCTCCACTCAACCTGCCAACTGCAGCTAGCATGAACATCTCTTAACAAGAAATGTGCAGGGGGCGGGAAAATGAAGAAGCCATGCGCTGAACGAGGCAGAAAGCTCCAGATCAGTCAAAGGCATTGCCTGAAATGCCTGGAGTTGGTTAGATGCCAAAGCCCAACGATGCAGCAAAAAAAATTTTACAATCAACTGCTCAGAAGAGATCAACACTGAGCACACCCAAAACTTAGTTAACGACTCATTTAAAATCCTGCACATCTGGGGCAGGGTAAGACTGAACGACTGAGCCAAATGACATTCATGGGCAAGATCATGAGCGCTGAGTATCAGAACAACCATCCCTTCCTGCCTGACTTCCCATGTCCTTGCAGATTAAGCCTTGTTCCGAGCATTTGGGACTTCGCCTGCGATCTAGATGTGTTAGCTTACACACTTCGCTCTACATGAGTCCCACTCTGCTGGTCTTGACACATTTTAGTCCAGGCTGTTGAGAGAATTTGGGTCAGAAATCATATATACTGGGAGATTCAAAATGGGATGGTGCTGCTTTGAAAAGGGATAGGTTTGTGACCACCACAGAGAGGATTAACAGCCTCTGGCTCTGCACTCTGAGAGCACAGGTACACATGCTGAGTCCCTGCCTCCCCTGCTGCTCCCAGCATTGACTGAGCACAGCGGGACTCACTGAGCAGACCACATGTGCCTGATGTGGTCTCCTCTAATAGGTGAGCTTCGCTTGGGGATGTCCTGACAGCTTGGTGACACTATCTCAGGACTGCACAGTGGTCGAAGGCCCTCCCTATCCAATCCTTTAATTCCCTTCTTCTCTCACAGGTGCCACCCCTGCATGACAGTCTAAAGGCTCCTTTCTCCTATTCCTATTCTCTCCCTCTTTATCCTTCATGGCATTTCCTCAATAAATCGCCTGTGTGGCTAACCCTGCCTGGGTAACTGCTCCTTTAACCTGCCCTAAGCTTATATCTATACACTATAGATGGCCAGCCTTTGGTTCTAAAAACAACAGATTCTAGCTCTGGCCAGTGTGGCTCAGTTGGTTAGTGCAGTTATCCCATGCACCCAAGGGTCATGGGTTTGATTCCCTGTCTGGGCACATACCCAGGTTGGAGATTTCATCCCCAGTAGGGGTGCATACTGATCATACTGATTAATGTTTCTTTCTCATATGGATGTTTCTCCCTCTCTCTTTCTCTCCCCCCGCCTCCTCTTTCTCCAGAATCAATGAAAAACATATCCTTGGTGCCGAAACCGGTTTGGCTCAGTGGATAAAGCTACGGCCTGCGGACTGAAAGTTCCCAGGTTCGATTCCGGTCAGGGGCATGTATCTTGGTTGCGGGCACATCCCCGGTAGGGGGTGTGCAGGAGGCAGCTGATCGATGTTTCTCTCTCATCGATGTTTCTAGCTCTCTATCTCTCTCCCTTCCTCTCTGTAAAAAATCAATAAAATATATTTAAAAAAAAAAAACATCCTTGGTGAGGATAAATAAATAAATAAATAAAAACTCAGATTCTAGAGGGATTTGTGAAAGAGACTTGAGGGATTTATCAAAATGTGTGTTCAGAGTTACAAAAGTATAACATGGGTTTTCTAACTATAAGTCATGTAATATTTAAGTGATTTACTTTCAATAGGGTTGCTGGAGTGATACAAGGGGTCGGGGGCGAGGGGGAGGGGAGTGCCAAAGACATTTGTATTTTCAGGAGGCATCTGACAATATCTCACATAGGGCTACATTTGTTCTATGAATTTCACCGTGCACTACCGTGACTAACTCTGACTAAGTTCATCAAAGAACACTTCAGAGGGAAGCTAGGGAAGACTGGGCAGAGACCCAGGAGTCTAAAAGCTACCACCCACTAGGATACTTCCAGAGCATGACTGTGCACCAGGCGGTGTATGAAGCACATGGCATACCACATGTGCATAAGCACATAAAACCACAATGCAGTCCTTCAGATAAGCCTGTGAAAGGGGTTATCTCCCCTTGTTGAGGCTGAGGAAGCCAAACCATGAGCAGTTTAACTTAACGAAGAATGCATCCGTGGTTAAGGGCCAGGATCTATCATCCTCAAGCCCTGTGCTAACCCCAGCCTCCTGCCCCCTGTCTTTAGGGAAGAATTTCAAGTTCAGTGTAGCCAGACTTTGATACACACTGAGGACTAGTGTGAGACAAGGGTCTCTACTATACAATGCAAGGTTACTGTTTGCAAAAAGACCTGCAGGCCTTTATTTTTATTTTTTACTAGAGGCCCGGTGCACAAAAATTCATGTACTTGGGGTGGGGGAGGGGGGACCCTCAGCCCGACCTGCACCCTCTTGTAGTCTGGGACCCCTTGGGGGATGTCCATATACTGGCTTAGGCTCTCTCCCTGGGGGATCAGGCCTAAGCCACAGTCGGACATCCTTAGAGCTGCCGAGGAGACGGGAGAGGCTCCCACCACCGCCACTGCCCTCACAGCCATCAGCCCCGCTTGTGGCTGAGCGGAGCTCACCCTGTGGGAGCACACTGACCGCCAGGGGGCAGCTCCTGCGTTGAGCATCTGCCCCCTGATGTATATAAATTCTTTGGTTAATCTCTGCCCATCCCCCTACCCCTTCCCCTCTGAGATCTTATGTTCAGCCAGTGTCATCTGCAGGGTGGTCCATAAGAGTGCAGAAGAATATGCTGTGGGTCTCTGGCTGCTCTCCAGCACTAACAGACACCTCGTTGATGAGGTGGCATTTGGCCAGAGTGGCCAGCAGGACAAGGTTCTGCATGGGGTGGGTGTGGGTTAAGTCAGGTGATGAGATTACTCTTGTTCATAATGCCACATCATAGTAGATGCATCACATGCTCCTTTCACAACCCTGGCCCACCTCTGATTTCAGTTTTAACTAGAGTGGGCAGTTCCAAAGAAGCTCAGCCTCCTTTTATGCTGCCAGCATCCCAACTAATTGAGTGCCTTGCATCTTTTGCCATTCTCTCATTAAGACCTTATTCACCTTAGTGGGGTCTCATTTCAGCTTATGCTCATATGTAACCTAGAAGTGCAGAAAATTTAGCAGGTCCATTAAGGGAAGGAAGTCATTGGATAATTCTGGGAGGATTCACTCTGCCTCTTAGCAGTCACAGCAGAATGGAGCTACTGTTGATTAGAGTGGCATCCTCGATAGTGTGTCCTGATATTGGCTTTTCATCTTCCCTCGTCTCAGTTTTCCTGCTTCCTCATTCCCCTGTGATTGCCTTCAAAACATTAAAATAAAGTAACTGCATTCCAATCTATAGGGGAACTTAAATTAAGGCAGTTGGTACAGGAAGTGATTATAGAAAGTACTCAGGCCCAGATGGTGTGGCTCAGTGGTTGAGCACTGACCCACAAACCAGGAGGTCATGGTTCAATTCTCGGTCAGGGCAAATGATTCTCTCTCATCACTGATGTTTCTAACTCTCTCTCCCTCTCCCTTCCATTCACTGAAATCAATAAAAAACTTTTTTTTTTTAAATAAAGTACTCAGGATGGGATTCTGGAATTGGGCCTATGAGAGATCATCACCCCATTTCTGATGATTAGAGAGGGGCAATGATCCCTTGTGTGCCTAACATTGAAACAATTAAATCATTCATGATGACTGGGATAAAGAATAGGAGGGAAGGGTAGGCCTTGGATTATGCTGTAGTTCTGCCCTTGAACAGAATGGGCAATGGTAAATACAAAGGTTACGGAGCTGGCTGATTTTTGCTAACTGCCTTAGGAGCCTTGAAAGAGAATCTAGGGAGTTCGTCAACTATCAACCCAGGGCATGCTGTGACAACCAGAAGGCAACAGTTAAATATCTCCTAATGTGCTAAAAATGCAACCCAGAATTAAACTTGAAGGACAAAAGCTCAACAGAGACTGCATGTATAACCTTGAAAGGCATCCTCTGCTAAATTAAGGGCCCTCCTAGGAAGTAATGGCACCTTGAGGCCTTGGATGGGGCTGTGAGACGTCTGTGTCAAACAAAGGTGTAAGCAGGATTGCCTGGCTCCCAATCACTTCCCACAACATGCCTGCAGCACCTGGAAATAATAATGCTCACTCACATGGACTTCTCCTCTTCCTTTGTCGTTCTGTCTCCTTCCCTCCCTCACTTCTGCTTTCTGAGCTTATTTCTCAGACAAATCACCTGCCCTGAAGCCCCTTCTCCAGCTCTGCTTTTAGAGGAAACCAAACTAACACACACACAATGTCTCCAAAAACTTCACGTTTTCTGCTTTATGAAAGATGAGGCTCTCTCTTGCCGGGGTGGTTGGACTGAATATTGGATATGGAATATTTATTATTTAGAGCCCAGAAGCAGGATGAGTATGGGGCATGTGCCAGATTGCACATTTCTAACGCCTTGCAGAATTTTCACCATAAAACGTAGTGCAGATGCTGAAAACCCACAGTCACAGCCAGATGAGTTATTGCTGCCGGAATTTTTAAGTGACTCACATAACATATTTTTAGAGAAAATCCACCCCAGAGCAAAATTGGAAGCATTGGAGGAAGTATACCTTATAGGCCTATAATTTTTCACCTTTCAGATTCCCTTACATATCCAGTTCAAGCTATCATTAATATTGCTTTGGGGCATTCCGAATTGTCCCCAGAGAGCAGTCTGCTACTAGCTCTAACCACTTTCCAAGAAACATGAAGTTCAAGCAGTGTCTAAACGCTTAGATCAATGAGTCATGAAGAAGCTAAATGGGATGACTAGCCTTCACCGCACTCCCGGATCCCAAAGTGCAAGCCTGGGGGATGCTGACGGATGCTCTCCGAGGCACAGCAGTTAAAATAACACTTAGCTCTTAGCAGTTTCCAGTCCCAAGTCACTTATTGAAATCTTATATATTCCATAGCCATGTCTTTGAAATATGTGATATTGCCCTCGTTTTTCTAAACAGAAAAAAAGAAAAAAGATTAAAAGTGGCTTATTTAATAATGTAGCGGTCAAAAATAAAAAAATTGGAACTCAGTGGTTCCTGAGTTCAGAAATATTTTGTTTGGCTGTTTAAGTGTGAAGAATTCAAAATGCACTGGTGTGTCATCCAAGAAGCTAACTTTTTCTGGGTGTTATTTCTAGCTGTGTTCCAGAAGCAAAGGCCATCAATGAGTTATTTGAATGGAAGGCTTGGGTTTCTAGCTCTGGAGAGTAAAGGATGTTTGTTGCACTCAATAGAGGTAACAAAGAACTCCAAAAACATTGTTGAAGAAGTAAAAGAATATTTAGTGATCCTTACTTATTTTGAATAGACAAAATAGGATGTGCAAACCAGGAGTGACTGACAAAAAGGGGCAGCGAGTGGAATTGACATCTTATTGTGTGTCCACTAGTAATCCAAATTTAAAGTACCGTTCCTTTATTATGCTACCAAGTTGCATAGCTTTTCATTCAGGGTACTCATTGCAGAATTTGAGTATAAGAAATTCGTTTTTTAATAGGCATAATTTTTATTTTTTTGAAAGAATAGTTTATTGATTTTTATAGAGAGAGAGAGAAAGGAAGAGGGAGCAAGAGAAACATCAACGATGAGAGAGAATCATTGATCGCTGCCTCCTGCACGTCCCCTACTGAGGATGGAGCCTGCAACCCAGGCATGTGCCCTGACTGGAAATCTAACTATGACCTCCTAGTTTATAGGCAGAAACTCAACCACTGAGCAACACTAGCCAGTCAGAGGATATGTTTATTGATTTTAGAGATAGAGGATGCAACCCCGAACCCACAACCCAGGCATGTGCCCTGACGGGGAATCAAACCCACAACCTTTTGGTGTAGGGGACAATGCTCCAACCAACTGAGCCCCTATGGCCAGGGCAGGGTGTTTATACTTTTAAACAAATTCTACCCCCTCTTTCCCTCAAACAGCACCTGACTTACCAACTAAGTCCTAGGAAGTTTCTAGAAACAACACTGCGCATTGCATTCCTGATCTCCATGTTTGGACAGCAGCAAGCTGCCCGTAGTGTGATTATAACAGCACAGTCAAGTTGGGGTTTGCTTTCCTCACTGATCAAGAACTCTGCATGCAGGCGCCTGCAGGCTTTGCTCCAACAGCCCTGTGATGCCAGGGCCAGTGACTGCAGGCGCCCTTGTCCTCTTCCTCATGACTGTCACCTGACACCAGGAAACATTGCCCCCCTCACATTGAAAGGCCCTGTGCCACTCCTCAGAGGGTGCAGCCTGGCACAGGCACATGTCATCCAGGGATGACAGTTATATTAGCAGGGTTCCCTTTGGCTGTGTCTCCCCTGATTTCTCTGTTAGGCTGCCTCCCTCCCACTGGGTCAGCTATAGCTTTCAGGTGGCTCTAATTGCTACCTGATTGCTCTGTTGTTTTGCCCTGGGACATCCATTTCTCAAAGGCCTGGAATCGGGTGAGGTGAGTGTATGAGTTTTGTTCTGGTCCAGAAGCCTTTCTCTCTTTCTTTCTTTGGTTGTCTCTGGCAAAGTAGCTGGCCTTCCATTTAGCTAGTTGTTCTCATGGATATGTTCTCATCAACCTTCTCTTGATGGCTTTTCAAGAAAAGCTGGTTGCCTTTGCAAGCAAACATGGGCTTGAATATACCTACAGCTTTGAACCTCCGTGTATGACTGATCTAGGGGGAAGGAGATTAGGACCTGCATTACCCAGTGTAGACACTCTGCCCTATTAAGTGGGGGCTATGGGAGGAAGAGCCCCGACATCTTAGGCTCACTTGGAATTCAGCCTCGGCAACTTGGAGCTGGAAGACAATAAGAAATCCTAGCAGCCTGTTCCTTCCAAAAATATAGCAGGGCCATTGTCTAGACCAGTGGTCGGCAAAGTCATTAGTCAACAGAGCCAAATATCAACAGTACAACGATTGAAATTTCTTTTGAGAGCCAAATGTTTTAAACTTAAACTTCTTCTAACGCCACTTCTTCAAAATAGACTCGCCCAGGCCGTGGTATTTTGTGGAAGAGCCACACTCAAGGGGCCAAAGAGCCGCATGTGGCTCACAAGCCGCAGTTTGCCGACCCCTGGACTAGGGGCTGTGAGGAGACAGAGCCCTTTTTTCTTAACCACATTCACCTGAGGAGTGGGGCTTCCCACCTGCGGAGTTGGGTGGGGAAGGAGCAGGTTGTGGTTAAGTGACACAGACTCTGTTCTAAACAAGATGTAGAAGGTATTTTTCTGAAGAAAAAAAAAGTTTATTTTTTAGCACAATTTTAGCACAATATTAATATTTAATATTCCCCAGTTATGGTTGCATTGCTGGAGAACGGGTCTGTGGAGCTCCTCACACTGCCTGCTGGAAGGTGTAGCTTTTCTGGATGTTTTAGTCCTGCTAGCAGATTACAGAATTGATATTTCTATCTGCGATATTAGGTGCAAGTATTTTCTCCCAGTTTGTCATTTGTCTTTTTACATTGCTTGTGGTGTTTTTAAAATACATTTTAAAATACAATGGCATGAAATTTTAAAATACAATGGCATGTAACTTACTTAATTATTTCGCCCTTATTGGATTTTGAATCTTAGTTGGGAAAGCATTATTCACTCCCATGTTATAAAATAATTCACTCTTTTCTCCCTAGTACTTGTGTAATTTGGTTTTTTATTTAGATCTCCAATCATGTTCTAATTTAGTAAAGTGGTTTGTGTGAAGTGTAATTTCTAAAGTACCTTGTTCTAAGTGGCTATTTAGGTGTTCCAAAGTAATGATTAAAAATTACATCTTCTTGTCAGGTACTTGAGTTTGCACCGTTATCAATTTAAAAGTTTCCCACAAATTATATTTTAGTTGTTTTCAGATTCCATTCTGTTTTATTGGTATATCAATCTATTTATGAGCTACTACTATGCTCTTAATTATAGAGACTTTATATTATGTTTTTAAATGGTTTGCTTTTTGCAGCTCAATCATTGTCTATATTTTAGGATTTTCTGGACAGTTTTTATTTACTTATTTTTTAATTTTACAATCAACTTGGACAGGTCCAGATCTGAGAAATAAAATTAAATTTGTTGGACTGTGTTATCATTTTAAATTTATACATTAACTTGGGAAGTACTGATATATTTTGATTAAGTTGTACTTTTCAAAATCATAGAAAAATCTGCCCATTTGAGTGAGCCTACTTTCTCAGCTTTTTAGTGGTATTTTAGATTTTTCTTCATTTAGATTTTGCATGTGTCTTGTTAAAAGTATTTCTAGATATTTGTTGCTATTGTTGTTACTATAATGAGTGGTGGTTTTCTCTTCCAACATATTTTATACCTTGTTATTTTTGGTCTATAAAAAGCTATTGATTTTTGCATTTTAACTTCATAGCTTGATAAATTACTGATTCTCTTCTTGCTTATATTAATTTTTTCACTGATTGCCTTTGGCTTTCAAGGTATATAAATAAAAATAATGTTTCTTTCTTCTTTTTAATTGTTATGCCTCAAATTATTGATCTTGTCTGAAGGATTGTCTAATAATAATAGGTAGTAATGGATATTATAGTAATTCGTGACTTGTTCATGATTTTAGTGAGAGTGGGAAAGATGTTGCCTTGTTAATTAAAATGATGTTGTTGATTTGTCTTTATTTTCCTGGAATAAATGCCACTTAGTCATGATTCATCTTTTTTATGGTATTGTTGGGTTTTATTAGCTAATTATTTATTTATAACTTTTCATCAATATCTGTGAGATTAGTCTGTACTTTGGTCCTCTGTGTGGTTGCAATTGGTACAGTCATTGGGGTTCACTGTTATATTTTCTTCATGAAATTAATTTGGAAGTTTTCCTTATTTTATAAGCCCTGGACAAGTTTAAAAAGCAGTAGCATTATTGTGTGCTTTGAAGGTTTGCTGGAAATCCCTATGAAAACATATGAGTGGAATCTTTTGGGGGTGTAACACTTTGATATAGTTCTCTGTTTGACACTGAAATTCAAATTTTTTCTTCTTCTTAGGGTTGATTTTGGGGAAAAAAAGGTTTTTCTTGAAATTTACCCCTTTTACCTGTTTTCAAACTTATTTACCAAGAATTGTGTGAAGCCTTCTCTTAGGAATGTTTTTAAAATCCTATAATTTCAAAAGGTATTTTCTCTGTCAATTTTTATTTTGTATTTTCTTTCATTTTTTTTCTTGATTATGTTAGCTACTGGTTTGTCTAGTAGGTTGATAACTTCAAAACACCGGTTTGTGTATTTATGTATTAGTTATATTTTCGTGTTTTCTAATTTGTTAATTTCTGCTTTTATCTTTATTCTTTTCTGCTTTCTTCATATTTATCTTGTTCTTTCACTTTATGATATGTATTCTCCTTCCATTTTTATTATTTGTATTAAGAGCCATGAATTTTTCTCTGAACATTGTTTTTAATTTATTCTACATATTCTCTTTTGTATATTTTAAATAATTTATTAAGGAAATGCTCTAATTTTGATTTATTTTTCCCTTTGATTCAAAAGATGTTTATAAGGAAGTTTTAAATTTCTGGTTGTAGAGACTTGCACCCTCTTTAAAAATTAAGTTCTATCTCAGTGTATCATGACCAGAGAATGCTGTTGCATGATTTCCTTTTAATGAAACTTATTAGGATTTATCCTATTTTTATATGTTGAAACATATCCTTATTTGTTAATTTTTGTTCCAATTACTTACTTGTCTTAGCTCACAAATCTTTTGTTCAAATCTCATATTATTGGTAGGATTCTGGGTTTTTTAAAGTTTATTTAGTATAGCTTTATGAAAATTATTACTCTGCCATATTTATTTATATTCATAGTGTTTTTTATATCCGTTGCAAAATTATGGCCTTATTTACTAAAAAACATTATTCTGCAACATTTCAGACAATTCAAAACTACAGAGAAGTTATAATTAACGCTCAGGTACCTATTGGCTTTAATAATTCTCCACTTGAGCCCAGCTGGTTTGGCTCAGTGGTTGAACTTCAAACCAATGAACCAAGAGGTCACTGGTTCAATTCCCAATCAGGGGCACATGCCTAGGTTGCTGGCTCAATCTCCAGTAATGGGCATGCAGGAAGCAACCAATTGATGATGTTTCTCTCTATCTCTCTATCTCTTTTCCTTCCTCTCTAAACACCAATAAAAACCTATTATAAAAAAATTCTCCACTGGAGACCGGTTTTGTTCCATCACGCCCACAAGTCCTTCACCTGCTTCTCCTGCATTACTTTAAAGCACATCTTAAAATGAAATTTAAAAATTTCTTCTTTTTTTTATGCTCTCTAATAGTATAAGTAGCATTGGGTTTGTCTAATCATCAAAGTTTGTCAAAATTCCCCCTCTGAATCATCTGGACCTAGTGCAGTTTTTTGTTGTTGTTAGCTGTGTTTTCTATTTTTTCTTTGGTAATTATTCTGACTTTCTACTCAGGTCAATTTTGATGAATTGGATTTTCTTCTAGATCTAGAAGATCATGTATTTGATCTAGTATTTCAAACAGATACAAACAGCATTATAAAACATTGTTTTTTTGTGATTTAAACATTTTCCTCTATTTTATAGTTAATTTCCCTTTTACCTTCCACTATTATAAACTTTTTGCTCTCTGCTCTTTATAAGACACTATTAAGAGAATGAAAAGGCAAACATCACTTATCATATAACCCAGCAATCTCATTCCTAGGTGAGATTCACAGTAAATAGAGGAAGCCACACTTTAAAGGCTATGTATTGTCTGATGATATTTATATGATACTCTGGAAGAGATAAAAGTACAAGGAAGGAGAATATATCATTGGTAGCCAGGTTGGGGGACTGGGAGAAGGGCTGTCTGTACAGTGAGTGCATAAGAAAATTCTGAGGAGCTTCTAGAATGTTCGGTACCTTGATTGTGATAATAGTTGCACAACTCCATGCAGTTGTAAAACTCATAAAACCATACACCAATAAGAGTGTATTCATTGCACATAAATATAAATGAAGTGGGTAGGAAGGTATAAAGTTAAAAAATTCAAGAAAAATAAAATAAATATGTTTCTTCTTTTGCCAACAGGCTGACCTTTCTAGGCTACTCCAATATGTTCCCTTTTTATTAGTGTTTTGTGGGGCTTGGCCACATGGGACACCCTCATCATAAGATTAAAGGAGGGAGGAAGGCAAAGTTAAGGTCTTGATCCCTGTAGCTCCTTTCCTGGGGGACTGCCTCAGGCTGGCTGTGATCGTCTAACAATCACCAAGAAGCCTCTGTCAACATGAATCTCCCCTTGTACTTTTCAACACTTACTTCTCCCTCTAATCCCTTTTGATTTAGAGATGGTGACAATTCCCACTGATACTAACCCTAGGAAATTACACTATTGGGTGGTTTCCTTACTTGTGTCCATACTTGTGTAAGATTCCTATATTAAAAATCTCTCACATTATCTAATTTGAATTTGCCATCCATTTCATGCACAGACCCTAACTGATATAGTGAGTGAAGACTCATGAGAATGACTCTAGCATAGTCTGAAGACAGTGAAGAGGCCAGCTTAACTGGAAAAGAAAGTAAATTTGAATAACTGAGAAATAAGGTAAAGAGTAAGGCTATGATCGGCAAGGTCAAAACATTGAAAACTGGGTTAATCTTAATTTTGTCAGAAAAAAATAAAACTATTGGAAACATTTATACAGAAAATTAGTTTAATTAAAACAATGCTTAATAAAGATTGGCTGTAGGGTGCAGGATAGACTGGAGCAGGAAACCTGGAGTTTAGATTAACAGTTAGAAGAATGAAATATGACATGTAAGGTGAGGGACGCTACACAATAATTACGCAGTGGAAATGACAAGCATAGAAAATTAGACCTTGGAAAGTAAGTGGATACATGACAAAAAAGAGTAAGATGAGACGAAGATGACTTTGAAGTCTGGGCGACTGGAAGAATGATAATATTATTAAAGGTTGATGTTTGTGGAGAAAGCAGACTGATTTATAAAGGAAGATGATGTTTGAAAGGTCACCATCACACCGCCATTCCAGAAATCAGCTCTCCTGGGTGGGTTTGATTTCAGCTTGGGAAATAATTTTTCTCTCTATGGTACAGAAAGACCTAAAGTCATAAATCTCTAGTAAGAACTAACAGATGGCTCAATGTATGGTATTCAAAGAGCCTGGTTCCAGGGATCATTGGGGAGAGAAGTTCCAGTCCCAGGAATAAGATAAAATAATAATTTCTATGGCTTAACTCAGCACAACTGGTCAGAGAGTGGTGGTTGGATTCAGAGGAAAGTTACCTGGAAAACTAAAACTCTAGCCAAACCAAATGGAAGACTGATGAGAGCTTATCTGGCAGGAGCTTACACACACAGTAAAGGCAAGGGGACTCATTGTACTGGACAGTTTATTTACGTAGTAGTTTACAGGTGTAATTGGCCAGCCTGGGAAGAAGCTGGTGTTTGGATTCAAAGACTACAGATGGTACCACTTCTGCTTCAGTTCTTGTCTCTGATTAGTAGTAACCTGTATTTGGTTCAGTGCAGGAGAGAACAGACTACTGAATGTGACTACTGACCCCATTGGGATCAGACTACTGAACCTGACCTTTGAGGACCACAGTTTAATAGTAAGCATAGGTTCCTTGTGCAGTTATTGGTATTTTTGCTGCAAATGTGAAATTTGACTTGGGAATTGGGGCAGGAGAGAAGATGCAGATGGAGCACTTCTTTGAACTCAGGTGGGCAAAAGGAATATACCTCAGACTAAGACTGGTGATGAGGCCCAAGTTTTTTCTTCTTTTTTGGTCTCATCCAAGAACCTAACACAATACTGGATTTAGAGAAGATTCCCACTAAATAAACATTGAATTGAATTGGCACTAACCCGGGATAAAGGTAGTCCTGCATTTAAGCTAGAATATTATTGATTGAAAAGCCAAAACGTTATAAGACTCAGGGACCTCAAAAATATGTTTTAAGTTCTGAAAAGTCTTATATGCTTCAGGAAATAGGAAGTAGCATCTTCAAATATGTAAGGGTGAATAAATGACTGTAGATTGGGGTAGCTTATAGGACAAGACAGTAACAGCTCAACAAATACTAAAGAGATAAGAATGAATAGGCCTACTGGGAGGCAATGTTCTGTATTTTTCAAGAAATCCCAGTAGTGATGAAGATTAGAGTTAAGAACAGACATATCAGAGAAAGATTTAAGATTTCTCTAACTTAAAACTGAGGCAAGTATAGGGCAGTGGGTCTGTTCACACTTATATACCTCATAAGTGTCTTTCACCTCAAAAGATTAAGGACAGATATTAAGGAAAAATTTCAATGACATATTTATATTCCATCACCTTCAAATGAGTAGTCACTGTAATAAAGGACACGGGAAGATGATCTTATCCAGTACATTGCTGAACTAGTTCTCCCTTGGAAAAGCTTCTCCAGAAGCCGCCCAGTGGTCAGAATTTCATGAGTCCATGTTGACAGTGAAATCTTGAGTTTGCATTTTCATCACTGAACCAGGGGCTCAGAGGAATTGCTAATAGAAACTCTGAAAGAAACCTAACAAAAACCTGTCTGCATTGCTGGATTTCTCAACTGTAGACGAAATCATTATGTTGATGCTTTTTCCTTAGGTGTTGTCCATTGTCCTTGTCCAAGAGCAGCTAAGTAATAGCACATAGGCAGTTTATTGTGGGTAAAACCCAGAAAAGTTAATAAAAGAATTCTCTTTAAAACATACGTATGAATTGTCTACAATATATCATAAATGGATGCCTCAGTATTCCTAACAATAGGCTTTATTATTGGTATTTTAGTTATGGTGGAAAAAATTCATTTTCCAAGAATGTATGTTATATACCTTGATTGCAGAATTGCTGCTATTTGTTTTTAACTTTACTCAAATAAAAAAATTGAGGCCTAGATATAAAGAGGAGTGCCCAAAGTCACAGAACAAGATGCTCCCATACCACTCCAAGCAATAAATTCATCCAGTATTCAGATATGAAAACTCATTTTTCACAAAGTGTATGTCAAAAAATAATGGTTTTTATTTTTACATCATCAATAATAGTAAACAACTTAGCTATATTAAGGTATTTATAAGACTCACTATAAAATATAATGGAGCAATACCTCAATATTAATACTTTATAGTAAATAATAATGGGAATTTTAGGTGGCTAGGTGGACAGCTACTTATTCAGTTCTTGATATTTCATTAAATTATTCAAGTGACAACAACTCTAATAAGCACTCCCCAGAAGAAATAGCATAAAGTAACCTAGTTGAAGGGACATTTCATTTATTTTGTGTGTGTGTGTGTATATCTGAGTGTGTGCATGTGAGAAACTATTTTGTATTTTTTAATTTATTTTTTGTATTAAAATATAGTTTATATGCAATGTTATATTAGTTTCATATGTACAACATGGTTATTCGATATTTGTATACCTTACAAAGTGGTCACCATGACAAATATAGTAACCATCTGTCACTATAAGTTATTGCATTATTAATGACCATGTTCCCTGGGCTGAACTTTACATCCCCATGACTTATTTTTTATAAGTGGATGTTTGTACCTCTTATTCTACTTCACCTTTTTTTTTACTATACCTCACCTTCCTTTCCTTTGGCAACCATCAGTTTGTTCTCTATATCTAGGAGTCTGTTTCTGTTTTGTTTATTTATTCACTTGCCTTGTTTTTAGATTCAACATGTAAATGAAACTATATGGTATTTGTCTTTCTATGACTGACATATTAAAACCTAGCATAATACCTTCTGGGTTAATGTTGTAACAAATAACAAGATTTAACTTTTGTTTATGGCTGAGTAATATTCCATTGTATATAATCCACTTCTTCTTTATCCATTTGTCTATCAGTGGACATTTAGGTTGCTTCTATAACGTGGCTATTTTAAGTAATGCTGAAATGTTGAAAGAGTGGCCTTGTGGGGTCCAGTGGTAGAATCCACGCTGGTCACCAGAGCCAGGTGCACCAGGGGTGCCTCTTTATGGGCTGTGTGCACCCTCCTGTTGTAGTTGGGCCACAGCCAGGGAGGGCGTGCTGGTGGGATGGGCTGGCTCCCAGCCTGGCTGGTTCTGAGGCCCAGCAGTGACTACTGTGGGTGGGCAGGTTTGTGGGACTGGCTTCCCCTAGCAGGTTGCTGTTTTGGGGTGAGCTCCAGTGCTACCCTGGGGCCACACACCAGGTGTTGGGAGGTGGGCTGATGCTTTGGAGGGACCCAGTGAACTAGCATTTCACTTTTAAAAAATGCTCACTATCTTATTTAAAAGTTGATTGACAGAAATCTGAATTGGTTCTTTTCTTCAGGCTTAAGACAAGTGTAAAAAATCCCTTGGGAAATTTTTTTAGCTTTCCTCAAGACTGAAGAAATTGGTTTTATATAAATTAATACCCTTAGAATTTAATCCTCAAAGAAATGTTTAATAACCTAATGGCTTATGGTACAGTGCAAGTGATTTCTATGAAACCTTATCTTTTACTTGTTTTCAGCACAGCAAAAAGTGACTCATAGAATGCAGTCTCCCTTCCTCAATATAGTTTCCATTACTCTCTGAGTGTATCATGAAGAAAAATGATGCTTTGATTAAAAAAGGAATATCACCTACTGTAGTCAGACCTCACCAAGGGCAGGCCTGCACATCTTTCTTTTACCTTTTTTCCCATAAACATGACAGAGAGCAATGGTAGAATGCATCAGATTATGACAATTGTGCAAGGACTGCTATATGTCTTCAGTTCCTCATGAAACATTCACGTTTCTAACCATTGCCGTGTGAATACTCATTGATCTTCAGTTTCTCCTCTTTGTAAAAATGTAGAGATATGCTGAAAGAGGTGAGGTCTACCAGCCTCCAGCCCATCAGCCCAGAGTTATTAACCCATTAGCGCAGTTCTAACATCTAAGCAGAAAGGGCAATGTGAGAAATTGAATCTATTCTATATTTCCTTTTTACACTTTTTCATCCTCGCTATCTTGTTCAGTTTCAGTTTCTTATCGTGCCTGACCTGATTTACTGCGATGGTCTTCCAGCTGCTTTGCCTGCCTTGCCTCTGAATCCCTTCTTCACATGTTCCATCTACTACTTCAGGCCTGCACTCTGCTCTCTCTCACTGCCCAGGGTTTCCAGACCTTTTGAGTTGTTGATCTATTCTACCCCCTTGCCATGCCTCCCCCAATTTATAGGGGATGTCCTCAGCCCCTTATTCTGCCCTCAGTCTCTTTAGATTTCAAGGCCATCTGGTTTGGCTTCCTTTGTCTTTTCCATCATCCCCACTCTTCTGCATTTTATCTTGTCTCCTGTCTAAGTTATGCGATTGTGGTTTGATGAGAGCCCTTCATTTATAAAACGTGATAAGTTTCAGTGGATTCAAGCTAATTCCTCTGACAGAAATATTCATGTCAATTTGTTTTAAAATACTGGAATTTCTCTTATTTCTGTCTTAAATTGTGGATGCTATTTCTTTCACCTTATTCCAATGAGACCATTTTGGTACTTTTAAAGGCTAAAATGTTATATATTTTTAATCACTTTAAGTATGTAAAAGGCAATTAAACTATTCACAATGTACTGTCAGAGTGTTTTGAACACTGGAAACATTTCTAGGCAAAGTGAAGTGTATAGTCCCCATAAATTGACATTGATGTTCCTTTTAAAATTATTACTAGTTGTAAGTATTATGAATACCTTCTATAGGTGAGATTCTACATATGACCATGGGAAGTTATATAAGTGTAGACTTAGTCATGTTGACCTGTTGTTTAGGATCTACATTTGGAAATGGTCCATCTGTAAATGATTAGTCCTGCCCTTGTGGAGAAAACAGTGGGGTGATAAAAAACAAAACAAAACAAACATTGAGCCCTACCTGGTTTGGCTCAGTGGATAGAGTGTTGGCCTGTGGACTGAAGGGTCCCAGGTTTGATTCCGGTCAAGGGCATGTATCTTGGTTGCGGGCACATCCCTAGTAGGAGGTATGCAGGAGGCAGCTGATCGATGTTTCTGACTCTCTATCTCTCTCCCTTCCTCTCTGTAAAAAATCAATAAAATGTATTTTTTTAAAAAAAATTGATATTATTGGCTTCGTCTTTAGGTAAATGAGGTGTACAAACTAATTCTAAAAGGAAACTGGCTTTTCTACTCCCTTTACCATTTTTTCTTCATCAAAGCGAGATTTTGAAAGCCATGTAGACCTATTTATTCAGTAATGTAGAACTTGTTATTGAATGCCACTCTATCCCTGAGCATATGTCATGCTAGATAGTATCTGTACACAGCCCTTATTCAAACCCTTAGGACCAGATGTGCTTCCAAATGCAGAAGTTTTCAAATTTCAGGAAAGTAAAACGGTGCATGCATCTTCTATTAAAAAATGCTCCCAGGGGAAGCCCCAGCAATTTCCTATAATCAAGCACATTAATGTGTAAGAAGTGAAAACATGACTATTTACTTAGGAATAATGAAGTCTATAAGTTTTACATCAAGATGGACAAGGTTTTGCAGCCAAATGAATTACAGAGACAATTTTTATGTTTTACAGCTTTTTGGATTTCAGAATTATAGATAGAGGCTTGTGGACCTGTGGTATTTAATAAAAAATGGAACAGAGTTTCTGTCTCAAGGAATCCAATAAGTGTTACTATCCAGCTAATTCATACTAGTAGATCCATACTGGTGTTAAAATATTGAAAAATTTCCCTAAGAATTAAGCATCCATTGTCCAAAGCTATTCAAGGACCCTCCTCTCCAACCCATTTACCCCATGGATTCCTGGTACGTTTCTAACCACGACCCAATAACCAGCCTGTATGGGTATCAGAGCCATACTTCTTATTCAAAATGTTAAATACCACTCCTGAAATCACAGGATAATAAATGTATTCCAAAAGAGCCAGGGGATTTTGATAGAAAAAGATTGGGGGAAACTCAGGAGTCCCACTTTATTTTGTTTTTAACTTTTATGAACCAGAGAGTTAGAAAATCAGAAAGCCAATGAAATTATGTCACCAATAATGCTAAGTCTCTACTGCTCCACAGGGAAAACCAGTCCCAGGAGAGCACGTAGGAAGAAACAACTCTGGGAAGGAGTCAACTCCATGATTTCTTGTTATCAATGGCTTTCATAGTTATATCATTAATTAACTCAGATATAGGAAATTCCATGTAGGCTCATTGATATTTTTCAACATGACTTGATGAAAGACCTATTGTTGAGATCTTCTCCTTTGCTTTCTAGAAATAATCTCCTTGTGTAAATTCTAACTTTGCTGAAATGTACTTTTTGTTTTTCATCTGTAGAATGGGTATAATAATTCCTGTTTGAAGCTAGGATGTTTGTGAAAGTGAGATGGCATATATTGCTAAACAATTACAAGACATTACCAATTTTTAATCAGATTGAAAATGTGTCTTTAAGATTCCTGCTTTAATATTTATTTATTTGTTTGTTTGTTTTACTGAGTTTGATCAGCATTGATCTATAGGCTGTAAGTATAAATGAGAATGCATTAATCTGTCCCCAACCTACTCAGTTGGTCAGAGAACCATGACTTGAGCTGATACTATTTAAGATTTTTATTAAAAGTATTTCCTACTCTAATTTAGCATGACAGACAGTGCAACATAGTGGTTGAGAGCATGCATTCTGGAACATGATTACCTTGATTTTTTTTTTTTATCCCAGTTCTTGTACCTAATAGCTTGAGCAAGTTACTTAATCTTTGTTCTTCAATTTCCTCATTGGTAAAATCAGAATAATAATTGCATCTATCTCATTATATTGTTAGAAATATTAAATGATTTAATGAATGCATAACTCCTACTATAATGCCTACCAAAAATTAAGCTTTCTTCAAGTGTTGACCACATAAATTTTCAATGTTCACTTTCATCATACCTTTGTGATCTACACATCTGGAAATTTTCTACTTCCCCAAGAACTACATGACCCTTTTTCTCAGTACCAATCTCTCTATATATTGCATTATAATTAATTATTTTTATTTCATTTTTGAGATAAATATTGATTTATTTATTGCGTACCTACATTGTACTAAATAGGCCTTGCATCTCTTCTTAAAACAATTGAAATTAAGAACTTTCTCTAATTTATTCTTGATTCCATCAAGGGGTCTTGTACTTATGTAAATGATAGGAAAATGCTTAATGAATTAAAAACAAATGAAGTTACTTTAATGTTAGCATATTCATGCTTGCATACAATAATTAACAGAGATAACAGCTAGAAGTACTAAGCTTTTCTCATAATTTATGTCACTTAATCCTCACGCAAACTTGTAGATACAAAACTTGTTGAAGAAACTTAGCTTTAAAAAGGTTAAATAATTTACTTGAAGTTACACAACTAATAAGGACTCTGATCCATAACTAGCCAGCTCTAGTAGTTAATTGTTTTACCCACCATTGTCTTCAGTCCATTAAATATGCTTCCTGTTCTCATAAACTCTTGACCTTCCAGCATTAGAACTTTTGAGAAATACCAAGGTCAAACATTAAGCAAAAAGAATTTAGAGGTCAAGCAAAAAAGGGAAGACCACCTGGGAATACTTATGTTGAGCAATCACAAGTAATACTGTGTGATTATGAGAAAACTATCAAACTCCTGGAAAGAGAGTCTCTGTTGATGAAGTCCCCTGGGCTCACAAGGCACCAACTTGCACAGCAACCTTGGCTCGGTTAGTCCTTGTCTGCTCAGACATAGTTTGTCTGCTGAGATCAGCCTGGAATGCCTGTCTGTGTGCATAACCCATCACCCATCCAGCTTGACCACAATTTGACTCCTTGTCATGGTTCATCTTTTGATTTCAGTTTTGGCCCTGGTGCTTACAAGGCTCAAAGTATCCCGTGGGGCTTTGCCAAGACCATTTGGTGACAATCACCCAGCTTACTGCAGCATAAGTATTTTGTGGAGTTGGGGGACACTTGATTGATAATTACTTAGTCCATCCCTGAGAGGTAATGCTTTCAGTTTATTTCACACAGACAATACTTTTTCAAATTCAGACTGGACGTCTGCTTCCATAGCACAGGTAATTCATTGCAGTTACTTAAGATTGAATTCTAAATCCATGAGCCATTGGTTATTTGGGATGGATATAAGGAGGAATTTCCTGAGAGCCTTATGGGTCATTAAACACTGACATGTGCTACAGAAGACAATTGAAGAACCCTTTTCCTGAAAAGGTCTTTAAACATGGGATCAATGAACATTATCCATTGTGGGCTAGAGTGAACTTACATGAAGGTGAAGATATGGAATAGATGATTTCTCAAAGTCCTTTAAAGGCCTGACATTCTATAATTCATGCTTTAAAATCAACTATCTTTGTTGAGAAAAATTATATCAGTATGTAAAGAAAGCAGATATAAACTATTCTAGAGGCACTCATATGCCTTTTTATAGTGTACTAAACCAAAACTGGTGGCTTAGAAGAGATATACCAAGTTTCATTGATTGTAGACATGGCAGTCATACTACAATCTCGGGGAAGGAAGGCTACAGTTTTTTAATGTAGCACTTAAAATTCATGCAGTAAAAACACAAACAGAAATACATTCATTTACTGTCTACATTCAGTTAACAGAAACGGGGTTTGAAACCTTTCAAAATGCTGTCTCTATATTCATATTATAAAATACACTGAAGATATAAATAGCTCTCAAAGATTGTACCATGCTAGTTTTAAATGGCATTTAAACTATTTATTTTTCCATACTCATAGATTATTTAGGCAGTGTTCCATTTAGTGTGGATGTGCCTCAAATATTTGTGCTTTGGGAAATAAGAATGCATTTTTGTTGATGAACAACATTGATTTATCTGTCTGTTTAGCTTCCAAAGGGTTATTTAGCCCAATGAATAAAAGTAATACTGCTTTAGTCTTAACAATAAAAAATGAATGAATTGGAAATAGGTGTCTTGTGTTCAATTTCTTCATCTTGATTATTGGAATTGGAGGAGATTGGGGGATATTTATGTAGAAATACCACCAAGAATGTCTGTGCACTTTTATAGGCTATGGTACTGGGTATGACACTGAGTACTATTTGTAATTCATTAACACTTTGTCTTATTTTCCAATCTGATTAGTATATAATTATTGTCAAATTTTCATTTAAGTTTGATGGCATTCATATTTCCACGTATTTATTAAGCAAATATGCATCAGGCACTGTGCTGGCTGCTAGCTTATAATAGTGGTCAAGAAGATGAGGCCCTTGTCTTCATGGATCTTACAATGTAGAAGAGACATGGTGACAAATTAATCATAACAGACAGTTTCAAATGTACACACATACGAGGCAGGAAGAGCCTTTGAAGTGCAAAAAGGTGTGGCAGGAATTCAGAGAGGAAAAGGGAAGTTGCACAGGATGGGGATGGAATACAAGCACTAGAAATAGTGAAGACACATTAAAGAGTATTTAGTAGAATATTTTATTTATCATATAGATAAAAGGGGAAGAAAGAAAAGGGAGCAAAAGAGGGAGAGATAGTTGGATAGATTTTCTTAAATTAGCTGGGGAAAATGGGAAGAGGAAAAGAAGGAAATGAGTTATAAATGAAAAAAATGATGAACTGATTATGGGAGAGAGAAGAGCATGAGACAGTATGACATTCATTACTAGTACATGTAAAAATACTGGATGTTCGAATTTCTAAAATTGAGGCTGCCAGGACCTTGAGGTGCAAGCCTTTTGGAAATTCATAGGCCTGACTCACAACATGACATCAGATTATGCAAATTAACATTGCAAGAAGAATAAAATCAGGGGCTGTAAAATCATTCACACTCCTCCCATCAGCTCTATTTCTTTCCTTTTTGAATCTGGGCTGACCTGTGACTATTTGACCAATAAAATAAAGTAGAGATGATGCTATGACAGTTTGGTGTAATACTTTAAGAAAACTGGTCATGTATGCCTTTTGCTTTAGATTCCTAAGCCATCATATTAAGAAATCTAACTACCTTGATATAAAAAAAAAATGTGTGGGAGGCTCTGAGGCTGAAGAAGAGGAAGAGGGGACCAAGTGAGCCCAATGTTCCCAATATCCCCTCCAAGGTGCTTGGTATGTAAGTGAAGCTGACTGGGACCCTCCAGGTAAGCCTCCCCCCTAGTTAAATATCACTGAGTGGTCCCAGCTGATGCCCCATAGAGCGGAAGAATCACCCAGTTGAGCCCTGTCCATATCTCTGATCCAGAAAATTGTGAAGGATGTTTCAAGCCATCAAGTTTGTGTACTTTGTCACAGAGCAATAGGTAACTGGAACAGTAATTTGTTTCCAGGAGTGAGGTGCTGCCATACAAAGCTAGTATAAAGGTATAGCTTAATAAATGTCCATTATACAAGTGGAGATATTGGTAAAAGTAAACCCCAGAAATCTGAATTTTAGAAACATGCTTATATGCGGAAATCATTGTTTTGACCACAATCTCCCTTTGCTCCCTGCCAAAGATATGGTGACAGAAGATGGCTTGGCTTTGGGTGGTGGGCACCAAATGCAATATACAGATGATGTATCATAGAAATGTACATGTGAAACCTATATGATCCTATTAACCAATGTCACCCCAATAAAAACAAACAAACAAACAAATACAGTTACCTTTTCCTATTAATTTCTCTTCCACTTGGAAAACTTCCCTGGTATTCACCTGTTCTGCATCATGACAACAGCTTGCCATTTTCTTCTTTCACTATCAAAAAGAAACATGTCTTAGAATATATTTCATTCATTCTTTTGTTCATCAAAAAAATAGGTTTTCATTGTAGTGAGCCTTAGAAAGTTGCTGGCATCCTGTCTCTCTGTTGTGTTCCTACTGCTTGAAATTGCTGAGGGATCCCAGGGGTTGTTAGTGTGTAAGCGGTGATGTGTTATTGTTCCCATCCACCTTGGTTTTTTGGTTTTTTTTTCTTTACTCATCAGATGTGAGTGAGCCCTGAGGAAAATTTACACCTCCTTCTTACACTCTAGTCTAAAACCATACTATGAATATCACCATTTGTATATATTTCACATGAAATATAAATATTTGACAGTATCTACTTCTTTTCATTTGTTTTCACTTTAACATTAACCAATGATTGTGTTAGTTTCCAAATTTATCCATTGTTCAATTTATAACAGATGTTCTCAATAGCAATGCTCATGTGGTCATATAGCACTATAAGTTGTGTTGTCATAGCAAGCCTTATAACACCCAAAACTGCTTTTGTATCCTTTTCTCACCAGTCAACCTTTTTAATATTTAAATGTTAGTTGTATAGTTATTTTGTGAGTACTTGAGTTGGAGATAAAAAGGATGCTCAGAAATACAGTCAGTTTGAATAAAGAAACCCTGGGACCCCTGAGAGATCTTCCTAGAGTTGAAGATCTGAGGAGAGCTGATTTGTTTTTTCTGGCCAGTCTCAGAGCAGACAACTGGGCATTATCAGGTATTAATGAGGCCTCAACAACTCCAGCCTTATTTCTGGAGCTTAAGCTGAGCCTCTAGAACAAGAGTCTAGAATCTTAAGATGAGTCTCTGGTCCCTGAAGTCAGCCTGGAGCCCTGACAGATACCTAATCTTTTAAAGTAGCATCAGTGGGCAGACAAGGTGTGCTTGACTCAAGAGCAACAAGTGTGAGATCACAGTGCTCAACCCTATGTGATGGGTGGAGAGGAACAGAGGGCCCTGTGTTCTAGAAAATATTACATCTTAACTAGGTCTTATTCCTGGTTGTCTAGTGGTGGGGATTTGGCACTTTCATCTAGGTTTTATGTCTTCATTATGTTGAATCACTGCTGAACTGCGGGGAAGTGGGATCAGGGAAAACTGAGGAGGGTCAGTATTGGCTGAGGAGCTGGGCCAGGCCTGGACTTGCAGGTGAGATCACAGGGGAGGTAGGTTTGATAAGCCAGAGAGGCATGAAAGGGCCTGAAAAAGTGTGTCTTTGGTTCTGCTTTTGACTTTGTCCCAGTTCTTCCTTTTCTTTCTATTTACTAGGGAATTTATTGTCTGGTGTGACTATAGAAACCTCTGTCTGAATTTTGTTTATTTCCTCACTCATATTTCTTTGAAATAATTGGCTCTGATAGCACTACTGCTAAGTTCCTGAAGAGGTTGGTTGGCCCTGCAGAATCTCTCAATCCACTGAGGACTTGCTATTGTAAGTTATTAAGCAGGTTGCTATGAGGAATGGAGAAATAATTTTATAAGACAAGGTCCCTCAAGCAGCTAAAATATGGTCAAGTAGCTGAAACACCAGGACATAAACTCTAGTACAAAGCAATACGTAACAATATTCTATGAATACAAAAACATTTTAATTTCCATAGAAAAAGTCTGATTGGTTTTTGTTCATAGTAACAACTAACTCTCAGATCTGGTATTAAACGATCCCAATGGATCAATGAAAAATTTGAATAGTAATCACACTTCCAAATGACAGGCATTTTGTGACAGCCTAATACTTCTACACTCCAATAACCAAATCTCCACAGCTAAACATCAATGAGTCCATAAAATGTCTTGCTTCTGTACGTCACCAATCCTGAACTCCAGGCTTCTCCAAATCCTATATAAGAGCAGTAGTTTGCTTTATACAGGGAGACTGCATCCTGCGAGCACGATTTTTCATTGTTTTAAAAGCAACAAATTTACTTTTCTGCCTTAGATTTTGAGTGACGACTTTTTTCTTTGACATCGTTTATTAAACTCCATGGGTCTATTTGGTCAGGTGTGTTTCTCCTGGAGTCACAAGCTATCAAACTATCAGAAAGAGAGCAGCCCATGGGAAATAACCTTCCAGGTATAAACTGACCAATCATAAGGCTTTAATAATGCCTTTACCAAGTCTGGGGCTCTGATCTTGGGAAATGCTTATGCCACTTGTTAGGATATAGACGATACCATGGACAGCGCTTTCCATGTAAAAGCAAGATGCTGGACAACTGGGGCAGGAGTGCTATAACTGAAAAGGCATGCTCTCTCTCACAGTAGAGGGTCAGAATCTAACAGGGCAGATGTAAATGTTCACCTGAGCTCATGAAGTCAATGAGAATCTGCACACACACACACACACCCACACATACACACCTGCAATTAAGTTTAAGATTGCCAGACATCTTATCTTTACTACATTTTTTTTTCCTTTTTAGCCAGAGAGAAAAGAGCCATAAGCCTTAAAGAAAGGAAATTTATTTTTTAAAAATCTAGGCATATTGGGGGGGGGGGTAAAAATATTAGCATCAAGGAAGAAAGTTAAAGATCTGAATTATCCTATCTAATAATAGACAAATATGCAAATTGACCATACCTCCGACACACCCACAAGCCACGCCCACCATCCAATCAGAGCAAATATGCAAATTAACCCAAACCAAGATGGCTACAGCCACAGAGAGCAAGGTTTCCTAGGTAACAGAGGAAGCCAAGGTTTCCGCCTGCCCTTGCCAGGCCTAAGCCTCCACTCAAGCTATAAAGTTTCAATTATAGAAGGTAAACAAATTCAAACAAATGGCGGCAGAATGGAGCTTGAGAGAGCAGGCCAGGGTTGCCGCCAGCAACAGGGGAAGCAAAGCTTTCCGCGCACCCTGGCCGGGCCCACCCGCTTAAGCTACAAAGTTTCAATTATAACCCCAACACAAATGGCTGCTGGCCTCGGAGGGAGCCCCAGGCTTGGCTCCGCTCCAGGCTACAACGTTTCAATTGTAGAAGGAAAATAAATTCAGATACCAGGGCCTCCACTTGGGTAGCCAGGGGGCATGGCCGGCCTGCAAACCACCACAGGCCCCTCGCTCAGGCCACCCCACACCCCAAGGGAATCCCCACCTGATCCGGGACGCCCTTTAGGGCAAACCAGCTGGCCCCTACCCCTGCACCAGGCCTCTATCTTATCTAATAAAACAGTACTATGCAGATTGATCATCACTGCAACACACAATATAGCTGCCCCCATGTGGTCAAAGATCCTGCCCCCATGTGGACACAAGATGGCCACCACAAGATGGCCAGCAGGAGAGGGCAGTTGGGAGGCACCTGGCCTGCAAGGGAGGGCAGTTGAGAGGGACCAAGCCTGCAAGGGAGGGCAGTTGGAGGTGATCAACCCTGCAGGAGAGGGCAGTTAGGGGTGACCAGGCCGGCAGAGGAGGGAAGTTGGGGGCAAACAGGCTGGCAGCAGAGTGGTTAGGGGGTGATCAGGCTGGCAGGCAGAAGCGGTTAGGGGCAATCAGGAAGGCAGGCAGGCAAGCAGTTGGGAGCCAGCAGTCCTGGATTGTGAGAGGGATGTCCGACTGCCCGTTTAGGGATCCGACTGCCCACCGGGATCGGGCCTAAACGGGCAGCCAGACATCCCTCGAGGGGTCCCATATTGGAGAGGGTATAGGCTGGGCTGAGGGACAACCCCCCTCCGTGCACGAATTTCGTGCACTGGGCCTCTAGTTGTAATTATAATGTTAGACATTGGGAAGTATAATCTGGGAGTCTCTCTAGTATAAAAATAACCTATCCCTCCCTTTAGAGATATCTGGGAAGTGAAAGTATATAACTATGGCTGACAGACATCACTGCTCACTGAGTACGGCAGGCCTAATGCAAGTTAAAATATCTCATGCTTGACCAGTTCTTTTGGGTGGAAAAGAGCCTAGCCCCGAGACTAGGTTTTATGTGGAGGTGCATGGCAAACTGAGAAGGAAACCGGCTGAGAAGTATCATATACAGCTTTCATACTCGGGTGACTGATAATG
This sequence comes from Eptesicus fuscus, assembly GCF_027574615.1. Taxonomy (NCBI): domain Eukaryota; kingdom Metazoa; phylum Chordata; class Mammalia; order Chiroptera; family Vespertilionidae; genus Eptesicus; species Eptesicus fuscus. The sequence goes on along the minus strand of NC_072491.1, from coordinate 33,532,766 downwards.
AACAATGCCGATAACTAAGGGTTTATAATCCTGAAAGGGGGTTGGGGTATTTAGAGGGAATTATACTGTGAGACAGAGTGGAAAATATCCTGCAATGAGGGAGAAAGCTCACAGAACTGACTGAGGGGAAGAGATTTCCCTTAGAGCAGGACCCAGACTGAGATGATAATATGTTATCAATGCCAGGTCACAGACACCTACCTCCTACATGCCATTTGGCTGACTTTGCAAAAGATGAAAGTCTTATAAAAACAAAAAAGTTGTGTTTTTTTTCTAAAGTCACAAGCATAACTCTGAAGGCATCTACCCTTCTTTTAGGACAGCTGTTGAAGAGATGAGCCCAGGATTCCTTTTGCTCTGAAATATCAGACAAGGTCATGCTGTGTGTTGTGTGTGTTTTGCAGGCGGACAGAAAGGGAGATGGTAGGGGAGTGGGAAAGGCTGGTATTAGGTGCTCTCACAAAGAAGAAATGATCTTTATTCCAAAATTATATAATGAGAAATCTTGACCCTAGCCGACCTCTCCTTAGTATATAGCAGTGTCAGAGAAATCCCCGGAATCTCATGAACACTTATTTAATTAAATTAATGGAGGAGGGTGGCATCTTTCTAGAATAGAATTATCAGCTGACCTCTCTCTTGTGTTAAACAGTCACACATTGCATGACTTGTCCTATGACTCACAATTGCATAAGCGAAGACCATGGATTTTAGATTCTGTATTTTGCTGCAAAAAGCATTATAAAGGGCCAAAAAATCCATTGAAGGCCAAATGAAGGAATACTAATGTTCAAGCTAGGGCATGAATTGTTGAAATACCCACTCCTAATACATTTTCTACTAATCAAATTAAGGAAAGTTAAAAATAAATATAGCACAAATAAAAATATGAAAGAAATTAAAGACAATAATTAAAATAAAAGGTAAGTGAGACATTTAAAAATTCAAAAGAACTTAAACCTTTCAAAAATAAACACAAGAAATAAAATGTAAAAAAAAACAAAACCCAAGACAATTACAATTTCAAATGAGTTGTTGATAATATACATTAGAAAAAAAAATTAAAGTACTGACAGTTTAAAAAGAGGCAATATAATTTAAAATAATGTAAAATGAATATTATTCAAAAGGATTAGATTCAAGGATAAAAGCAAATAGAGCAAAATGGAAAGGTTGAATAATAATATTCTAAGATTTAGTACCACAGCACCGTAGCATATGTCCTCCTAACAGAAAGCCAATGAGCACAAAGCACACAATGCTTTTCCTTTATATATATATATATATGCAAAGACCTTTCTTTTCTTATTTTTTTATTAACATGTTCTATTTTTAGAAAGTAAAAAATTATCAAATATATGGAGGCAATTTTCTTTAATTAAAATAGTCATCACATTTACAATAGTAAAATATCAGAAACATTTAACTATAAACAAAGTTTAAGTTGTGCATATATAGCCACAATAAGCCAACTTCTACTAGATGAATTTGATTCCCTACTCCTCTTACAATTTTTATTTTGTACTTTGATTCACTAAATTAATTTTTGTCATATACAAACATACTTTAATATTTCCCATATCTAAAAATAGCCTTCAACCAGTAAATATAACACTGATGTCCAAAATATAAAAATGTCTACAAATCAATGAGGAAAAGGGAGCTAACCAAACAGAAAAATGGGCAAAATGCTTGTAATGACCCTTCTCAAAGGCAATGTCCAATTGACTAATAAACTTATAACCTCATTGATCTTCAGTGAAATGCAAATTAAAAACCATATTATGATTGACAAAATTAACTTTTTAAAAAAAGCAAGTACTGGCAAAATTAATCAGCAACTGGAGCTAATATATGCTGCTTTAAGAAAAACCACTGTGTAGAACTGTTTGGCTATTATTACTTAATATGAGTGTTTTATATGATTCAGCAATTACATTCCTAGGTAAATTTATACATATGTGCATCAAGAGCCATTACTAGAAAATACATAACTAGAAACTGGAAGATTAAGACTAGTACACAGCAGTAATATTTATAAAATTCTAAAATTGTTAACTACCCAAACCCCCTTCAACACTGTAGTAAATAAGTTGTAGTATATTCAGATAATAGAAATGAAAATGAAAACCCTGCAACTAACAAGGTGAATAATTCTCAGAAACATAATGCACAGCAATGGAAGCCAGATACAATAAAGTAGCCAGCTCTGCAGTGTGGGACATTGGTCTAGGGCAGTGGTCGGCAAACTCATTAGTCAACAGAGCCAAATATCAACAGTACAACGATTGAAATTTCTTTTGAGAGCCAAATTTTTTACACTTAAACTTCTTCTAACGCCACTTCTTCAAAATAGATTCGCCCAGGCAGAAAACCGACTTCTGCGTATGGGCCACGAAGTTTCAATCGTATTGTACGTGCGCACCCACACATGGTATTTTGTGGAAGAGCCACACTCAAGGGGCCAAAGAACCGCATGTGGCTCGCGAGCCGCAGTTTGCCGATCACTGGTCTAGGGATTGCCCTTTTGGGGACAGTGACTGCATGGAGCACTGGGGACTTCTAGGAAGGTGATTATATTCTGTTCTTTGATCATTAAGGCTGCTGAGTAGACTTTATTTAATATATGTGCTCTTTTTGTAGTATATGCTTAAATTAAAAGTTAATAAAAACCAAACTTGACCCCATCGTGCCCTCAACTACCACACACATGTAGGAATATGTTTTATAATAAGCCTTCTCAGTGTTTTATACTTGCTGCATTTACTGTACTCACTTGCTCATGCTGTTTTTAGAATAAAATATGAAACAAGGGGCATACAAGATGCCCTCACAGTAAACAAATAAGCCAAACAAAGCAAGAATTTCCTATTCTTGAAATAGGCAACTTGTAACCCATCTCACTGGCACCCTGTCCACAAATGGCATCGACATAAGTTGTCTCCCTCTACACCATGATTGCAAGGGCAAACAGAGCAAGAATCAGACATTTTAACTGGTGCAGACACTCTCTTGGGAAACCAACCACAAAGCAGAAGAAAACTCTAAGACAATTCCAAACTGAATTATACATCCTCAGTCAAGCATTTGCAGACATATAGCCAGAATAAAAAAATGTACATATTAAGGGAAAAAATGAAATGAAAGTTGATTGAACTCAGCAAAGAAGGAGGAGGAGGAAGAGGAAAAAATTGTAACAGAAGTGAGGACTGAATGACAACGTACCACAGAGAAAACAGGCTTAAACAAAAATTTAATAAGGGACTTTGGAGAAAAGTAGGAAAATAACCGAAAGAAATGAGTTAACATAACTAAAAAGGGCTAGAAGTGGTTAAAATGGAAAATAGATATTATATATTTAAATCATATAATATGGAGTCTCTGAAAATGTAAAAAAAGTAATAACATAGAACTTGTATTTAATTCTTTAAAGAAAAATTCTTAGGGATAAAATAAGAAGTGTTTCTAAATATAGAAGACACCCCGTAGGTACCTGAGAACTTTTCTTGACATGACTGTAGAAATAAAGTTGGAGCAATAAGTTACTCTCAGCAAAATGATGGCTAAATTGTTAACACCTACTGGGGTAAGCATCAAACCCCTCAGCCCAACATAATATGGCTCTGCTTTCTTATCCGCCTTCCCCCAGCACACTAAAATTACTGCTAGAAACTTGTCCACTCTCAGCGTTATTAAAAAACTAGAGGCCCGGTGCACGACATTTATGCACTGGGTGGGGGACAGTCCCTCAGCCTAGCCTGCGCCATCTTGCAGTCCAGGACCCCTCAGGGGATGTCCAACTTGGCCTAAACCGGCAGTCGGATATCCCCCAAGGGGTCCTTAGCACTGCCATGGAGGCAGGAGAGGCTCCTGTCATCGCTGCTGTGCTCGCCAGCAGTGAGCCCAGCTTCTGGCTGAGCAGTACTCCCCTGTGGAAGCGCACTGACCACTAGGGGGCAGGTCCTGCATTGAGTGTCTGCCCCCTGGTGGTCAGTGCGCATCATAGCAACCAGTCATTCCGCCATTCGGTCAATTTGCATATTGCCTTTTTATTATACAGGATGCCTGGTGGGCTCTGGTCTACCTCCCTGGGTCTGCAGATTAGAAGGTCCCAGCCCAGGGACTTGCCTGTCTTTGCTTCTGCCTGAGAAAGAAACCTTTGACTTATTTGCACCCATGTGCTGTGGTGAGAGTTGTGTTTGGACATATAATACCTCTAAAGGCAAGAGAGTTGGCTAGGTTGAACCTCAACAGCAGTGAACTCCAAAAAAGTATGTTAATAAATCTGTAAGATTCTAATGATTAAAAAATCTTTAGGACTTACAGGCAAATCCTTTTGAATTACAGACAAAAATATCAATAAATAAAAGGACAAGAGGATTACATTGGCATCAGATTTCTTAAAAGCAACATAAAAAGCAAACAATAGAGCAGGATTTTCAATGAAAAAAAAGTGAATCAAAGATTTCATACTCAGAAAAATTGTCATTTAACTATCAAGGAAAAATGGATTTTGGTTTTTGTAAAATATATTTTTATTGATTTCAGAGAGGAAGGAGAGGAGAGAGAGAGATAGAAACATCAACGATGAGAGAGAACCATTGATTGGCTGCCTCCTGCACACCCCCCACTGGAGGCTGAGCCTACAACCCGAGCATGTGCCCTGATTGGAAATCAAACCATGATCTCCTGGTTCATAGGTCAAAGCTCAACCACTGAGCCACACTGGCTGAGCTGCTGCATATGTTATTTTTAACTACTTATTTTAAAATAATTTTAAGAAAAGTGCCCAAGTGAATTACAGGGATCCCATATATCCTCTTTAACCCTTTGCACTCGCTTGCTTTTTTTCTCGATTCCTTTATTCTAATGCTAACCGTGTCGAGTCACACTCGACATTCGAGTGCAAAAGGTTAATGTTAACTATTGTAACATGCCTTGAGGATGAATGTAAAGGTTCTCCCTGTTCTAGAGGCAGCACCAGGAAGAGAGAGGGAATGTTGCTCTGTTCTTAGCCCTTCGCCTCCCAGCTGTGTCTGTGAGGAGGCATCATTTTCTGTAGAGGAGGAGCAGCCTTCCTACCTAGGTCTGAAAAAATATGATTTGGAGACAACAAAACATTGATGGGGGATTTAAAGGACAGCAGAAACAATAAAAAAACATAAAAGGTCAATTGATCCAAACAATCTGGCAGCCAGAGCTTCCAGCCCTGAGCGTTGGAAGAGGGCAGAGGCTATTACAAAGTGCTCTGGGTCATGACACACCTGAAATGACTGACAGGGAAACGGTCCATCCGCCCCGAGCTCAGTGTATTTGCCACAACCACAAGAACCTCACTGCGGAAGATCTTCCCCAGCTTCCCTGTCCTCTACACCGTGTCTTGACTTTTTACCAAGTCCTTCTTCAGGTGAAAACTGTCACATGGAGGCAGTTGATTGCCTTGACTTTTTGAAAAGAGAATAATTTATTGAAGAACCTCTTCTTTCTTACAAATGTCTTACAAATCCACAGGCAGGATCTTATACTGGAAAAAATAAAAAGATAGTTGCTATGTTCTAGGTACATATGAGCTAAATGAATGAATGGGACACAGAGCGCGCGTGCGCACACACACCCCCACTCCCCACCCCACCCCCCACCACCTCCCACCCCCATACACACAGAGGATGCCTTTTCTCCTCTAGGCTAGAGGTTCTATTCATGAATACAATTTATCTGTTTATATTTTCTTAGGGACCGGTTCTATTTTTTTATAGCACATGAGGCCCTAGCTCAGTGATGGGCAACCTTTTGAGCTTGGTGTGTCAAACTTCGCCAAAAAACTGAGCATAACTCGGGTAGTGTGTCACTTTGAGGAAAAAAAAACATTATTTCGCAAATGTTTCATCCTCAGGAGCAGCAAATGTTTCATCCTCGGCATGTGGCCGCGTGTCATCAGAAATGGCTACACGTGTCAGTGCTGACACGCGTGTCATAGGTTCGCCATCACTGCGCCTAGCTTAATGTTTTCTGACCTGCTCTTTCGAGCTTTAACCACATCTTTACACCTTTCCCTGCTCTATTTTGGATTACTGATGTAAGGTGAAATAACTTACTAATTTTATGTAAAATCATATGGAGTCTATTTCTGTACATACCTGTTCATTTCCCATCTTTATTATTGCATTTGTTTGATTTTCAAGGTTCTTTAGAGTTTATGGCAAATCGTTGTTTTTGTGAGACAGTACTTGTGATTCCACAGGGGAGAAAAATGAAAAGGAGAAAGAAGTAGGAAGGTTAGGAAAATGCACATAACAATGGTAAAATTGGGTAAAGGTGTAGATTGCTAACTATTATGATTGGGTTGGTTACTTTCAAAACACTTCTTAGACTTCAACTTGTAATATAGGTATTAGAAACATTTGATGTATTTTTTAACTCCTTAATATTTTGGTTTGTGGGGAAAATCTCTTATTTGCTCTATTTATTATTTTTATTGTTGAAAAATGTGAATGGGTAATCTATAAACAGAGTATAATAGAAATTCAGAAGACGTAATTTTAAAAATCTAAATAGCTAAGGTACCTAGAATACCTGAAGGACTCATAATAACATAGAAAACAGGACTATTCTTAGCCTGACCCCTAGTGTTAGCAGCAAATAAGTGTGGAGTCTGACAATATTGGACAAAAATAAATGGTTTAAAAAGAAATACACAACAATCATTTTTTATTATAAGATATGTCATCCTTAGTGAGTGAATACTGAGCTCAGAAGCATCAGTCCAGCCGGGCTCAGAGATCAACACCTTCACTTGGTAGAAAGGAAACCTGAGCTGGCCTGCTTTCAGGACACAGAATTAGTCTGAATTCGTTTATGGAGCTCAATTTCAAACTGTGCATCCACTCCACTGGCCACAAGTCTATTGTACAACTATGGGAAGAGCATCTCTGGCTTTTAATGACTGTCATCACCACTCCCTGAGCCCAGCCATTGCTAAAATGCCGGTCCTGCTCTGAAGTTGGCGAGCAAATTCAAGCTACTCAAAGGGCACAGCAGGAAGGGCCAGAGAGCGAATTTATTCTTTATGAATCCAGTCAGAGTTTAGAGTTGTCTGACTCTCCAGTCAACAGAAACCATCTTAGTAATTTTCCTCCCATTTACAAGACATTTCTAAATATAGCTCCTTATACTTCAGCCAACTCAAGTGTTTCCCTCTTTTCTCTGGTAGAAGCCCTCTGGAGCTTTGAACCATGTCTCACCAATATGAAATTATTCGACGGGGATTAACTTTTGTCCCTGATTTCAGGTGAGAGTTCTCCACACATAAAGGAGAATTGTGAGTTGGAATTTCTGCCACCAGGAAACCACAACAAATGGTGAACTTTAATAATACAGTCACCTGGCTGCCCCAAGCGTATGATAAATAGCAGCCAAGGGCTTTATGTTGGTCATTTAAAAATATGGGTTAGTGCCCAATGTCATCCTGAGAAAAACCTTTTATAAAGGAAGTTCAAAACCTCCCTACGAAAGAGATGCCATCTCCAGTGCAGGATGATGATTCTCTAGTGTGTTCCAAACTGGCAGGAGATTGGAAGAGAGAATTCAGGAAACTTTCTTCATAAACAGTTCCTATAGTAACCCCAATTGTGCACTTCTTATTCAGCCTTTACATCCTCCAAAACATCATCTGTCAACACGTTAATATTGTTCCTGCAATAGCATTAAGAACTTTGTGAAAAATACTTGAAATATGGGTATATTCTATATTCCCAATATAAAAACACTACCACTTGTAAAATTTTAGTTCATGAATTAAATAATCTATATAGTTTCTTACCTAAAAATATTTTTAAAGTGATTAAAGCTAGAATAATTTAGAAGTCAAGAGAGGGCTCTTCAACATTAAAAGGGAAATATCCGGCCCTAACCAGTTTGGCTCAGTGGATAGAGCGTTGGCCTGCAGACTCAAGGGTCCCAGGTTCGATTCTGGTCAAAGGCATGTACCTTGGTTGCGGGCACATCCCCAGTAGGAGGTGTACAAGAGGCAGCTGATCGATGTTTCTCTCTCATCGATGTTTCTAACTCTCTATCCTTCTCCCCTTCTCTCTGTAAAATATTAATAAAATATATATTTTTTAAAAAGTGAAAGATTGGGAATTAAGATACCTGAGTGATTATTCTGATTCATCCATTAACTTTCAGCAAGGTGCTAACCCAAGGTACCTAATTTGTTTCAGTCTCAATTTTCTCTTTGTAAAATGAAGAGGATTGGATTTGAATATTTATTAGGTTTCTTATACTTCAAATACTGTGTTTGAGGTATAGACCATTGAAGAACTTGAGGAATTCTTCATATTCTGGGGGACTGAGGCAGGACTGAATAGTCTCCATGTATTTGGAGTGGACCAGGGCTCTGAGACTGAGGTCATGCCTCCTTAGGCCTTCATCATCAGGAGTAAAAGTTGAGCCTACTCGATTGGTATAACACCAGGTTTCTCTAAAATCTCAGTTTCATTAATGAGAATGTAGCAATGGCACACATGCTCCAAAGGCATTTTCCTTTCCCCCAACAGAGTCACGAGTTGGTTGGATGCTGGGATTAGCAATGGGATGCCTTAGAGCTTCTGTACTCTCATCAGAGTTGAAGAGGGAGACCCAGGAAGCCACTCCTCCCTATTCCCCAACACTGTCTTTCCACCAATAGGAACTAACTTGGATAAACTTGATTCTTCTGTCTTCAGTCACAAGAAACCTAGGACATCAGTCACCCTCCAATGTCTTATTGCCAAAAGGCTCTGTCCTTTCCTTTTCCTTTCCCCATCTCCCACCTCATTCCAACTTCTGAAAACCATCCAGTGCTCCTTTTATGTTCTTGGTGTAACCAGACCTGACTCTCACTTGAGGACCGTACTTCCTCTGAACCCTCTCACATGCTAGCTGTGTTTCTTTCATGTTGTTGTGCTGGAAAGTGAGGCAAATGGTGGATTTGCTCTCCCTTGCTATTTTCAAACTATCTTTCCTTTCCTTCTAAAGACCCCTCAAACTTTGAATCTCATATGTCAGATAATCTTTATAACTTTTTTCATAGTTTTATTCATTTCTATTGATTCCAGATCCTAGCTCCTATTATTTCTTTTATGAAACAGGAGACTTACTCTTGCTTTTATCCTTGGCAATTTCAGTATATAGGTAGCTAGCTAATCCTTCCCACACTCTGGTTTCTTAATTGCTTGATCTCCTTTCCACAATAAATCCACCCACTTGTCTCAGATACTCACTCTCAAGGCTGTACCCAAGATCTTGTCATTACCAATAACTATAGAACAAAATGGAAGCCTCAATTTAGATCCTAATCTCTGGCACCAAATGTAAGAGCAATAGCTACCCTGGTCACCAACAGAAACTTGCTCAACAACAAACAGGACTAAGCCCCTTTAGACACTGAAAATTCAGTTGTGTTTTATACACTAGTAATAAACAAATGGAAAATAAAATAAAATAAAACTATTCTACTTATAGTAGCATCAAAAAGAATAAAATGCTTAACAATAAATCTAACAAAAGTACTATAAAACTTATGCCTGAAAACTATAGCATATTGTGGAAAAGTTTATAACAAATTGCATAAATGAGAAGACATCATGTTCACGGATCAAAAAGCTTAAGATGGCAATACTCCCCAAATTGATATAGAGATACAATGCACCTATCAAAAACACAGTTTCTTCTTTGAAGAAACCAGCTAGCCTGACCCTAAGATTCATATGAAAATGCAAGGGACTCGGATTAGACAAAACAATTTTTAAAAAGAAGAAAGTTGTACTGAATTGATCTTATAATTTCAAGAAGTTCAACTCATACTTCTTGGTTTTAATTGTTACTACAGAGCTACAGTAGTCAAGATAGTGTGGTCCTGGCATAAATATAAAGATCAATAAAATAGAATTGAGAATCCAGAAATAAACTCTAAGTTTTAAGACTAGCTACCATCGTCTTAGCCGGTTTGGTTCAGTGGATAGAGTGTTGGCCTGTGGACTTAAGGGTCCTGGGTTTGATTCCTGTCAAGAGCACATGCCCGGGTTGTGGGTTCAATCCCTGATGGGGGACATACAGGAGGCAGCTGATCAAATTCTTTCTCATCATTGATGTTTTCATCTCTCTCTTTCTCTCTCCCTTCCTCTCTGAAATCAATAAAAATATATATTTTAAAAAATTATAAAACTAGCTACCATATGACCCAGTAATTCCTCTCCTAGATATATATCCAAGAGAAATAAAAACTCATGATTCTAAAATGGGGAAGTAACCAAAATGTCTATCAACTAATGAATGGATAAATAAAATGTGAAGTATCTAACAGTAAAATATTATTCAGCAATTAAAGAAATAAAGTATTGATACATGATAAACATGAATTAGCCTTTAAAACACTTTGCTAAGTGAAAGAAGCCAGTCACAAACACCACATACATTATTTCATTTGTATAAAATATCCAGAATAGGCCAATCTATAAAGTGGATTCATTGTTGCCTCAAGCAGGTAGTTAGAGAAGAATGGGCAGTGACTGTTATTGGGTATGAAGTTTCTTTTTGGGGTAATGAAAATGCTCTAAGCCCTGGCCAGTGTCACTCAGTGGTTCAACTGTCAGCCCGCAAACCAAAGGGCAGAGATGCGGTTGTGTAAGACCAGGTTTACATTTTATTCTAAATGAGGTAAGAAAATTCATCTGATTGCCACCTCTCTGACTGCCTCTCCTTTTCCTTTATAAAGGACACTCTGGCCATAGTGGCCTTCATTCTTGTTTTTCTTTAATTTTTTTCAGCTTTATTGAGATATAATAATTATATGTCCTTAAGGTATATAACATAATGTTTTGATATTTGTAACATTGTGAAATGATCCACAGTCAAGCTAATGGTGCAACGTACAGATCTTGTAACATAGAAACCCACACCTGATCAATGTCATCCCCATAAATTTAATAAAAATAAATAAATAGATAAAAATGAGATAAGGAAGCCATTGGAATGTGTTAGCCAGAGGGGTGCAATTGAATCGAATCTATTAAATAGCTCTACTGTCTAGTTTGTGAAGAATTGAGCAAGATTGAAATTAGAGATTGGAAGTCATTGCCATGTAAGAGATAATAATGAGTTGGCCATGAATTTGAGATGGAAAGTAGAAAAATTAGAAACATTTCTGGAAGCATATTCAACAGGACTTGCTGGTAAATCAAAGTGGATAAGAAATTTTTATTAGGTTTTATGAATTATTTCTGATATTTGAACCCCTGATTTTACTGAACTGAGATGATGGTGAGTGTTTAGGTAAGTGAAAAGTGAGAAGTGTTTTCAATATAGGAGACACTGTGGCATATGTAAAAGGTGGTAAACAGTACCAGAGTTTCCGTTCTGGCTGTGGTGGAGTTACTGATACTGGTCTTGTTCTCTCTGCATTAACAACTTGTTCTCTCAGCTTACTGGTCACATGCCCCGGAAGCTGGCTCTGATTCATTACTTTTGTAAATATTCTTATGAAACTCAATAACAATCTTAAAGAGTAAGTAACATATTGCAATATAGAATGTAATGTTATATATCTATAATTCTTTAAATACATCTTCCAATAAATTATTTCTTATTCAATTATTTGGAGAAATAAATGAAGAAAATAGATAAGCATTTTGCTGAGTTTGAAATTTTGGAAGATTTCATTTTAGTTTTTTCTCTTTCAATCTGACTGATTTATTTCTCACATCTGCTTAAATTAAAATGTAAATCTTACATCAGTGTTTAAAAATTTGTTAAGTATATACTTTCAGCAAAAGTCTATCAGCTACTAAAGGCTGACATTACCATATGTTCAAGTTCATGAATCCTTGTAGAACAATATTTATATTCCTGCATTACTAATTCGACAATGGAAAAATAGCTTGCATAAGGGCTTCACTAATGCAAAATAAACTTTTATCTTAGCTTCACATTATTTTAATATTAATAATGATATGCCTTAAATTGTCCACATTTCAATGTCAGTAAACTTGATAGATGGAACAAGATGTGAGCATATAATTACACATGTACAAACAAAGCATTCATGCTTTGCAAAAGCTAGTCTTTTTTTTTTTAATATATTTTATTGATTTTTCACAGAGAGGAAGAGAGAGGGATAGAGAGTTAGAAACATCGTTCAGCTGCCTCCTGCACACCCCATACTGGGGATGTGCCCTCAACAAAGGTACATGCCCTTGACCAGAATCGAACCCGGGACCCTTGAATCCGCAGGCCGACACTCTAGCCACTGAGCCAAACCGGTTTCGGCAGCAAAAGCTAGTCTTTAGGGAATCAAGGTGTTTGTGCAATGAAAATGACTGAATGGGGCACATATGCAATGGGAAAAGTGACAGTACATTTGGCTTTGTAAGTACCAAGTGTTACTAACTGGCATGAGGACATAATTAAAGTGAAGTCAGTTTTCAATATGAGATTTCATAGACATTTAAATAAATAGCTCAATGATCAAGTTTAAGAACAAATGACTTGCAGTAAAAAACAATTCCATTCAAAAAATATTTTGCATCTACTCTATGCCCAGCACTGTGCTAGATATAGGAAAAATAAAGGTTAGATTCAACTTCTGATTATAAAATAATTATAGCTAGAGGAATGCATGTACTAAGTTTAAATCATTTTTAAAACCACATTCATATACAAATAATTTTTCATTGATTTTGGCCTACAAATTAAACTATGAGAATAAAATGATTATTCTGGAGGTGGTCAAACCTACTTTTTTACACATTCCCAAAACATTTACATTGTCCCTGAAGTATCTGTATTATTTGTTTCCAGACATCAGAATCACTGTTTAGTTTGTTTTACAAACAATTATGATCTTTCTGCTTATGTGCCTATAGCAACAGTACCTTGCACATAGTAGAATATATGTAAATACTGTCATACAAATGAAATAAACAATTAATGAATACTGAATATTGAATTGTAAAATATTCCTCCTGAGAGCTTGGTAAAGTGGTACAAAATGATTTCATTTTGTAAATGGAAGGCAAATTAAAATGATCTCAGGTAAAAAGTAATTACTGAGAGCTCTGGCATGTAAGAATGAATGGTCTGATTGAATCTGATCATTTTTCTTTGTGTGAAACATAATTTAGCATTTCTGCACATGAATAGAAGAGGAAAAATTAAATCCATTTATTTAAAATGAAAAAACTCTGGAAGAGTTCACAACTGAAGTAATCTCACTAGTCAAAAAATGTCTTTTGCAATTAGTGAAATGTTCAATATATTGCAGAAGAGACTGTCATTCAACCCAGGATTCTCTTCTCAGCCTGGCACACAGCCATTTTGTCTATCACCCAGTGTGAGGCCTGAATGTTGGATCATAAACATTAGCAGGAGCCTTCTATTCACCAACAACTTTTCTATTTACCCAAATTATGCAAACGTGGTTTAGTTACAGTCTTGATTAATTCAGGTTCCATGGGTTGAACAGTATGTAATGTGATCAAATTACCTATTGATTTAAAACCCTTCTAGCACCCTCCAGTCTCTCATGATAAACTCTATGCTCTTAAGAAATTCTTTATGGCCCTTGTGTTCTGCTGTTCCCCCTCTGGTCTCAGTTCTGGTCCCAGTTCTGGTCCCTACATGCCTGTCTTCAGAACAAGCCTGCTGCTCCTTTTTCAGTGCCTGCAACAACCTCAGCTCCCTCTTAACTCTGAGCCTCAGTGGTTTGCAGTGCATCAATATGGAAAGCTCTCTTTCTCACTCTCCACCTGGATAATTTCTTGAGTATAATTTTAAATATATGTATATATTCTTTATTTCAGAGAGGAAGGGAGAGGTAGAGAGAGAGAGAGAAACACCAGTGATTGGAGAAAATCATTGCTTGGCTGCCTCCTCCATGTCCCCGACTAGGAATCAAGCCCTAAACCTGGGCACGTGACCTGATTGGGAATTGAACTGTTGCCTCCTGGTTCATAGGTCTACACTCAACCACTGAGCCATGTCAGCTGAGCTGAGTGTCATTTTACACTTTAGTTCCTTGTGGAGAAAGTGACCAGATCTTAAGATTGGAGGATGTTTACCTTAGGGAATCCATGGCATTTAGCAAATTCCTAATCTTTAGATTTCATTCGTTCTTTCAATTTTCACTAATGATTCAACAAATATTGATTGATCATCTATTCCATGTCAAGCATTGTTCTAGACATGGGGGGTGCAATACCAATGTAAGACAAAGTCCCTTCCTCCTAGGCTTGCTTTCTTGTAATTAATACACACAATTGAGACATAAAGATGCAAAATTATTTCAGAAAGTGATAAATCCTATCAGGAAAGCCAATCATGGGTCAGGAATAAGGCTCCTTGGAGCTGGGTCCTAAAGAATGAAAAAGAAAAGCCAGGCCAAACTGAGGAGAAAGAGCATTCTAGTCAGAGGAAATTCAAGTGCAGAGCCCTGAGTGAGCATGAGCTTGGCATGCCCATGGGACAATGTGAGGCTGAGTGAACCGGAAAAGAAAGAGTGAAAAATAAAGCATCAAGGGTGGTGAGGGTGGAGCAGATTCTGCAGCATGTTGCAGGTCATAGTTTGAAGTTTGGATTTGATTTAAAATCCTAAAGGGAGCCACGGGAGGATTTGGAGCAGAGGAGGGCAATGTTCGTATTTAGGCTTTAGAAAAATGCACTGCTGCTAATGAAATGTAGAAAGAGTGAGAATGGAAGCAAAAAGGATGATGGCTTGACCTACTGTTTAGAGGGATAATTGGTAAGATTCAGCATCTAATTTGAGAAACAGAGTCCTGAGCCCACTGATAGTTTAAATGCAGAAAGGGAACGAGAAATCAGTAAATAATCAATGAAACTAATTCCATCACTTAATTACAAGAATAATGAGAAGAGAACAGCTTTAGATTACATCATGGTTTTCTTACTCTCGGCACTATGGACATTTAATCTGGATAATTCCTTGTTGTGGGGGACTGTCCAATGCTTTGTAGATGTTTAGCAACATCTCTGACTCCAATCCATTAGATGCCAGTAGCAAGTCTTGATTTTGACAACCAGCAGTGTCTGAGAATATTTTAAGATGTATCATTCATCAGTTAATATTTATTTTAATATTTAGAGCAAGAAATCTGTAGTAGATAGCCTTATGGTAAATCCTACTTATGCCATTTGCTGGCTGGGTATACATGGTTGATGACAATACTTAGTTTTCTTCCTTTTCTTATTCATATAAATCTCTTATACCTCACTAGAGGCCCGGTGCACGAATTCATGCACGGTTGGGGTCTGGCCAGCCCGTCCCTATTGGGGCCGATTGGGCCAGGCCGGTTGTGGGGAGGGGATGCAGGAGGTTGGTGGGCTGGCCCCACCCCCTGGTTGAACTCCCAGTCGAGGGGACAATTTGCATATTAGCCTTTTAACATATAGAATGGCTTATTACCTCCAAATTTGTTCCCCAGTCCAATCTCACCATCTCTCTCCTTCTACCCCCATCTCATCTTCAATCTACAGCATAACATTCAAAAGGATGGATATGATAGGTAAAGTGAAAAGAAAACCAGGCAGAGAAGGCTAGCCTACTCTTAATGGTCAGGTGGCAATAAAAAAGTATGGGGTGATGATAAATTGATATATACTTTCTGGTCCCAGAGTATGAGATTTTGCCACACTGCTTTCTCCTTTTCTAAAGCTATTCTGATGGTTTAGATTTACTTCTTGTGGGCCAAATCAAGGGTCAATTGATACATTTGTGTACTATGACCCCAAGATTTTCCTTTGTTTTGTTCCAATTTTCTGGGCAGTCTCCACTGCTCCTCACTGGCCTCAGAATAATTAGGATATGTTCCATCATTTCAGATCACCTTTGCAAATCCTTCATGATTTATGGGCTATAGAGTGTTAATGCAATTAAATTGCTAATATAACTACTTAAATTATATTAATATTTAACATAATTAAACTATTTTAATTCAGTATTTCTTCAACTAAATATCCATCTTGTTGCCTTGCGCATATGCTCATCTGCATCTTCATGTCATTGTACTTATATTCTTTTCCTTATCTAAACCCTCCTCTTCTCTCTACCTAACACAATTTTGTTCATGTTTAAGGCTCATTTCAAGTGTTTCCAATAAAGCCTTCCTACTCTTTTAATTCATAATAATTCCTCTATTCTAATAAATGAAGCATTGATAATTTATACTATACAAGATGTCACTTGACTAAAAATTATTTTGTATGAATTACTAATTATTTCTACTTTATATGCCTCATTTCCTCAATAAGATTGTAAGATATTCAATCAATCAACAGAGCTTGCTAGAGTAAAACTAAAATGATTTATCTTAATCATCATGAGTGGTAAATGAAATATCATTTTGATGTCTTTCTTAGAAAAGTTATGTTCTGTCTCCTAGTGCCTGACAGTTGAGTGGGTTCATACTAAGTATCCAATAATACTTATTGACTTAATATGGTAAATATATAAATAATTTTATTATGCATTTTAATAACAAAAGAGAATAATACTCACTAAAGATCACATTTGACTATAATATATGAATAGTGTATGTGTTCATATATTATATAATTTTTAAAAAACATAACATTTAATTGATGTAAAAAACTTTTTTCCTAATCTGGGAAAATAAAAATGTAAGTTGCTCAGGTAGAAGTTAAGCAGTGGTTCTTAAATTTTGACATGAATCAGAATCTCCTGGATAGGTTAAAACAATTGCTGAACCCACCCTTAGAGTTTCTGATTCAATAGACCTAGGGTGGGACCTAATAATTTTAATTGCAAACAAGTATTTAGGTGATGCAGATACTGCTATTCCTACAAACATACTTTGAGAATCACTGTGGAAAGTATTCTTTTTCCTAAGGAAAAGAACCAGCTACTTCAGTCATACTACCACCATGTTTCAAGAAGCATAATGAAGGAAGACAGAATAGTCAAAGGAGATAATATTCATGATTATTTTATTAAGACAAGATATTCAAACCAGGGGAGATTCATTTTCTCAGAAATAAGAGGGCAGGTTGTTCTCACTGGCAAGGGAGTATTAAAGTGACCAGGGGGCCTCAGCTTCAGTATTAAAGTGACCAGGGGGCCTCAGTATTAAAGTGACCAGGGGGCCTCAGCTTCAGTATTAAAGTGACCAGGGGGCCTCAGCTTCATCTAGTTTACCCAGATGACCTGTACCATGTCTCAAGGTCCAAAACTTGCCCAATAACCCTCATTTTTACATGAAAAACTTGACAAGACTGTGAGTTCAACTTATGTTGTAGTTCTGCAACCTTCACAACTGAAGTTTTGTGCTTGTTTTTTTTTAAAAAAAATCCCTGTGGCTTTCTAAATAGGAAATTCTTCTAGAGTTACTTTAGAAGCTCTTTGATTCTCTGATTATGACTTGATCTGAGAGTTTACAGACTTGTGCTTGTCATTGTTTTTGTAAGACCCCAGAAAAATCCATCCTATGCAGTCATGTGTTGAAATTGGCTCATACCAGCTAGCAGAAGATGTGTGTATCTCTTCTCAGCTCCATGTTCAGTGACACCACATTGATAGCTTGATATTGGCCATGGTAGGGATTTTTACACCAAGGAAATTGGCCATGATTTACAAATAAGATTTTTTGAGAATTACTTGTTAAACGTTTAACAACCCAACACTAGTTCCATGTCACTGTTTTTATAATTAGTCCTATATAATAAAAGGCTAATGTGCAAATCGACCAAATGGCGGAATGACTGGTCACTATGATGCACACTGACCACCAGGGGGCAGACACTCAATGCAGGAGCTGCCCCTTGGTGGTCAGTGCGCTCCCACAGGGGGAGCGCTGCTCAGCCAGAAGCCAAGCTCACGGCTGGTGAGCACAGTGGGATGGCAGGAGCCTCTCCCACCTCCGCAGCAGTGCTAAGGATGTCCAACTGATGGGGTGGACATCCCCCGAGGGCTCCTGGACTGTGAGAGGGTGCAGGCTGGGCTGAGGGACCACTCCCCCTCCCCCCTGAGTGCATGAATTTCGTGCACCGGGCTCCTAGTATTACTATAAGATTGAATGCCGAAACTCATGGTCCTCAGAACACTTGCTTGAGAAGGCACCTGATCAAAATTAACCATCAGTGGTTACTCATAATTCTACAATATTCTTAACTAACTAGCATCCCATTTTCCACTGGAAAGGAATCTGGGATTGTGCTCAAGCTCTTAGAATGAGCAACCCAATGCCCAAACCCCATCGTTGGAGGACCATTTCTTAGGACCACTCCTGATATAAACTTCTATATCAGTAGTGTCTATTCAGGAAACAGAAATTACAACAATTCTTTTAACAGAGAATTTAATATGAAGAATTGTTAGCTAGAATACATTTAAATAGGTAACAAAATGCAAAAAAAAAATTAAAGTATTATATTAGGTATATTATATATCTAGTCCTATATATAACAGGAAGTATCTACTGTTATAGAAAACGGTAAATCAAAGGGAAGTTGTTACATTAAATCATAGACGCTTGGGAAATTAACCCCACCAAGCTGAAACTCAGACCTCTGAGAGAGCCGTTGATTCTGTTCAACTGGTTCTGGTGTTTCTGAGCTCAAGAGTCTTTTATTCTGGCACATTTATTACTGAAGAGCGGATCATGCTGGGCTGATGCTGGTGTCTATGTCAGCATGCCCCAGAAGAATGAGTACAAAGTCTAAATCAGGAGGAAGTGGATAATCCAACAAAAGCATTGCAAAAACATAGGAAAATATGCCTGGAAATTGATTTTGGGGTATTAGACAAAGGATAGTACAATATAACAGTGAATCAGACCAAATTGATATGGGTGCACTTACTAGCAATTTTGGATTTAATGTATTAGTGCACTTAACAGTTTACATGAATGTATAACTAAAACTTGGACTCGGAGATGGTCTGCCTTTAAAGATGCTGAGATTCAAAGACTTGCCTGACTTAATGGAGAGAATGGAATGCAAAAGTATGGGTAATGTACCATGTGCCATATTGTTTACCTGGGATATCTCTCTATCTTTCTCCTGGAATCCAATAGTTTATAGTTTTAATATCACTTCTTCAACAAAGTCTTCCCTGATCACCTGAATTTATTCTTTACAGTTCTGACCACAATGGAAATTAATTAATGGTGATTCTTATCTAATGTTTCTCTCCTCATTAATCTGCTTATGAGAGCAGGGGTCATTTCCATGTTTTTAATGGCATCACCTCAGTAGATGCTCAATATATACCTATAGGATAAATGAATGGATATCATAAAAGTATCTGACACAAGTAGCTAAGCAATAAATGATAGTTAATCTGATATTCATCATTAATAGTTTTACATTATACTTGATGTAATTTACAGTGAAGTCTTTAATAAAAATCTGCTATGGCATTATTTTGTACAGTGACCTTTTCTTTTGTTCCCAAAGAGATTAGAGACTATAGCATAAAAATCAAAAGGCAGATTTATTATTTCATCAGGTGAATATGTTGGGTCTTATTTATCTATAGAGTTTTATAGATGTGAGACTTTTTAGAGTAGAAAGTTTTCCTATTATCCTATGCAGAAAAATGCTGATATTCTCTTTGTTCTATACCCATAGTTAAATACTTTTTAAAATAATTCACTTCTGCCCTAACTGGTTTGGCTCAGTGGATAGAGTGTTGGCCTGCAGACTCAAGGGTCCCAGGTTCGATTCCAGTCAAGGGCATGTACCTTGGTTGCGGGCACATACCCAGTAGGGAGTGTGCAGGAGGCAGCTGATGGATGTTTCTCTCTCATCGATGTTTCTAACTCTCTACCCCTCTCCCTTTCTCTCTGTAAAAAATCAATAAAATATATTAAAAAATAATAATTCACTTCTGACTATAGGTACAAAACATGGCAAATGGTCCACTTAGCATGTTTAGGTATCCTTCCTGTCTACATGGCTTACAAACTTACCACTGAGTTATAGAGGTCAAACCCAAAATAGCCAAATGGCCAAGAGTCATCTCTCTCCCAAAGTGAACCTTTTCTCCCAGCTCCCTGATCCCAGCAGACATTGTCAAGTTGTTTGTGCCTATATGCACTCAGCTGGCATCCATTTAGCCAGGTCAGTACTTACAAGAGGAGAGGTGGCTATTCTTATAAGGCTAACTCCCTCAGAATCTTTGACCCCTGTTCCACAAAGAACTCAGACAAAAGGAAATCTCATTAAAAAAATTAAATCCCCTTTCTAGCAAAGCCAGGATGACTCCCTTAATGAGGATTGAGGAATAAATGGTGTCTGCTTCTTTAAAAGTATTAGGATCCTGATTTGCACAGCATTACTGGGGGAAAACAGAAGCACAGGTCATATTCCAAGTGTTACTCAACTGTTTTTCTCACAAAGGTCATAGAAATTCATTGTAGAAAATTTAGAAAATATAGATAAACATAATGACTACCTCTGATAACTATTGTCAATAATCGTGTTTGGTATAGATTTGTCCAAACCCCTTGGAAGTGTGTGTGTGTGTGTGTGTGTGTGTGTGTGTGTATAAATGTATGATCTAGATAAACAGATAATGTGTAATTTTTTTTTACTTTATGTATACAAAATAAATATAAATATGACTATACCATAATACTTCATAAATACCTTTGTTATTTTTATGTTATTTTTATGATTTTATTGATTATGTAATGTTCATTTTGATGGAAATAAAATATCCCTCTTGTTAGAAAATTTACATATTGACCATATTGTTTGACATTGTATAGTGTTACTTCTTTCTTTATACAAATAAAGCTCTAATATGCTTTCATATATATTTGCCTACATAATTGGTGATTTTATCAAGACATATTTCTAAAAGTGCAAATTCCTGGGAGGAACAGATCACTTAGACAAGAATTTGTTAAATAATGGGAATTGCCAGGATAAGTAAGAAAAAAATGGGGAACTTATAGGCTCTTCTTGATTTGGTTTGGAAATAGCTAAAGGGCATTTTCTACTTTAAATGTTTTTGTGGTTCCTGATTATAAAACTTTATTTTAAATATGCTGACATTTTTATTCAATCAGCTAGGATGCTTATTCAAAACAGGATCATGAATCAAATAGTCCACTCCTGCAGTTAAATGTAGCTTGTATATAACTCAAAATAAAAATATTAATAACACCTTTTTTTCTGTGACAACCATATTCTTTTATATGGAGCTCAAGCTGAACTGATTTGTGTTGAATTTATTGAGACATAAACTTACAGTAAGTAGTATTATATTTGATCTTGTGAGATCTGAAATGTGAATGGTGGTGGAGAAACACTCTTGATTTCATATATAGGGTGAGACAAAAACAGGTTTATAGTTTTATTCAC
Organism: Eptesicus fuscus; assembly: GCF_027574615.1. Taxonomy (NCBI): domain Eukaryota; kingdom Metazoa; phylum Chordata; class Mammalia; order Chiroptera; family Vespertilionidae; genus Eptesicus; species Eptesicus fuscus. The sequence continues at coordinate 33,511,391 of NC_072491.1, read as the reverse complement.
TTTTGAATACAATAATTGATAAACAATAATACAAGAATAAACTCTATGTTTTGCATACTCACAACTTAAACCTACTTTTGCCACACCCTGTGTATATAAGACTGTTGACAGGTACATTGAAGTGTAGCAAAAGGGAACAAATGACTTCTCTGTGTTTGCTCTAACTCCAGCTCGAGTCTGAAAGGATTATTGATGTAGGAATTGATTTTATCATACCCCAAAATAACAAAGACTTTTCAAAAAATATTCTATTAACCTGAAAAGAAAGTGAATTACTTTCTGCTATCTTATTAGCAATCAATGGTAATAAAGACTGTGAAAGTGCCTTAGAGAATCCTTAATTATCTTTCTGAGATCCTCTGAGAACAAATGAAAGAGAGGCTTATAAAAAAGGAAAGTTAATTAACTTGTCCCAAGGACTATACCCATCCAATTAAAGTATAAATAAAATATTGCTAACTCACCATAGGTTGTTTGATAAATAACATGTAATTTATGCAAGAGAAAGAAATAAGCAATACAAAACATTTTAAAACCAGTTATGTTACTTTACCTGGTTCCCTTAAAAGTATGTTCTCTAATTTGATAATTCCTCTTTATTTACCCATTAAGTTATTTCACCTTAAAAGATAGCCAAACGGCCCACAATAAGCCATAGCTATGCACAGAAAAGGCCAGAGGTGCTCGGGGGACACGGGATCATTAGGATGGTCACTTGCAAGCCTGAAATCATCACCAACTACTGGATATGTAGCCCTCTAGCCATTTTATTTCATTTTCCAATTCCGTCTACTTGGTAGAGGAAAACTCAGCCAAGGATTTTGGTGTGTCATTTTTAAATCCTTAAACAAAAAATTGGGGAGTATATTTTTAGTTATTCATTTCCATAGAATTATTTTAGTGAATGAATGGCTATGTAAAAAGAAAGGGTTACCACCCAAAATACTATCTGTGACACTTATGTGAATTAAGGGCGTTTGCTTTAGAGTGAAGTGGGAAAGACTCGTACATTAGCATGCTGTTTTGATTTGAATGTTTGTTTGTTTTTATATCATCCCCAAGGATTAGATGGTGTCTCAATGAGAGCACGCAGCAATGATTCTAAGAAATAATAACTGTTAAATCAATTTAACATTGTTATCTAGGAGACTGCAGTGTGTTGTAGACTTCACTCCTTCTCCTCAGGTTTTCACATTTGATCAGTACTAACCACCATGCTATGCCTTAAGTCTCATGAGATGACTTGGTACGTGTTGACCTGGAGAACTAAATCTCACCCAGAGACATGCAAGAGACCACTCACCACCCTTCCAGCAGAGTGGCAGAGGCCCAAGTGAAAAAGTACTTAATTTATGATCTCCTAAGACCTTTCATATTTGCAAGAGTACACAAATGCTGTAGTCCTGACCTCTACAGCTAGCAAGAAGGCAAAGGGACTCAGAAGACTACTTTTCTGATTGGAACAATGAGAATACGCCAGAAAAGATGTAAAACCACAGTAAGCCACCTTGGGGGAACCAGTATCAACGTTTGCCTCCTGGTATAAACAACTAGAAAAGCAACTGGGTGCATAATCTAAAAACAGTTTGTTTTAACCGTTGGACAACAGGCAGTACAAATTGTGATCCCTGAGAAAATTAAAATAAAGAAGCTGATCAGTCACCTGGGGTTTTTCATGGAGGCACTTTGAGAGTTGGAGTACAAGAGCAGACTCTGAGGATTTGGCTGAATGGAAGAGACAGGAGTTGCATTTTGATGAGGCCCTAGCATCCCATGCAGAGAAAAAGCTCCAGGAATCTGCATGAACTGGAGTTTGTTCCGATCGTTAACTTGTTTATGTGTAGCATAAACACCCTGAAGCCAGGCAAAGACATGCTCTCTATTGATAAACAAGACCCAGAGCACACAGTGCTACAAGATGCTCCAGTTACAACCTGCCATAGCAGAGGTGCCTCACTCAACAACCGGGTGTTCAGTAGGGAGCCAGGAGGATGCTGTCTCAGCAGTAAGGTACATCTATTCCTACAGCATACCTACTCCAGACCCACCTGGAAAAGCTTTCAAAAGAAGCCTCAAAGGATTAAGCTGCTCCACAAATGGCTTAACTATTAAAACAGACTTCAACATGTTTAAAGAAAGACAAAACACTCCAGACAAAAATACAACAAGTAAAATGTCCAGCACCTGATTAAAATTTACTAGAATTTTATGAAAGAGCAGGAAAATCTTACCCAGCATCATAAGAAAAATATTACTATAGGAACAACCAAATGTGACAGAGCTGATGAAGTCATTAGAACAGGACTTTAACACAATTACAAAGAGTTTAAAGCAAAAGCAAACCTAAAGGCAAGAGAAGTAGAATTTATAAAAATAAACCAAATATTTGTTCTAGACAAGAAAAATAAAATATGAGAATTAAAAAATCCTTTACAGGTTTAAGAAGCTATTCGATATTTATAAAAATATTCAGTAGACTTGAAGTCAAGGCAAAAAGGCAATGGACAGATAAGCACAGAGAGAAAAACAACATTAAAAATTAGAGGACTCAATAACCTGTGGGAAATATAAAGCAATCTAACATATGTTTAATTAGAGTCTCCAAAATAGAGGAAAGCCAAAATATACTTGGAGAAATAATATTGCTATACTTGTTATTTGAGCCAGGAATGGTTTACTTTTTATTTATTTTTTTGTCCATTCGTTGGGATTTTTTTCTCTTTTTTAATTTTTTTCTTTGTTGATTAAGGTATTACATATATGTCCTTATTCCCCTGTACCCTCCCAACCCCCCCCCCCCACTCATGCCCTCACCCCCCAGTGTCTGTGCCCATTGGTTATGCTTATATTCATGCATACAAGTCCTTTGATTGATCTCTCCCCCTTCGTTGGGATTTTAAGAATCATGTCATCAGTGGATAAAGACAGTTTTATTTATTTTTCCCAATGTAAGTACTTTTCTTGTCTTGTCTTGTCATATGGAAGTAGCTTGTACTTCAGGGCAATGTTGACTAGGAGTGGGGAGAGAGAACATCTTTGTTTTGTGCATCATGACAGAGGGAAATGTTCAGTTTCCCACCTTTAGGTCTGCTGTAAGCTGTGGGTTATTTTACAGATACTCTTCATCAAGTTGAGGAAGTCCCCCTCTAATCCTCAGACCTTTTATCATGAAAGGGTGTTAAATTTTGTCATATCTTTTCTTGTATCAAATATACGGTCAGATGATTTTTCTTTTGAGCCTGTTAATAGGTGGATTCCATAGATTAATTTTCAAATGTTGAATCAGTCTCACATCACTGGAATAAATCCCAATTGGTTATAATGTGTAATTATTTTCATATACTGTTGGAATAAATTTGCTAATGCTTTGTTGAAGATTTTTACATCTGTATTCACGAGAGATTGATTCTGAAGGTTTTCTTTTTTTAGAATGTCTCTATCAGGTATTGGTATTAGCGTTATATTGGATAGAATTGTAACCGTACAATCAGTGGGTCCGTGCTGCCTGCCACTATTCCAGCCAATTAAGCAGAGACAGGGTGGAATCATTATGAGCATTTATTCCAATACTGCCGGCAAAATGGGAGAACAGCAGGTCACCCACAAAAATCTGCTCTGCACCCCACCACAAGCCAGCTGCTTATATTGGGTAAAAGGACAAAGATTACCTGGGGAAATGGCCAGAGGGTATGCCAAATGGGCAGTTAACAGATGAGCAGAGGACTGGGTCTCTTCAAAGCGCTTAGTGATATGCAAGGTCTGGGATCCTCAAAGAGCTGGCCATTCTGGTTTCTGCAGCAAAGTTGTTAATCTTTCCATGATAAGAGGCAGCTCCCTGATGAGGAAATGGGCTGCGTTTCCTGGTGAGCTCCCAGGTCCAGTGTCTAACTTCCAGCCAGGTTAGAATGTGCCCTCGTTAATCAGAATAAAACAATCTCAGCTAACAGAGCATGATTAATATTTCTTACAAATTTTAGCTGGTTCCCCAACATTCTATGTCTGCCCGTATCAGTTTGGGGAATTGAAAGAAGAGTGATATAGCTGTGCTATAAAAATTAAACTGTTGAATAGCCCAAATTAGACTGGAGAGGGACACAATCTTGTAGAACATGTTAAGAAACTCAGTGGGAGGTTCTAGACTGGCTTTAAGTTTAAAATACCTTCGACTGTGCATACAGCCAACTCTCCTAGCTGGCAGAGGATATACAGGCGTGTTTTTCAAGGCCCACTGTTTTCTATAATATATTCTCTTTCTACAGAGAGGACTCACACATGTACAGTGTACTATTCATAAACCTAGTCATAACACAGGTGGTGCATTTTGAAAGATTGTTCAGACAATTAACATGCAGCTGCAACTCCTCTGTTAATATTATTTTGACTCCAACTCAGCCCTTCTCTCCAGTTCATAGAAAGACCAAACTTAACAGTGTTTCTACATAAAATAAAAAGTCCACATCAAAGCACAAGCACCACTGCACGGCTAACAAACCTTTCTCGCAAAGGTCTTTGCATGCTGCATTCATCCTGGGGGAAAATATTCCGCACGCAGATTGTATCTCCCCCATATTATACCCACCATGTCGGACGCGGCAGGCTCCATGCTCCATCAGTGTAACTCAGACCTTCACACTTGTTCTTCCCCACAGCGATTCAAATGTTGAATGCTCCTAACATTTTCAGACAGATGTTATCAAACATTTTCTTATCACCGTGTTCTCAGTAAATTTGCATAGAACAACAATTGCCACTGGAATGAGGTGCAATCAACAGAGAAACAATTAGTGTTTGTCATTGACATCTGGGAATATACCTGTACTGGTAAGGATATTTTCTTTACTGCACTAAAAACACTTTTGTTCCAACGTTTTTTACCTATAATATGATATATGTGTATATCAGATTAAAAGTATATATCATCTATAATAATAAAAGTATAATATGCTAATTAGACCGGATAGCCTTCCGGATGACCTTTTGGACAAAGCCAGGGCTGCAAGGAAAGCTCGGGTCCCAGGTGCCAGAGGGAAGCCAGTGCTGGCAGACAGGGGGAAGGAAGGCCTACTCTTGCATGAATTTCGTGCATCGAGCCTCTAGTATATATATATATATAAATGCCTAAGTGACCATTTTGACCCGTTGACTGCTCAACCGGTCGCTATGACGCGCACTGACCACCAGGAGGCAGACGCTCAACATAGGAGCTGTCCCCTGGTGGTCAGTGCACTCCCACAGCCAACCTCCCACAGCCAGCCAACTTCCCGTGGTCCCTCCCCCTGGCCAACCGGCCCCAATTGGCCCCAATCGGGACTGGGCGAGATGGCCCTGATCGCCAGCCAGGCTGAGGGATCCCACCTGTGCACAAATTCGTGCACCTGGCCTCTAGTATATACATAAAGTATATACTATATATTCATGTACTTTAATATATACCTAATTTTCAGTTTATCAGATTAAGTATATACACACATATTTCCCCCCTTGATGCCACCAATTCCTCTCTATCCTTTTCCCATCAAGAAAGCTGGGGTCAAACTTCTACTTCTGGTTAGTATTTAAAGGGTTACAAGAAACTTTAACTCTTACTATAATAAGAAAAAAATATTTGGATAAGTTTTTTAAAAAGTCATAGTTTTTTTTTAAAGCCATTAGAAATCTGAAGATGCACAGAATTAGGAATGAATTAAACTCCAGAGAAAAATGAGTACTTCCTAGGAAAAAAAACAAGTTCTTGGTTACTTTTATGCCTGGGGGAAGAGTGGACAGAAGATCAAACTTTCTTCTATAGGATGTCCCACAGGTAAGAAGAAACCACCCATATTCCTAATAGAACTTGTGGGATGGCAAGAAAGATTAAATTCCAAAAAGTTCCAGCAGTAAAGTATTTCTTCAGCCACCCAAAAAGTCTTTCCTATGGGCTCCACATATATGGAAACATACTAAATGCTGGGACTAAAGCAAGAAGTCAGGGTGCCATCTCCTGAGGGCATCCTGCAGCACAGGGTGTGGCTGGAGAAACCCCTCAGCAGCCCCAAAGCTGCCTGCAAAGCATAAAAGGATCTTGAGAGTCTCACAATCCTTAGATCCCAAGTCCTTCTAAAATGCACAGTCCTGATCTTATCCCCAAAATAAGTATTTGGAGCCAGGAGCAAACTCATATGAACAAAAGCTCCAACCCATAACAAGTCTACTTCAATAAGAGCTTAGCTCAGATCTGCTCTGGAATGAAGCATCATTGATTTCCCGCCTACTATTTTTTAATGAAGAAGATTCAGCATACAATAAGGCATTACACAGATTACAAAAACAAAACAAAACACAAAAATTAGAAAAAGTATGATTGAAAATCAAGGAAAAAATTGTTACAAAGAGTAGAACCCACATATTGGTTTTAACAGAAAGAACATGCAAGTAACTACTTCAAAGTATGTTAAAGAAAGATGTTGAGAGTATTAAATTAGTTGAAATTTCAGCAGAAAAATCATAGCACTGAAAAAGATAATATCTGAAATGAAGATTTTCTCCAATGGACTTACCAACATACTGGACACAGAAAAAAACCACACCCATAAACTTGAAGACAAATTATCCAAACACATAAAAAGAGAAGCAAAGAGGAAAATCAAATGACTGCAATAAACAGAACAGCCCTGGCTAGTGTTGCTTAGTAGTTGGATCACCAGCCTGAGCACCAAAGGGTCTGGGGTTCTATTTCCAGTCGAGGGCACGTACCTGGGTTGCAGGTTCGATCCCCAGCCCTGTTGGGGTACATGCAGAAGGCAACCAATCGATGTCTCTCTCTTTCTCTTTCTCCTCCTCCCTTGCTGCCTCCTTTCTGTTCTCTCTAAAAATCAATGGAAAAAATATCTTCCAATGAGGATTAACAAAAAAAGATTTTTTTTAAATAAAAGTAGCAGAACAACAGAGATATGTGATACAATACCATGTGATCAATCATGCTTGAATTTTAAGTCCCAAAAGAAGAAGATCTAGAAAAGAAAGGCAGAATCTTACCTAATAATAGACAAATATGTAAATTGACCATACCTCCGCTACTCCCACCAGCTAAACAGGAGTGATATGCAAATGAACCCATCAAAGATGGTGGCTAATTTGCATACACAGGTGCTGCCCCACCCCCTGAGAAGGTCTCTCAGGGCTTCTGGGAAGCATGGGAAGGCAGGGCTGGAGCAGAAAGAGGCAGCTCCTGGGCTGGGCTGGAGTGGAAAGGCGGTGCTGGCAGCCAGGGAAAGGAAGGCCCATTCTAGCACGAATCTTTGTGCATCAGGCTTCTAGTAATTATATAAAAACTACAGGCCCGGTGCACGAAATTTGTGCACTGGAGGCAGGGGATCCCTCAGCCTGGCCTGCACCCTCTCGCAATCCGGGACCCTGCAGTCAGACATCCCTCTCGCAGTCTGGGACCACTGGCTCCTAACCACTCTGTCTGCCTGCCTGATCACCCCTAACTGTTCACCTGCCTGCCTGATCACCCCAAACAGCCTTTGCTTCGGCTGCCACCACCACAGCTTCATTCGGAAGGACGTCCGGAATGATGTCCGGAAGGTCGTTCAGCTGTCTGGTCTAATTAGCATATTATGCTTTTATTATTATAGATGTAATGGCTAAAACTGATGAAGGACAATAACACTGATACCCCAGAAGTTCAGCAAAATGCAAGCCAAATAAATACAAAGAAAACCATACCTTAACAAATCAAGCTGTAGAGAACCAAAGCTAATGAGATGCTTTTTAAGAACCCACAGAAGCAGGACTTCTGGAGTTTCAGAGTGTGGAGCCTTGAAAATTCTCTCCCCAAAAAAGCAATAATAAAGAAAAAAATTTTTAGTCAAAATCAACCATTCTGGGGCCTTGAAAAAGGCCGAAGAACAATTTGAGACCGGTTTATTCAAGAAAAACTAAACTACATGTAACAGGATCTGAGGTGGACTGCCCTGGGCCCATTCCATCCTCTGAGCTCTGGAGCAGAACAAGCTGTGAGAAAGGGCAGTTCTGCCGAGGAAGGGGTCAACTTAATTGAAGAGGAGTGAGGAAAGCTACCTACGCAGCAGCGATGTTGCCAAAAACAATCCCAATTTTCACGGCAACAACTGAGGAAGGCCAACCTGACCGCTGCCCGAAGAAGCTTCAATATTGGTTAAGGCAAGGAACACATCAGTCAGAAATGTAATAGGGAAATGCAGGAATAAGACAGCTGCAGTGAGACTGGGTCAGCGGCAGGGTGTTGCTGATGGTCAGGAATGCTGTGTGCATGTCAGGAGAGACCAGAGGAGAACCCCGCTGTCTACTCACCATGAACCGGGGCCTTGCATAAGAAGCACGCAGAAGCTGGAGCAGACTTGTCAACGGCCCAGACTTTCAATGTGTTCTCTAATCCAAAGCCACAAGCAAAGGGTGGACTTCTTACTGATTAAAGGTGTTTAGGTGAAAACTCTGATCAGTCATTGGCTAATCACTAAGCCCTATTAACCCTAAGGGTAATAGGTAGCAATCAAGGTTTAAAAATAGAAACAACAACAAAAAATAACTTAGTAGAGACATGACTATAGAGACAGACTCTAGTCCAGGCAAGTTTTTAAACAAAGGGTAACAAACAAAGTCAACACAAATAAAGTTGCATAGAGGGCTCAGAAGAACCCAGTGTTGCCCCAATACATTATCTAAATTCTATGTCTGATTCTCAACAACAACAACAAAAAAATGAGATGGAGGGGGGAAGAATGGCTGAGAGAGAGAAACATTAAGTAGAAACTGTAAGAGATCTCAGATGTTGGATTTAGTAGACAAAGACTTCAAAGCATCTATTATTGATATTTTGTTAAGAACCAAAGTAAGGTATATTAAAAAGTAAAAGAAAGTATAATGACAAAAAATGGAGAAATTGTCATGGTCAGGAGTAAAGTAAGGAGATATGATAATTAAATGCAATGTAGCATCCAGATTATATTCTGAAATACATAAATGGAATGAAAAATATCTAAACTGAGGAAAAATTATATAAAATATATAACCAGTAACATTGAAAGTGTCAAGGTCAAGGAAAGAATGAGGAACTATAACAGATTGGAAGAGACTAAAGAGACATAACAATTTAATCCATTCTGGGATCCTGGGTTGGACTCAGGGTCATTAAGGGGGGAATGAATTAAATGTAAACTGCCTATAGCTTAGCGTAGTTAACAATATTGTACCAACATTAATTCCTTAGTTTTTGTAATTGGACTCTGACTGTGTAAGTAGATAACATGAGAGGAAACTGGATAAAGGGTATACATGGACTTTCTGTGCTATTTTGCAACTTTGATGTAAGTCAACTATTTCAAAATAAAATCTGAAAATATGAGCGACAGATCTGTTGGCCCTAACGTGGAAAGCTATATAATAAATTAAATAAAAAGATAATTAAATGAAAGCCAAACAATTTCCAAAGTAGAATTTATAATATGATTACTTTAAACACACACACACACATATTGCCATGGCACATCCGAACAATTGAATATTATTCAGTGTTGAAAAGAAATGAGCTATCAAGCCATGAAAAGATATGGAAGAAACTTAAATGCATGTTGCTAAGTGAAAGAAGCTGATCTGAAAATGCTACATATTGTATAATTCCAAGTACGTGGCATTCTGGAAAAGGCACAACTGTGGGGACTAAGCACATCAGTGGTTGCCAGGGACTAGGAGGGAGGGAGGGGTAGAGAGGCAGAGCATGGAGGATTTCTAGGGCAATGAAACTATTGGGTACGTACTGCTATGGTGGAGACGTGTCGTTATACTTTTATATAAGTCCTTAGACTGTAGGACACCATGAGTGAACCCTTGTGTGAAGTATGAGCTCTGGGTGATAATCAGTTGTAGCGAATGTACCACTCTGGTGGGGAATGTTGATAATGGGAGAAGCTATGCATGTGCAGGGGTAGGGCCTAACAGGTATATGGGAACTCTGCACCTTCCACTCAATTTTGCTGTGAACCTAAAACTACTCTAAAAATAGTCTATTATTAAACAAAACACATATATGTATACATTCACATTTATTTACATATGTGTACATATGTATTCTTTTTTAATTTTTTAAATATATATATCTATCTATTATTGATGATAGTATTGCAGATGTCTCCCATTCCCCCTGCCCTTAGCCCCCTCCTCCCAGCCCCTACTCGCCCCCTCTCCCCCAGGTCTTCACCTCGCTAGGCTATGCATAGAAATATGTAAGTACATATATATTCTTTACATATATATTTATATTAGTATATGCCTAAAAAAATTAGTATATATCAAATTGTTACCAGTTGTTTTTCTGGCTGGGAGTAAGGGGTGGGTAATCAAACGGATATCTTACCCTTTCTACTTTATATATTTTATATTTTCCTGTCATGTTTGAATTTCTATAATGAAGATAGATTTAGAACAAAACAATAAAGGTATTAGAAGTGTCCAAAAAAGAATATATTTGAGAAATAGGTGAATGAAAGCCGGTTTAGAAACGAAGTTTGCTTTATCTGTAGCCCATTCACTCCATGCCCGATTGCCTGAGGCATCGCTCCAGTCCGCCTGCTGTGCTCCCATTGCTGTCTGTGCGTTACTGGTAAGATTAACAAATAGGGCAGGTGTAACGTATTTGATGCCATGGAGCACTTAGAACCGTGGGAATGATCTCTTCACACACACAGCCCTATGCGATGGCTTTTAGGTCAGAGTTGCCCATTTAGGTAGCTGTAGCCACAGTGCTGCTTTCTCAGACAGTTATACGATAAAAGTAACAATAAACTTGGATACATATTAAAGTTCATTTTACTTTCCAGCCTTCAGGTCATGCGCAGTGATTTATAGTGGCTGTTAGTGTTCTGAGTGATGTTGAAGTATTAAAAACACCTAGAAAAAGGCATGTGTAGTTTAAGTCAGAAAATTACCCTCACGTTACCCCCACCTCCAAGCCCATTTAATTTCTGCTGATGTTGTGCCTTGCTGTGTTGTGAGGATGAACTCACCTTCTGTTTATTTGAACTTCTAATGAGCCACATTACGGTTACTCATTTTCTTCATGGATCAGGAGCCAAGCTATCGACACTGCCCATGTGGTCCTCCCATGCTGGGACCACCATCTGTCAATCACGCTTTCACATGACTTCGGCTGAGTACCTCTGAAAAAGGAAATTAATGGGTATCAGAGTGTCTTAAAGCAGGATCTCTGGGACATCCTAATTAACATAATTTTAATTTCAATGTTCTCTGCATTTAGATTCCTGGTGAGTTCTTAAGTCTATGGGGTGTTTTATGTAGCAATTATATCCTACCATGGTTATCTATATCTTTCAGTCCTTCATTTATACAGTTGTGTCTCACCCTTTCCGCCACCCCCCAGACCCTGCCCCTATACAACTTGGTAATTCATACAGAACGTTTTTTAAATAAAAAATGAAAGCTATGAAAAGATATTATAATAATGTAGTCATTTGTACTGTAAATTTTTTATTAAATCTGTAAAGTCACTTTGTTAATGAATCAAAGTAACCAGAGAAGTTATGTAACACAGCGTTACTGTCCTCTGTTTGAAGAGAGTTCTTTTTTTTTTTTGTTACAGTGATTAAGGTGAGCTAATGATGGTATCGTTGGGCATTGAAAGCCCTGGCTAGTTTTACCCCGTATGAAAGAGGAGTGCATAGGTTAGCAGGGGCATAAGAAAAGTGATATGATGAAGACAAAATGTCTGGGTAACCTCAGTGAGTCACCAGAAAGTGCCATTGTAAGTTAGGGACCATCTGTATCCCAGGGCTCCATACTCATTCCCATTACCATGACATATTTTTAAAATATATATTAATGTAAATTTAAAGTAATTTTTTTGAAAACTGCTTAAGAATTTAGGGAACCTCCTTTGATTCCCAGATTCAACCAGAGATATTTCAAGCTAAGGCTAAGAATTTCTAAAGATTCTGACTTTGATTTTTATGTATAACTTTTTTGTCCTAGAGTAGGGATGTGCAAACTTAAAGGGCCAGAAAGCAAATCATTTAGACTTTGTAGCATACAGTTTCTGTCTCAACCACTCATCCTTGCCATTGTAGTGCAAAAGCAGCCACAGATGGTACATAAACAAATGAGTGTGACTGTGTGCCAACAAAACTTTATTGACAAAAACAGGAAGCCAGGTGGATTTGGCTTACAGATCACGCCTTTGTACATTAATACATTCCTTTAAAGTACAATTAAATCAAAGTTGTGCCAATCAGAACAAAAGTTACTTATTTTTTAAAATATATTTTTATTGATTTCAGAGAGGAAGGGGGAGAGAGAAAGATAGAAACACCAATGGTAAGAGAGAATTACTGATTGGCTGCCTCCTGCATGCCCCCCACTTGGAATGAGCTTGCAACTGGGGCATGTGCCCTGACCGGCATTGAATCGTGACTTTGTGGTTCATGGGTCAATGCTCAACCACTGAGCCACACCGGCCAGGCAAAAGTTAGATTTTTATAGGAAAATCATATAAATTGAAGAATCTGTTTGTAAACTGAAAAAAACACACAACCTTATATGTATTTTTTTAAATATTTGAAGTCCCATAAAATTCAAACTAATGATATTCTTAAAAGGATTAAGGTATTCTGCAGCTTGTCATTAGAAATGCAGACATTACAGATGATCTGTTCTGACACAGGGGTATTATGTGTAAGTAGCTGTCAGCTCACGGGGATGGTGTGACCTTCCCAGAGTGTCATCACTACTAAGTGTGAAGCTAAAGTCCAAATAGTATGTTCTCTGCTCTTGTCCTCTTTGTATATAATGTTACTATTTAAATATTAAACTATCAGCTTTATGACATTTACAGTATCTGTACTTTCTGGCCTTTATAGTTAAATATTCAGGGAATGTAAATGATATGGGAAGGTGTGCACAAATGAATTAACAAAGCCCTTTATGACTCAAGTAATGCTGGCACTTTCCCTTTCACATGGCTTTTCTCCAAGAACATGGAAAATACAACTCTCTGAAGATTAAATGTAATTCTTAAAAAGCCCTGTCATTGAAGGTTAGGTGTAGTGACTAAAGAGAAGAGATGACAAGCCTAATGCAAGTAAAGAATCTTGCCTTTCAGGTCACGGTTCGATTCCCGGTCAGGGCACATGCCAGGGCTTGATCCCCAGTGTGGGGTGTGCAGGAGGCAGCCGATCAGTGATTCTCTCTCATCATTGATGTTTCTATTTCTCTCTTCCCCTTCCTTCCTCTATGAAATCAATAAAAATATATTTTTTAAGAAAAGAAATGAATGTCATGGTAATGAATGATTACAAAATTAGAAATTGCCAGCTAAGATTTGTTTCAATGAGGGTTAGCAACAACATGGGCTTCTCAGTCCCACTTTAAACACAGGAGTATAGTTCATGTGGTTGCTGGAATATGAGGAGAACAAAAGCCAACATTTTTCAATTTAGATGAAGACCCGTGGCTTCCCCCATGTATTATGTACCTTTGGCCCCGCTCACAAAGGGCACCCAGGACTGTGGAAGAGAAGTCCCATTGTTTTCTATTACTTTCTGTCCTTCTCAATAACTCTGGGAACTCTAAGGGTCAGATTAATGTCCTACATACAGCAAATGTCTATTAACTGTTCTTTGATTTTTATGCAGAATTTCCTGGGGAACCAGACCTAAGACAAAATGCTTAGTCCATGTTCATGTGAACTAATTTCTAATATTATGGAGAAATGTGTTTTCCATAAGGCTACACCAAGCTCCCTCATCCCACAAGCATTTCTCCCACCAAGTGTGGTCCCAGGTTCCCTTCCCTAAGATCTTGTGGGCCTCTGACTAGGGCAGAAATGACACGAAAAGTGACTCCCAGGCTAGGTCATAAACAGGCTACAATTCCCTCTTCCCCAGACTTAATGCCTACATCACAGCCTCCTGGGCACCCCTAAACTTGAATCTCTGCTGCATCAGTTCAGTGGGACCATCCCGCCCCCACCCCCACCCCCCCACCCCCCCGCAATAGATTCCATTTTCTAACAGCACTCCCAGGCAGAAAGCTGCAGCAAATAGAACACTTGTCTGATGAGTTCCCTTCTCTCACACACTCACATTGATGGTGGTGCAATGCTGAGCATAGATAGATGTGTCATATATTTAGTAGCATTTGATACTTGCTTACAGTGGGAAGGTAAGTCTGATCCCAGTTGCTCCATCCTGGCCAAAATGCACGTTGACGCTTCTGTTGTATATACAAAATGTTTGAATAGTGTATCCCCTGTTAAAGAGTAGATTTCATTATCTTAATGGCGGTGAACTTATAGTCAAGTTAACTATGTAGGCAAGTTTGCATTTTTGTAGAAACTGACAAGTCCTTCCTCTAATTAATGTTACATCTCTCGTATCTGTCATGCGTATCAAGCAGAAGAGATTCTTATTTCTGGGGCTCAGCTCCTTCCCTCTATTGAATGTAAAAGGGAAAGAAGTTGAATCTAACTGACTCCATCTTTGGAAAGTTAGTTGGTCTTTGAAATCCTTAATCTCATCTATTATCAGAGGGTCATGCTGCAGGAAACCAGTGGTTTGACCTGGGCCTGATGCCTGCACTGATTCTGGTCCTTCTGACTAGGTAGACGGGATTTCATGAAATCCTAGGTGGGACTCTCCCTTTCCAGGCATTACTTTATTGATTCAACAAATATTTATTGGTACCTGCCATGTACCAGGGATTTGGCAGTGAAAAGCAGAGTACATTCTTTCGGAGGGAACCAAACATTAAATAAATATATGATTGCTTACATATATAATCTGTAAGGCAATCATTCACGCTAAGAAGGAAATAACTCAGAATAAGAGAATAGATTCCAAGGTTGAGCGTTTCGAGAAGCAGGAACAGAAGTTGCCAGGCTGGGGAAGGTCAGTGCCCTTTTCTGATGCACAGCATGCTTCCTTCATACTCTACTGGTCTAAGCGGTCACAGGCCTCCCTGTGAAGGGGAGGGAAGAATAGGGTCTACCTCCTGACAGGGCATGGCCAGGCCACATGCAGAAGAGCATATGGGGTGAATCCACCTTTGGAAAATGCACTCAGCTACAGTTTCCATGCCTAACTACACAAGTTACTTACTGCCACATGTAAGAGATACATTTGAGAGTTACTTATCATAACACTATTGAACAGCGAAAATCAAAATTTGCAAAAATATCTGAGGCTAACATTTACATTTGGAAATGCAATGAGAATATTTTAACATACTGATTTCATCATTTAAAGAAAATTTGGAGGGTTTAAAAACTATTTAAATTACATTGTTACCCTTTTGAGAAACATTTGGGAGGGTAAAATACAGTGTATTCGAAGAATTAAATAAGAAGTTTCTACTCTGCAGCTTTTATTTTTGAAAATATTTGAGCTCAAGTCAATAGTACTTAGTTCAAGTTTATAACACCTTATTAAATTGCCACTATCCTTTTTTACTTGTGTAACATAAACATATTTATTTTATAATTGTATGTTATAAATATGTAATTGGAATAATTTAACCTCTCTATACAGATGTAATTTAACAAATTATCCTGGCTATTTACAGTCATGCTAATCATCAAGAGATTACTTAAATATAACAAGACAATTAATACAAGAAATAGAAAATAAACAAACTTCTTGAGAAAAATAATTTCAGGTACTAATTATATCTTCTACAAAAAATCATAAATGCCTATTAATATAAAGACCTATTCCTTCCCATTTAGATGTGAGGGTTAGCCAGAATTGGTTCAATGTTTTTAGTCCTACCCAAATTAATACTTCTGTTCTCATATTCACTTATTTATTTAGTACTGCATTCATTACTCATTCTTTCATACAGTCGATGAATGTTCACTCTTGGTCAAATTCTGTTATAAGTAGTGTATTAGGGATCTCCAGAGTAACAGCACCAATAGGGTGTGTGTGTGTGGTGGGGGGGGGGGCCTATATATGTGTGTGTATAAAAATATGGAACTGGCCAATGTGATTATGGAGGCTAATTCCACACCCCGAACAGCCAATGGTAGAATTCCTGAAGATCTAGAACCGCGAGAGCCACTAGGTTTGGGTCCTAGTTCGAGTCCAAAGGCAGGAGAAAAATCAATGTCCCACATCAAAGACAGTGCAACAGAGAGAAAGAATTTTTTTTAACTCATCCTTTTAGTTTATTCAGGCCAGATTAAAACTATAATTTTCTCTGTAATAAATTTCATCCAAATTCAACCAGGAAGCTAAGCTCAGCATTTAACTTTAATTACCTATTAGTTATTTTTGCTTCATATTTACAAGAGTTTGGCAAAAAAAAAAAAAAAAAAAGATTTGGAATGTCCAGATCTCTCTTAAAAGCTGCCAATGGTATCTTGCACTTAGGTCTTTCTATTTGGTAACTTTCTTGGCCTCAATAAGAGAGAGTGAAAATTCTCAAATGTCTTGTTTCTCCAATTTAGAAGTGTTTAAAAACAAACTAACCCAACATATTCCATGTCAGACTTGCTTTCACAGTTAATTTATTCAAAAGCACAAGCACAGCTACTTAGAGTTTGACTAGTCTTGACTTACCAACAACTTGTTAGGTGGCTTTAGGAGAACTGTTATATTTATCCATTGTTATGCACTGACATTTTTCCTACGGAAATTTGAGACAGCGTCTAACAATCAAGTTCACCAAATAAACACAGAGCTGGACATGAGGGTCACAAAAAAAGAGAAGGGAGATGTCCTTACTGAGAGAGGTGGGAGAGGTGGCTCTGAGGTTTTAGGGGGAAAGAGGTTTGACTTGCTTTTGTCGTTCAAACACGAGTGGTTGATTAGACGGGGGTGGAGGGTCCTCTCCTGTGTGCCAAGCCTTGGTTGGGAGGGGCCGCTGCACTGTGAAGAGGATGTGCTAGAGGCCGCTGCTGGGCTGGCCCAGGCAGAATGCCCAGATCACTCAGTGAGGTCTGCCAGAGTCGCTGCACTGGGCAGTGGCAGTACATGTGCCGGGTATTGGCCATTTCTGGACAAGAGTATGGTTATCAGTGATGCAAGTGTCTTCACTCTTTCTGCATAATTTCTCATTTTGCAAATAACAAAAAAAAATCTGATTTGTTATGCATATTCATAGACACCATTGATTTGAATTCTTTTTTTAATATATTTTATTGATTTTTTTTACAGAGAGGAAGGGAGAGGGATAGAGAGTTAGAAACATCGATGAGAGAGAAACATCGATCAGCTGCCTCCTGCACACCCCCTACTGGGGATGTACCCGCAACCAAGGTACATGCCCTTGACCGGAATCGAACCCAGGACCCTTCAGTCCACAGTCCGACGCTCTCTCCACCGAGCCAAACCGGTAAGGGCTGATTTGAATTCTTTTAGTAAATAATTCCCCTTGCTTCCCTTTTCTGACATTTGGGAAATCCTGAGCATGGTCCCTGACCTCATCCAGCTGAGTGACCGGTAGGCAAGAAAAACTTTAATCAAGTAATTACACAAATAACTATGTAATCGCTTTGAGATGAGTCTGTCAAGGGAGAACACAGTGCACCGTGAGGCAGACCTGGCTGTGCTGGCGGGTCTGGCGATGCCGCAGTGCCTCAGCCACTAAATTGGGGGCCACACTACTTATTCTCTGACTCACAGGTACTTGCTTCCACATGTGAAGTTTACTGTATATTTATTCATTCACATGCTTCAAGCTACCATTACCGTATCAAGTCTCTGCCATATTGAAGCAATGCTATTTGATTGATTGCGGACCTACTGAGAGTAGCAATATGCACACATGCATTACTATCATACCACTATGGCATTACTAGTCTGAAGATAATCTGAAGATAATGGAGAATATAATGTACTGTGGCTTCTGTGTGGCAGTTTAGAAGCTGTAATAGTTAGAGATGACAATTTGGAAATGTATACAATAAGTTATCTAAAGCTTTTGCAGAACTAAGTTGACATGTCAAACAAGATGCTGAAAGAGACCAAGCTTCTAAAAACCATCACTGATCTGATTATTATTTGAAGCTATAGCTTATGGAAATGGTTCTTGAAAATTACAAACAAAGGCTCTTTTATCTACTTTTCTTGGTAGAGTAAATGATAAGGGCTGGATGAGGGAGGTTTTGCTAACAGTTGACTTACTGCAATATTGAAATCCTGCATCCTTCACCTGATTTTAATACAAGTTTCAACTGAATCTTGAAGGATTTAAATGAAGAAAATAGTGATAGCACCAAGAATTTTTAAAATAAAGTTATGCAATATTTTATACTATCAAGGAAGTGGTATATTTAAAAAATAGAAAATTTTTAATAAATCATTTCACATACACCTCTCTTTTATTTTTTAAATTCTAAATTCTATTCTCTTATCTAATTATTATAAATGCTGGATAGTATTCAATTTGGTTGATAAATCATTTTTATTTATATTAACCATAATGTGGGATATTTAGCTTGTTTACAAATTTTCCACTATTACTAGTACATAAAGTGCTGTAGTAAAAATTCTTATATAGATATTGTACACAACTAGATTCTCTAGAGCAAACAGAAAGGAAAAATCAGAAAAAAATATATGCAGAAGAATAGGCTTGGTAGGACACAATTGATATAAATTTTTATAACTACATTTTTTATAAATAGAATTTTTATTAAAGAGAGGCACAAAATTGCATAGGAATTATTTATTCTAGCTTCAGGATGGTAGTTCTGTTACTGGAGAGCCACTGTAGTTGGAGAGGGCTCTCCCCGCCTCGGTTCTTGTCATGCTTACAAGACCAGTGACAGAAAGCAGTATTGAAGCAAAGCAAGTGAATCTATATTAATAAAAGAGTAATATTCTAATTATACCAGGAGACCTTCCGGAGACCTTCCCAGATATCCTTCTGGACAAAGTCATGGTGGCGAGGCCAAGGCAGAGGTGGTTAGGGGCGATCAGGCCGGCAGGGGAGGGCAGTTGAGGGCAATCAGGCCAGCAGGGGAGGGCAGTTGGGGATGATCAGGCCGGCAGGGGAGGGCAGTTGGGGAGGGCATTTGGGGATGATCAGGCTGGCAGGCAGAGGCGGTTAGGGGTGATCAGGAAAGAAGGGAGAGTGGTTAGGGGCGATCAAGCAGGCAGGCGAGTGGTTAGGAGTCAGTGGTCCCTGATTGTGAGAGGGATGTCTGACTGCGGGATCGGGCCTAAACCAGCAGTTGAACATCCCCTGAGGGGTCCTGGATTGGAGAGGGTGCAGGTCGGGCTGAGGGACACCCCCCCACCACCATGCACGAATTTCATGACCCGGGCCTCTAGTTTATTAAGAATACACATGGCATAAAGCACAAGCATAAAGCACAAGCGGACAACTCAACTAGTCTGAGTGCCCCATCTGGTGGGGGTTCAAGGGTTTTATACTTTTCCCCTATAAGTTTCAAGTTTCCCTGACAGATATCTTGGGCTACAGAGCAGATTTCAAGGTCCCCCTTTCACATTACTGTGGCTTTTCCTGAAATTGATGAGAATTCCTGGTGATTTTATCTTGGCAAGCCCCAAGATTGCTGATTTCTTTGTTTAGTGGGTGAGATAAACTCCCTTTCTCCCCCTCCCCCCCACCCCTTCCTTTTCTCCTGCTCTAGCAGCTATCCTCCCTAACAGTTCCCTTTGGGAAGGGAAGGAAGTTAAAAGGGTGAGAGGCCAGGCTTAGAAGTATCTTTACCTTTTCTTTTTTAAAACTAATTAAAAAAAGAAAAAGTGATCATGTCTATTTAGTTGTATATGTCCTAAGTGCATTGGAGTCACAGAAAAAAAAAAGATCCATTACATCACATATCTAATAGCCTCATTTGAAAGAACTTAGCTATAAGGTTAAAAAAAAAAAAAGCCCTGAAGAAAATGGCCTAACAGTAAGATCCACATAATTAAGAAACTAAACAATTCTGTATTTAATTGAAGAGTGTCCTTCCAAATTTATGTCAACCTAGAACTTCAGAATGTGACCTTATTTGGAAAAAGGATCTTTGTAGATATAATTAGTTAAATTCAGCCAAGGTCATACTGGATTAGAATGGATCCTAAATCCAATGACTGGTGTCCTTAAAAGAGAAGAACCCCCCCTCCCCCCCCCCACACACACACACACACGGAACATGAAGATAAGAGGCAGAGATTGAAGTGATGCCAGCAGTAGCCTAGGAAGGCCAGTTGGGATTGCTAGCAAACACCAGAAAGCAGGAAGAGGCAATGAAAAGTCTTCTGTAGTGCCTATTAATAGATTCTGAATAGAGTCTTCAATTTTTAAAGATAATTGTTTGTAGATGGGCAGGTACTGTCATTTCGTTTCTTGCATAGACTTAGCACAGCCAGGCTGTTCTTACCTTGTTACCATAAATCACGCATCCCCATTCTTGGGTTGCTACTGACTAGAAACACTATTAGCTTTTCCAATGCAGAATTACAGAGCGGTGGCTTCCCTTGCTGGTATTTGCAATGTAAGGTTCTCTTAATTTAAAAAAAAAAAAAATCTCAACATAAATCTTCAGGCAATTCATTTTGAAATTGAATAAGAACCTTTTAGGCAGCATACTCTGTCTGCTGATACTCTTGCTAAGGGCTGCCATTTAATTCTTCTATTGTTCAAATAAAATACCTTGCAGCCATTCAGAAACTGTGATGATGTTGCCACATCTCCCCACTTCCCAAGCAGTTAATTAGCTCCTGGAAGGTCTGAATATGAGAATCATTTCTAATTGCTACTGAAGTACAGATTGCTTAACCATCTTTCCATCGCCATTACACTTCTTACACCATGTAGATATTCAGTTATCTGATAGAAAACAGAAAACTTTGTTTCATATTCCCGATGGAGGCAACACCATCGATCTTTTAGCTGCATAAAAGGAAAATAAAAATTGAATATGACAAAAGAAAACAGCTCTATAGAATCTGAAAAGGACTTCTCTCAGGAAGTCTATGGCATAAATTTATCCTTACTGCTACTGAAATCTTCAAAGGGGTCAAATTTGAAGGATTTGCTTTAAAAAAAAAAAAAAAGCCTTCTTATTGCCCTTTGACAGTAAAATAAAGTTTATTATTTTTATATTTATACTGTCATTTGAGGACCTTGTTAGTTTTTTTAACTTGGCAGGTAGATTTCTCTGATCATGTTTTCTACTTTTCTATATATTCATTAGATGACAATGAAATAGAATATCTTGGGATTCTTTTTCCAAATTATTTTCATCCTTCAGCGCTCAACTCCATTTTTGTCTCCTTTCTGAACCCTTTTGGGACTTCCCATTGTTTTGTTTCTCCCAGCCCCTTTGAAATTCTGTGATGCGTAGCATCTGTACTTGTCACCTCTTATTTCCAAGCAAGTTTGGTGTTACAGCTGCAACCAGTCTTACCAGCTTATTGAGAACAGAAATTATGTCTTTTGTCTTCTTTTTGGGATATGCTGCTTTATTCTCCATAGGTGAGTAAGAAAACAATTTTTTTTCCTAAAAGTCATCTTTCCTCTAAAGTCAGTCAACATTGTCAAAAACACAGTGTCTTTAAGATGTTTTTCCCCAAGTCCTTTAAAATGTCCTTGGAATCTGCATCTATCCATAGAAAACATATGGCAAATTGGAATCTAAAGTAAAATTATATTTTACTTCTCTGTGTTGTCTTTTCCTGGCACACTGGTTGGTAGAGATACTAGCTCTAGAGCAGGCGTCCTCAAACTATGGCCCGCGGGCCACATGCGGGTGTTTTTGCCGTTTTGTTTTTTTACTTCAAAATAAGATATGTGCAGTGTGCATAGGAATTTGTTCATAGTTTATTTAAACTATAGTCCGGCCCTCCAACGGTCTGAGGGACAGTGAACTGGCCCCCTGTTTAAAAAGTTTGAGGACCCCTGGCCTAGAGGCTGCCCACCTTGTAGAAAAACCAGGCAAGGCACTAAGGGGAGAGCTGGTGTCTAGAAAAGAGAGTGAGCCTGATATGTTGGGCAAAGCACAGAAGCAAGAGAATCAACAGGAACTGTCTTGGTCAGGAAGGTCCCCGGCAATAGATAGGGAGAAGATGGCAGGAAACAAGCACATCAGCTGTCAGCCACTGGTCAGGCTTCCATGTAGGCTGGAAACTAACATGACCCCAGAGCAGTGGGGGTAGAATAAAAGATGCTGGCTAGGAGGAAATGAATGCCACAGCCCAGTCCTGTGGCATGGACCAACCCTGAAACATTAAGGAAACAGTTAACCCTGGAGCCCACCTGAGCGGCCAAACATGAAGCTGGTTAAATTGATGGGGGTAAATTTGTTGATTTGCTTTCTGCCCAGACTACAGCAGTAAGTGACCTTGGGAGAGGAAGGATGAGAAGTGGGGCACATTATTTAGCTTCAGAATGAAAGAGTAGACAGGGAAGGGGGAAATAATACTAGAAATGACAATACCACCCCTGCTAACCGCTCTCCTCTCTTGTCCGCTCCCCCACAAACCACATCGTTTCTTATTCAGGGGACTGCGTGTGTCAATAGTATTATAAATCCTTGTTAACCTCCCCACTGTCATTGAACGCTGGCAGTGAGGCCCAGAAAGCTGAATGTTTGACTAGAGTTGGAGAAGCACTGCACCAACTCTTGTCATCTAACAAAAATTTAATTTCCCTTTACCTGTTTACTGGACTTTAGAAGCTCAGGTGTATTATGATGAAGAGAACAGTTTCCATCGGAATTTCATGGCACACCGAAGACCCTATTGCAGCGATTTTCAACCTTTTGCATCTCATGGCACACATAAACTAATTACTAAAATTCTGCAGCACACCAAAAAATATTTTTTTTTGCAACTTGACACACACACACACACAAAAAGGCATAATTTCGATTCATTCACATTGGACAGCTATTGTTATGTTGGCTGTTGCCATCTTTTTATTTGACAGTCTAAGGCCGTGGTTGGCAAACTGCGGCTCGCAAGCCACATGCGGCTCTTTGGCCCCTTGAATGTGGCTCTTCCACAAAATACTATGGCCTGGGCGAGTCTGTTTTGAAGAAGTGGCATTAAAGAAGTTTAAGTTTAAAAAATGTGGCTCTCAAAAGAAATTTCAATCGTTGTACTGTTGATATTTGGCTCTGTTGACTAATGAGTTTGACGACCACTGGTCTAAGGGAAAAGAGGTCAGTGCACCCGACTAAAAATTCCTGTGGCCTGCTGGAGTGGCTCACTTGTTGAGCGTCGTCCTGTGCACTAAAGGTTGCCAGTTCAATTCAGGGTCAGGGCACATACCTGGGTTTCACATTCTATCCCCAGTCAGGGCACATATGTGAAAGGTTCTGAGTGGGCCCGGGGCACACACCTATGACACAAGGCCATAATGTATCAAAAGAACTTTTATTTCGGGCACCTGGGTGCAGGTGGGCTGAGTCTGAAAAAGGAATCAGCAGTGACTGAAGCAGGAAGCAAACTATTATTAACTTCTGCTGGCTGCAAACAGTTCTGCTGACGAACAGAGCTTGACGTGTCCAGTCTGTCCTTGGTTCCTCCAGTGCCATAAGTCTAGTGGTTATCTAGGCTATGCCAAGCTCAAGGCTGCAAGCTTTCTGCAAGGTATCTGCTAAGCACAGTAAGTTTCCTCTGCCCCGTTTTGTTCTCTTTAACCCTTTCAACATGGAAGGCAACCATCGATGTTTCTTTCTCTCTCCCTCCCCCTTACCTTCTCTAAGCATGTCCTCCGGTGTGGATTTAAGAAAACAATTCTCGTGGCACACCTGTTGAAAACCTCTGCCTTATTGCCATCTATCTTCTAGGTCTAGGAGCACAATTTGCATTGAGTTGATGTGTGTGGTGCCCCCTAGTGTTGTACAATATATTTGTTCTGGGTAAGCTTTGGTTGATTTAAATAGAAACGTCACGGTAAAGAATATCAAAGATAGTGTAGTTTATTAAGGTTTGCAAAAAGGTGTGGTCAAGAGCAATAGCTCTGTGGTTTGATTCCTGGCAGGCAAATCATGGTATTGCCCTGTGTTTTACTGCAGAACTTAGACAAATTACTCAAACTCTCTGTGCCTCGATTCACTCAACTCTAACAATACATACTCACAAAGCTGAAAGAGACCTAAATGAAGCAAAACAAGTAATGTGCTTAGAAGTGTGCCTGGCACATGGTAAGCACCCTGCAGGCATTTGTTATTATTATCATTGTAGATTACAGTTATGAATCTGCCCTTTAGACTTCTACTAGCACCAACTTGAAGCTTGATGCTGCTCCGGCCCAGGATCAAATGAGAAGGCTTAAATGTTTAGAACCAGTACAATGACACTTCTTTCACATGAATATTGGGCCACGGAGAAATGGATTCTTGAAAACATAAGGAAGTATAAAGAGATTAACGTAGCTTTTCTTACAGGTGGGATTTAGAACTCAGTCTGCGCATTTGAAGGCTCGTGTGGTGGAGGAAGTGAGCAACTCCTATACTTGTATTGTTCAAACATGGCTATGAGTGTGCACATTGTATAGTGGGTGTATGTTTCTCCAGGAGCTCTAAAAATACATAAAACATTTCCCCACTTTTTTTCTTTTTGGTAATTTATATGTTACTTTCCTCTCTTTGTCCCTGTCTCCTTTCACCTCTTTCATAAATAATATGTAGCTCCTCTCTGACATTCTAAAGGGGTCATGGGGACTTTAAACTAAATTGATATGGCTGTAAAGGAGGAAATGAGAGGCCAGGGAATACACTGTGACTTGAGGACGGAAAGATATGTGGTTGAACTGCAAATGTAGAGGCAGCTTTGACTGAGGTGAAACATGAGAAAGGTTCAAGAACAATCAGAGGAAGCTATTACAGGTCTCCTGGGCAGCGGGAAAACTCAGTGGAAGAAATGTTCCTGCAGAGGAAACAGCTGGTTAAAATGTTAGGGTATCAATCATGGGGAGAAACACAGGAAGCTGAGCCAGGTAAGAGTACAGGCTCCTCATCAGGGCTTGAATGAGAGCAAGGATGGATGGAGATTTATACACACACACAGACATTCCCACAAGGACCGCATCCCCAGCATATCCATGCTCCCCTCGCAGTGACAAGGTTAACCTGGTGAATGGATGAATAGGGAGCCGTGGGTTGTCTCTGTCCAGGCCACTGCAGAGGCAATTGAGGGAAAGAGCAGCCAGGCTGTTATTTTCACAGTTCCCATCAATTAGGCTCTGATGGATGTGCCTGAGCACTGTGTTTTGCTTTGCCCAATCATGGGCTGGGACATTCCTGTTTGTGGCTTTGCCCTTTCTTATAAGACTAGAGGCCTGTTGCACAAAGATTCATGCAATAGGTCTTCCTTCCCCTGGCTGCCAGCACCAGTTTTCCTCTGGCACCCGGGACCCAGGCCTTCACTCTGGCCACAGCGAGGCTTGGCTTCTCTGCTCCTGCCGCAGCAGAGAAGCCAAGCCTCTTCAGTCTTCGGTCAGGCCGGAGCCTTCAGTCTTTGCTCCGCGCCTGTGTATGCAAAGTAACCCACCATCTTTGTTGGGTTAATTTGCATACTCACTCCTGATTGGCTGGTGGGTGTCACGGAGGTATGGTCAATGTGCATCTTTCTCTTTTATTAGTGTAGATTAACATACAACTACCATATGATCTATAAGGTGCACTCTTGGGCATTTATTTCATAGAATTGAAAACGTATGTTCACACAAATACCTGTACACTAATGTTCATAGCAGCTTCATTCATAATAGCCCCAAACTGGAAAGAATCCTGATGTCCTTCAGAGGGTAAATATTTAACAAAACAGTGATACATTCAAACCATGGAATTTTACCCAGCAATAAAAAGGAGCTCTCCTCCCATCACGTAAAGCATGGGAGAACTCTCTGCCCAATATGATATGATTCAGCTCAGCGCTGTGTCGGGTGATGATGTGAGTAGAGTGAAACTGTTCTTCTTGCCTATCTCAATTTCTCTTTTCTCTTTTCTGTGCTCCACTAGGGTGTTGTAATCTCTCATCGGGATCCCACAGTTCTCATAAAGCTGTTTTCATCTGTGGGTGGTTGGTAAAGTGGTGAATTGGGAGAAGGGGATGAATCTTTTAAGTAAATTATAGAAAATGAAGAAAATTAGGGAATTACAAATAGGCCTCTTATGTTTATTTAATTTGCCTCCTTTCTTCTGTTCCTTATTCCTTCCTATAGATACAGGGTTCCATATGACATCATTTCTCTCCAACCTAAAGATATTCTTTTAGCATTTCTTGCATGGCAATCTGTGGGCTATCAATCATCTCAGCATTTGTCTATCTGAGAATGTCTTTATTTCACCACCAATTTTGAAGGATATTTTTACTGGATAGGCAAAAAGTTGTGACTATTCCTGGGTTGAATCATTTGTCTGTGGAATGTGGGCAACCCAGGTACCTCTTTGTTGCTTGTTCTGTGATCACATGTTTAGAGCAATAGACAAAACCCTGGAGAGAGCTATTGGTAGTGAGGACTCAAGAATTAACTCTAAGCCACAATCTCTTAAAGTTTATTTTTTAGAAGACTTTGAGAAGCTGCATAGTTTATAGATATGACTTATTAACAAACTGGAGGCCCGATGCACAAAATTTGTGCAAGAGTAGTGTTGGAAGCTGCCCATTGCCTTCACTAGCAGAAAGAAGTGGACAAGGAACCTGGAAGGCTGGTCAACCTTGAGGTTCTGGCAAGGGTCAGAGCCATACACACACTGTCTATTTGAGACAAAGGTAGCTGAAGCAACTTCCACCTTTTAGTCACATGTAAATCCTTACTGATAAGATAGTTTGCCTTTTACTGGAAATTGCCTGCCTAAGGGCTATAGGTGGATCCCAAACCTGAATAAAAGGGATCGAAAGGCCAGAGCAAAGTGGAGTCCTTTCCTGGGCTTCCACCTGGCCCCAATTTCCAAATTATTTTCTTGTCTAGTCTCTTTCATTTGCGTGCGGCCTCCTCCAGAGCCCGAACCCTGAACCTGAATCCTGAACCACACGGGACATGGCGGGTACACTTGCGGAGTAGGCCTTCCTTCTCCTGGCTGCCGGCACCAGCTACCCTCTGGCACCCCGGACCCAGGCTTCCCTCTGGCTACCACAGGAACCTGGGAGCTGGGCTTTCCTCGCAGCCCTGGCTTCATCTGGAAGGTCGTCCAGAAGGATGTCCGGAAGGATGTCTGGTCTAATTAGCATATTATGCTTTTATTACTATAGATGGGTTAAGTTCTTATAATCTATTTTTACCATAGGAGAGATAAAGGTTAGGCTCAGATTTTTAAGGACTTTTCATATTGTACCAAAAAAAATTGGACTTATTCTGTAAGACTGGAGAACCATTATCTCAGGGGACAGACACCTGATGTATCAAAAAGATTATTCCAAAAGCAGCATTTAGGGTGGGTAGGAATCAGAGAGCAGATAGGAATCAAGGAGATCAGCTCGTGTTTTAGCTTTTAGAATTAACAAAAACTCACGGTGAAGAAACCAAAACTTAAGCTAGGGCCATGATCACTGGAATGTAAGAGAGGAAATGAGTTAAAAATAAATTTGGAGGGTGCTCTGACAAGATTTAGTAACAAATCAGTTTTGAAGTATATGGGGATGTGTCTAACTTGAATGACCTGGTGATTATAATGCATTAATTGATTTGTGAAATATAAATAGAGGTACAGGGTGGAGGGGTGACAATAACTCCACATTTATGCTTCTTAGCTAAAGTATGTATTTACATTTGAGGCTCTTGCTAAGGAGAGAGGTCAGAAAGGGAGATAAAATTAGATTAGAGAACTTTTTAGTGTATAATTGAAGCTGTATGAAAGGAGTATGTCACTCAAGTAGACAGCAGAATATAAACAAGAAAGAGCTGAAGACAAAGTCCTAGATAACAATATTTAAGAGGCAAGATGATGGAAAATGAGCAAGCAAAGAAGGTCGAGAAAGCCAGACAGGCAGACAAGTAGGTGAGAATGGTGTAGTGGAGGCCTACAGGAGGAGTTTCAAGAAATGGAGATGAACAGCAGAGTCAAGAGGAAAGTACTAGTAGGCTTCCCTGAGCTGGTACCTTGCTCAGTGACACAGTCATGTAAGGGAGGCAATTCATTGTGCTCTTAGCTCAGGGTCTCAGTGCTTTTTAAACGACATTTTAAAAAATCTAAAAAGAAACGATGCTCAAAAAATATATTACGTATTTGGAACAGGGTACTAGGGAAACTTGAAATAATGTTCAAATTAAACTCTGGAGCAAGTTTTACCTCTTATACTACTAACCAGAATGGGGCATCTTGATCACTTATATTTGATTTTTGACATAAAATACTGACCTAAAGCAATGAAAGAAAGCAACGTTGTTTATTACAGCTTGGCAACTACACAAAGAGAAAACTTCCTAGACCGCATGACTGGGGAAGTGAGAAAGATATTGTTAAATCTTCCCGGGATAGTTCCACTGCTATTCCTACCACTGCTTCACCTTGTCCGGAGGCTCAGTAAACGGCGACTGCCACAAGTTCATTTCCACATCCTTTCTCTGAGGAAAGGTTGTAAATTGGAAGAGGGAAAGAATGTGGAGGAGCGTTTAAGCCAGGGCTGATAACAATTCTGAAAATGCTCTGCTGCTATTTAGATGTCTGCTGGTGCAATGTAATGGTCGGCCAAATGAGGGAGAGCACTCTGGTCAGAGCCAATCATCTCATTCAATCCAGGCGGAATCTCAGGAGCACTCACATCTTTTATTTTCTCTTCCTTTCAGTTGAACCATTATCCAGACTACCCCTCTCCCTGGCCCTGCCAGATAAGAGAATTCTCTGTAATTAATTATAATAAGAGCCTAACCATTTAAAACATTTTAAAAGGTAGTAATTATCCTCATTGCACTGAGGACTCACATTTCAGGCAAATACTTGGCGATGGATGGTGTAACTGGGGCAGGGTTGTATAGCATTTGATGAGCCTGAGATTGGAGAGTGAAATTTCTGACATATACATTTAGTTACCAAGCTGACACAGAATGTGCTAAGGCATTGAAAAGGCCTGTGCTTCTTTTTTAAACAGCACAATGCTATGGGGGTCACTCCAGGAGACGAAGAACAGCAGTGGGCCGTTAGTGATGACAAGGTGGGAAAAGACTGGATGAGGTATTACACATTGAGGCAACATATGTGATGTACAATGGTTCTATGAATTTCTTTAAGGGGCATTTATATTAGCTAAATCATCTTTTAAAAACTACTTTTAAGATGGTATTTGCTATTTAGTTATTATTTAACTAAAAATACTGCTTGTCCCTGGCTGGGTAGCACAGTTGGTTAGAGTGCATTGTTCCAATATGCCAAGGTTGCAGCTTTGATCTCCGGTCAGGCACATATAAGAATCAACCCATAAAGGCATAAATAAGTGGAACCACAAATCTACTTCTCTCTCTCTCTCCCTCTCCGTCTCTCCCTCTCTCTCTGTCTTTCCCTCTTTCTTTTAAAAAAGCAATTAAAAATTTAAAAACCTGTTATAAATACAAAGAATCAAAGTAAAATTTCCACATGGCTCAGTGACTATAATAACACTTGATTATTTTGCTACTAGCCTCATTAAAGTTGACTTTTTCCCCAAAAGATTGAATATCTGCATTTTCAAATGTGATGACCAACAAATACATTTGTAATTCACTAATTTACAAAAAGCTAGAGAGATGTGGTTTATTCTCAAGCTATTACTATGTGTACCATTCTCAGACTTATTATTACCATATAAACCCATTACATTCTCTTGATATGTGTAGCACATAACTCTCTGTAAAATGTGCATGTGATTCATATACAATTCTTGATCACCAACCACAGACTACCTAAGAGATAGAGTTGGGGGGTAAAGAGGAGAATGACAAAACAACAAGCAAAGAAGGAAACAAACAAATGAATAATAATGGAAAATTTCTTGAAGGGTCTTGGTAATATTAATAAATGTGAGAATTTCACTTCTATAACTTATTAAAGTTCTAGGAAGACAACTGGGTCACTGAAGGATATATATATATATATTGGTCCATTTAATTCTTGGCAATGTTTCATGATAATTTTCATTTATTTTTATGACTAAGTATTGCATCTTTAAATTGGAACTTTATAAAACTTAATGCATTTTCACTGGAATAGAATACAGTGATGTCATTATCTGGCAACAACCCAGCCATGTGTAAGTCCAACCTCTCCAGTGTCCAAAGACATCATGTCTAAGTCATCCCAAACCTCGTTGTGTGCTGTTCTCTTTCATTCATATACAGCATCTACTGTTGAGAATACATCCTCTTTTATGTGCTTTGACGTTATTCCTTCATTATTCTGTCTAATTCTACTCTACCCTTCAAGTATAAACTTAAATGCAGCCTAGGGAATATAGTCAATAATATTGTAATAACTATGTGTGGTATCAGTTGGGTACAAGACTTATCGGGGGGGGGGGTCTCCTTTTAAGTTAAAAAAATGTCTAAGCACTATGCTGTACTTCTGAAATTAATATACCATCCAATGTCAACTGTAACTGAAAAATAAAAAAATTAATAAGTAAAAAGTCATTGCCAAATGAAACAAGGAAAGATAAGCTCGAATGACACCTTCCCAGAAAATAAGGCTTTGTAGATTCCCTCATTATTATTTTCTAGCACCTGCCTCCAATCTCCTATAATGTGTGTGTTTATGATAACACTTGGTAATCATTGCGCATAATTGCCTACTGCCCAGCACACACTCAGCAGACGTCACGTTCTTTGAGAGCAGATCCTTTTTTGCTCATCTCTGTATTGCCAGTGCTTTTTGAGTGTGGCACATTAAGCCGATAACGTTTGTTATAAATGAATTAATGTGTGAGTTGATGATTTAAGAATGCTATTTATTGGGAGTCATGTTCTTTTTGAAATTTCATAGAAAGCCTTGGGGGAAAGTTCTTAGGATATAGACCTATCTTAACATGGAAGAATGGAACAGATAAAAGATACAAGAATAGCTGGAAAGACTGCTACCAGCAGATGCAAGAACAGCAGGTTACTGTAAGCCAGATGAAATCTTTGTAGTACTCGGGTTTTTAGAGGAGTGTGTACGTTAGCATTGACCAGAGCGGTAGGATTGCCAGTAAGCCTAAGAACATTGGCCTTCTGCTCAATGCAATGCTTTCCTTAAACTGTGGCTTTGCCACATACAAGCAAAGCTAAGTTTTAAACTCTCTAAGTCTTATTTGCTTCTTTTTTTAATACCAACCTTCTAAATTTGGGGGGCTTAGGTCCATTCGACTCCAATAACAAAATACCACAGATAGATTATAAGGAATATCAAGTAGGAAGAATAATATGAAGTACTTAGTCTTCAAAGTGTTTCAATGTGGTATCAAGTTTTAATTGTGTTCGTTTCAGAAAGGAGAGTAAAAGGCAATCAATAAACTATGGATTTGAATTTAAAATAGACCCAAAATTATGGTCTGAGACAAACTACAAATTGGAGCTCTAGCATTACCCCTTTATGAATAGAACCTTGAGTGGATAATTAAAGCAGTGACCTCCATCAGGAGGGGGCAGCTAAAGCAGGTATGAGATCAAGCACTAACTCCCCTGTTCTCTAACTTGGTGACTAGATATCCACATCACCAGATCATCATTAATTGGGGGCAATCAACCTTATTTCTATTACCTCAGAGTTGTCTTAAGGATTAATAATGATAATAATAGAATTTTACACATCTGTCTTCTTTGTAGAGAATGTAATGATGGAAAATCCAGACACAACCATGAGATAAAGGGTTACTAATGGAAACCTCCCTGAGAACTTCAAGTGCGAGGGATTGCAAGGGAAGATAATAAAAATAAGCAACAGTCAGCAGTTTAGTTGTGTGGTGCTGGGCTAATCACTAAATAGCAGACATTCATAAATGTTTATGAGGTGATCCTAGAAGCTGAAGGAAGGCTCAGTCTGCCAGTCAAATCACAATGCTGGTGTCAGGGTAGAGGCGCACATTGTCATGGAAAGAGCAGGGCTTAAAGGCAGGCGGGCCTAGGGAGGAATCCTGCTTCAGTGAATTGCTATTAGCTGTCTGTCCTTGCAAGTGTTAACATCTTTTTAAGTAACTTGGGGATAATAAAATTTATTTTGTGGGAAGTTGTGAGAATCACAGGGGATAATGCATGTAGAGAACTTAACCTACAGTGAGCTCTCTATAGCCAATTGTTCATCCCTTGGAACTGGGCATTTTTAGTGCACTGCCCTTTTCCTCATGGATTGTATCCTTACTATCCTTACTAGGAAGATCACCAAGCTTCTTTAGTAGAGCTTGTCATTTTCTGTTCTTTTCAGTCACCTATTCCCTGCCTATTTGCCAAAAAAAAAAAAAAAGAAGAAGAAGATATGTTAAATGTCTGAGGAATAGTATTACAGAATAAGTTTTTCAAATTGGTAGAATAGTATTATAAATCTACTGACCTATTCCCTGACCATCTAGACTTGATCATTATTATTGCTTATATCTTTCACCACTTTCCAGCTACTCCCTATTATTAGAAAAATTTAATGGAAATAATGGAAGAAAGGAAGCTCTACACACCCCTTTCTCTCAAACTAGTGACTTTAAATCTGAAAACTTCGCTTTTATATGTTCTTAGCAGAGTACATTGTGGGCTTACTTTAACTGGAATATATTTCTGATAATATTAGAAATACCATTCCAAAACATCACCCCTTAACAGGATAGAAGAGTTTTACGGATCGTATTTTATGTAACTTGTGAAAACTAAACTCATATTTTAAAGTTGAGATTTGCATGAAAATAATAATGTTTGTTGAAAAAGAAGAGGGTATGGGAGCATAAATGGTAATGGAAGTAGACTTGACTTGGGATGATGAACACACAATACAATATACAGGTGATGTATTATAGAATTGTACACCTGAAACCTATATATTTTATTAAGCAACGTCACCCCAATAAATTCAATTAAGAAATCTAGATAGAACCTATGTAATTTTGGGGTATGCTATTTGCATACCTGAAATCCTTGCATAAAATGTAACTTTGATTTAATTTAAAATTAAATTTTGAAGGTTACTGCAAAATGCATAGGAAAAAACTAGACTTTCCTCTTCATATAGCAAGCACTTGGTTTTGTGACTACTAAACATCTGTACTCCTTCCTGTCTTATGCTTCAGCATCTCTATTATCATTTTCTTTTTGAGGAATTAATCTTTGTAAAGAGGGGGAAAAAATGACACAGAGTGGTGTTAGTGTTGCGATGGCCTGCTTTCTTCCTAGGCATGAACATGTGGCCTAAAGCAAACCAGTTGGACCCTGTCTCCTGTGATTTTGAAACATGGATAAAATAATGCCAATATGGGAAAACAAATATTGAAGCCAATTCATCTGATTGCCCAGGTCCAGTAATCCAGTGGCTCAATTATGTCACTAAGGACCCAGAATCTTTGTTGTATCTCTATATTCAGAGGGTGTGGACGCATCTTCTGTAGCCACCTCCTCCCATGCTCCCAAGGTGGCTGCTTAATTTCAGGTCCCACAAGATAATATGATTCCATAAAGTGGCAATTTGAGTGGGGCTCAACTGGACAGCCCATTTCTGCAGCAGTGATGCCAGCAAAGCTGGGCCTTGCGACTAAATAAATAAATAAATACACACCAACTATAATTATTTTGCTTTAAGTGTTCAAACATTCTGATTTGTTATTTCATAGTTCTGTGAAAATGTCCTAAATAGAATATTCTACTACTTTGCAATTATGCCTTTTGGAATTGTACTTAGTGCCAGAAAATACTTTCATTGACTTTTTTTGGTAGGAATTTTGGAAGGAAGAGAAAAACATCTTTTCTCCACTACTCAGAAACCCTTTACTCTTTCTTATTTTATGTTTCTCTTGATATAAAATGCCCTCCAGCTATAGCATCTGTAGCTGAAATTGTCTGCTTGATGCTACACTGGGATTTTGCTTAACTCTCCTGTGCCCACTTACATCTAAGTTATTGGGATTTTCATGAAATGTTTGTTGAATTAAACATTGAAAATAAATTAAATTATGAAAGGCAATTACTATTACATGAGCACAAGAGACTGGTTACTACATACAATAGTCACGTGGACATGATTCCATGAAAATAAGAGGAAATGCATATCTGAGATTTAGAAAAAGGAGCAACAACATACTATGAGCTGCATATTCGAAATACCACTGTCTTGGGATTTATGTGATTTGGTTCTCAGGGTTTAGAGAATCAGGCACATATTCTGGACAGTGAACAATCGACATTTGTTTTTATAGTTTTTCTTTATAATAAAATTCATTCAGTCAATACCATCCCTGATAAAAGTACAGAAGTAATTTTTTCTACTCTTGGTGTACAATCTAGTAAGAAGTATATCCAATTTATAGACGTGTAGGATTAGAAGGAATTAAATTTATTTTTCAGTCTAACTTGTTCATTTTATAAATGAAAAGATTGAACTATGGAGAAATTCAACTAATCCATACTATTTTAATAGCATCTATTAATCACGTATTCTGTTATCTTAAATCATTTCTGTACCTTATCTTATTTAATGATCTCAATAATTCTATTAAATACATGTCCCAATTTATGGATCAGATTACTGAAATTCGACGAGGTTAGGTAGCTTGGCCAAGGTCACAGAGCAGTGCTTTTAACCAGCAATGAGGCTCAGCTCTATTGGTTCTCACTAATGCTCACACTACAGCACTGGCAGCCAGCGCCTGGACCTTTGAAACTAACTAAAATAAACAGGGAATTTGGAGCTCAGGAATTGGGCAGAGAGGGTTAGGTGGCCCTGATGTGTAGATTGTAATGTATGATTATATGATTGTATGCTTTTAATAAGATTATCATGCCCTATTAATTTAACAGCTTTAATAATATGCTGTTTACAAATGTAAACATAAATGAAATGACAGAAAATCATGAAACTGTATCTAATGAAATAAGCTATTTTAAGCTATAATACTAAATTGCATTCTAATCAGAATGAAAAACAACTGACATTCCTAATGTAGCATAACCTGGTTGGGGTGGGGTGGGGACAGAGGATATCATGATTAATAACTCCTTTATGTGTCTATCTAAATCATGTTGAGAGTACTGAGTATCGAGTCATGGACAGAGTATCCTTATGAGGTCGAGAGATTGACAAGGCTCTCGCAAAAAGAGCCAGAACTGCATGAAAAGGAGTGCCCCATTCGCTGTCATCTTACCCACTGATTCTGGTTA
This sequence comes from Eptesicus fuscus, assembly GCF_027574615.1. Lineage (NCBI taxonomy): Eukaryota > Metazoa > Chordata > Mammalia > Chiroptera > Vespertilionidae > Eptesicus > Eptesicus fuscus. The sequence goes on along the minus strand of NC_072491.1, from coordinate 33,476,159 downwards.
ATGCATAAAATGTCTGCAATTAGTCCAGCAGTAGGCCTCTCTACTGTTTCACATTCGAAGTTAGGACTATTTATCACTTTAACATGATTAAGCCCATTTGATTGGTAGGTTGAAATTGCGGCCGGAAATATGGAAACAGTTCTGAAAGACTACTAATACTGTATGATTTCACTTACATGAGGAATCTACAAAACAAAACAATGAGCAAACAAAACAGAATGGGAACTCAAACTGATACTTGCTAGAGGAGAATGGGGTGGGGGTGGGGTTGATAAGGAGGAGGGGAATTAAGAAGTCCAAACTTCTAGCTATAAAATTAGTCACGGGCTGTAATGTACAGCATGGGGAATAGAGTCAATAGTATCGTAGTAACCATGTACAGTGACATATGCTTACTGGACTTATTGTAGTGACCACTTTGTAAGATGTTTAAATGTTGACTCACTATGGTGTGCCCCTGAAACTCATATAATATTGTGTCAACTATAATTAAAAATAAATTTTAAAACGATGCCCTTTCAATGAAGCAGAGTTAAAATATGGTGAGTGACATAGTTAGAGTAGATTAGACTAATTAGCTCCTCCTCTTTCTAGAGGCAGAAGCCTCATTTTCTACATTGTCCTAGGTAATTAGTTTCCTGGCCAGTAATGTTTTATTTCTGTTCAATAGTCTCTCATTTCCTGCCTCTTTTCCAGGATAGAATTTCCCAGTATCTTAACAAGGACAGTGCAATGACTATACTCTGCTTATTGCGCATGAGCTTTAGACAATAATGTCATTTCCAAACACAACAAGTTTCACAGTTAAGAAGGCACTGAAGTTCAAAGTCTTATTTTTTTTTTTAAAGACATTGTTCTAATCATAACATTGCCATCTGAGTTAGTAATTCAAGTAGTTTTTTTCTTCTAATTTAGGGCTCAAAGACATTAATTTATTCCTATTTCTTCTTGACCTTGAGATAATTCAAAACATGACATGTTGTTTGACTAATATCACAGAAAACTGTGTATGTGAATATATGCATGTGTGTGTGCATATCTATCTATATAAAGTACTAAGTATGGTATAGCATAATATACATGACACAGATATAGTAAACTGTATTTATATTTAGACTATCCTATATAATAAAAGGCTAATATACAAATAGACTGAACAACCAAATGGCTCAATGCAGGAGCTGCCCCCTGGTGGTCAGTGTGCTCCCACAGGGGGAGCGCCACTCAGCCAAAAACTGGGCTCACAGCTGGTGAGTACAGCGGCAGTGGCAGGAGACTCTCCTGTCTCTGCGGCAGCGCTAAGGACCCCTTGGGGGATGTCTGCCTGCCAGCTTAGGCCCATTCCCCACTGGCGGACATTCCCCAAGGGGTCCCGGACTGCAAGAGGGTGCAGGCCGGGCTGAGGGACGAATGTCATGCACCGGGCCTCTAGTATATACAGTATATATACATTTATAGTAGTTTGTGTGATGATTGTTAAGCAACCACTTTACATATTACCATGTCAGTCATAAGATAAATATCTGTATCTACTATACTATATACTATTATATAATACTAGAGGCCTGGTGCATGAATTCATGCACGGCCAGGGGGGAGGGGCTGCGGGCAGTTGGCTGGCCAGCCCTGCCCCCAATTGGGATTGGGGGGCCAATCGGGAGCAGAGACGTCCAGGGGCAGGGGCCATGGGTGGTTGGCGGGCTGGCCCCGCTTCCTGGTTGAACTCCTGGTTGAGGAGACAATTTGCATATTAGCCTTTTATTATATAGGACTAGAGGCCCAGTGCATGATTGAATCATGCACGTGTAGGGTCCCCTACACACTTTCGCTTTCGATCACGGGGGAGCTGGGTGCCTGTCCGCTCAGGCACCCAGCTCTCCCGCTTTTGATGGTCCGCGTGGTGGGACGTGAGCTCGCTGCCACTGGCAACGCGAGCTCAACGTCCCGCCGGCCCAATCGGCCACCCTGGCCACCCCGAGTCCCGCCCCCCCGCGCCTCCTGGCCAATCGCGGACATAGCGAAGGTACGGTCAATTTGCATATTAGTCTTTTATTATATAGGATAGCACCTACATCTACTAGGCTGTAGGTATAGGTACATATCAATGTATATAATTTTAAACAATAAATAACATGTAATTTGAGGAAGAAAAGTCACAATTTTTAAAGTCTGAACCAATACACATAGGAATTCTCTTTTCAATGTAGACTGGCATATTAGTAATAGTGAAAAAACATTGTTTATTTTCTGTTTGAGAATTAAAGAGAATGGAATCAATCTTTTCCAAATTATGCTCGGTGGAATGCATGGTACTTGGACAGTCACCATGTGATTTCTCTGAATTTCTTCTCAAGCACCTCACAGAGATCGCAGAGATCTGTCTCTAGCCCTTCAGGCAGCCTGATTAGAACAGACTCTCCGTATGGGAAAAATCCTGTCTGCTAATCCTATAGTCACTTCCTACCTCCAAGCACATGTCCAGTGGCAAGTCCTATCTTCAGGAATTGTCTTCCTATCCATAAGAGACCTTTTCTAATTTGTGGGTAACCTAAACATCCAGCCCAGGAAAATATCATTCCTATCAAGATACTCTGGGAGATGAATTTGCATTTGAGTTAAGTCTAGCTGTCCTCCACAGTGGACTCAGGACTTTACACTGACATCCTTGGACTTCTGTTCTGCCCAGGTTTTCAGTCAGCTTGGGCTTATTATCAACAAAGGGTTTAATATTAACCTTGGTAACTCTTGGCACAAACTGCCTGAAGTGGTTGTGTGATTAACATGATAAACGGCTAAAGCCTTCTACTTGGCACAGTCCATTTAAATGCTGTATTGTTGCTGGGTTACTTGTGTTTAGTTTTTAGAATAGTGCCAGACACTCAATGGTGCCAGACACTCAATTTAATAAATACGTATTGATGATGATTGTAACTGCCATCATTATTAAGGGATGTTAGCTAGTTATTAAGCTTTGGGATTCACCTGAATGAGAGTAACATTTAGTCAAGGTCATCTGTAGAAACATACATGGAGTACATGTCATAATGTAAGGTCCTTGGGTTTTTTTTTAAAAAATGAGCTATAATTATTTTTCTTGAGCATTACAGTATTCTTTTAAAATATTTTTGTAGCTTCTAGTCTCTGACCTCATGCTACTCAATTCTATTTTAAATGGAGTATTTCTATCATTTTATTCTTTTTCCCCACAGATTCCCCATTGAAATATAAATTTTTCCACTTGGTCTTCTCAATTGCTCTGTCCTTGCCCCATCCTGAACTCTCACACACACACACACACACACACAATATCAAAGTTCTTTGACTTCATTATATTCCTTCTCCTAAATATGTCAGTAGTTGTCACAGTCAACCTATCTTTTATCATGTATGGAATCTGTCAGTTACTGATACATAAAAAAAATAACCTCAAAACTTCAAGAATACAATGGTAAGCATTTGCTTTTCCCTCCTGAGGCAGTGAGTTGCCAGGAATGAACTTCAGGCCACAATCAATAGTATTGGTCATTTTCACCATCTCTCATCCTGGCCCTGGGACCATCAGGCTATCTGGCATATTTTCTCATAAAACAAAAAAAGTACTAGGAAGTACACTGTGCAAGCTCATTTTCAAGCTTCTGCTTATATCACAACTACAAACAACACATTGTCCAAACTAAGTCACATGGCCAAGTCCAAGTTGAAGATATACATGGGCAGACTGCCAAGTTACAAGGCAAAGTGTGAAGAATGTGGCCCAATAATTCAATCTACCACAAGGGCTGAGACAATGTATGTCTTTTCATGTACCCAGCCTGCATTGGGTGCTACTATCCCCTAATACTTAGAATTGCTGTCATAAACAAAAATGGAAAATATTATGCTAAGAGAAATAAGCCAATCTGAGAAAGATAAATATGTCATGATCTCACTTACATGTGGAATATAATGAACAAAATGAATTGACCAACAAAATACGACCGAAGCATGGAGGCATTTTTCAGTAGTACTATGGGCTTAGATCCTAAACTGCAAGAGTATGCCAGAGTTGTTTCTACAAAAAAATGTTTACTTTGCAGTGAACAGCCTGTGCATGCAGTCATAATTTTTGTATTTGAGCTACTGATTCAATTCCAAATGTGGCTCTCACCTGCAGAATCTATTTGTGTAACCTTATCCTGACTTTCTTTTTCTCATCAAAACACTTTTATTTATCATCATGTTTAGTTTTACTTTCTCTGAACACTTAGTACATTATCAGCAATTATAGAAATAAGTAAATTTTTTTAAAACTGTGGCAGCATGGTGTATAAAATGTCATTATGAAAATGACTTTATCACACCATTAGTTCCCATTGACACCATAAAAGCCATTAGGGAAAAATACAAAATGTTAAATTAAATTGAGTTAGATAACATATCTCCTTTCCAACACAGTTAATGGGGAGCAGGGGGGAATAATATTTTCTTGTCAAAGTATTGGTACGCATGGATAAGAGCATTACCGTTTATCCCCGTATAAATAACTACAATGCATTATGATAAATAGAAGCCTCATACCATCCTAAGAGAAAAAACTAAGCAATTTGTTGCAACCAATTGTAATGCAGATTTCTTTTGCACATCTCCAAGATTCCATTCTCTCACATCAGCTCAGAGAGCATTAAACTTACCAGAAGGAGGAAATGAGTATATTTACATGTAAAGTGAATTATCTTTAGTGCACTTGTGGCTGTACATCCACTTGAATTTCTCTTTTCTGTGTTTTTAAGATACCACTTTTTCTCTTTTAGAACATAGCTAAGAGTACACATAGCTTTCTAGAGATCTCTCAAATAATTTATCTGTATTTTGAGGAGAAGTAGAGCCAGGTCTATTCAATTAGGCTAATAACTTATATCCCATTCTGTCTCATAGATCCACCTGCAACAGCAGATTAAATTATTTGGAAAGTATATCCATTAAAATATGATCTCTTGGAAGAGAAATGTCTGAGTATCTTACATGATCAGGCTCCAAATAAGAATTTAATAAAAATTTAATTAATGAAAATGGTCAGTATTGATTGACTGCTATATTTTAATTCATTGTGAACAAGAATTAGGCTGCTTTTTAATTGTGCTTAAATATTTTTATTGAGTAAGTTGAGGTGTAATAGAGTTAGAAGGTCTGGCAGCATTAACGAATATCAGTTGTGTTTCTTTTACTCTAACATAGTAATCAATTGTATTGTTTTCCACTCTCTGCTAATGAGTTACTGACAATGCTGCAATCCCTGTTCTCTGAAATATACCGTTTTGTGTGTAAAATATTGAACTGAGCCCTGTGTCCCTGGAATGGTTAAGAAATTTCTCTATCACTTTATGTTCCTGAAAACAACTAACTACAAAGGACCATCTTGCCCTCTTTATTCAGAGAAAGGACCCACCTGCACCCCATCTGGTGACTCCCATAAGACTCATTGTTCACCCTTCTTCATGATTGCATTATTTAGTTGCCTCCATAAGACCGAAGTTTTCTTCTTTTTCTTTGAGGCATTCTGCATTAACAAATCTTTTTCCTACTGCATGAGCCTAAGTAAAATCATCCCCTAAATTGCGCAATGCATTCCATCTTTCATGTAAGAGATGCCTTGGAATTGAAATACATAATTAGCATAAAACAAATAAGGTAAGTAAATAAAAACATTAAATACTCTATTAACAGATAGAATTCTATTTTAAATTGCACACACACACACACACAATGCAGATATCTAATGACATAGCTTAGAGAGAAAAGTGAAATTTAACAAGTTACTTAGTGAAAATAGTCTCAATAATAGATTATTCTAATTTTTCGGGTAGATACCCAGAAGAAGGGTTGCTGGGTCATATGGTAACTCTATTCTTAAATTTTTGAGAGCCTCCATACTGTTTTCCATAGTGGCTGTACCAATTTACATTCCCACCAGCAGTGAATGAGGGTTCCTTTTCCTCCACAACCTCTCTAATACTTATTACTTATCTTGTTGAGAATAGCTATTGTAACACATTGGAGGTGGTATTTCATTGTACTTTTGAGTTGCATTTCCCTAGTAGTTAGTGAAGTTGAGCATCTTTTCATATGTCCATTGGCCAGTGGTCTAACTCATTACACATCTTCCCTCCACAGTTCCCACAATCTAACAGATGTAGGCATGTCTCATTTCAGAGCTAAACGTGTAGATGTAGGAAGCATTGTGCTGGTAGAGGTGTTTCTTAGAGCTCTGAGATTGTGCTATATACAGACCCAGTTATATAAAGGAGATCACTAGGGTTTTGCTTTTGTTAAAGTTCCATCAGAAAAGAGATTTTAATTTTGGACCTCAGTAAGAGCATAAGTAAACGATTGCCCTAGTTACTTACCTTAATCTGAGGTCTCCATGTGGCACACATAAGTATAAATGATTGTAAAATAAAACAAAAACTTTTAAATCTGCATTGGCCATGAAGTCAATGTTCCTCATATAGGTCCTATTAAAATTAGGTCACCTGGAAAGAAAATAAAATTTATTAATACCAGGAGTGAAAGAGAGGATATCACTACACATCCCAAAATTCAAAAGGATAATAAAGAAATACTAAGAACTATATTTTATTTCATTAAGTTCAACAACTTAAATAAAAGAATATTAGAAAGATATATATTTTAATGCTCATTGATGAGGAAATTTTAAGTAAATAAAATTATAGACAGTATTTCTCAAGAACATAGATGCAAAATTCTATAACAAAATATTAGCAGATCATATCTATTTATTATTACATATAATAAGAATTTCTGACTTTTTCTACAAATGGTCCTGAAACAAATGAATATCCACATATGAAATAATGACGTTGGACCCTTATCTCACCACACACAAAAAAATTAACTTCAAATAGATTAAATACCTAAATGTAACAGATAAAACTATCAAACTCTTAGAAGAAAGCATAGGATTAAATCTTCATGATCTCAGATTTGGCAATAGAGACTTAGATATGCCACCAATCAAAATTTATAACTTTTGTGCTTCAAAGGACACAAACAAGAAAATGAAAAGCCAACCAACAACATAGGAGAAAAGACTTGCAAATCACTTATCTGGTGAAGGATTTGTATCCTGAATATTTAAAGAACTCTTAGAAATAAAAATGCAAATCACAATTACAATGAGATAAAGGATTTCAAATAGTAGGATGGCTATAATAAATTAAAAAATGGTAATTGCAAATTTCTCTGAGGATGTGAAGAAAACAGCACTGTAATACCCTGTTGGTCAGAATGTAAAACAGCACAGCCACCTTGAAAAACAGTCTGGTAGTTTTCAAATTGCAAACATAGAATGAAATATGACCCAACAACTCCACCCCTAGGAATATATTTAAGAGCAATGAAAACATATGCCCACACAAAAACTATAGCAGTATTTTTCATGGTAGCCAAAAGGTGAACCAATCCAAACGTCTATCAACTGATTAATGGGTAAACAAACAGTGGTATTGTTACCAGTGGGGAGGGGTCCACGTCCCCACCTGTTGCTTATGAGAGTGGAATTCTTGTGATATCCCGAGAAAAAGAATTTTCTGAGACTCGCACAGGAGGATGACATATTATAGAAAGCCTTATTTCTGTGGTATTACACCCCTGCGTCTCCATGGTCATATTTCCCTTTGTCCCGCCAAGAAAGAAATGTAGCTGTGGCTTCATCAGGGCTAAAACAAAAGCCAGTGTCCAGAGTTTTCATTCCATGTTAGGGGGTAGTCCAATCCAGCATTAGGCTAGGTTAGTTTGTGTTTCCTGCTACAGTCTATCCGTCCATTGCATGTAGGGTGTGCATGGCCACATGGCCATGCAGCTATGGAGGGAACACAGGCAGGAGCAAAGTCAGAGGAACCAGAGAGCCTAGAGAGCCACAAGCCAAGAGCCAAGAGAGAGTGAACTCCTTTGTTTGGGGGGTTATGTATCCCCACATTTTCCTGGGTTTCAGCAGCTATACCTCTTCTAGCCAATGGTTTCTGTTCCCAGGCTTGATTGACAAGTACCTTCGCTAGGTTGCCCGGACTCATTGCATGTGTGCCCATCCTCCCTTTTGTCCAGTCCCTTCCCCCAGTAATCTGCAGGGGATGGGCCCGTGGTTCCCTGGGGAGTGCAAAGTTGTAGCTTCGCCCAAATGGCATGCAGATAATGTCTGGCTTTCCCCTTTGCTCCTTTCCTATTATTATTAACTACCTAAGTGCAACGGTATCAGTATATTCATACAATGGAACATTATTTGCTTATGAAAACATAAGCTATCACAAAAATATAACATTCAAAAGTTATGTGCTTGGTAAAAGAAGCTAGTCACAAAATATAAGTTTTTGTGATTTACTAACTGAACTATTCAGAACAGGCAAATCTATACAGACAAAAAGTAGATTAGTGGTTATTTAGGTATGGGGAAGATGGAAAGATAGCAGAGTAAAACTAAAAGATATATGGTTTTTTTATGGAAGGATAAAAATGTAAAATTGACTGGTGATTGTTGTATAACTCTTCATATACTAAAAACCATTAAACCATAAACCTCAGATGGGTGAATTATGTGATCTGTGACGTCTAACTCGATGAAGCAGGTGACTCCGTACTTTCCCAGCTGCTGTCTGAGGAAAATCTTGTGTGTAACTTTGGTAATCAAGAGTGATGAGAGAGCCTTAAAGGTTTATTTTAAACTTGTAAGTTCAGAGATTTTTTTTGAAACTTGGTATACCATATCTGAATTAATACATTTTATATTACCAATATTGAAAATACCCACTATTCTTTGGTAGTACTATGCATATACACACAAAAAAATGGTTATCATCAACAAATGACAAGTGCTGGAAAGGATGTGGATAAAAAGGAACCCTCGTGCACTGCTGGAATGCAGACTGCTGCAGCCACTGTGGAGAACAGTATGGAGTTGCCTCAAAAAACTAAAAATGGAACTTCCAGTTGACCCAATGATCCCACTTCTAGGAATATATCCCAAGAAACTAGAAACACCAATCAGAAAGGATATATGCACCCCTATGTTCATAGCAGCACAATTTATCATAGCTAAGATTTGGGAACAGCCTAAGTGCCCATCAGCAGATGAGTGGATTAAAAAACTATGGTACATCTACACAACGGAATACTATGCTGTTGTAAAAAGGAAGGAACTCCTACCATTTGCAACAGCATGGATAGACCTAGAGAGCATTATGCTAAGCGAAATAGGTCAGTCAGAGAAATATAAATATCACATGATCTCACTCATTTGTGGTATATAATGAACAACATAAACAGATGAACAAAAATAGATCCAGAGACAGAGAAGCATCAATCAGACCATCAAACCTCAGAGGGAAGGCAGGGGAGGGTGGGGGGAAAAGGAAAAGATCAACCAAAGGACTTGTATGCATGCATATAAGCCTAACCAATGGACACAGACACTAGGGGGGTGAGGGCATGAGTAGGAGTGGGGTGGGGGGACAAAGGGGAGATAAGGACACATATGTAATACCTTAATCAATAAAGAAAATAAATAATTTTTTAAAAAAGAAAGAAAAAGCATTAAATTTCTCATTCTGCATTCATCCTAATAAAATTCTAGTCAATTTACTTTCACCACAGAATGACTTAAGGACAATTAAGATTTGATGCTATATTGGGAATATGGTATTTTGTTTATAAAAGGCAAACATGCTATATTTTCTTATTCTTAAATATTTCCAGTGTCATCTCCAAGGTTTTCTATTACTAGAGACCTGGTGCATGAATTCATGCATGGGTGGGGTCCCTCAGCCTGGCTGGCAATTTGGGCCTATCAGGGGGCTGGCTGGTTGCGGGGAGGGGCTACAGGAGGTTGGCAGTGGGAGCACACTGACCACCAGGGGGTAGCTTCTGTGTTGAGTGTCTGGCCCCTGGTGGTCAGTGCGTGTCATAGTGACTGGTTGAATGGTCGTTCCAGTCATTAGCAGGTAGTTCGGTCGTAATAGTCGCTTATGCTTTTATATATATATATATATGCTGCCACTTGGTCTAATTGTGAATTAATTAATTATTTGATTCATTTAGAGATTAGTTTAACAAATTGAACATTCCCAAAGAGAAATTGTCAATGATAACTAAATCTGTATTGATGATCAAACAGGAATAAAAGAAAAATATGATTCACCTTCAATTCACCAACTTTATCCCATTACATTAATAATTTTAATGTCACTCTTCAGTTAATAACTTTATATAGTTATTCAGAATTTTTCAAGTTTGGTTTTGTTTTTTTTTTGCAAAGGTTTTAATCAGGACAACTGTGATATTTAAACTTTTTTTATTTAAACTCTTTATTCTCAGAAGCACTCTAACTCATTTGATGTGCTCACAACTGAGTACATCTTGACATTTTGAGAATGAATACAGGCCTCAAGAGCAATTTACTCGGGTTTAACAGCTGCTCTCATTCGGTGACATATATGGTCATATTAAAGATGTATTAATTGCACTTCAGGAGGAACTCTGACTGAAGGGTCTATTAAAAAGAGCCCACACATAATCATTTATTGTGCTGTCACCTTCTCCTTTGCAGAGCTCCTCTTGGGAGGTTGAAAGGGGGAATCAACCAATAAGGGATAAATAAATTCACATGCATTTTTAAAAATCAGCAACAACTTTATTATTCCATTCATGAGCCATCAACTGTACTCAGATTAGCTTTAACGGGAGTTGTGTACCACAAATCCTGCCACAGAACCTCCTAATTAGAGCTGATTGCATTTTTTTCAAATGCTTATTCAAGGAGGCATACTTAATGTTGAATTATAACCTTTCAAAATTGAAATTACAAAATAATTGAGGAGTAGAAGAAAGTAGAGGAGGAGGCAGTAAAAGAGGCAGTTTCATAACTAGAGGACAGGATTTCATCAGAGCCCTTGTCCCTGGTAAACCTGTGAAGGCGATCCGTGGGCAGGCATCAATGTCTCTTCTGTATTGTACACTAGTTTCTTGCTCCTCTCGAGAGAGCAAAAGGCTCTGGAGTTAGTTTGAGTTATTTATATCGCAAGCTTTTAAAATTTGAGTGTTCCTATGGCCATTTGGCATGTGAGGCATTGCAAAAGCTTTTTGTCTTAATTATTTGTTCAGCCCATGTCTTATCTATTAATAATTTAATCTTGTTTATTATTCAATTTAAACTGAATGACTAGCCAATTTTAAGATCCTTTGAGTAAATTGATCTTTTGTAAGTTAGGTCAGTTCCCAACATTTTCACTGTAACAATATTCATGGAAGATTATTTTAACATGCAACACACTGCCTTTTGGGGACTGTCACCAACCCCTGACATGTAACTATAACTCCACACCATTTCGTTTACAACTCGAAAGAGTACATAGAAACATAAGTGATAAACAATGATATCATGGTAGATACAATCTTGAATTTGCTCTACTAGATATCAAGCTTTCACAACTTTAAAAAGTATTAGAAATGAAATACATCTTACAGCTGATGAATATGTCACAATTAATAGAGCAGGATACGAGGTTACAAATTATGAAGCCATCAATGAGTCGAATTTGTACTGTATGGGAATGGAAAGCCTTGACCTCAAAGGGCATTCTTGGTGACTCAGAGCACTCCTTACATAATGACTTTTGATGGAAGGAATTCTCTACCGTTTTAAACGTCAAATTGTAACTGCCAATCATCCATGTCCCCTTTCCAAATAGAAATCTGAACTGGAATAGGGCCCTTTTCTTCATGGAAGATTTTAAATAACATCCCAATTGGTTTTCTCTCTTCATGGACTTTATCATTATCTAAAAATAACATAGATGCTTCCAAAGCAAGAGTTAATAAGCACCTACTTGTCAAACTATGGAAGGTGAAACAGCTCTATGCACTCATACATATACACGAAGGTTTCTATTTCATTTGTGTGCACACTTTGCTGATGAGTAGCTTTATTTATAAGGTGGTGAATGGGACCCCCTCATGAAGTCATTCTCAGTATTCAGATAGGCACTGATTTCTCTGTTGCATTCAAAACTGGTAGCACCGACAGATAAGCACTGAGGTGAATCCATAGTCTTCAAAGTGCATGTGGTATCTCTACCATTTTTTAATATGTAAGTTTTCTTGTGCAAGGATTAAAGTTCATAAAACTAGTTTATACAATGAGAAAAAAGAAACTAGTGATTTCTAAAGATGGGACTCGTTTAAAGCTAAAATTTTGGTTTTATGATCATCAAAAATTAGACCTGACATGCTGTCACGATAACAGGCCATTAGCCCAAGTAGAGAGGGGCAGCATACCCTCACGGCTTTCTGTCTTAGTTTTAGGAAAATATATCAGGGGTATCACTTCCAGCAACATTTATTAAATACTGTGTGCCAGAGCCCTGCTAGTCACTGACTTAAAGTTGGGGGTTATACACAATTCCTTCTTTAAAACACCTATCTCTAGTATATATATATTTTTTGAGAGTTGGGACCTAGTAAAGAGAACTTACAGGGTAATATTTGCTTTCACTGTATTTTTTTTTAATTGTGTGTAGCAATAGTAAAATGGTAAGAGGTCTTTGCTCTGGGTTTTCTCCCCAGTGTTTTGGCTTCTAAGGAGCTGTGGGATCAAGTCCTTCAAAGGAGGCCTAGAAAAACATGTATCCAAAAAAGCTTCTGTGGCCATAAAGCTCTTTCCAGAACAATATATCAAACTCTCTGGAAACATTTTCCACTTCTTTTTTTCTTTATTTTAAAATATATTTTTATGTATTTCAGAGAGGGAGAGGGAGAGAGAGAGAGAAACAGCAATGATGAGAGAGAATCATCGATCGACTGCCTCCTGCACGCCCCACACTGGGGATGGAGCCTGTAACCTGGGCACATGCCCTGGCTGGGAATCGAACTGTGACCTCCTGGTTCATGGGTTGACACTCAACCACTGACCCACACTGGCCAGGCTTCTTTCTTTTTTATCCCCTTTACCCTCTCCTTTTTGTCAACTGAATTGTGTCCATTCAGTGAAGGAGGCAGTTAAATTTCAATCAGGCAACCTGCCCAGCTTCTCTTTAAATTGATGTTAGCTATGATGGCATCAGGCCTCGGTTCAAGAACCTTTGTTACCTGAAATGCAAACAAAACTCATTCAGCCCAACTTCTGATACCTACCAGGCTCTCATACCAACACTCATGTGATCTGTTAATTCTGTTCAGCATTGGGTTTCTCTGCTACTGGCTGATTTCAAATAACTTATAACTCGGACTATGATTTCAACCCTGGGCATCCAGCTCTAGTTAATGATTTCTCAGTCCTTTCCATCAAGATTCTTCTGTACCAACTCTTGCTCCCTAGTGAAATTCTACATTTTCCAGTTTTTAGAATTTGAACCAAGGATAAGCAAGAAAGAAGGAGAAAGAGAAGAAGGAGGGGAAAGAAGAGCTTATTCAAATTGGCTTAAGGGGTCAGGAAAGATAAGCTAGCTCTCCTCCTTCCCCCTTATTACACTTTATTCCACCTGAAATACCACCCACTTACTATAATCTCCACTAAAATGGGGATTTTTAATCACCCTCCCCAGAGGCAGATGAGGTATTTAATAAATGTTTGTTGAAGAAGTGAGCAAGATTGATATGGCTTCTAGTTCTCCTGGTTTTTAAATCTGACACACTCTACACAATAACTCCACTCTCTGACTTTAAATATGTGTTATTCTCACAATGGCTTTTGAACTGTCCTAACTGATCAGCAACTCCTTTTAGGTAGGAAGGAAAATGAGCAGCACCATACGACAAAATGACATTATGAAGATGAATGGCTTGTTTGAATAACTGAATAAACAAGAGGAAATTTGCAGGAACTGAACAATATAAACATTAGATACTTGATTTGGAATCAAAGCAAGGAAGTCATGATTTTAGTGTTGAAACAGATCTACCTTACACAGCTGAAAGGGTGAACTGTAAAACTGGCAGAGAACAAGGGTAGTGATTGATTTCAGGTCCCTGCAATGTGAAACTGGCCATCTGTCATAGACTGGCTGAAAATCCCCAAGATCTGAGACACATGCTGCACGGCTGATGAAAAGCAGGAGTGACTTCTGACTGAATGACATGAGGGGTCTGGGCAAATGTCCTTCCTCCCGCTTCTCCCAGGAGATTGCATTCATTCCCATGTGTGCTGTGTAGTCAGTCAATCACACTCAAAATAAAGACACTCAAGATCGCTGAATTGCTGCATTTCCTGTTTATGAATATTGAATCAGGTTTGCCTTGAGAGGAGTAATAATAGCCTCTAGAGGAGTTTGTGGTATTTAATTAATTTCTAATATTTTTAGCAAAGAATTTCATTTATGTACCTTAGAAATGACCACTTGAACAATGCTGTGACAAAAAGCAGTCTCCTGCCCACATGCACTCCTAATTCTCGCTTTCCATAAGAAACAACTTAAGACATTTCTGACTTTTACCTGTGTTTACCTGCACACTGGCAACTCTACGTAATTGCACTTCATATTTTCCTGCACCTGTGTGTCTAAGCCACACAAAATGCCTGCTTCCTGTTTAAACATGGAACTCTTTAATCAACATTATTTTTTAGAGTAATTGATTTTCTGTTCTTATTCTGTTTGTTTATGCTCCAATCTTTATTTCCTTGCATTTCTTGCTTTCATTTTAGTTTGCTCTTCTTCCTCTGGTTAATTCACATTATCCTTTTGCGTAACATCCCATGCATTTACCCACTTTGCTCTTGATAGGCATTTCAGTTGTATTTTTGTTTTTTCTTTACAAACAGCGCCGCTGTAAGTATTCCTAATTATGTCTTCAGGTGTGTCTGTTTTACAATGCTCTGCATTATATACTTAGGAATGAAATTTCTGGGTCGAAAAGTATAAGCATCTTCACCCTTACTAGGGGTTGACCAATTGTTCTCCAAAGTAGTGGTATGGATGTACCCTTCCACTAACAGTAGATAAATGTCCCTTTGCTTCAAATCCTTGAGAACTTTGGGTGATGTCAGAAGATTCTCCAGTGTTCTTTACAACCATCCTGGTGCTCCACCACACCCCACCTCCCCAGAGATACTCGAGAAGGCCTCTTCCCAGAGTTCTGCAATGCAAATCAAGTTACTGGTGTCTTTCTCCACTCACTGCTTTCATTCCAGTTTTCTTGGGTCCATTATATAAGTTCCTGCTTGTCCTTCTGCTTTCCAGCTCATGAAGTTTGGGTGTTCCACTTATATTTTCTTTTTCACTTATATTTTCTTTGTTTTGATGAATTCATGCCTTTATTAATCTCTACAATATTTTTATTTTAGTGGAGTTTCAAGCAGGAATCTAAATAAATCAATGTGCTCAATCAGTATCTTTAGGTGCTGTTTATCATGTTTTATTTGCATACATATGAGTCTCTGTTACAAGGACTCAACTCTGCATCATAGCTCAGTCAGAGCTCAAAGCAGCTACAGACAACATATAAGTGAATGGGCATAGCTGTGCTCAAAGAAAACAGTATTTACAAAACAGTCAGTGAATTGCATTTGGCCCATAAGCCATATTCTGCTGATCTCTAATATAAACCCACTACCTGGTTGTCTGGCATGTGGATAGTGTATGGAAAATACATACCTCAATATGCATTGCTTCTAGAACTTGCTTTGGCCATACCTCTCCCATTAATACATTAGTTGTGAGACCTTATAATGCACAAATAAAATTCAAGAAATTCCTCTCAGTCCACTCTCCATCCCAGGTTTTCCTGGCCATTGCATCTGAACAGAGGTGGGCTGGAAGAGGCTGGCACAGAACATGGGCTGCCTCCAAAAAGCAAAGTCCGTGTACAGTTGAACTCCTGCCTGCACTCAGGAGCAGCAAGTGAAGCAGGTAGGGTTGGGCTCTCTAAACTGCTTTCCCATCTTCATGCCTGGCTTGTCTTGAGCTGCAAACCCATGCAAGGTCACCACTTGTGTTTTCCATCTAGTTGCATAATCCCAAGTCTGTCGCCATCAGAGACCAGACTTCTCTGAGTTGTGTATTGCAGGGAAATATTTGTCATTTTCATTCCATTTAAGTATAAGTTTAAACCATGTTAGGAAACAATAAGAGAGGAAAATAGCAATTCAGATGTTGAGGGCTACTTAGCATTCCATCTCCAGAATTCTGTGCAGGAGCCAGTACAGCTGTAAATATTGAATAATGGGATTTGTGCCAATGCAGCATATGGTTTTATGGGAACAATGAATATTGTATTATCTGGTGTGTGATGCCAGGGAGGAAGTGGGTTTGTAGAGACCTGGGGCAGCTGAGCCTACATCGAGACAACCCTTTTGTCATCATTGGTATCTAAGGTCTAAAGCTGAATTGAGGGACTCACTTGAGGAAGGCAGACGTGAGTGAGGTTGTTAATGAGTTATAGCTGTGCCCAAAAATGTCACCAGCAATTGCTACAAACAAATACATTTTGAATGACTTTCTAGTGTCCCTAGGGATCTGCACTTTACCTGAGTTATTTGGATGTCTGGATTTTTAAACGTTAGTAGCATGGTATTTTAATTCCTGCCCCTAGAGAGATCTCTGTTATAAATGTTTCATTTCTACCTTCTGATCAGTTCTTAAAGGATTAAGCTATCCCATCTTTCTAGCATATAGGACATATAATATATAGGGTGTCCCCAGAAATGTGCACACATACTTTGAATAACAATAAAGGCAGTGTTTATTAAAATACATTTTATTTTCAAAATTGAGCTATCAACTGTTAAAGTGTGTATACATTTTTTGGGGACACCCTGTTTATCAAATATATGTTACTAGAGGCCCACACTGGTAGGTTCCCTAGCAGCTGCCAGCTGCTGGCTAGGGCCTCCCTCCCTTCTCCCAGCCAGCCTGCCCGCTGGTCGTACTCCTGGAAGAACTCCAGGAGAGGAAACAATTTGCATGCTATATTTTTATTATATAGGATGTGTATATATGTGAATATAAATTAATATATCTATATATATAAAGAGCCAGGGTCCGTAATGTCCAAAACCAAACAGATGACCAAACACCGAAAGTCAGTCCTGCAGTCAGTGCTGGGTCGCTGTGGCAACCCAGCACTGACTGCTGTGCTGCAGGCACCGTGGCAATCCAACACTGACTGCTGAGGGGGCTGTGCATCAGGGCTGGAGAGAGGGCCAGAGAGAGAAACAGGGTCTGATCAGCAGCCTCCATGGCAGCTGTTGATCAGCCCTTGCCTCTCTTTCTCTCCAGGCCTTGCCAGCAGCCGCGGGGACTGCTGACCAGCCCCGCCTCTCTAATCAAGTCCGAAGATGCTGACTGGCATAGAAACCAACCAATCAGAACCTAATCTTGGTGAACTGCGAAGGCAGAACCTAAGGTGGGGGCTGAGGAGGGGTTTTAAGGGCAACAGCTGTTTGGTGTAAGGTGTAAGAAAGCGGTCCGATTTTTTAATGACTTGTTCGGCAGTATAGTGCATATGGCTGGCTATCAGTCCAGATATAGGGATTACATATTTTTGTCTGCCAAGAGCATCTCCTCCTGATGAAAAAGGCTTTTCACCCCCATTTAAGCAATCCTATCCTATATAACCTATCTATACTAATAAAAGTGTAATATGCTAATTAGACCTGGTCAACTGGCCATCTTCCGGATGTCTGACTTCCTTCTGGACAAAGCCATGGTGGTGGGGGCCAAGGCAGAGGCAGTTAGGGGCAATCAGGCCAGCAGGGGAGGGCAGTTGGGGGCAAGATCAGGCCAGTAGGGGAGGGCTGTTAGGGCAAGATCAGGCCGGCAGGGGAGGGCAGTTGGAGGTGACCAGGCCAGCAGGGGGGGCAGTTGGGGGCAAGATCAGGCTGGCAAGGGAGGGCAGTTAGGGGCAATCAGGCAGGCAGGCAGAGGGGTTAGGGGCTATCAGGCAGGCAAGCAGAGGCAGTTAGGGGCAATCAGGCAGGCAGGCAGGTGAACGGTTAGGAGCCAGCGGTCCCAGATTTCAAAAGGGATGTCCCCAATTGGAGAGGGTGCAGGCTGGGCTGAGGGAACCACCCCCCACCCACCCCCCCATTGCCGTGCACAATTTTCATGCACTGGGCCAGTAGTGTGTGTGTGTGTGTGTGTGTGTGTGTGTGTGTGTGTGTGTGTGTGTGTATATATATATATATATATATATATATATATATGAATACAGACACATTTCTCCTTCATGAGTTTCTCAAAAGCAAAATTCCAATTAAATGAAAAGAATATGTTTTCAAAGAAGAATGTCATTCACATTTAGTAAAAATAACATTTCAACTTAGGGTGCTTCAGTGGACAATCAGAGCCTTCTTGCCAATGCCTGCTCACTCATTACTAGTCATGGATGTAGCCTATATACAGTCAAGAAGGAAAACTTAGTCTGGTCCTCTAATCATGAGGAGAAACACAAGGCTATGTCCTTTGGCCTTAATGACTAAAACATTCTAATGTTTCTGTTTTAAAATATATGAAGATGCCTGGCTGGTATGGCTCAGTGTTTGAGGGTTGACCTATGAACCAGGACATCACGGTTCAATTCCCAGTCAGGGCACATGCCAGGGTGTGGGCTCAATCCACAGTAGGGAGCATTCAAGGAGGCAGCTGCTCAATGATTCTCTCTCATCATTGATATTTCTATCCCTCTTCCTCTTCCTTCCTCTCTCTGAAATCCATAAAAACATATATATACATATATATAGATATATATATATATATACACACACACATATATATGTTAAAAGCATAATATGCTAATTAGACCAGATAGCCAAATGACCTTCCAGATGAAGCTGGGGCTGCAAGGACCAAGCCCCTTGCATGAATTTTGTGCATGGGGCCTCTAGTATGTATATATGAGGGTTATTTAAATTGGCCCCTGAGCACTAGCTCAATGATGATCTAAACTGAAATAAAATTGCTTCTCCAATTACCAGCAAACAAAATCCTGTGGTGGCCTCAGCTCTATCGGGCTTCAGACTGCAGAGTAAGTCAAGAGTTGCTTCATTAATTGCCTTACAATGTGGTATGAAATGAAAATAAAGGAGTTTTTCAAATTTTAATATGTATAGAAATCACCTGGGATCCCGTAAAAATGCCAATTCTTATTCAGTAATTTTGAGATAGAGTCCAAAATTTTCAGTTCTAACAAGCTCCCAGGTGATGCTTACGTTGCTGGGTTACCAACCCACAATTAGAGTAGCAATGCCATTTGGAACCAATGGCCCAGAGGAATAATGCCTTCCTGTGCTTTTGTCACTTACTGAATGATCTCTCCTGGAACCTTTTAAGGTAAAAACCACTTTCTTGGTTTTAAAGACAAACTTGTTCGTGGAAAAGCAGGATTGACATGTCAACCTGGACATTTGGTATGGCTGCCATCTAGCTCTTAATATATAGCATATGTCTACCTGAAGCAGGTCTTGCAGATGTACAGATAATGGTGGCACTGTTGCAGAAGATCATTATAGGTTCTGGATGCTCTAAAGCCCGGCGGGGGAAAAATATGATAATCTAGGTTAAACTATCAGGTCATATGGAATTATATAATTGTGTTATAATCTCATTATTCTGTAATGCGCATTTGTTTTAATATTTTTATTTATGCCCCATATCATTCTTCCAAAAAATTAAAAGTTGTCATTTGCCTTTATATAACTTGTAAAAGTTACATTTATTATAAGCATAAGCCAGATTTTACATGAAATACTTATTTGAATCTAAACTAAATCAATGAAATGTAATATGAAAGAAATAATATTATATTTATCACTTTCATATTCAGTCATTTATTCTCACAAATATTTATAAGTCACTTACTGTGAGCCAAGCTTTATATTAGGAACTACAAGAATACATGTGGGAATAGAAGTATGAATAAAATTATTTCTTTTCTCACAATCACATATAGACAATTTAATTATTTAGTAAAAATATCACATGGTAAAAAAAGTATTCTATCAAGGGAACAACAGAGTTACGGCAGCACATGGTTAAAGGAACTAAGGTAGCTGTTTCTAGTATTTTCATCTCTGTAAAAATCATCTGTCCATGCACTAGATCTACTAGGCCTATATATATATATACATACACACACACATATATATACATGTGTGTATGTGTATATATATACACATATAAAAATAAATACTATATATACATATGTATGTATATAACATATATATATATATAAAACTATATATACATAGTATTTATTTTAAATTCCATCTGATAATTAAAACAGCTGGTGTATATCTGAGTCTGATTATCTTGATTGCTGATCTCTTGGCAGCATGTTATTTTCTTTGCATTTTGAGTGTCTTGTGATTTTTATTGAATTATAGACATAATGTGTAAAGGAACAACAGAGACTTTGATAAATAATGCTTACACCTGAAACTGGGCATTCCTTTTCTTACTCTAGGGCATTAGTGTAAGAAATGGAGTCATTCTGGTCAGAAATTGAGCTATATTTCAGTTTCGTTGTTGCTATTGTTATCTTCACAAGCTTTAACTTTTCCACTTGTATCTTAGGCTTAATGTGGGGCTTGGAGTGCTTGAAGGCATTTATTATTGTTTCTACTTTTACCTCAGTTTTCAGCAGGTCTTGAATAACGTGCTACAGGGGGTTCTTCCCATACTATTGCTTCGACTCTGGAAGTACTCAGCTGCTGCTTATTATTTGATTCTGGGTTCATAGTAGGGGCAGGGTGAAGGTTCTTTGGTTTTGTGGCTTTGTCTAAAGTTTAGGCAGACTCTGTGAATTTGGGATTTAGGGATGTGGCTTTCTAAGTAGAAATTCACTGGAGGAATTCAATAACAGATTGGAACTGGCATAACAAAGAATTAGTGAACTTAAAAACAGGTCAATTAAAATGACCTAATCTGATGAATAGAAGTAAAAGAGAATTTTAAAAAATCAACAAAGCATAAGAGACCTTTGGGACACCATCTATTAGAACAACATAAGCATAATGGGTGTTCCAGAAGGAGATGACAGAGAAAGGAGTGAAAGACTATTTGAAGAAATAATGGCTGAAAATTTATCAAATTTAATATATATGTCAAAAAAGTTTAATGAACTCTGAGTAGGATAAATTCAAAAATATACACCAAGACAAATTATAATCTATATACAGTAGGTCCTCGGGTTACGTCGGAGATCCGTTCCTACAGCGCGAACCCACCTACATAAGCACCTACATCACTCACATGGAGCACATACACAGCAGTAATGAAGTGAAACAGTAAAAAAAATTTAAAAGAAAGATAGCAATTCCTGACCTTTACTTGTGGTAAATAAATAATAAAAAACATAAAGCACATATGTACATATGTTGAAATGACAGAATTTTATTTATAAATAAATGGGAGATGGCGATGTAACCACGAAACCATGTACGTCAAGTCTGATGTAACTGAGGACTGTCTGTATATAAAAGGCTAACATGCTAAGTGTCTGACTGTGTGACCGGTCGCTATGATGCGCACTGACCACCAGGGGGCAGACACTCAATGCAGGAGCTGCCATGACACACACTGGCCATCTACAGAGAAACAGCACCATGGACCTGGCACCCACAAAGCAACACTTGGCTTCCCCGAAGTGGGGCACAGGCCCTGCCACCACCCTGGAGCGACACTCCAACAAATCGCAGCCAACGCTGCCAAAACCCCATAGCAAAAATGTGGCCCACAGCCCAGCCCAGCCCAGAAACGGTGGCTGGGGGTGCCAGGTAATGACACCATGTACCAACGCCCAGCTTCCTCTCCCTAGCAACTAGCCTACTTGCAGTTTCTTCAGCCCAGGAACATGACTTGCTTTATAGCCAGGTGAAAACATTTTACACTTTAACCAAATGTCTGTGAAGTGTTTTCCTGTGTCTCATCTCATTTGATCCTCACAGAAGTCCTGGAGTAGGTAGATAGGAGACTCAGTGGAATCCTATTTTCTTTTTGTTAGCCAAAAAATGGAGACACAGAAAGCTTAGAAACTTGACCTGACTGAAAAGAAGAAAGAAATGGTGGACCTTGAAAATGACTTCAGGTTTTCTCACTGCACAGAATATAGTCAAACACTGCTGCAGTTAAATATTTTACCCCTTGTTCTCCCTGTGTGATCTACAATAATATTCTGCTCCATGGTGACATTTACTTCTGTGTTGCTGACAATTACCTGAATGAGAAGTTGGGGTGCTTCACTGGGCTGGAAAAAGTTTAGCTAAATCAGAAAGCAGGTCTAATTAAGCAAGTTTATTCTATATATATAAAAGGCTAAGTTGACTCGCTCATGCCTGATATATATAAAGCTCTCGCTGGCACCAGTTGCACTCATGTGTTTCGATCTGTCATTGTTGATCGTGAATTTGGTTGACACTTCTATTATAAAGGGTGAATAGCGATATTAAAATATTTCTTCTAATTAATTTCATTTCAATGTGCACAAATTTGTGCACCGGGCCACTGGTTAAAATATAAAAGCCAAGAAGAAAGAACGAATCTTTTTTTTTTTTTTAATATATTTTATTGATTTTTTACAGAGAGGAAGGGAGAGGGATAGAGAGCTAGAAACATCGATGAGAGAGAATCATCGACCAGCTGCCTCCTGCACACCCCCTACCAGGGATGTGCCCGCAGCCAATGTACATGCCCTTGACCGGAATCGAACCTGGGACCTTTCAGTCCGCAGACCTACGCTCTATCCATTGAGCCAAACCGGTTTCGGCGAAAGAACAAATCTTGAAAGCAGCAAAAGAGAAGCAACTCATCACAGCCAAAGGATGCTCAATAAGATTAACAGTTGATATTTTATCAGAAATCATGGAAGCCAGAAGGCAGTAAGATGACATATTCATAGTGCTAGGGGGAAAATGCTAATCAAGAATTCTATATACTGCAAAAGTATCCTTTAAAGATGAAGGAAAAATTCAGACATTTTTACATAAAAAGGAACAAAGAATTATTTGTTAGCAGACCTGCTCTACAAGAAATGCTAAATAGATCCCTTTAGGCTAACATGAAAGTTCACAACACAACAATGCAAACTACACAAAGTAATAAAGAACTCCAATAAAGGTCATTGATAAATATAAAGTACAGTATTAATTTATGTTTTTGTTTATAACTTCTTTATTTTCCTATTTGAGTTAAAAGATAACTGTAGAAAGCAATATTTATAACTTTATGTTAATGGGCACACAATATATAAAGATGTATTTTTAAATTTTCTTTACATTCTTTTTATGTTGTTATTATCAAAAGTTATATTTGACAAGGGTATGAAGACCTTTAATATGTGGTTTGGTTAAAATAACATTGAACTGTGAATAAACCTAAATTCTAAATCCTTAATCTATGTATTAAGTTTCCTGATATGATCTTTCATGTTCATTGGTGAATAGTTATTTAAATTTTTCTATTTATATTTCTATTCAACCAAATGATTGAAATGAATTTAACTTTCCTATGAACAAATTGGAAGTAGGGGAGAAGTTGGGCTAGTACTGAGTAGGATGAGGAAGTTCAAAACGTCTAGCTTTGAGGCATTATCAAAGCAGATGATGGACATGTGGACCATCCAAATGAGGCTTTCATTGTCCTTAAACAAAGGATAGAGAATGTACAGTCACTTTCTCCTCTTCTCTGAAGGCTGATCATAATAGACACCACCATTTCCCTGTTTCCAATGCAAACCCTTCTCCATCTAAACAAAACCCTCCAAAACTACTGCAAGAGTAACTTTTTTAAAAGCACAATTGTGATTATAACATCACCTATTTAAGTGCCTTTAGTAATTTCTTCCCTAGCACAGTAACTCTAAAATCCTCCATAGTATTCTCCAGTCAGCCACCAAACTATCTTTCCAGAATCAGGTGTGGGCACCACTGTTTTTTTAAACTGCAACTCATGATCCAGCAGCTCCTAATACTGGACACAAATCAGGGTAGGGAGAGTGTTGTAGGGAGCAGGAGAAATAATGCCCTAACACCGTGGTCGACAAACTGCAGCTCTCGAGCCACATACGGCTCTTTGGCCCCTGGAGTGTGGCTCTTCCACAAAATACCACGGCCTGGGCAAGTCTATTTTGAAGAAGTGGCATTAGAAGAAGTTTAAGTTTAAAAAATGTGGCTCTCAAAAGAAATTTCTATCGTTGTACTGTTAATATTTGGCTCTGTTGACTAATGAGTTTGCCGACCACTGGCCTAACAGATACATTGATATTCATAAATTATCAATAAATAAGGCAGAAAAATTATAAAGATATTCATTACTATTATAAATAAGGTAACTACTTAGATGTTTAAGTGAAAATGGCACAGTAAATTTTAATTTACTTATACAACTTTAGTGTATGTGGGCATTAAGAATCATTTTCTGAAAAGGTTTTTTTTTTTAATTTCAAAAAAAGTAACTATAGTATTTTCTGCCTGTCTCAAAAGAATTATAGTGCATGCCCAGCCAGCATGGCTCAGTAGATGAGTGTCGACCTATGAACCAGGAGGTCATGGTTCGATTCCTGGTCAGGTAACATGCCTGGTTGCAGCTCGATTTCCAGTGTGGGGCATGCAGGAGGCAGCCAATCAATGATTCTCTTTCATCATTGATGTTTCTCTCTCTCTCCCTCTCCCTTCCTCTCTGAAAACAATAAAAACATATTTAAAAAAAAAAAAAGAATTGTAGTGCAGAAGAGTAACATCAGTGGCCTTCCTTACAATCCTAAGGGGGTAAGAAGTAAATCAGACTTTCTCCAGGGAAGTATCCAGGTATTCGGCTTTGTAAAAAGAAGGCCACATATGTGTTTATCTATCCTGTGATAGGGATATAAGAAGGAGTGATCATAAGAGCTGTTTATAATCTGGGCTGGATTATACAGTATGCTATTTTTTTGTATTTTCTTTTTTTTTTTCTTTTTACTGAATTTATGAGGGTGACACTGGTTAACAAAACTATACAGGTTTCAGGTGTACAATTCTACAACACATCATCTGTATACTGTATTGTGTTCACTATCGCAAGCCAAGTCTCTGTCCATCACCATTTATCCCTCCTATACACTCCTCCACCTCCCCGCATCACCCCCAATAGCAATCACCACACTGTTGTCAGTGTCCATGAGATTTTTTCTCTTTTTTTCCCTTTTTTGTTTAATCCCTCCCACCTTCATCCAACCCCTTCCCACAACTGTCAACCAGCTCTCTGAAAAGTTTTTTTTTTCAAATATATTTTTTTATTGACTTCAGATAGAAAGGGAGAGAGATAGACACTTCAGTGATGAGAGAGAATCATTGATTGGCTGCCTCCTGCACGCCCCACACTGGGGATTGAGTCCACAATCCAGGCATGTGCCCTGACTGGGAATCCAACCGTGACCTCCTGGTTCATAGGTCGACGCTCAACCACTGAGCCATGCCAGCTGGGCTGAAAATGTTTTTTTCAATGTTCATGCCTATTAGTGAAAAAACAAGGCAACAACTAGATACTTATTGTGATCATATTTACGAAGAATATACAGACTACATGCCATAAACTTACATGCCATAAACATGTGATACATATCCACTTAAATATGGGATGAAGTTGTATTACCATAATAATCATCTCTCTGTATAATGGAGTTGCAAGTAGTTTATGTGAGTTTTACTTTCTTCTTGACACCTCTTTGTATTCTCACATTTTTTACAGTAAAAACATCTGCTACTTTTATACAAACAATAAGGTTTACAATCAATAGAATTGCCATTAGCTGCCTAAAATGATCCATCATCACGTGATTTGTGTGAAATACACGCCTCAGCCATTGACATCCTGGAATCTGGAATGATAACTTTTCATCCCATGGATTTTCTTGTGAGAAAATAACAGCATCTAAATTTGTTTAGTGCCAGTAAAGTGGTTTGAAGATGAAAACGACTACCTAAGTGCTAAGCATTGTATTGACCATTAAAAATCACTGGACATAGCACAAGTGATTCTCTTCATTATTGGCATGACAGCAATTTTCTCTAAGCAAAGGGCAAGGACTTTGGTAACGTAAGAAACATTCAAACATGTAAAGAATTTTCTGAGTGTATGTGAGCCAAACTGTGGACAATTACTGGGAAACAGAATCTCAACAGATTAAGATAATGCTTTGGAGTATTGCAGTTTTTCACCTTGTTTTATAAATTACAATCCAAAGAGGAGACGTAAGTGGGTTACATGATGATAGATTAGGGAGGTGGGAGAAAGCAAATGGGGAGGACCTCTGGGATTGGATAAAAAGTAAAATGATAGATACATGCTTCTTTTACATAGGTGGGTACTCAATAGTTAACAGTCAACAATTAACAGATCGCAATAACAATGAGGGAATTTTTTGTCTCCACTGATACATTGGTTGTGCCCTGGCGGAGCAAGGGGGTGGTGGGGGAGGGGGGGTTGTCCAGAAAAAGGAGAGTTACAAGTTACCCTGACATTCCAAAAAGTCTATTTTGGATGCAAAAAGACAATAGACTCCGTTAAGATCAAAGTTGATCTTTGTCAGAAAAGTTACCGGCCTAGGACATGACTACCCACCATAAACTGTGCACAATCCGGGCCAGGGAGGGATGCGGGAGGTTGGCCAGCCAGGGAGGGACCACGGAAGGGCTCCAGGGCATGTCTGGCCTATCTCACTCAGTCCCGATTGGCCAAACCCCAGCAGCAGGCTAACCTACTGGTCAGAGCATCTGCCCCCTGGTGGTCAGTGCACATCATAGCAAGCAGTTGAGTGGCCTTAGCATATCATTAGCATATTATGCTTTGATTGATTGAATGGCCCACCAGTCAACTGGACACTTAGCCTATTAGGCATTTATTATATCAGATATAATAAATGCCTAATAGGCAAAGTGTCCCCTCGGGAGTTCGACCGACCAGGAGTTCGATTGCTCACTATGATGTGCACTGACCACCAAGGGGCGGCGCAGAACGAAGGAAGACCATGGCCGGCAGCCAGCAGCCAGGGAGGAGGCCCTGGCCAGCAGCTGGAAGGCCCCGATTGGCCCTAATCGCCGGACAGGCCTAGGGACCCTACCCATTCACAAATTTCATGCACTGGGACTCTAATCTAGTTTATGTTGTGGCCAAACAGTGTTACCAAAAAAGTAAAAAATAAAAAATAAATGAGGTGCTTAGGCCTGATATCCCCCGTGAGTGTACAGAGGAAGTGTAGCATGGCCCATGAGAGAGGAAGGGTGAAGAGGAAATTGTGGAACGTCACTCACCTAGAGAGATTGGCCGGTGTGGGATGGAGGGTCAGCAATGGAGAAGGAGAGATTCCCGATCCTGCTTCCTCATCCAAAGGGGATCTCCAGGTTGAGGAGGCAGTAAATAACATCTTCTCTGATTGACTTCACCTGACAGGCATTTGATTGCTAATAATGACCTGCAAGGCAAGAATTACCATTATGCATATTTGACAAAGAACTACAGCTCAGGGATTGTTACTTGACCAAGCTCACACATGTAGTAAGTTTCTAAAAAGTGCCATATTGCTCTTCTGAACGACAGGGAGATTTGCACTGCCCTACAGAGGTGCTAATAGATGGGGAAGTGGAGAGGATCGAATGAGGAAAAGCTTCATTATGTTTCCTGTGTTATTTCTACCTCTACTGACAAAGTTTATTTTGGAATTCACTTTCATTAAACAAGAGCTTTTTTTCTGCCTGATTTCAGGTGATGATAGAAATAAAATAGGATCCAAAGAGGAAATTTCTATTCTTAGCTCTGTTGCTAATTAGCTGATTATTCTTTTTTTTTAATATATTTTATTTATTTTTTACAGAGAGGAAGAGAGAGGGATAGAGAGTTAGAAACATCGATGAGAGAGAAACATTGATCAGCTGCCTCTTGCACACCCCCTACTGGGGATGTGCCCGCAACCAAGGTACATGCCCTTGACCGGAATCAAACCTGGGACCCTTGAGTCCGAAGGCCGACGCTCTATCCACTGAGCCAAACCAGTTTCGGCTTAGCTGATTATTCTTATTTCTCAGAGATCCAATAGAGATAATAACATAGCCTATACTTTTATTAGCATCATTTGAGATGAACAGATATGGAAAAATTAAAGTGTTAAGTCTTTTCTTATCCATAGTCTTGCTATTCTTACAGGCTCTAGAACATTTCTTAAACACTTTGGTTTACTCCTTGACATATTAAGAAGTGTATGAGATAGTTGTCACCTGTTTCCTGATTTCATTATCCCTCCGTCAGTTGATTGCTGAGTCAGCACACAGCATGCTCTAAAGCAGTGGTTCTCAACCTTTCTAATGCCGCGACCCTTTAATACAGTTCCTCATGTTGTGGTGACCCCCAACCATAAAATTATTTTCGCTGCTACTTCATAACTGTAATTTTGCTACTGTTAATGAATCGTAATGTAAATATCTGTGTTTTCCGATGGTCTTAGGCGACCCTGCTAGCGGTTCTCAACCTGTGGGTCACGACAGATATTTACATTACGATTCATTAACAGTAGCAAAATTACAGTTATGAAGTAGCAACGAAAATAATTTTATGGTTGGGGGTCACCACAACATGAGGAACTGTATTAAAGGGTCGTGGCATTAGAAATGTTGAGAACCACTGCTCTAAAGGAACTTTCTGAATGCATTTGTAATGCGTAGATGCCATTCCCGTGTGCTCTTTGAGCCCCTCAGTCTCCATAAATTTGTCCATTCAAAATCAAGTATCTCCTCTCGAAAGGACAACTGCTTCCCAACTCCTATTTCCATAGAGAGATAATTTCCAACATTTCATGTCACTTTTCTCCAGCTTCCAAGATTGTTAACATGTCCTTCACACATTTGTTATGAGTCACTGATCAAATTCCATGAGCAGGCTGGGCCCAAACTCCCTTAAGGTATGTGAACTCAATGTTTAGAGAGAACTTACAGGAACCTATCTCAAATATTCTATGATAAGTACTTCACCCAGTAATGCTATTTTGAAGGACAATTTATATGATTATCTGATTATATTTGGTATTTAAAAAAATTACCTCCTCCATATAGTCAACTCACTCGTAAACACACTAAAGCTAATTACTAAAAGTCACAGAACAGGAAAAAGAGGTAATGCATTAAATTATTTTGCCCTTTATTTACCTTATTAACTTTCACCCAATGTTTGGTTCCTATTTTAGAGACATAACTTTTGCAGTTAGATCAAAGCAAAAGAATATAAAATGGTGGATTCTGTGAGGTCCCAAATACCACTGATGCTGGAGGAATTAATGGGCAAGATTTCCCAGACATGAGTGGGAATGAGATTCTTGCGGTATCTTCAGAAAATGAATTTTCTAAGATTCCCACGAGAGGGTGGGATGTGGAAGAAGGCTTTATTGGTGTGGAGTTACATTTCTCAGGTTCCAAAGTCCCCTGCCCCTTGAGCCAGTCCTGAAAAGAGGGGCAGCGGGGAGTTCAGCAAAGCCAGAAGCAAGGCCAGTGTCCAGAGTTTCCATTCCACATTGCAGCCAGGTGTGGTTCAGCATTCAAGCTAAAGTCTTTTAGTCCATGTGTGGAGTTCAATGTGGCCATGCGCCATGTGGGCACAGGGGAGCATGCCCCTGACACAGGCGTCACAGGAGCCACGCTCCCTGGAGCCAAGAGCAGAGGGAACTTCCTTTGTTTGGAAGTTTATATATTCAGGTTTCTCACACCTGCAGTGGTCATGCCTTTTCTGGCCACTGACTCATTTGCAGGTGTGATTGACAGGCAGGCAGGTAGGCACCTTTCCATGTCACTCAGACCTCACTGGGCATGTGTCTAAACTGCCTTTGTCTAGTCCCTTCCCCCATGAATCAGTGGGGAACAGGCTTGGAGAATGTTAAATGCAGCTTTTGGGCAAAGCTGTATAAATGGCATGCCTATATTATTTGGCCTTCCCTTTTTCCTTTCCTATTAAATAATAACCAGGTTATTACAACGGCTAACCAGGTTATCACCATCACTATCTTTGTTGTATGAGAAAAATAGCTAAGCGGTCCAAATGGAGTTCCTGGATACCTAAAGAAATCTATGTAAACCCTTTACAGAACAGGAAAAAGAGGTAATGCATTAAATTATTTTGCCCTTTATTTACCTTATTAACTTTCACCCAATGTTTGGTTCCTATTTTAGTTTTCATAACTTTTGCAGTTAGATCAAAGCAAAAGAATATAAAATCGTGGGTTCTGTGAGGTCCCAAACACCACTGATGCTGGAGGAATTAATGGGCAAGATTTCTGAGATATGAGTGGAAATGAGATTCTTGCGATATCTTCTGAAAATGAATTTTCTAAGATTCCCATGAGAAGGTGGGATGTGGAAGAAGGCTTTATTGAAGCCTAAAGAAATCTATGTAAACCCTTTACATAGAAGGTTCTCCAAATTTGAACCCACATCAACATCTCCAAGTAAATAATTTCCAAGTTATTAGAATACTTCTTACATCCTCAAATTTTTGAATTGTATACATCAGATGATAGCAATTTTTTTCTGTAAGTAGGGCAAAGAATAAATAATTTTAGATTTTGTAAGCCATTCATTCTCTGTTGCAACTACTCAACTTGGCCACGATAGCACAAAAGTAGCCATAGACAATATGTAAATTACTGGGTGTGGCTGTGTTTCAATAAAACTTTATAAAAAATGATGGGCCAGGTTTGGCCAATGGTCACATTATTCTCTATTTGTATGGAATCTAGTGTCTTCCCTCTAAATCCCTCCATTCTGCTTCTCTAATCTGGGCTGGTTGCTTCCTACTAGGTTTAATTACTATTCACCAGTGACTAACTTTTATTGCTCTCCTAATTTTAGAGCTCATATCTTCATCTTCCTTGATTGAATCCCTCATTTTGCTATACCATCAAGTAATAAATGAATAAGAGGGTATTACTGTTTTGTCTGATTCCTCACTTGTTTGAAATATCTTTATTCTGTATTCATCATTTGATTGGCAATTTAGCTAATTATCAAATTCAAATTCTAGATGGAATATAATTTTTCCTCAGAATGCTGACAACATTGCTCCATTTTATTCTGATACTCATAGTGATAAAGAGAAGAAGTCTAATGTTGGTCTAAATTTAGGTCTTTTGTGTAATATGTTTCTTTTTTGTCTTGGAAAATGTTATAATCTTTTTACTGTAGGAGTTTTGGAATAAAATAATGATGTGCCTACATGATGGTCATTTTTATTCAGACTACTCTCCATTCAGTAGAGTAATAGAATTTTTTTGTTTACTCCAATGTAATAAAATGGTGTTTTAGACAGGTTTTGAAGTATAGAGATACCTTTCTGAAAAATTAGTTGACTAAATGATCCAAAGGATTTTCAAATTTCTTTTGCTTGTTTCCTTTTTGTTGATAGTAGCTTGCTTCTTAAAATGTGGTACCCCCCCCCAAAAAAAAAAAGAGATGCTATAAAATCTATTAAAAGTACCCAAATAGACTTTATAGCATCTCTTTTGATAGGTTTTTCTCGGTGAGGCTGCTTCTTGATGATTTGCTTCATTCATTTTCTATTGTTTTGTCTCTTATTATGCATGACATTTTATTTTGTGTTCTTATTGCAAACCACCTCAAATGTATTCTTGAGGTATTCCTGGAATAAACTGATAGATAAAAGAGAGAGAGTGAGAGATAATCTTCCTCAGTAAATAATACTGATCTCCTAATAAGTGTCATTATTTATAGCCTCTTTTGTCTAATATCATAAAAAGGAAAGTTACCCATGCATATTCTGACAGACAGGAAATTGTGTTTTTATGTTTGAAAAGTTTGCCTCGAATGTTTTGTCCTATGTGACAGCTGCTAAATAACATTGCTTTTCAGACTGCATTGCCTGCCGCTGCTGCTCTTAGGGGACCTTTCTGAGCACAGCACTCGTGTTTGCACCTTCAGGCCACACGCGGGTCCAGAAACAAATGTCTGCGTCTTTCGTGGACTGTTTCAGGCAACTCGTCAGGACCACAAGCAGAGATACACAGGGAAAAAGAAGGCTGCCTTTTCATGGACATTGCTCTGATCACTCCGCCCTTTGCTCACTTCTGTACATCTTTATGTATACGCCTGCTGTGGGGGCAGGAGATGGTGGCAAGTCACTTACTAACTAGGAAATGCCCACGAGAGGCATGAGGCTCTGGTGCGGCTTCTGCAGGCATTTGCTGTCTCTCTTCTCCTCCACAGTTTACTGAAGGGAAAGCTTAACCGAGGTGCATTCAGCTCACTGGATGAGGACATTTCTTTGTGTGGAAGGAGATGAAAGCGACTCAGTTCAAACACCTGCCATACATAGCTAGCAAAATACTTCAGGTGCCATTTTCCTTTCTAATCTGTTGCTTCCAGCTCTTTCAGCATAACGAATCATTGGTTCGTTTTATTGGAATTATTATTTCATCAGTGTAAACCTAGGGGTGGGGGAATGCCTGAAATATGTCAGGTAGTATCCTAATACAGAAGAAGGTGGTAAACATTATAGAATGTAAAACACATTTGTACATAATAATGATCTTGATACTCATTGAACTTGTTAAAATTCAGTTGCAGCATCATTAATTATGTAAATGCATATGTTAGTACATTTCATAATTGCTTAACAAGGTTGATTAAATAATGAAAATGGACACTCACGTACCTCAAGGCTCTCACGGCCCTGTCACTTTCCTTTGACTATTCCGGAGGAGTTTTACTTGATTTAAGAAAAATTTTCTTCTAAGGGTTAGGTCTCCGCAAATGTGCTTTAAAAAATTGCTTCCCTCCAGTTTGCGCTAGGGCTTGAGGACACAGTGAGTAATAAGGAAGCTTTGTTTTTAATAAGTGGTTACTTATCATCAAATTTGTCATTCTTTTAAGGAAAAAAAGAAAAACAAAGAGAGTATGTATTTGCACATAGGGAGACAATAATGTGAAATAATTTCCTCCACCTAGTGTTAGTTCTGATATTGTGAGCCTGAAGTTATTGTTCAGAAAGTATAATAAGCCACTATTTATCAAGATAGTAGTAAATTTAAATCATGTCTTCCCAGACTTGGCTAATACGGACAGTAAGTTAAGTATGTATTTCTCCATGTAGCTAAAGCATCGATTACATACTTGAAATTATAATCTTCACAAGCTCCTTGGCACATTCTGAGAGAAGTTGCATAAAAGCGTATATGAAACTGGTAACAAATGTCTATTATTATTATTATTATTATGCCATAATATAAAACTAGATATGCAGACCTCACTAGCTGTTCCAGTTATTAGGGTTGTAAATTTAGACTCAATCAACCATGTATTATGCTCACAAATTTGGTTGTAAGACATTTAGTCGGGACTCCATGGAGATGGCTTGCCTCTGCTCCATGATGTCTGGGGCCTCAGCTGGAGGACTCGGAGGCAGGAAAACAGGCCATCTGAGGGCTCATTAACACACACAGCCGGCAGCTGATGCCACCCGGTTGGCTGGACCTTAGCTGGTACTGTCAATCAGAACTCCTATAATAAGCCTCACCATGTGGCCTGGACTTCTTCACATCACTGTGTCTGCATCCATGGAAGAGGGTCCAGAGATTGGGAGGAGCCAGAAGGAGGTCATGGAACATACTGTGATCTATCCTCAGAGTTTTTGAAACACCAATTCTGTCATATTCTCCTTGTCCAGGCAGCCACAACCCAGGCTAATTTCAAGGGGATGGGAAATTGACTCCATCTCTTGATGGGGAAGTGGCAATGTTCTGGAAGAGCATGTAAGAAAAGAAATACTCTGTGGTCATACTGGGGAACTGTAATCTGACACATTAACTATGAAAGAAATATCAAAATAGCATGAGTATAAATAATTAAACACTACTAGATTGTCCGTGGGGTGTTTTGTTTTGGGGTTTTTTTTTAGTTGAAATTTTCAGTCCTTTTAAGAGACATATATTTGATTTCCAGGACTTTCACTGGACTCCTATTATTGATAATTTTCTACATTTAATAATGGCCGATGGGTTTATTTACAACCACTCAGGATAGTTCTTAGCACATAGTGATTGGAAGTGTCTTATTTTTTATGTCTTTTTTTTTATTGATTTCAGAGCGGGAGACAGAGATAGAAACATCAATGATGAGAAAGAATCACTGATCAGCTGCCTCCTGCACACCCCACTGGTGATGGAG
This sequence comes from Eptesicus fuscus, assembly GCF_027574615.1. Classification (NCBI taxonomy): domain Eukaryota; kingdom Metazoa; phylum Chordata; class Mammalia; order Chiroptera; family Vespertilionidae; genus Eptesicus; species Eptesicus fuscus. The sequence goes on along the minus strand of NC_072491.1, from coordinate 33,441,994 downwards.
TCCACAACCTGAGCATGTGCCCTTGACTGGAATCGAACCTGGGACCCTTCAGTCCATAGGCCGACGCTCTATCCACTTAGCCAAACCAGCTAGGGCTTATCATGTCTTTTTATAAGAACACTGTCAACCTGTTGTAAGAGGGTGAATGAAATCATGTATTATTCACTTTGACCTATTATTACAGAGTTATTGCTTCAGAGGTTGAATATTAAATTCTATTAAGAAGAGTGTCTGCCAGAAGGATGATAATGTATTACACATATCAAATATTTTACAGTAAGATCAAAACAACAAGACACCAAACCTAAAGTGTCCCAACAACACATGTCTAAGCTGCAGTTGTGCCCAGGGAATTAAAAGGGAGTCTGAGCAGACTTAGAGGGCAGATTCTGGTTGTGCAAAAGGATAGAAACATGGTGTTGATCATGTTAAAACCCTGAAAACATTTAAAATCATTCCTGTTTTCCCTGGCCAATGTGGCTCATTTGGTTGGGTGTCATTCCATGTACCCAGAGGTTGCTGGTTCGGTTCCTGGTCAGGACACATGCCCAGGGTTGCAGGCTAGATCCCCATAGGGGGCATGCAGGAGGCAGCTAATTTACATTTCTCTCTCACATCAATGTTTCTCTCTCTCCTCCCCTTCCTCTTTCTCTAAAATCAGTAAAACATGTTTTAAAAAATAAAATAAAATCATCTTCATTTGAAGATAGAAAACAACAATGTATTTCAAATTATAATTGATTTAATAAATTACAAATACATATGCTAAATTTACTTTTGACACATCCACAATAAATCTCCTCATATGTTATTGAACATTTTTCTAAATCATTAAGTTAACTTTGAGGGGAAAAATAAAATACAAAAACTCCACATTCTAACTCTCCCAAATATGATTGATACATACTGCACTCTAGGCCAACATAAAGATCATACACTATGAGCCACAATCTAATAAGGTATTTACAGTACTTACTTTCCTTTTCTGTAAGATTACTTGTGCAAAAAAATATGTGAAATAGCAAATGTTTAGATAAATATAAATAATAAAATTCTCAGTGAAACTATTTAAACATATAGTCCTCAGCTTGGTAATAGAGTTAGATTAGAGGTATTTTCTCTGCAGGGCCACAGTTTTATAGAATACTTTTTCTCCCCCAAACATGCCAGCGTTCACTGCTGATTTAAATTTATCTCTGCAAAATAAAGCTACAAATAATTCCCCCAGAGCAACAACTTCATTCTCCAAAACTCAAACTAAACCTTCTTTTCTATCACATCACAGAAGTAAAGGTAACTAGGACGACAGAATAGTCTTCGTGCTCAAAACACCCACCTTGGGGCACACTGGGGCTTAGGTATCAGCTGGCTTGTTTCCTGGGTTAAGCAGGTTCTGCCTTATTTTCAGTTCTGCAAAAGCTATCTTTTATAACATTCACCTCCTGAATAGATGTCCCATAGTATTAGAGTTGCCGGTATGTTGGTGCCTTGCAGAATATCAAACTGTTATTAAATTCTGAATATGTTGTAGTTTGTTACCAGGAACATAAAGCATGTGTACTTACCAGTAGTTATTTCATGATGCAGGTATTCTGCTCAGTCACCAAATGCTATATGGCTCTGAAACCAATTGCTTCTCTTGCCCCTTGGTTTTTACCCTCCAGCCCTTCACAATATTTACACAACTATTGCCTTGATTTTTGCTTCTGACTTTTCTTTCCTAGACTATAATTTGCTGTTTGCCTTCAGCTACCCCCAGACACAATACTTTTTAATTGTTTCCTAAACGATACTGTCCTTTGCCTAAAATTCTATATTGACTTCTTGTTGTCAGTAGGATAAAGTAAAAAAAAAAAAAAAGAACAACAACAAAAAAAAAACCCTCACAATACTCTTTCCTGGCCCACCTGCATGACCAAACTCTTTTCACACCCTCCTTTCCCCTTACCTTCCTCCTCCCTTCCTCTCCTCTTCCACTCTCCCTTTCTTCTTTTACTTATTCATTCTAGAAATATGTGTTGAGATCCTGCTACATGCTAAACTCTAGGCTCTGGAATACACTTATGAGTGGAAAAAAAAAGAGCAATGTTTTGTTAGGCAAATAGACTGGGGGTAGGCATACTTCCACCAAATAACCGTTACCATAAATGTTAAATTGCAACCATCATACGTGGCTACAAAGCAGCACATTGTGCAAAAAGAATATACAGTGGGAGAATGTGACCTAAGCAATAGGGATCTGGGCAGGAAGACTTTACTGTATACTTTCTGTATCGTAGTTAATAATGCAAATTAGGGAGGCAGGAACTGGTGGAGAGCTCTCCTGGAGGTGGTGAGAGTGACACCTGAGCTGGGGCTGGAACGCCTCAGAAGGAAGCCAGGTAACAGCTCATAAATTTGTCCTCTCTCTTTTCAATTTGTAAGCCTGACAAGAGATTGATCTGTATTGATCTTTCCAACAAACCAGATTTTGGTTTCATCGATTTTTCTGCATTGTTTTCTTCCTCCTCAATTTTGTTGATTCATGCTGTATTTTTAAAATTATTGTTTCCTTTCTTCTGCTTGCGTTCGTTTTTATTTGTTCTTCTTTTCCTAGTTTCCCAAGGGGGAAAATTTGATCTTTCTCCTTTCCAAGTATATTGCATTTAATGTTATAAATTTCCTTCTAAGCACTGGTTTTACTGTGTCCCACAAATTTTGATGCTTTATTTTTATTATCTGTTTGATAATTCCCACATCTATATGTCATGTCTGCGTCTGGTTCTGATGATTGCTGTCTCGTCAGAGAGTAGTTTTTCTTCACTGTTGCATGCCTTGTGATTTATTTATTTATTTATTTATTTATTTATTTATTTATTTATTGAAAGCTAGACAGGTTGCTTTTAGGAAAAAGAACTGAAGTCAATAGGCCTTTGATGTGAGGATTTGTATTAAGCTGGGGGAGCTGTTTAATGTTTGTTGTAGCTATAGTTACCAGAGGCTTCAAATTCCTTTAGTGTCTTTGTGTCTACTCTCTTTGTCATTTATCTGCAATCCAGTGTCTCTTTCAGCTGAGATCCACTGTCAAGTGTGGGGGAGGGGAAATGCTCCAGAATCTTCCAATTAAGCTTCAATCTCGTAGTGAGCCCGTGCCTCAGCACTGACCTCCCAAATGTTTCTTCAGTTGTACATCCACCCGACCTCTTCCTATTGCCTGCTCCCCTCTCACCTTTCCATCTATTTTTTTTTTAATCCCTGACCTCTGCTGTTTTTTGCCCTTTGTTAAAACTGGAGGAGGCTAGAGTGGGGAGGTATCCTGTTCCCTAAACTAGAGTAAGAGTCTGACAAGTCTTTTCCCCTAGAGCAGGTTTTGTTATGGAGAAGGCTCTGGGTATATTTCATCCTCCCCACTCCCACCTTCCAGGGGGCTCATTCACAGATCTCCACATGACAACCTCCTGGATTTCCTGAAGGAAAAGTCCACGGAAGGGCAGGAACCCCCTAAAACTCTTGCCCTATAGAATTTTCAAGCTGGTCCACACTTAGCCTCCAACAACTAATCAAAATCACCATTTAAGTGTCCCTACCCATTTATGGTCCCGGCAGCTTTTCTCCAGCTGGGGGGATCTTGGCTCTACATTTCTACGTGTATCTGTCCATCCAAATTCCAGGCTGGCAGTTTGCACTGAAACCTCAGTTCTGAGTCCTTAACAGTCTTGATTTTCAATTTGTCCAGTTTTTCTATTTGTACACTAGAGGCCCGGTGCACAAAATTCATGCACAGGTAGGGTCCCTAGGCCTGGCTGGCAATCAGGGCTGATCTGTGGGGTGACTGGTGGGGCAATCAGAGGGGCCCCCACTGGCACCCACCATGGCTGGCCTGGGGCCTGTGGGCTGGGGGCAGCTCCTGCATTGAGCGTCTGCCCCCTGGTGGTCAGTGTACATCATAGCGACCTGTCGTTCCACCATTCGGTCGATTTGCATATTAGGCTTTTATTATATAGGATATGGATGTGTCATCAGTATGAGTGGAGTTCTTGGGGTGCCTATGATGAGCCTATGAGAAGACTTCTAATAATAACTGTAACTGTTAATAGACACTACCCACAATGCATTCTAAAAATGAGTAGAGTATAAAATAACTAAAAGAAATAAATATAATAAAACAGATATAATATTCTTTATAATTTTACATTACTTAAAAGTCATTTCTTATCGTAACTGATAGAAAACAATAATATAACTAGTCTGCCTACGGTGAAAATTAAGGAAATCAAAAATTCATGGACTTTTCTGATAAAATTCATGGGAAAACTATTGTATTTACAGTGATGACTTTTTCCCAAGGAAATTGTCATTCTCAGTGATACAAGCTGCTCTATAATTAAGTTCTCTGGGGCATAGTTTCTTTATCTGAACCTAAAAGTAGCTAGTGAGCTTTAAGGTCTCTACCTAGGGCTAACCAGTTGAGTTAAAGATAACCAAGGCTCTTTAGTAATTAAGGTATGTTCAACTACAAAAAGGGCCATTAATAAAAAAACACTTAATATGTGATGTCAATAGATTTAAGGTTGCTGGATTTGATTGAAAGGCTTTCCTTTATTATGGAAACCTGCTTATAATTTATTCATCTTAATCCTATTCATTAAAGTCCCACGGCCATTTTAGTTTTGTTTGTTTGTGGTTTTTTTTTACCACCAGATCCACAGAAAGCACATTATCTGCTTTTATAAAGTAGAAAATAAACTTTACTTAAGTCCAAATATCTTTTTTAGAACTAGCTTTCTCTCAGGACTCTGGAAGTGCTGTCCTTTGCTATCTCTAGTCCTGACAGTTTATTACTATAATTTATTTCGATAGTATGGGTGGCCTTGCAGAAACTTTGCATAATGTTATTTGTTACAATAGGAGAATGCTCACAAAACAGTCATCAAGTCGGTATTCATGATAAAGTTCTATTTTCAGGCTAGCAGTGCGCTTTAGAAATAATTTAATTTTACCAGCTGGTACTGAACGTGGTAGACAGTATTGGACTTTGATGTTTGAAAGATCTTAGTGGACCTTAGAAATAGCACACGTTCTGAGTGCTCCCTGTCTTTTCTCCCAGAAGATTTAAACTTACTGACGTTTTTATTATTGACCTATGTAATGCCTTTCATTCCCACATTTTTGTTCTCTCTCTTTTTATTTTCTTTTTATTTTGTGTATAGGGTGAACTGCCCTCTGAATCACCCAGAATATCTTTGTTATCGATTTGGATCTGGAAGTATGTAGTACCTCTATGATAAGTTCACCATGCTGTTTATCATACTGTTGGTATGAAAAAGTACACTTGCAAATTACTATAACACACATTATTATAATGTAACAAGATAATATTATAAAGAAAGAACTTAAAAAACTCAACACCAAAAAAAACACACAAAACAATCCAATTAAAAACTGGGCAAAGACCTGAATAGACACTTCTCCAAAGAGGACATACAGATGGTCAATAAATATATGAATGTCATAATCATCAGAGAAATGCAAATTAAAACCACCAAGAAATATCACCTCCTGCTTGTCAGAATGGCTGTCATCAATAAATCAACAGGCAAGTGTTGGCCAGGATGTGGAGTGAAGCGAACGCTCGTGCACTGCGGGTGGGAATGCAAATTGGTGCAGCCACTGTGGCACACAGTATGGAATTTCCTCAAAAAATTAAAAATGGAACTGCCTATGACCCAGTGATTCCACTTCACCTGAGAATATATCCAAAGAAACCGGAAACACTAATTCAAAAGAATATATGCACCCTATGTTCACTGCAACGTTATTTACAATAGCCAAGATTTGAAAGCAAACCAAGTGCCATCAGTAGATGAGTGGATAAAAAAGCTTTGGTACATTTACAAAATAGAATACTAATCAGCTGTAAAAAAAAAAGAAGAAGAAGAAGAAGGAAACCTTACCTTTTACAACAGCATGAATGGACCTGGAGAACATATGCTAAGTGAAATAAACCAGTCAGAGAAAGACAAGTATCTTATGATTTCACTCATATGGGGAATCTAATGAACAAAATAAACTAACAAACAAAATAGATCCAGAGACATAGAGTCATGGAACAGACTGAGGAATTTCAGAGGGAAGGTGGAGGTGGGGATGGGTGAGTGGGGAGAGATTAACCAAGGTGATCTATATTTGGATATCATATTGTATATTTTCCTTCTTTCAAAAATCGTATTTCTGAGCTGCATGATGGTTAATGTCTAAAAACAGCTACTTCATATATATTCTCCCAGTTTTGCTGTTATTTTCATCAAAAGGACAATTCCAATACCAGTTAACATGGCATGGCCAAAAGTGTGCATTTCAGATTTTTAGATTACTATGATCATACTGTAGATAAAGTTTACATAGTGAAGTGCTTCATTTTATATACATAATGTGAATATTCCTCATGTTATAAATTCTTAAAATATGTTTAATCATCACCTAATATTCATTAAATGTATATAATTTTCTTAACTACTTCAGTATTTTTCAACAATTACCTTGCTTCCACTGTTACTATTATAATATCATTAAAATTATTAGCTTTTTTAAGTTTATTTTATCTATTAGAACTGAAATTATGAACTTATACAGAATGTGTATTGAAAGGTTCCTGATATATTTTTACTAAATCCTCTAAAATAATAGTGTGATTGTTTAAAAATATGTCCACAAAGTCTTTGACATGTTTCCTTGATTGTTGGCTGGACTTACTGACTTGCTTCTAGCTTCATAGCTGTAACACTATTAACTAATTAAATCCTGTCACGTACCATGTAGATAGCTTTTTTGATTAACACATTTAGAGCCAGATTCTCCTGGTGTCCCTAGGAGTTGCTCCGCCAGGAGTATTTCAGGCATCTTTGTGAGTCTCTAAGGCTGTTATTCATGCTCCACTTTAAGATCAACAAGGACACAACAAAGTTATTGCTGCTTTCTTGGAAAGTACATGACTTGGAATCATTTTCTTTCCCAGGAATGCACAGAGCATGCAGATATGAAATCTTATTCTGTCTGACACTTTTAAGATACCAAGAAATATGTTGGAAAATTTAACTCTTACTTTTATTTCCCAAAGGAATGAGCCTGACACTATAGTTCCATCCAGATGATAACTAAAATTATAGACTCATTTTCCTATTTGTTTTTCCTGAGAGATGTGGAACTTAGTGACTCTCGACCATTTTCGTGTGTCAAGTTCACAAAGTATTCAGACATAGATATGAGACAGGTCAATGTGAAGAAATTATGTAGATTTGTCTTATATTAGTCATAAACTTTTATCATAAATCTGTAAAAGCAACAATGAGAGAGATGGCTGACATTGACTGATCTATACACATTCTTTTACATTTGTATATCTTTACAACAACCTGTAGAGCAAATACTGTTTTCCTTATTCTATGAGGAACTTTAATTACAGCAGCTAAGTAAGGTGCCAAGAAGACACATGTAGTAAATCAGGGAGGTGAGCTTTCTCTCCAGTTCTTGCGACCAAAAGATTTGTGCCTCGTATACCACATAGGCATCCACTCAGATTTAGTCCATAAAGGACACATTTGATCAAATATGGGTTTTTAAGTGTGGACTTATCTTTTTTAGTTATACACAGTGTTGGTGATCTCGTCCCATAGTGACCTGATCCACTAACATTTTGATTCTTTAAGAAATTTAACCAACCTTTCAATGTGGCAGCAATAGAACCGTATTTTCCTGTTTTAACTTGACCTCACTGCCCATGAGAGCTCTCTTTTCCCATGAAACATTTCATCTGTATATTTCACCCAAGGAGCCAGGCAGAATCAATGAACTAAATCTCCTTTTTACCTAATTTAAATTCTGCCTCTAAACAATGCAGGGAAAACATTGTGGTTTTTCTCAAGATTCAATTGCTTCCTAACCCTCATGCTTTGGCTCTTACTTTTGGGCATGATATTTTGAATTGAAATTTTAGAGAGCCAATAAGAGTTCTAAACATAGGAAGCAAAAATCCCAGTTTCCTCAAAGTGGCTCCAATCCATCTATTGTACTTAATAAACCTTCTAAATATTTTGATGCTTCATAGGTTCCTGTTTATTTTCAATCAACTGAACTTATCCAACTCTGATTTTTATTTAAATAGATACAACTTATTTAATTTAGTAATCAACTTTAAACTTACTTTATCATTTCCTATGAGTGATTTTTTTCTCAACTTAGGCAACTAACAAAAGAAATCTTGAAATATGATGTTATTCAACAATAATAACTCAAGGAAACGACCTAGAATCCTTCATATGAATGGAATTCTAGAAATCCAGCAAAGGCTATGCTTTCTTTGTGAACTACAAGAATCATGTTCTCTTTAATATTCGAACATTAATTGTCAGGTAGGCATTTAAAATAATTCATTAACGCTTTTAGATAAACAAAAATTATTTTACGTAGATCTGATATATACTCTTATTTCCACAATAAAGAAAAGCTATATGCAAGTTGAAGTGTGTATTGTGTTTTATTGAGATATTGAATGCAAATACAAAGTTTTGGAATCTTTTCTCAAGAAACAACATTGAAATTTAATTTTCTGCCAGGTTACACAGTTTAATGACAAACAGAAGCAATCTAAACTTTTAAGTGATCACTGCGGCCTCTGCTGTATCAGTTGCTGTTAATCAGAATCCATGCAGTGATATGTCTCTCCTCAGTGGTTTCAAGTAGGTTTTATTTTTCTTTTAAGCAGCTGGGCCATAGACAGTCTGGCTCGGTTGCTTGAGCATCATCCCATGGACACAAAGGTCAAGGGTTCAACTCCCAGTCTGGGCACATACCCAGGTTGCAGTTTTAATTACTGGTCAGGATGCGTATGGGAGGCAACAGATCAATGTTCCTCTCTCCATCTCCCTCTCCCTGTCTCTCTCTCTAAAATCAATAAAAAGCATATTTTTAAAAAAACAGTGGGGTCATTTTTTATCAATAGTAGCTACATTTTTGCTGTATGTCAAAGTCATTGTATTGAATAGATTTGTGCAAACCTCATTAAACAACCACACTAAAATAATTGTCTCTGCCAGGTTTATTTTATACTATATTCTCCCTCCAATCAACATAGGAAAATAAATAATTTTTACTAAAAGTAAATGTTTTCCTGTATAGTTTATTTCATAGTTTGAGTTTAAGAGTATAGATATATGATTATATTTTCTCCAATAACTCCTTCCTAACTCTTCTGTGTCAAATCCTCCTTTCCAAGTTCTTACTACATCATGCATAGATTCTGCCCCACCTTTAGCTGTTCAACTTAGTTGTTAAAGCTCGGTCTCATGTCTCCTCCTTTGGCCAAACAAACCACACTGAGGACTTATGGCTGGAGGGTTTCCTCTTCTCCTCACCCTTCCTCTCCCAGACTCTGCTGCCTGGGCAGGTACAGTATGGAACAGGTGGTCATCTTAACCAGCCAGCCCAAAGCTGGAGGGAGATTGGAGGGTGATCCTACTCTCACTCATCTCCCTGATGTCCCTGGGGCTCCAAAGTTATTTACTTCTCTTCCATGCATTAATAAAAAAAAAAATTTCTTTTTAAATAAATCTTTAATTATTTCAATATATAAGAGTTACTTAGGCCAGGGTTTGCAAAAATTAACCACTGAGTGTAGGTTATGGCTCTAAACTTCAATGAAAGCAGTATAGTACTCCAGAAAAAAACAACTTTTATAGCATCTAGTGCAATGAGTTGCTGGGCTTTTTAAAAGGAAATTTAAGCAATAGGGTGGAACTCTTGGTGGAGCATGCTGAACATAAGTTCATTGTAGCACAAATGTGTGTAGAACAAATAGAACACTAGTAAATGCCATTAAGATTGTGGGTTCTCTTGCTCTGATGTTAATTCTTGTATTTAATGGATACAATCTCATGGTTGAGAAACTTCAATTAAGAAGAAAATCCAAATGAAGAATGTTAAGTGATATTTGCAATGGTTCATCCTATATAATAAAAGGGGAATATGCAAATTGACCGAACGGCAGAATGACCAGTTGCTATGACGCACTCTTACCACCAGGGAGCAGATGCTCAATGAAGGAGCTGTCCCCTGGTAGTCAGTGTGCTCCCACAGGGGGAGCACTGCTCAGCCACAAGCCTGGCTGATGGCTAGCGCGGCGGTGGTGACGGGAGCCTCTCCCACGTCCGCGGCAACGCTAAGGATGTCCAACTGGGGGCTTAGGCTCACCCCTCAGTGCTTGCTCCAAGTCACCAGTCGGACATCCCCTAGGGCTCCCGGACTGCTAAAGGGCACAGGCCAGGCTGAGGTACCCCCCAACCCGGAGTGTACGAATGTCCCCAGGCCTCTAGTAAGATTATAAAAGAGAGACTGATAAACATGTTTTTTGCATATCACCGATTGTTTGTCTTAATAGAATAGCAATGTATGCCTTTGAGATGTATTATACAATAGCAAAGAATACTACTGCAAGATTAAATGGTAAATGGTGAACATTTAGCTGAAGAGCCTTGCAAGCACAGAGCTTACACTATGATTACGCAACACTACCTTCTGAGATGCTTTATCTATAAAAGAAAAAAGTCATTGAATTGCAATACAAATTTGCCTTTTTAACTCATGTGATAAAAATCACACTTACAGTATAATTCCTACACTGAAATTGAACATACCAATAGTCATCATTTAAAATACCAGTTGACGTTTTCTACGCGACAAACAAGGCAACATGTTCTTTTTGTTTAGCAATAAACTATATCTTATCTGAAGGGTAATACTTATAGCTTCTTATGTGTTACACTGTCAATTCTGATCATTTATTTTAATCATTCTTTTCTTCTAAATTTGTTAATGAAAAGGAATAGAAAGACTATTTAATAAGTTTCTTTTTATCTTTTAACTTAATTTTCAAAAGTAGAATGTAGTCCGGCAGGTGTTGCTCAGTGGTTGACCATCGACCTGTGAACCAAGAGGTCATAGTTCAGTTCCCTATCAGGGCACATGCCTGGGTTGTGGGCTCAATCCCCGGTAGGGAGAGTGTAGGAGACAGCTGATCAATGATTCTCTCTCATCATTGATATTTCTATCTCTCTCTCCCTCTCCCTTCCTCTCCGAAATCAATAAAAAACATATATTTTTAAAAAGAGTAGAATGTAAAATGGTAGCTTTGGTGGTAGAAGTCATACACTGAAGTGCTTTGTGAATAGGAATGATTATAAGACCATTATCCTGACTCTACTTGGGATTTTTTTTTTTTTTTTCACTATTGCAAAAAGACACAACTATTTGTTTAAAACAAATCATTAGAGTTGACATTATACTATACAAGATGACTTATATACCCAGGTAAGTGGGCAGACAACACAAAAATATAAGATGCCTATAACTGGACTGGGGATTTTCAGTCTACGTTTAAAACACTATTTTGAAGACTGACAAATTCAGCTCTAAATTGTCTCAGCTGTCATTTTTATTTTTCCTAGTAGGGCTTTCTATCACAACAGATTTCAGGTTGTATGTTACTGCCATGCTCGTATTACCTTAGGTAAAAACTCAGCATGGTTTTGGGATAGTAACTGGCAATGCCATTCCATTTCCAAATAAACTTAATAATACAAAGCATCTACAATGATAGCTAACAGAGCCTGGATTTCCATTACCTCAAACCTTCTTCATCCTTAAAAAGACCAACTATCTTTAAAATTATTGGAAATAAAATGTATTTTAAATTTCCTTATACAAACTTGATTTTGGCGAGTGATTGGTTAAATCACCTGCTTTTATTGTTTTTGTTTTTTTTTTAATTTCGAGTAACCACAACGTAAAAAATAAGTAATTTTAGCAGGGAAACGCTGGCTTATTTAGAGAGTTTGCACCTCATTCATACCTAATTTCTTCACTGTCTACATCCTACTCAAGCATCACTTTCCTGTGCTTACCTGTATGCTCTAGTGCAGGCTGGCTCACTGGCTCTGACCAGCTGCAAGGCCACTGTGGGCAAATGCAACATCATATGTGTCTTTACAATCCTGGGACATATGAAGTGGTTGGCACAGAGAAGATATTAGATAAAGTCGCAATTGTATCTTTAAATTATACATAAGATATACTGTATACGTAGTTAAATATCATAGATATGGAAGCACAGAACACTGAAGAGACAGCATGGTGCCACTCATAGAATGTTCTGGAAAGGCTGCTTATACTTCGTAACCAGGGACTTTTTCATCAGGTGATGCTCCTTTCCTTAAAAACAAGTCATCATATAAGTTTCTTAAAATGTAAATTGGTTTAGCATTTTTTTTTTTGCATTTTATAGACCGTATAAGTGTGTGGGTAGATGATAATATATTATTAGTGTATTTGTTTCCTAATGAAGTTCCTATCACCAATGAACTTAAAGAAACACTAGTATCCCCCCAAAATACATTGTGAAATGCTGAGCCAGGGTTTACAATAAAAGCACCAGCCTTCCTTTCAGGTGTATCAATGTGCATTCGAAAGCACTTTACTCTTCTCAGTTCTGTGGGTTTGAAAACATGTTCTGCTAGATTGGGAGTTTGAAGAGAAAAGTATCCACTAACACAATTGCAGTACAAAATCTTTAATTCAGAGCTAGGACTTAAATGGCCCTGAAGGGTTTTGAGAGAGAGAATAAATTCACACCCTTATTGGAATGGAAATTTTACTTAAATTTAATTAAAACTCACCCCTGTCAGGTTTTTCCTATCCGGAGGGGAAATGTTCTATCTCGTTCTGCAATGAGAGGCCCAGCACCTGAGGCAGAAGGGGGCTGGAAAGAACTCCCAGATGATACGCATGGAGGCTGCAGAGTGCAGGGTCAGGGCACAGCTCTGCCAGGGAGCCTGCTTCCCCAGACCCAGTCTTCGCTCTGCTGCCTGCTGGCTGGGTGACTGAGCAAGTCACCTAACTTCGCTGACTCTAGTTTCTGCTTCTGTAAAAATTGGTTCATACCTCACAGGGCTGCTGTGCGCATAAATGAAGGATGAAGTTTATTACATAGTAAATCTTTGTTATTCTTATTTTAATATTTTAGAAATTAAAAAGTTAAATCACTTCCAGGGATATACATTCCTACTCTTCTTATTCTCCATGTAATGACCTCTTTGATGTCTTTTCTTCTGTGTTTGTAATGTCAACTCTATTTATCTCCATTTTGGGGAAATGAACTCCCTAATCAACACTAGGCTTTCTACCTTGGAAACCTCACATTTTTAATGGGGACTCTAAGCATGAGAATATCAAACTCACGTTTGTAGTCCTGACTTGTCGCTGAAGCCCCATATTTCCTACAATGGGAAAAATAACAGTGCTTGGATTTCTTGTCCTCAGTGAAAACTAAACGGACACTTGCATCTCCAGTTTTGTTCTTTGCCCTCTGCCTTTGAACAATTTGAATCAGTGGTGAGATTTTGGGAATATGAAATCTGTCATTTTAAAAATATATATTTTATTGATTTCAGAGAGGAAATGAGAAGGAGAGATAGAAACATCAATGATGAGAGAGAATCATTGATCTGCCTTCCACATGTCCCACACCGGGGATGGAGCCTGCAACCCAGCAAGTACCCTGATGGGGAATTGAACTGTGGCCTCCTGGTTCGTAGGTCAGCGCTCCACCACTGAGCCACGCCAGCAGGGCTGAACTCTGTCATTTTTTATCTCTATCGGTATGGACTGAGCACATGTGGTAGGTGGTCCATAAATAGTCATCAAATAAATGAGTAACTGAATGATTGAAGAACAAAGAGTTTTTTTTTTATTATAACTACAGTGAAAATAGTTAAATGAGAAAAGTAATGATAAAAGGTACTATTCATTCTACTCCTCTTTAACCAAAAAAATAGTTCGGGGCTGGGAGACTGGGAAGGGAATCCCAAGTTTATAATTAATTAATAATTATTTAGTAATTAAACAATTATTCTATTACTAATTAATCTTCAATACCCATTTCTCAATCTGTGGCTTAGTTACCCTTAAATATTTTATATCAGTGTATCATCATGAGTGTTTCTTGAAATAATCACAAGAAATAGAAATATAGGATTTACAAATTTCAAAAATTCCAAAGACTCGAATAATTTAGAGTCTACAGTGACACAAGAATACCCATGTTCACACACTGGTACACACACATAGACATATATGTGCAGCCACTTACCGTCTTAGCCATTGCTAAGATGAAATATGCATTAGGGAAGACCAGCTTTGAAAATATAAACGTCTCAGAAATTTTGAAAAGTCATGTCCTTAGCATTCCTAAGAAAAATGTCTCACCCTGAATATGAAAGCCTCTCTGTAAGATTTAATTTAAGTATATGTAAATTGAATATATGTAAATGTTCAATATAAATTGAGTACATGTAAATTATAGCTGCCTACGTGACAGCATTTTGGTTAGTGTCCAGTAACCTCATTGACACTGACTGAATCCTGCAGAACCTTTCTCATACACTAGACTGCTCTTATAACAGTGTGGTTGACAAGCACTAAAGAAATAAATTATTTAGACCTTTTTCAGTGCATTGATTTTCTAAATAAGAAGAAACTCTGCCATGGTGTAAGTTTCACTACAAAAGGCTATGTGATAGAATAAGTATATTATTTTTAAATTCACACAGTGTAATGAAGTCTAAAGCACAAGCTGAGGGATTGGACCTACATACAGGGATATTTGAAAAGAGAGAGGGAAGAGAATATGTGTGCAGGGGATATAGGGAAGTCATGTAAATGATGATTCCTCAGAAATAGGTTTAATCTGTTGATATTGAAACTAGTTATCATTATTATTTGGATGACTTATAGCTTAAAAAATATTTAAATGAATTTTGTTATTCTGTTTTGTCTTTTAGCTTCTTTGTGGTTTATTCTCTTTAAATACAGAGGAAGCTGTCAAATTTTTTCATAAAAGATCATGTTAAATTCAGATCAACTAGAATGAGCTTTCTATATACATGTATATCCCTCCTGTTTACCCTGCCTGATATTTGGAACTGATTTACAAGTCCTACTATTACCATTTTTTAAAAATTAGTTCGTAAGGAAATCAGTTCTAAACACATGGTATGATAGTAAACACTAGGGAAGGCATACATTTCCTATACATTCAATGTTCTCTCAGTACTATCTACCATTTACAAAGTATCAGCTCCAGAATTTTTTCAAGTCATAATTTTAAGAGCATTCTTCTATGGTCTAGAGATAAAGAGTGGATATTGATAACAATGAGGCGGGTACAACCACAAGACCTTAGTACAGAATCATTTGATCTAACCTGACCCAGTGCCCTCCCTGCTTTCCAACTTTTACTTTATTTAAGAAAACTTAAAGCCTGCTTAAAGAACTCTTGGTTTGGTGGAAAAAAGAGGAGAGGATACTGACCATATGGGAAATTAGTACAGAAAACCTTACTCCCAGAGGTAAGGCCTCATTTGTCCAAGGCCAAATCTCTGTGGCTGGTCTCCTAGGAGGCTGTCCATGTCCAAGCCTTTGATGCAGTTAAGCTTTTAGAAAACAGAGACAGTATGCTTCACAGGACCAAGTAATACCAGCTGAAGCCACAAGGCTTAGACCCCGTCCCCAATCATGCCATTGTCAGGTTGGTGTAGCTTTAGTCATAGAGCTTCAGAGCCACATTGCCAAAAGCTGGGGTTCCTTCGTAGGATCCCTCATTGTTTGTTAGGTCCCTATGTACCGTCCAGAGAGCATTGTACAAAAAGGATCCTGTAGCCCTGACCGGTTTGGCTCAGTGGACAGAACGTCAGCCTGTGGACTGAAGGGTCCCATGTTTGATTCCCACTGAGGGCACATACCTGGGTTGTGGGCTCATGCCTGGGTTGTGGGCTCATGCCTGGGTTGTGGGCTCGGTTCCCAGTAGGGGGCCTGCAGGAGGCAGCGGATCAATAATTCTCTCTCATCATTGATGTTTTTCTCTCTCTCTCCTTCTCCCTTCCTCTCTGAAATCAATAAAAAGATATATTTTTTTAAAAAAGGAAAGAAACTAAAAGCAAAGTTTAAAAAAAAAAAAAAAGGATCCTGTAAACAGATTCAACCAATAAGGCCCATTGTCTGTCCTGTTGCCTTTATAGCTTGACACCCACCCCACCCCTCATGGGAACATTCCCATTCAA
Organism: Eptesicus fuscus; assembly: GCF_027574615.1. NCBI lineage: Eukaryota > Metazoa > Chordata > Mammalia > Chiroptera > Vespertilionidae > Eptesicus > Eptesicus fuscus. Next base: position 33,425,849 of record NC_072491.1, on the reverse strand, counting down.
CATTCCAAACATTCACTACATACCCCCATCTACTAAGACAGAATTATTCCTGTCATACAAGGTATGAAGTCACTAGATCTCTTCTTGTTCTAATGGAATAGCCATAATGACATCGAAGAGCAATTTGTTTAGAACTTGTGCTGAGTACCCTCCATTTTCCTTTCCAGGTCCACACTCCACATTTATCCACCCATAAACGTCCACCCCAAATTTTAAGAACACAAAAGAGCCCACTTGTTCTCAGTCTTCAGGTTAGATTTGACCAGTGGGGAGCTTGCAATAGATCAAGGAGGAGAAGAAGGAGAGCGAGGCGAGAGGATTTATCATCCTGCCTAGTTCTTGTTAGTTCACTTCCTGCTGGCTGAATGTTCCCCAAAGGTCACTGCTCCTCTCTGTCTGACCTTCTCTCCTTCTATATGTCAATGGTCTCTCCCTCTCATACTTAGCAAGGGCAACATGTTCACTACTATTCCATATTCCTGCACTAACCTGTGTGGTTCCCTATGGAACCTTGTACCTTGGTAATTATTTCCTTTTTTAATGAAACATTTTCAAACATATCTTAATTTCAGTGTGCCATCTATTTCCTCTTGATACAAATGTCAATGTTTTATAGCATTATCTTTGTTAGGGAAAACTGAGGCTTATCATTGTTCAGGTAGGACATAGAAATGTTTTGTGTTTCTTTGTTGGGAATGTGGGCTTTTCAACAGCTAGATCCTCTTTAATGGCATTCCCAGACAGGCATCTATTTCTCTGACTCTGTTCCAGGTACTAGACATTCAGGTTTAGGGCTCACAGGGCCTTTGAAAGATTAAGTAAATCATAGGACTCTGGGAAGAGCAACTACTTTGGAAAGTAGCAATGTCAGTCATTACTAAAAGCAAAATAATGGCTATGTATTGATTTTAAATAACGATCCTCCTTTTTTATCTGAATGATTTTATGATGTTTATTAAAATAGTTCCCCCAAACTCAGTATAAAATTTAAAGGTCTTCCTTCTGCATTGTCAAAAGCACCTAGCCTGTTGGGACTTCCATTCTACACTTCTATTCTGGGCCTATAAAACCAATTTTGTGATACAAATCATCTTTAATGGAGACTTTAAATGCAAAGTTATACCAAAACAACTTTCAAAAATCACATTTCTTATCTAATCTAAAATCCATTTATATATACCCAATAAATCAACATTATACTTTCCCAAGATGTTACTGTTCTCTAAAGCTTTTCCTTGTTTTTTAATTAGTTCCTGAAAATTATTACTTTAACATGAATGAAAAGATCTTGTGGGATGAATCATTTTACCTGTGAAAAAGGAATTTTTGGACTGGAACACACAGTGTTCAGTGGCCAGAATGGTTCCCGGGCTCTTGGTCCTTTGGAGTCGAAGAATGAATCCACAGACAGAAGATGGTATAGCAAAGGTGGAAATTTGTTGAAGAACAAGTACAGATTCCCACGTGGGGAAGGGGAAAAATCTCACAGCACAGACTACCACGTGGGGAGGGGGAAAGGGTCCCACCAACTTCCTGTTTCCATCGTTTATAAAGGCTGCAAGTCCCTGTGCCTTGATGTCCCCTCTGATTGGTCACTGTTCCCTTCACTGGTTACTATAGTGACTCCTGAGCTCAAAGGTCTCAAAGGTTGAACCTCACTTGGGAGGGTTCTCCTCCCCTCCTTCCTTATTGTTTTATTCCCTTTGGGCCTTCTTCTTCTTCCTCTGAATGAGGAGCTTCCTTCCCTTTATTTTGTAAATATAGACCTTCTGCTGTTCCTAGCTCCCTCATTCTATGGAAATGTACCTGTTGCAGCTTTTCAGCTCCCCTATTCTATGGAGATATACCTTCTGCTGCTCTGCAGCCCTGTGCTTCTTCCATGGTCCCCTTAATTTCTAAAATTTCCTAAATGTCCTATTTTACCTCCAACATTCCTGTTTCACCTGTTAGATATATTTCAAATAATCAAAACTAACTACAACGTGGATAAAATAATGGAGCCAGGGATTAATAGTAGTTTATATTTTAAAATAAATGTTATTATAGCATCCTAGTGATCTCAAGTAAACAGTGTCTAGGGGTGGCCTTTTGAATTATCATCTACCACTCTGCACATATTATCTATAAAGTGCCTGACTGTGCTCAACCCAGGGCTACAAAGAAGAGCAAAATGCAATCCCCTCCCCGTGAAGCATTCCAGCTCTAAAAGGGGAAGAGCGGTGTGGGAAGCTATCACCAGGTTTCCAAGAGCCACAGGAGCAGCTCGCTGGAGTAGACCTGCCTGGGGAGAGGAGAGGACAGACTCACAGAGACCCCGCCATCGAGCCGTCCCAGAAGGTGGAGTTAATCTTGGGGATGAAGAGGACACAGATTTGAATTATTCTTCATAGAAAGCTGTATCAACAGAGTTATTTGTAGATGCAATGGCTATTCAGAGTCATTTTTCTCATCCTGTAGGGAAATAGATGTAGAAATTGTTGGCTGACAGATCTTTTTTTTGGGTCATATGTCTCCAAGACAGTTTAATTTCTGCAGCCCAGCTTAACTTAGAGGAATAAATAAAATGGAGCTTAAAGGATGATTTTTAGAGACTGGAACCAACTCTCTTCATAATATATGAGACACCCATTTACATTTAAAACTGCAAAACAGTGCACAGAATAGTGTTTTGTATTTGTCTTATTGTGCCTTACCCCCTCCCCCCAATTCACTTCCAAAATTGCCAACAGAGGCATTTAAATATGAAAGAGAAAGTAATTCTAGGAGATAATATGCTTAGATATCAAAAAGTCCTTGCTGAGAATATAGTGCTGGTTCCAGACCTAGAACTGAAGGTGAAAGTCCTCATCTGGAAAAACTCTATACCAGCCCTGCCCCCCCCCCACCCCCATTGTACACCAAGCTGAAGGTGAATGTATATATTTCTAATATTTATCATTTGAAACTACACTATACTGTTTATACAACACTATCATTTCAACATGCTTAGATTTTATTAAGTTTGATCTCTTTGGAAGTTTATTACATTTTAAAAATTCTCACTTTTGATAAACCTGCAATTCATTTCATAACCCTATAAATTGCCATCATTAATTTCTGTTCAAAGGATGGCAAATTGTGAATACAGCAAAATACAAAATGTAAATATTGCATATGCTCACATTAAGCAGCAAAGAAGCACACAAACAAGATCAGCAAAAATAATGACACTCAAAAACCCCTCAGAAAAAAACAATAGTAGAATAAGCCACTCCACTTCAATAATAAAATTAAAAACCCGAAGAGGAGCATGATCAAACACAACAGTGAATGCAGTGCGTCTCCTGGCAACGTCTGCATGGTCTGCCGGGGTGTGTGTGTGTGTGTGTGTGTGTGTGTGTGTGTGTGTGTGTGTGATGGGCCCATGCCAAGTGCTTCACTCACTCACTTGCAGTGAAACCCATTCTTAAAAACGTCTCTAAGGTGATGAGTTACTAGAGTCATGAGTGTGATTTGTAGGAATTGTTGTAAAGTTGAGTGAACCAGACGTTTACCTCATAAAGTCAGTGGAAAGGCAACTATAGGGTCACTATTTTTGTTCACGGCTGAAAACTAAATAATAGCTACACATTGGTTTTAAATATCAATTTGCCTTTTATTCTAAATAGCTTTTGTTATTTTTTTCCCAAAAAATAGCTTCTAAGTCTTAGAATCTAAGACAATAATATGCATCTAGACAGCCACTATTTTGCATCATTGACACCACCTAACACACTGCCAGGAACAGAACAGGTGATTAATAACTGCTGGCTGATTGATTTGTTGGTATAATTACTTTTTACACAGTTGTCTACAGTCAGTTCTATGGTTGCATATGCAGTCAGGCCTTCTTGACCTCTGTGACCTCTGAAAAATGGGACCTTTCTGCATTGTCTCCTTAGCTGGATGAACATAACACCCAGAGACAGACTATAAGGTAAATGCTATTTACAAGGAAGGCCTTTAACTTTTATTCCCTTTGCCCACCCCCACCCCCATAATCAACTCAGTTTGCCATTTAAATAACTGAAGACTTAGAAGTAATTTTCAGAGATGTAATCCAAAAATATCAGTTTAGAAGATAATATGCATCAACACAAAAATGCCCTTATTAAGCCTGTAATAACTGTAAAGAAAAGTTAATTTACATATTTCTAACATTTATTAAAATTCATTGTATTATCCATTCTTAATAGGCTTAGCTGTATTTTTAACTTGATTTTTTGAGAAATCTATTCCATTTTTTAAATTCTCATTTATGATCTGAGCTCATATTATGTTTAATAACCCTAAAAATTGCCATCATCAACTTTGATTCAACAGATGATGAACTTGACAGTTTTTACAGTTGTTACAGAGCAAGAAACATAATGGAAATGATGTACATGCTCATATACAGTCACACAGAATCTCACATACAGATCATTAAAAATAATGCCAGGGAGCGGGGCAGGCTGGGCTGTGCACCACCAAGCCAGGACCACTGGGCTGAGCCTGTGGCAGCCCAGCCCCATGTCCCCCAGAAGAGCAGAAGGGAACCACTACTGATGTCAGAAATATGCTCTAGGAAATGGCCTCAAATTCTTGACTGCATTGTTTAACCTTCCTCTCTGGATCAGCAGTCAAATTATTATTTTTTTTTTATGTTCTCAGCTATTTAGTATTTTGTTGGAAAAACAGGGTGACATCCAGCCTAATATTCTTAACTAGAGGCCCGATGCATGAAATTCGTGCAAGAATAGGCCTTCACAGCTGTGGCAGCTGCCTCAATCCTCCCTTGCAGCCCTGGCTTCGTTCCAGACGGAGGTCTGGAAGGACGTCCGGTCTAATTAGTGTATTAAGTTTTTATTATTATAGATAAATATCCTCATGCGGGCATTTAGATGATGCTGGACGGAATCATCTACAAGGGCAGCTGAAGTTAAATACAGATGCCAATCATCATTAATATGAAAACACAGATGTCACTGAAACCCTCTGTCAGAAGGTGAAATTCTTTGCTCGGTTATGACAGGACCTCAAAATCTAAAATAAATGGAGAAATACTTCAGAGCTATGTTGTAATAAGCATTGTCTGTGAGCTCAGAAGACAATAAAGACCTCCTAACTGTGGGATTAAACCAAAGAAGGAAGAGACCAATTACACTAGAAAACAGTTAAAGCCTTTCAGTATATGCATGACCATCCTATCTAATAAAGAGGGAATATGCTAATTGACCATCACAAAGATGACAGTACCCACAGCCAATAAGAAGGGGGTATGCTAATTGGCTGCCACACCCTCAAAGATGGCAGTGCCCGCAGCCAATAAGGAGGAAATATGCTAAATGACTGCGACGCCCTTAAAGATGGGTCTTGGCTATGTCACACACTTAGTTCTACCTACTGGTTCATCTTTTCCTGAAGTGAATGTCATTCACTTGGTCCCTGTGGTCTCTTTTCTAAATACGTTTAATACTTTGTGAGGTTCATTCTCCACTACTAATATTTATTTACTCAAATAGTAATAGTATTTCATTAACAGCTTTTTAAAATGTATCGTCCAAATTTTACCTATTGTTAGCTATGAGTGAATAAACTAGTACATTTGATGCTATTTCTTACATTAGTTCACTTCAATGCTTTTCATATATCAGTGCCACTCTCAGAAATTCCTAAATGACATTTATAATGGATCATTTTCAACTCCTTACAACTACATAATTATAGTTCTTTTTATTTTCAACTAATTGAGAGATAAGAACTTACTGTGTCTTCGTGACTTGTGTAGAGCAGTTTTAAAATCCATTTTAGTGGCCATTAGGTATATTCACAAAATATTTTGAATGCAAGGTTTTGATAAAAATTAATTAAAAGCATTGGAAAATGTAGAACACTTAAATAATCTTTAAAAAGCAAAAATTGAAAGAACAAATAATTTAGAAGTAATAGACTGAAGTTTGCTAATTTTTACTATGTTTGAATATTAACTTTTGCCAATGGAAAATAACATATTTCGATACTCATTAAAGATAGTCTTCCAAAATACACTCTCAAATGCTGCATTCTAATTTTAGTGATGCTCTGTTTAAAATTTCTGGGGGTGGGGGGGAGTCAAAAATTTTATTCCCACTGGATTTAGCAATAGTATCCAATACATCATAACAGAATAACTTATAGACTCCCTATAAGATTGACATGTTTCCAGAGCTACCGATGCTGCTGAGGGAACCACACATTGGAAAACACATGGACCTACTTTCTTCTTCTTCTTCTTTTTGTCTCTGGATATATACATATTTTTTTTATTGGTTAAGATATTACATATGTGTTCTTATCTCCCCATTGTCCCCCATCCCCCTACTCATGCCATCACCTCCCTGGTGTCTGTGTCCATTGGTTAGGCTGATATGCATGCATACAAGTGCTTTTGTTGATCTCTCCCCCTTACCCCCACCTTCCCCTGCCCTCTCTCTGAGGTTTGACAGTCTGATCGATGCTTCTCTATCTCTGGATCTGTTTTTGTTCATCAGTTTATGTTGTTCATTATATCCACAAATGAGTGAGATCATGTGATATTTATCTTTCTCTGAATGGCTTATTTCGTTTAGCATAATGCTCTCCAGGTCCATCCATGTTGCAAATGGTAAGAATTCCTTCTTTTTTATAGCAGCGTAATATTCCATTGTGTAGATGTACCACAGTTTTTTAATCCACTTATCTGATGATGGGCACTTAGGCTGTTTACAAGTCTTAGCTATGGTAAATTGTGCTGCTATGAACATAGGGGTATATATATTCTTTCTGATTGGTGTTTCTAGTTTCTTGGGATATATTCCTAGAAGTGGAATCACTGGGTCAAATGGGAGTTCCATTTTTAGTTTTTTGAGGAAACTCCACACTATTCTCCACAGTGGCTGCAGCAGTCTGCATTCCCACCAGCAGTGCACAAGGGTTCATTTTTCTCTGCATCCTGGCCAACACTTGTTGATGCTAGCCATTCACAGGTGTGAGATGGTACTGCATTGTCGTTTTGATTTGCATTTCTCAGATGATTAGTGACTTTGAGCATGTTTTCTTATGTCTCTTGGCCTTCCTATGTCCTCTTTCAAACAGTATCTATTTAGGTCCGTTGCCCATTTTTTGATTGGGTTCTTTATCTTCCTTTTGTTAAGTTGTATGAGTTCCCTGTAAATGTTGGAGATTAAACCCTTATCTGAAATATCATTGGCAAATATACTCTCCCATGCAGTGGGCTTTCTTGTTGTTTTGTTGATGGTTTATTTTGCTGTGCAGAAGCTTTTTATTTTGATGTCGTCCTATTTGTTTATTTCCTCCTTAGTCTCCATTGCCCTAGGAGCTCTGTCTGTAAAGATATTGCTACAACATATGTCTGCTATTTTGCTGCCTGTGGATTCCTCTAATATTTTTATGGTTTCCTGTCTTACATTTAAATCCTTTATCCATTTTGAGCTTATTTTTGTGTATGGTGTAAGTTGGTGGTCTAGTTTCATTTTTTGCATGTATCTGTCCAATTTTCCCAACACCATTTATTGAAGAGACTATCTTGACTCCATTGTATGTTCTTGCCTCCTTTGTCAAATATTAATTGAGCATAGTGGTTTGGGTCGATTTCTAGGTTCTCTATTCTATTTCATTGATCTATATGTCTGTTCTTATGCCAGTACCAGACAGTTTTGAGAATACAGCTTGATATCAGGTATTGAGATCCCTCCTACTTTGTTCTTCTTTCTCAGGATTGATACAGCTATTTGGGGTCTTTATTTATTCCAGATAAATTTTTGGAGAGTTTGTTCTAGGTCTGTGAAATATGCCATTGGTATTTTAATGGGGATTGCATTGAATCTATAGATTGCTTTGGGTAGTATGGACATTTTAATGATGTTGATTCTACCAATCCACGAACACGGTATGTTCTTCCATCTTTTTATGTCTTCCTCTATCTCTTTTTTCAGTGTCCTGTAGTTTTCCGCATATAGGTCTTTTACCTCCTTAGTTAAGTTTATTCCTAGGTATCTTAATTTTTTTTTGGTGCAATGGTAAATGGGATTGCTTTTTTAGTCTCTCTTTCTGTAGGTTCACTATTGGTGTATAGAAATGCCATAGATTTCTTGGCATTAATTTTGTATCCTGCTACATTGCCGGATTCATTTATTAAGTCTAATAATTTTTTGATGGAGTCTTTAGGGTTTTCTATGTACAGTATAATGTCATCTGTGAATAATGACAGTTTTATGTCTTCTTTTACAATTTGGATACCTTTTATTTCTTCTTCTTATCTAATTGCTATGGCTAGCACTTTCAGTACTATGTCAAACAGGAGTGATGAGGGTGGGCATTCCTGTCTTGTTCCCGTTCTTAGGTGAAATGGTTTTGGTTTTTGCCCATTGAGTATGATGTTGGCTGTAGGTTTGTCATTTAAGGCTTTTATTATGTTGAGGTGTGATCCCTCTATTCCCATTTTGCTGAGGGTTTTTATCAAGAAAGGGTGTTGGATTTTGTCAAATGCTTTTTCTGCATCAATTGATATGACTATGTGATTTTTATCTCTCAATTTGTTTATGTGATATATCACATTTATTGATTTGCGGATATTGTACCATCCTTGCATCCCTGGCATAAGTCCTACTTGGTCATGGTGTATGATCTTTCTAATGTAATGCTGGATCCGATTTGCTAGAATTTTGTTGAGGATTTTGGCATCTATGTTCATGAGGGATATTGGCCTGTAATTTTCTTTCATTGTGTTGTCTTTATCTGCTTTTGGTATTAAGGTAATGCTGGCTTCATAGAATGAGCTTGAAAGTGTTCCTACCTCTTGAATTTTTTAGAATAGTCTGAGGAGAATAGGTTTTAGTTCTTTGAGTGTTTGGTAAAACTCCCCTGTGAAGCCTTCTGGCCCCGGGCTTTTGTTTGCTGGAAGCTTTTTGATGACTGCTTCAGTTTCCTCCATAGTTATCGACCTACTTTCTTATTTACTACCAAATGCCCTAAATTCCAGAGGAGATTTTGTAACTGTGATAATATTAAAATATAAATCAGTGAACAATATTCAATATTTTTAAAATATTATAAACTTCAGCATTAAATATCCTAAATGGTTATTTCATAACTGTTTGGGTATTATTTTTTCATTCCCTTGGGCCTACCAAGCTTTATTTATACCAAGTGTGGCACAGTTGTAAACAGAAGAATCTCTAACTTGAGTTACTAGATTGTTCATGGCTAGCTTTTCTTCTTCATTTAAGTTTTTGGTTCATTAGACTCTTGGACAATTAAAATTTCTTTGTTTACAAGCCCTTTATTTCCATCAGAATTAACTTGCATTTTCTAGCTACTGTTAATGATGCCTTCACAAAGTTAATTTGGGTGCTTTGTTAGTGATATTAGAATTTTTATGACTTATTTTTTTTTTAAATATATTTTATTGATTTTTTACAGAGAGGAAGGGAGAGGGACAGAGAGCTAGAAACATCGATGAGAGAGAATCATCGACCAGCTGCCTCCTGCACACCCCCCACCAGGGATGTGCCCGCAGCCAATGTACATGCCCTTGACCGGAACCGAACCCGGGACCCTTCAGTCCGCAGACCGACGCCCCATCCATTGAGCCAAACCGGTTTGGCTTATGACTTATTGATAACTTTTAATCATGAACTTTAGCTTTTCCTATGAGATTGGAAGTAGTGTGCATAGATGCACCTGCTAGCCATTAGGATGCTTGCCCTAGTTTGAAACTAACATTTTAAACTAATTTTAGATACACAATTATCAAAAAATAAAGTTAGAGTCTTTCCTCCCGCCTCCCTTCTCTCTCAAAAGAAGAAAACTTATTTGCATCATTTATCTTTGTCTTTGTCTTTAGAGTGAGCCTTCCTTTAGAAATAGACTTAAGGAAAGGGAGTGGGGGGACAAGCAGTAGTTTTGGGGTTTTTTTCCCAAATGTAGCCTCTTTTAATTAAAAAATTGAATTATGCTTATATACCAAAATTGAAATAGAAATTTTAGCACAGATTTGTATTAGAAATTTTACTCTCTTTAGGAAACCAAATCTAAAACCAGTTTTAGAGTTGAATTATGCTTTATCTCAAGTATTCAGCTTATATTAGTCAAATTTAAAGAACTTTTGATGCCCCTGCAAATTAATAATCTACATTCACATATTATTAGAGGGAAATTAATCTTAGTGTTAAGCAGTGTGCTATACAACACACTCAGTAGTTATGTGTTGGATTTTTTAAAATATGTGTGATGATAGTGTCATGCATGTGGTTAAAAAGAGCCTGGTGACTTGTTTAAGTAAAAAAAAATTTAAAAAAATTTTTCAGAAATGTTTTTGAAGGCCTGTAGGCCACTTTTAAAGGTAGGTTCATTTGAGGCACCAGACCTACATGAGCAAGGAGTGGCCTACAGCAGTCACTCAACCTGAACTTTTCGCAGAAGATGGGCCCTTCTTAGAGCTGAACAAGATTATACTCTGTTCAGATTTCCAAGGTCTGATCGCTCTTAAGACTATAGACTGTGTAGAGTTTTTAGATCCATTTTATGATTCTTTTCTTCACCTCAGTAATTTGCCTTAGGTAACAAATCTGTTACTCAAACCACAGTTTTCGCTCAGCACATTGCTCATTCAAACTAGATTCCCTTTCTCATTCAAACTAGATTCCCAGATTCCAGGGATTATTTCCTCTGGCCTAGAATAGAGGACCAACATCCTAATTGGTCCCTGTGCCTCCAGTCACTATTTGCTCTTGTGTATCGTTATACATCTTATTACCAGGTATTTAATTTCATAATTTTATCAGATGTCTGAGCCTTAGTTAAAGCAGAAGCACGGAATGATCCTACGACTATTATCGCACTTATGATAGGTGACTTTTATGTTTTGAAGTTGGAGTACGGTTCAGCAGGTCTCAGTTCACTTATAAAACCACAAAACAATTACATGCAAAAAGACTTCCTTAAAGACTGGTATATGGCAGGTAGAGATTGAATTCTAAATTAGCGATTGGAAGTGTGGTCTGAGATCTGACATTGTTTTGCTTATCATTTTATTTCATGGACCTGGTCAAGAGGAACACATGTCAGTTCCAGTCCTGTATTTTTAATAAATTCAATAACCATGTGTTTAAATTAGGAAAAATTGCTGTGAGCATAAGTAACAGTGATGATTGACTGAAACACTTTGCCATGTCTCTTCCTGCTTTGTATTTGTGTAGAATCTTGACGGAGACTGCACTCTTCAAAATCACAGAATACCCATGGTAAACAATAAGATGTTTTCTGATCATATTTTCTGATTTTCCATCTGCACCTGCAAAAAATAAATTTTTTTCCGAAAGGAAAAGGGAACACATTTGCAAGGTTAATTTCCTCTGGGAAAAGTGAGATTTTTTTTCAGAATAACTTTAATGTTTTTATTTTTCTTTAATGTATAACTTGTGATTTAATTTGTATTCACACTTCATATTTGCATGATAAAGAGATACTACATCATTTTTAAACACCTCTTTATCATCTGAATTGCTGAGGGAGAATGCTCAGGGATGAAATAGAGTACAAATTTTTAAATCTCATATTGGATCAACTTCCCTAATCCTCTAATATTCACCACTAATTAGTAGTGGGAGACAACCTTCCTTGAGGGAGGTTTGGAATGAATATTTTATCCCAATTTTCAGATTTTCTTGGCAGCTCAATCATGTCATCGCATCCTCTCTTTAATCTGTATCACCTCTGTTGTTGCAGAAGACCAAAGAAAACCTAGCGACACTTTAAAGAAAAGGAGGGCCACTTTTATTTACGCCGGCGGACTCAGGGAATAACTTTTCAAATCTGAGTGAAGAAACATGCAGGCGGCTTCTCTTTATATCTCCCTGTGGTCTTTGTCTCGCAAATATGGATTATGCTTCTGGTCCTTTTCTCGGGCCTTGCAAGAAGGCCCCCAAGTGTTGGGGGTCTCCAGGCCATATCTGATGGTCTGGCCTGGCGCCAGCGTTAATAACCCTCCCTCCGGGGCAGTGCACTGTTCACAGTTTTATGGCCTCTGTAACAGGTTCTGCAAGACCAGTATCTGGGAAGGAGGTAGTGACTTAATTATAGGTTATCGAGAATGTACACTGAGCTGGCTGGCATGGATTCCAATTGCTAGCCCCCAAATATCAGGGTTACATTGGAATTAGCCCTTTTTAGCCTTCTCACTGGAATGAAAGTTTGGACTTTCAATGATAGGAATGATCATCTGAATTTTCTCCTAACAGAGTAAGCATGGCAGTGATCCAAAAGCTCTCCTGGGACGTTTAATCCTGGAGCTTCTGTAATCACCTCCAGGCATCTGCCGAACCACCACTATTGGTCAAGAAGGATAAAGGCTTTCAGCAGGGCGAGAAAAATTCCCTTCCAAGACTGGTAAGACAAAAATCAAGTCCCAGAGCTATCTTTTTTACTATCTTTTTTCATTTTCATCCTGTCAATTTGCAAAATATTTCTGAGGGTGTTTTGAAGAGGTTGTTCATGTTGGGTAATGAGAAGTGGTCTGGAACATGCCAAGCCCTTGTTCCTCTTTTGTGTGTGTGTTTTTTGTTTTTTTTTGGTCTCATTTTTAATTATGTTGGTGGAGGAAGGTCAATGTTACCATTCTGCCAAGCACCTTCCACACAATACCTTCTTGTGTGATTACACACTGCACATCAAAATGTAGAATTATTGTACCTTTTTCAGAGAGGGAAACTGAATCACAGTTTCTTAAGTTAAGAGAGTCAAGTCTAATACAAAGAATCAAAATTTAGACTCTCTTCAGATTTCTTGGCAGTTACAGTAGAAGACAGTGGAGGGAGGGATACCTTCAAAATTTGGCTGGAAAAGTATGTTTTACTTTGGTTATATTCTAAACCAATCTATGAATCAAGCCAGAGTAAAATAAGGATATTTTCAAACAAGAAAAGTTCTCTAAAAGTCACCATTTCTTAAGAGGCATGGCTAAAAAAGTGAAAACGAAAAAGAGAAAGAGACACTCATGGACTACAGCAAGCATGTCAAACTCGCGGCCCGCGGGCTGCATGCTTATTTATTTGGCCCGTGTTAGCCTTTGAGTTTGACGTGCTTGGGCTACAGGTAACAGGAGATAACGAATGATGGACAAGAGCTTTCTCTACTTTCCTTGAATGTGGACTGGACTATGACTTTCTTAGACAAATGAGACAGGAGCAAAGGTGACATAGCAGAACCTCAGCAATGCTTTTGTACTAGAGTGTCCTCCTTACTACTCTCAAACTAATCTTATGTCAGAATGTGAATCAAATTTAATGTAGCTAAAGACTTTTCTAAATTTACATTTTTTCCTCTGTTTTGGGGAAATGAGTTTTGTTGAATAAATCGGTGCAATGTGTCTAATCATGCTGGCTTGCGCGCGCGCGGACGCGCACACACACACACACACACACACACACACACACACACACACTAAAGAATAAGGGGGAAGATACACAGTGCAAAGCTAGATCCAAGGGCCAAAGTGACTTCACATTATACTTTCCCTGGGTCCTTGCATTTGGCTAGCTGAATGACTGTCGTTTTGCACCTATTCCTCTGAGGGCTGTCCTGTGATGGGTGGAACTGTCAGAACTCACGGAGCATTTAGATATTGCACTAGTGAATTACATGTACAAAGGGCACTGTTACAGGAAAGTGTGATTGCTCTTCTACCACTATTCTTCTGAGCGTTTAGGAAATGGGCTGGTTGTTAAGGAACAATGATGCATTTCCCCTTTCCTTGTGCTGCCATTTCTTTTGTGTTGCTTAGCTACAGTTGAAGCAAAGAAAGCCGAAGGCTTTTGTCCCCAGGCTTTTAGTCTAAGGATGAACTCTCTCTTCTTCAGCTAGCTTCAAATAATCCAATTTAGCCAAGGCAGGGCGCTAGGAAAAACAGGGGCGAAATGCTTTCCTTTCATTCCTTTGGGGTTCTTTGGCTGATCTAATAATTAAACTATATAAGACAGACTAATAGGAGAAAAACAAACTTAATTACATACCTATGGGAGCACCATAGAGATTATATAAATAAGAAGAATCAACTACCTTGTTTACTAGCAATCTAGAGAACAAAGACTTGAAATTAACACACTCCCTTATTTTCTTGCTCAGCGTGATATTTCTAGTAAAAGCATTTTTTTTGTGTGAATTAACTCACTTCATCTTCTTTTCCCTTTGTAAAGGCGAACTTGAGGTGTCAGCCCACTTCTCTTAGGAAGCTTGCTCCTTATTATTTGCATGGGACTGAAGGGGGCGAAGCTCTTTGAGTGCCAGAACATAGCTTGCAGGTTTGCCACCTCAAGGCTTTTTCCCTCCTACAACATTTCAAAGAGGCACACAGCATGATCACAAACATTACCTCCACGTTATTCCTTTTCCATAATTGTCCTACCAGAGTAGTAGCATTTTACCTTGGAGATGTATGTTTTTAGAAACACTTTCATTTTCTGACCAGCTTAAAATAGCAAAACAAAATGCCAGCGACAATGCTGTTTATTCCTTTAGTATCCTGGTTATCTGAATCCCTGCTTATGCTAGTAGATAGTTCGGTTGCCAATTGAGCCATTTTGTTTAGATAGAGTCCAGGCTCCTTCCTACTGATACCCCAGTTTCTCTGGGGGAGAGTGACTCCAGGTGTCCACTTCTCATTACAGAAGTACAAGCCAAAGAGACCAGTTTCTGTATTTCCTGCATGTTGCCTCCATTTGGCCATACAGTTGTATCGAAAATCAGCGAGCTGGACAAGACGCCTTAATGAGCCAGTTAGTTAGGAGTCATCTTTATTGCGCACAGGTTCAGAGCAGATTACCTCTGTCAAATTCTGAACACCCAAAAGAGGAAGCATTCTCTTTTTATATCTTTTCAGGTCCTTGTGTAAGTTATTTTCACAGACAATTTGTAACCTTGAGTACATATCATATCTAACAAACACCTGTCATATCTATATAGACAACTTGTAACCTTGAGTACATATCATATCTATCCAGACACCTCTGACCTCGAGTATATATCTATACAGACACCTGGCATCAGTATCAGCGTATCAGTCCCCTATGTTAGATGGCTAGCTTGCAAGGTCAGACAATTAAGTTTATCTTTTCTATTATTTAAGTTAAAAAAAAAAGTTATGTTTTACAGAATAAGAGACTGTCTAAGAATAACGGAGCAGTTTAAACAGCAGTTTTCCAAAGGAGGGACCACCCTGCTTCACAGTCCCTGGGAAGGGATTTGGACCCAGGCGGGTCAGCCCCAGCATGGCCTGGGATATGGGGGTTCTTGACTTCATGCAGGAAAGATCTCCCAACACAAGTCCAGGTGATTTTGAGAGTATATTTATTAAGCCTGGGGACCGTGAAACAAAGAAGGGCTTAGGATAAAAGAGGCAAGATCACAGCAACAGGAGTGAGCCTAGATGGAGTTGCTTTGGCCCTTTGGAAACTGAGGAAGAGTTGAGCCTTTAGCCCTTTGCACTCGCTTGCTTTTTTCTCGATTCCTGCTACCGATGCTAACCGTGTCAAGTCACACTCGACATCCTAGTGCAAAAGGTTAGAAAGAATGTCACAGAGGCAGAAGAAGTAAGCCGCACGCTGTGCTCAGGAAACAAGTTACAGAGGCAATAGGGGGGCCCCTTGGAGACAGGTTAAGGGGGTTCAGCTACTGCCCACTGTTCCCCAGGTTGGAAGTCTCCTAGGAACCTTTAGAGATTAGGAGAAAGAAAGAAAGAAAGAAAGAAAGAAAGAAAGAAAGAAAGAAAGAAAGAAAGGAAGGAAGGAAGGAAGGAAGGAAGGAAGGAAGGAAGGAAGGAAGGAAGGAAGGGAGAAAGAAAGAAAGAAAGAAAGAAAGAAAGAAAGAAAGAAAGAAAGAAAGAAAGAAAGAAAGAAAGAAAGAAAGAAAGAAAGAAAGAAAGAAAGAAGAAAGAAAGAAAGAAAGAAAGAAAGAAAGAAAAGATATATTCCTGAGTAAAAAAAGGGGGTAAGGTAGGGCATGCTCCAGGGAGAGCATGTACTGGGTCCTTTGTCTTAAGGGTTTTTATCTGTTTTCTAAATGTAGGAATTTTAGGGGAGGTCTCAAAGAAGGATCTCAATAGAATATTCATCAGTTTCCCAGGTGTGTCCTTTAATTGCTGATGCAGAAAAACGAGCATATAGAAGGGGCAGGGTCATTCTCTGATCAGCTTCACCTTCAAACAATGTCACCAAAGGGGGACCAGTCTGCCCCAGCATGGTCTGGAGTGGGTAAATTATTTGCTCCAAAGTGTCCTTGGAAAAAAAAAAAAAAGTGTCCTTGGTTAGGGAAGATAAGACCTTGAGATTTATCTGGCAGTCAATGGCTTGGCCATTTAACTATCTGTCTCAGTTTTCCCATTCCACTTGCCAAGGAATTTTTCTACCTTCTTACTATCCTGCCTCAACATGATCCATATCTCCTGGGAGCTTGCATCTTGACCAAGCGAGGTAGTAAGAGGGGGAAGTTAGAGGTCGTCCTCCCCTCTTATAAGGGTGGGAATTCTTGCCCAGGTTGTTAATGTTTGGAGATGCATGCATGCATGTGTCCCTACGTTTCTCCCTTTGCTTCTTCCTGTTTCCAAGCTTGCTATGTTAGCTTCCTATCAATTCTGTGAGTCCTCACACATAGGATTAGACACACAGACACACAGATACACGCACATCCTACTATTCTTTCTTATAAACAAATCCCTTTTACTCAGGTTAGAACTAATTTCTGTTGTTTGTGACAAAGAACCCTAGTATATATTGATGTCATGATTCTGAATCTTATGTAAAAGTAGGTAACCAAAATCTAGGGGATACATATTTGGTTCAGTCCTCAAAAGTTAAAAGTTCATAATTACGTTTGTGAATAACGAAAGTGTGGTATTACTAGTATTATAGAGTAAAATAGTTGAGGTAGCATCTTAGGTTACTATTATGTTTTGTTGACATTAGTAACATAGTTACTATTATGTTTTATTTCACCTTATATACAAATTTTCAGTGAGCTGCCTTCATTCTCAAAGATTTTAAATGTCAAATCTACATGGGAAATGTAAAAAGGGCTCAACCAAATTTGCATAACACCAAATGCAATTAGGCTTCCTCTTATCCTAATTTCCCTGAGGAATTGAGTTTTTTAGGGTTTTTTTCCTTTTCTTTTTCCTTTTTCTTTTTTGAGAGAGAGAGCTTATCTGGCAACTTTGTAGTTTTAAGAAATCTGTTTATGCTCAAGACATTCTTACTTCCTTTCAAGTGCTCTTCACAGGGTTAACATTAAACTGTGTAAAACTGAAATTTTAGTGCCAAGATTATATTGATTTAATAGTATAGGTAAGTAAGCACTTGTTATAGTAGAAGATTATTCAGACTGTGTTAGAATCTTTTCTAGACACACTGCTTACAGTAAAATTATAACTAAAAAATGATGTGGGCTTAAAAATGTCTATTTACCTCAAGTGTTTTTATTTGAAAACTAGAGGCCCAGTACACGAATTCGTGCACCTTGAAAGGAACTGTGGGCCGCAAGGCTGCAGTGGGCACAGGGGCAGGTCTTGGCCCATCCTCCCTGCCCCCGCCTGGCCCATCCTGTCCCCTGTCTGCTGGCAGCCCTGCTCCCACCGCTGCTGCTTCCACATGCTAATGGCTCTGGCCCCGCTCCCACCCCCTGACAGCATGGAGCAACTGGGGCCGGTGCCAGCAGCGAGTGGGAGTGGAGCTGGCCCTGTCAGCGGGTGTGAGTGGCTGCTGCCCTGTTCACCCTTTAGGAGCAGGGGGGGTGGAGAAGCCCTCAGGGGCAATCAAGGCCGGCAGCCACTGCTCACACCTGCTGATGGCACCGAGCAATTGGGACTGGCGCCAGGCACCTGCAGTAGGTGCAAGCGGTGGCTCCAGTGCTGGCTGCAGATGTGAGCGGGGCCAGCGCAGTGGGTGCGAGCGGTGGCTCTGGTGCCAGCAGCAGGTGAAAGTGGGGCCGTCACTGGCAACAGGTATAAGCGGCAGCTGCCAGCCCCGATCGCCCCTTAGGAGCAGGGGGAGGTGGAGAAGCCCTGAGGGGTAATCGGGGCCGGCAGCTGCTGCTCACACCCGCTGATGGTGCCGAGCGATTGGGAACAGCACTGGGCACTGGCAGCAGGTGTGAGCACCAGGTGGGACCGCGGTGCGAGGAAACAAAGAATTTTCAGTAACTATCAGAGGCTCGCCCAGATGACAGCGACTGGTGCCCTACCTTGGTCTGGTGCCCCTGCTCACCTGCTCTACCATCTCACCGCGGCTGATGCCCACCATGTACCGCACACACCCCTGGTGGTCAGCACACGTCATAGCGACTGGTTGTTCGGTTGTTCCACCGTTTGGTCTATTTGCATATTAGAGTTTTATATATATAGATTAGAGAAAAATAAATATCAATTCATAATAAAGTACTTTTTAAGCATAGAATACAGTATGTTTCTGTATTAGTATGGATATGTTATGTTGCAAACAGAAAAATTAACTTACCTGACCTAAACAATAAATAAGCATGTATTAGCTTAGCCCAGCTGGCATGGCTCAGAGGTTGAGTGTTGACCTATGAACCAGGATGTCACAGTTCAATTCCCAGTCAGGGTACATGCCCAGGTTGTGGCTCGATCCCCAGTGTGAGGCATAAAGGAGGTAGCTGATCAATGCTTCTCTCTCATCATTGATGTTTCTCTCTCTCCCTCTCCCTTTCTCTCTTAAATCCATAAAAAATATTTTTAAAATAATGTATTTGCTTGACCCTTAGGATTATGATATCATTGGGACTTTGTCTCTGTGTCTTTATAATTCTTTGGTTCTTTCTTTCTTTCTGTTGGTGTTACTAAAAATGGCAGCTACAATTCCAGGCCTCTGTACCCCATATCATTTTGATGAGAGTAAAATGCCTGTGTTATCCCACAATTTTAAGTAAAATTTGGAGATTCACTCCTGTTGAATTGAATTAACTCACATGTCTACCCCTGAATCAATCACTGTAGCCAGAATAATGAGATGTAGTGCTTGGCTAATCCTACATTGTTTGTTTCATTCCTGCAATACCTAGAGAAATATAGTTTGTTTGTTTTTCCTTTTCTTTTTTAACCTGGGGAAATATAGTTGCTCAATAAATTACAGATATTATGAGAGGACATACATTGGTATAATTCCATTGTTTACTTGACTGTTTCACTTAATAAGGTAACTGATAGGCCAAGGTAAGTGTATTTTTCATCATTATATACTTAGCTTCCAGCATAGTACCGGGTATGTAGCAGTTGCTTAATGGTTGTTGGTTGGGTAGTTGATTAATCAAGTGGCTAACTGAATAAATGAATAATATTATTTTTATTACAAATTCTTTACCTTGGTTTCCTCTTAAAAGTCTTCAGTAATATCTACTCAATAGGACTTTTTAAACTTACCTACAATACAAGTCTCCACTCCAGCTAGGAGTGTCTCCTCTTTTCCTCCGACTGAAAATACTGTAATTTAACCTTGTTACCTATGTCATTCTTCCTCTTTTTCTCATCAAATCCCAACCCAAGTATCAAGACTGAGTCTCACCTTCCCATGAGATCTTCCTGCCTCACTGATATTCCCAGAAGTTTGTCCATTTTGAATTCTCATTTCCCTACACATCTGCAACACTCATTTTTGCGCTTGGATATAATAACTTGTGTCAGTGTTTGTGTTTTATCTTGTTAATCATAATGAGATTAGACATTTCTAAGGTCTTTTATGGCAGGAAGGGCAGCTCATACTCTTTCATCCGTGCTGAGATGCATTTTTCACATTGTAACATCTCTGAAGTCAAAATGCATTTTACAATCACTGGCAGTTCAAATCACTGAATTGCAATGAGTGCTTGTAGAGAGTGGCTGAGTTTGCTTCTGTTAGAAACTCCTATCCTGAAACCGTTTTAGGTTAAACTTGTAGTATGTTTAGACCCCAAGGATGAGTGAGTACTAGCTTTAAATTTTCAGGAGAAATTTGTTTTCTCTCTCTTGCCAGTAATGAGATTGAGACATTTAGGTTTCCTTATTCTTTTCTCCTCGTCAGGTTCATTTCTTGTTCACTCTTATGCTAAATATACAGCCCTTGTCTCAACTTAATGTAGGGTCTCCAGTTACACCTCGGTCATATTGGACAATCTTTTCCGTAATTGAAAATAAAATGATCCCTGTGACAAACGGTGGCATCTTCGAGTCAGTTAAGTGTATTACTTCGTATTTCCCAAGTGCTTGGCTTAGTGTTATTGGAAGATTAATATGAACATGCTAAATTGAATTAAAGTTACTCTAGATGCTCTTTTCTCTT
The DNA here is from genome assembly GCF_027574615.1 of Eptesicus fuscus. Lineage (NCBI taxonomy): Eukaryota > Metazoa > Chordata > Mammalia > Chiroptera > Vespertilionidae > Eptesicus > Eptesicus fuscus. The sequence continues at coordinate 33,405,492 of NC_072491.1, read as the reverse complement.
GTTCCACAGCTTGCTTCTTTGTTGAATCCATTTCCTGTTGCTTATTTAATAACAGGGATATTAGAAAAAGGGTTAGAGTTAGTACAGAGGAACACAGGTTACTTCCCCGTCTATAAAATCAGGCTGCTGGGTTTGTATCTTGGCCTTTTCTGCTTTGTAGCTTTAGTACCTCATATATCTTAAACTCTTTAAACCTCAGTTTGCTTATTTGCAAAATGGGGGTGATGTTAGTATTATAGAGAGATAGCGTGAGGATTAATTTAGAAAGTCATGTAAAGCATTCAGCCTAGTTCCAAGGTCAATGCAATATTCACTGACTGCAAGTGTTAGTATATTTGTATTCAAGTAATACATGTCTTCCATGTATACCAACAAAAATACTAATATTTACTATGTCTCAGTTGTAGATCTTACTATGTCTCAGTTGATCATCAGTGCTTCTTATAAGAATACTAATCGTCCAGACAGAGCTATTGTGAGGAGGAAGTGGCATGCTGCGTGGCACCTGACTTGTTATTGGTACTACTATGTGTTATCACATTTCATCCCCACCACAACCCTTTAAAATTGCTACTATTGTTACTCCCCAATTGTAGCCCAGAGTTGGAATAAATTCTTCAAGTGCACACAGTGGTTGTCTGAACCAGGATTCAAGCCCAGGTCTTTCTAATGTTAGAGTCTGAGAATGCTATCATTTCCACCTGCCACTGGAACATAACTGTGAAGTGTGCCTTGCCATTTGAAGCTTTTTCTGTTCAACACATATTGTAAGTGTATATCCTCTATCAAGCCTGAACAGAAAAGGAAACATTGAACATCATGTAGAGTCATTTTTCTATCTGGGAAGTGGGTGAGATTAGAAATCTGGTTGTAGTTTAAACTGAGAACATATGGAACTGATTTAAATGTGAATTTAGCAAGTCAAAGAAGATGAGCAAGCAATAGGGAGATATTTTAGTAGAAACTTCTGTTTGTCTTGAGCCTTTATAACAAATGACTGAGCAGAAATTCCTTCACGTTGCCGTCTCTGCAGCAATGTCGATTGTGTGCAGTAGCATCTCTTATCCATTTAAAGTGCCTCATATTTGTAATAAAAATCCAACAGATTTTTCTTTCAGTAAGTGGGTGATTTTTTTGCATGATTAAATGGTTCCTTTATCTGCTTACTACCTTCTAACCAGACCAGAGAAGAATAATTGGCTAGAAATTTCTTGTCCATTATGGCTTATCATTAAGAATAATAATGGAGCATATTTGTAATTATCCTATTAAAACTTACCAGGCAGTAGGAAGCATTAGTAGATAATTATCCAGTTCCCCAATCTCCTGAACTCTAGCATCAGTACAAAACCTTTAAAAATGCCCATATCTTATAATAATTATTCTTGAAGAATGCTATGCCTTCTTACAGATAAATTGATATTTATATTTGAAAAATTGATGACTTTGAATTTGCATACTACTTCCCATATCATTATTTAGATATGGGAAGTAGTATGCAAATATAGCAATGCAAGCACACAGATAATTTGGGAATCTTATTTGTTAAGAGTTACTATTAAACATCAAATTAAGTTATTTTAGTGTATAAAGGCACTGCCATTACTTTCTGAAAGTATAGGTTTATTATTTCATTCATTTAATCAATCATTAACTCCAACATATTTTGATTGAGCTCTTAAATGTGCTAGGCAGGGGACATAAAGATGAAAACCACAAGTCCCTAATCAAAGGATGTTCCTATCCACAACCAGAAATCATCAAGGTCAAGTATCAGACAAACCAGCCTTTGAAGAACAAGTTGTTTTTTTAAAAAAGAAGGTCTTGCCTTAGAAATGACTCACAGTGCTAATGGGATATGCATTAATGGTAAGGGATCTCACAGTGCTAATGGGATAGGCATTAATGGTAAGGGATCTCACAGTGCTAATGGGATAGGCATTAATGGTAAGGGATCTCACAGTGTTAATGGGATAGGCATTAATGGTAAGGGATCTCACAGTGCTAATGGGATAGGCATTAATTAATGGTAAGGGATCTCACAGTGCTAATGGGATAGGCATTAATGGTAAGGGATCTCACAGTGTTAATGGGATAGGCATTAATGGTAAGGGATCTCACAGTGCTAATGGGATAGGCATTAATTAATGGTAAGGGATCTCACAGTGCTAATGGGATAGGCATTAATGGTAAGGGATCTCACAGTGCTAATGGGATAGGCATTAATGGTAAGGGATCTCACAGTGCTAATGGGATAGGCATTAATGGTAAGGGATCTCACAGTGCTAATGGTATAGGCATTAATGGTAAAGGATCTCACAGTGCTAACAGGGTAGGCGCTGATGATAAGGGATCTCTGCTCAGGTGGCAGAAGCACCAACCGGAAGCATGACTCGGCCCGTCCACCTCTGCTCAGATGCAAGGTGCCTGCTGAGATCAGTTGACATGCCTGCCTGTGTGCATCACTCGTCACACACAGTACAACTACAATTTGTTTGACTCGGCATCACAGTTCATCTTGTATTGTCAGTTTCAGTCCCAGGGCTAATATTACTCATGGGAGTCCAAGAGGGTTGTCACTAAGATTACTTGATGACAATTGCCCAGCTTCCTGCAGCACAAACACGCTGTGCAGTTGGACCCTTGATTGAAAGTCTCTTGCTCCAGCCCAGAAAGGCAATATTCTCAGTTTATTTCACACAGACAGCACTTAGTCAGCTCCAAGGTGGATGTCTGCTTCCCTAGAAAAGATAATTTATTCCAGTCACTTAGGACTGAAACTCAAAATCTATGCACCATTGGCATTTTAATATGGGTACAAGAAAAATTTTCCGAGAATCTTATGGATTATTAAGCACTAAAATGTGTTTCTGAAGAAAATTGCAGGGTGCCAAGTTCTTTGGTTCTCTGTGGAGCCAGAGGTACTGAATAGTTACTTCTCAAGGAGCTTCGCAGGCCTGAGATTTTATGATCAGGGCTATAAAGTCAATGCACTAAGTTGAGGAAAATTACATCTTACTGGTCTGTGAAGAAATAAGTCTAAAATATTCTAGATTATATTTATTGCACATTAAACAAGTGTTGCTGCCTTAGCAAAGATTCGCCCGGTTTCTTTGATTGCAAAGATTGCAGAAAGGCAAGACACTCAGAATAAAGTTTAAGTACACAGAGCATTTAGTATAATATTGAATGTGGCAAAGGTGGGGAAATTATATCAAATTCTATGGGCAATTCTAATCTTTTCAACACAAAACTATAGTTAAAAATTTATTCAAGGGAATAGCACTAAATTCATACCATAAAAAAATGACTATACAGCTAGACTGATAAATACCATGCTATATTTTTTGAATAACATCCCTTTCTAATTTTTTACATTCATAGTTAAAATATTCAAGCAGTAACCCATTTAAACATAGTTATGTTCTAAAAGTTTCTTAGTAACTTGGCTGTTAGGAAGCAAAAATGCATTTTACCTCCAAAAATGTATTTAACTCATAATAATATAGAAATATAGAACAATGGAATAAATTCTTTAACCTTATTTTTTCAACAAAATTAAATTAGACTCCATAAAATAACTCTGTGATAAAGCAGAATGTCAAATTAATATAAGGGGGATCAATAGCTTTATGTCCACAAACAATAACCAGTTAGAAGATATAATATTGGAGAGAGCCCCATTTCCAAAAGCAAAATACGTTTTAAAATGCTTAGGAATAAAATTAACAAGAAAATTGTGAAACCTATGTATGGAAAACTTTAAAAAGCTCCTGAAAGAGACAAAAGAAGACTTGAAAAAAACAGAAAGATACCATTTGTTCTTGAGATAGGATTACTTAATTCATCATTAAAATGTCATTTTTCCCTCAATTGATTTATACATTTAAGGTGATAAAAAAAATACATAGGTCTTTTTTCAGGAGCTACACAGTTAAATATCAAGGTGCATAATGAAAAATAAAATGCAAGAATAGCCATGATGACATTCAAAAGAAAAATTGTGAGGGACTGTTAACCTATAAGATACAAAAACATACTTTAAAGCTCCCATAATTATAACAGTGTGGCACTGACAATTGAATAGACTGACAGACCAGCAGAATAGAATAGAGTTTAAAAATTGAAGCAAGTCAAAAAATGGGCAACAGACCTAAATAGATACTTTTTGAACGAGGACATAAGGAAGGCCAAGAGACATATGAAAACATGCTCAAAGTCACTAATCATCTGAGAGATGCAAATCAAAATGACAATGAGTTACCATCTCACACCTGTCAGAATGGCTATCATCAACAAATCAACAAATGACAAGTGTTGGTGAGGATGTGGAGAAAAACGAACCCTTGTGCACTGCTGGTGGGAATGCAGACTGGTGCAGCCACTGTGGAGAACAGTATGGAGTTTCCTCAAAAAACTAAAATGGAACTCCCATTTGACCCAGTGATTCCACTTCTAGGAATATATCCCAAGAAACTAGAAACAGCAATCAGAAAGGATATATGCACCCCTAGCATATATCAGAATAGCAGCACAATTTACAAATCAGAATAGCAGCACAATTTACAATAGCTAAGATTTGGAAACAGCCTAAGTGTCCATTAGCAGATGAGTGGATTAAAAAACTGTGGTACATCTATACAATGGAATATTACACTGCTGTAAAAAGGAAGGAACTTCTACCATTTGCAACAGCATGGATGGAATTGGAGAGCATTATGCTAAGCGAAATAAGTCAGTTGGAGAAAGATAAATATCACATGATCTTTCTCATTTATGGAAAATAATGAACAATATAAACTGATGAACAAAAACAGATCCAGAGACAGAGAAGCATCAATCAGACCATCAAACCTCAGAGAGAAGGTAGGGGAGGGTGGGGATAAGGGGGAGAGATCAACCAAAGGACTTGTATGCATGCATATAAGCCTAACCAATGGACACAGACACCAGAGGGATGAGGGCATGAGCAGGAGAGGGTGGGCAAGAGAGGGATAAGGACACATATATAATACCTTAATCAACAAAGGAAATTTAAAAAAATGATGCAAGAACAAATGGAAATTTAATAAATTATAAAGATGGTGTCTCAAATCATTGTAGCAAAAATTTTTAAGTTTTTTTTAAAAACATAAAATTGGACTATGCGAGAGGGATTAAAGATGGCGACCGGCAGGAAGGTAGGGAGAGAGAGAGTGTGAGTGAGGAACCCATAGAGAAGAGTGTAGACGTGTGTGGTGTGTGTGTGTATAAGCTAGGGTCAGTTAGATTCTGCAGGTCTTCCAAGGGGCTGCCTAACCGGGCAGTCCTAGACAGCGGAGCCCCGCGCACAAAGCGGACACATCTCCGCGGCTGTTGCGGACGCGGAGACCACGCCATCTTGAGAAACAGAGCTGCCTGAGACTCGGATCCTGGCTTCTGACACAAACCAGGACCCTGCAGCCACTGGGGACAGAGAACTGCTATCACAGCTTCAGACCAACAAACAACAAGAATCCAGACGTCCCGGCAGAATTCCGTGAGTCAAAGAGCCTACCCACTCCCCGCAGGCGCGCAGACAGTGCCATTTTAACTGATAGATCCGCCTCTTGCCCAAGCCGCAGAGCTTTGCGCAGGGACTAGCTCCCCCTCAGGGAATTTGGCGCGCGCGCGAGCGCACAGGAGAGAATCAGCTCCCTGTTGGGGAAATCTGTCAGTGCGCACAGAGGGCACCCCTTCGGAGAATTTGGGGGAATTTGGCTTGCGGGTCACAGCTCTCCCTTCAGGGAATCTTAGTGCTTGCACAGAGGGGCTTTCCCTTTGGGGAATTTGGCGCACAGGACAGACTCCGCCCCCCTTCCGGGACTCCGGTAGAGTGCACAGAGCCAGCTCACCTTCAGGAAATCAAGAGTGTGCGCCCTAGCTGGTTTGGCTCAGTAGAGAGAGCACACACAGGTCGCAGCTCCACTTCAGGGAATTTGGCACGCCGGACACAGTTGCCTGGGATCCCTGACTCACAGCGCATTCACACTAAGAGCCAGCGACCCCAATTGTTGGTGCATGCACACATAGGGACCCTGAGTCTCAACGAGAAACCGCACAAGGCAACAGAGACTCTGACACTCTAGTCTTGGTGCAGACACAGGGAAACTCTGACTCCTGGCACATGCTAAGGATCTCATTTTCGGCACATACCAACAGTGTGGTGCAGACAGGGCCCCTGAATCTAAGTGTGCACACGAGACCACACGGAACACTGGGGACACTGACCCTGGGCAAGTCTGGCTCCCACCAACCAAAGGCAGCCACACGTCCTAGTGTCAGAGCACTTCAGTGAAACTCGGGTGGAGTGAAGTCCCCACAGCACACGGCCCAGGTCCACGCAAACGGAAGCTTGAGCTTTCTGGTGATAGCCAGAATGGGGAAACGAAATAACTCACAGAGGAAAGAAAATGTGGAGTCGCCAAGAAAGGAAATCAGTGAAACTGAAGCTTGCAACATGACCGAAAAGGAGTTTAGAGTAATGGTCGTGGATTTTATACATCGGATGGATGAGAAAATAAACAACTTATGCAAGAATCAGGAAGAAATGAAAAGTGATATAGCTACAATCAAAAACACCATGGAAAGTTTCAACAGTAGACTACAAGAAGCAGAGGACCGAATTAGTGAGTTAGAAGATCAGGTACAGAAACAAGCTCAATCTCAACAGCAATTGGAGAAAAAAATTAAAAAGCAGGAGGAAAGCCTAAGGGAGCTTCGGGACAACATGAAACGAAGTAACATGCGTATAATAGGGCTGCCAGAAGGACAAGAAGAGCAGCAGGGATTAGAAAATCTATTTGAAGAAATAATGACAGAAAACTTCCCGGATATGGGAAAGATAAAAGTTACGCAAGTACAGAGAGTCCCAAGCAGGATCAACCCCAAAAGACCCACACCAATACATGTCATAATTTCAATGGCAAATATAAATGATAAAGAGAGAATCTTAAAGGCGGCAAGAGAGACACAGAGAGTTACCTACAAAGGAACACCCATCAGATTGTCAAATGATTACTCAACAGAAACACAACAAGCTAGAAGTGAATGGACAGAGGTATACAAAGTGTTGCAAAGCAAAGGACTGAATCCAAGAATACTATATCCAGCAAGACTATCAATCAAAATTGAAGGGGAAATCAGGAGCTTTGCAGATAAAAAAAGGCTTAAGGAGTTTATCACCACCAAACCAGCAATGCAAGAATTGCTAAAGGGAATACTGTAAAAAGAAGAAATAAACAGGTAAGAAGGAATATAGACACAAAAATAGATATGACCACAAACAAATACCTTTCAGTAATATCTTTAAATGTAAATGGACTAAATGCTCCAATCAAAAGATATCGAGTAGCTGAATGGATAAAAAAACACGACCCATATATATGCTGTCTACAAGAGACCCACCTCAGAACAAGAGACTCACACAGATTGAAAGTGAAGGGATGGAAAAATATCTTTCAGGCAAATGGAAATGAAAAAAAAGCTGGGGTAGCAATACTTATATCTGACAAAATAGACCTCAAAGTAAATGCCATAACAAGAGATAAAGAAGGCCACTTCATAATACTAAAGGGAGAAATCCAACAAGAAGAAATAATTCTGGTAAACATATACGCTCCCAATATAGGAGCACCCAAATACATAAAAAAACTCCTGGAAGATTTCAAGGGAGAGATTAATAGCAATACAATCATAGTAGGAGACTTTAATACCCCACTATCACCACTGGACAAATCCTCTAAACAAAAAATCAGCAAAGAAACAGCAATCCTAAATGAATCACTAGACCAAATGGAATTAATTGACATCTTTAGAACATTTCACCCCAAAGCCACAGAATATACATTCTTCTCAAGTGCACATGGGTCATTTTCAAAGATAGACCATATGCTGGGTCACAGGCAAAGTCTCTTCAAATTCAAGAAGATAGAAATTATATCAAGCATCTTCTCAGATCACAGTGGCATAAAACTGGAAATCAACTACAATAAATACAATCCAAAGAAATCAAACACTTGGAGACTAAACAGCATGCTATTAAACCATGACTGGGTCACCAGAGAGATCAAGGAAGAAATAAAAAACATCATGGCAACAAATGACAATGAAAACACAACAATCCAAAATCTATGGGACACAGTGAAAGCAGTCTTGAGAGGGAAGTTCATAGCTCTACAAGCCTATTGCAAAAAACAAGAATCAATGGTAATAAATTACTTAACCCTACAACTCAAAGAGCTAGAAAAAGAGCAGCAAGAAAAGCCCAGTGTAACCAGAAGGAAGGAAATAACAAAGATCAGAGCGGAGATAAATGACATAGAGACCAAAGAAACAATACAAAAGATCAACAAAACCAAGAGCTGGTTCTTTGAAAGGATAAATAAGATTGATGGACCTCTAGCCAGGCTCACCAAGAAGCAAAGAGAGAGGACCCAAATAAACAAAATCAGAAATGAAAGAGGTGAAATAACAACAGACCCCGCTGAGATACAAAGGATTGTTACAAAATACTACGAACAACTCTATTCCAACAAACTGGACAACCTGGAGGAAATGGACATATTCCTAGAAAAATATAACCTTCCAAAAATCAATCAAGAAGAATCTAAAGAGCTCAATAGGCCAATAACTATGGACGAAATTGAAGCAGTCATCAAGAAGCTTCCGGCAAACAAAAGCCCGGGGCCTGATGGCTTCACAGGAGAGTTTTACCAAACATTCAAGGAAGAACTAAAACCTATCCTCCTCAGACTATTCCAAAAAATTCAAGAGGAAGGAACACTTCCAAGCTCCTTCTATGAAGCCAGCATCACCCTAATACCAAAACCAGATAAAGACAACACAATGAAAGAGAATTACAGACCAATATCCCTCATGAACATAGATGCCAAAATTCTCAACAAAATTCTAGCAAATCGGCTCCAGCAGTACATCAGAAAGATCATACACCATGACCAAGTAGGATTTATCCCAGGAATGCAAGGATGGTACAATATCCGCAAATCAATAAACGTGATACATCACATAAACAAATTGAGAGATAAAAATCACATAGTCATATCAATTGATGCAGAAAAAGCATTTGACAAAATCCAACACCCTTTCTTGATAAAAACTCTCGACAAGGTGGGAATAGAAGGCTCATACCTCAACATAATAAAAGCTATATATGATAAACCCACAGCAAACATCATACTCAATGGACAAAAACTAAAAACATTTCCCCTAAGAACAGGAACAAGACAGGGATGCCCACTCTCACCACTCCTGTTTGACATAGTACTGGAAGTATTAGCCATTGCAATTAGACAAGAAGAAGAAATAAAAGGCATCCAAATTGGAAAAGAACAAGTAAAGCTGTCTTTATTTGCAGACGACATGATATTGTACATAAAAAATCCGAAAGACTCCGTCAAAAAACTAATAGACTTAATAAATGAATTTGGCAATGTAGCAGGATACAAAATTAACGCCAAGAAATCTATGGCCTTTCTATACACCAATAGTGAACTTACAGACAGAGAGACTAAAAAGGCAATTCCATTTACCATCGCACCAAAAAAATTAAGATACCTAGGAATAAACTTAACTAAGGAGGTAAAAGACCTATACACGGAAAACTACAGGACACTGAAAAAAGAGATAGAGGAAGACGTAAACAGATGGAAGAACATACCATGTTCATGGATTGGTAGAATCAACATCATTAAAATGTCCATACTACCCAAAGCAATCTATAGATTCAATGCACTCCCCATTAAAATACCAATGGCATATTTCACAGACCTTGAAAGAACTCTCCAAAAATTCATCTGGAATAAAAAAAGACCCCGAATAGCCACAGCAACCCTGCGAAAGAAGAATAAAGTAGGAGGGATCTCAATACCAGATTTCAAGCTGTATTACAAAGCCACTGTTCTCAAAACAGCCTGGTACTGGGACAAGAACAGACATATAGATCAGTGGAACAGAATAGAGAATCCAGATATTGACCCAAACCACTATGCTCAATTAATATTTGACAAAGGAGGCATGAACATACAATGGAGTCAAGACAGTCTCTTCAATAAATGGTGTTGGGAAAATTGGACAGATACATGCAAAAAAATGAAGCTTGATCACCAACTTACGCCATACACAAAAATAAACTCAAAATGGATACAGGACTTAAACATAAGACGGGAAACCATAAAAATACTAGAGCAATCCACAGGTAGCAAAATCTCAGACATATGCCAAAAGAAATTCTTCACTGACACTGCACCTAGGGCAATGGAAGCTAAAGAGAAAATTAACAAATGGGACTACATCAAAATAAAAAGCTTTTTCACAGCAAAAGAAACCATTAACAAAACAACAAGAAGGCCTACTGCATGGGAGAACATATTTGCAAATGGCATCACTGATAAAGGTTTGATCTCCAACATCTACATGCAGCTTATACAACTTAATAAAAGGAAGATAAATGATCCAATAAAGAAATGGGCAACAGACCTAAATAGAAGCTTTTCAAAAGAAGACAGAAGGAAGGCCAAGAGACACATGAAAACATGCTCAACGTCACTAATTATCCGAGAGATGCAAATCAAAACAACAATGCGGTACCATCTCACACCTGTCAGAATGGCTATCATCAACAAATCAACAAACGACAAGTGTTGGCGAGGATGCGGAGAAAAAGGAACCCTCGTGCACTGCTGGTGGGAATGCAGACTGGTGCAGCCACTGTGGAGAACAGTATGGAGCTTCCTCAAAAAACTGAAAATGGAACTCCCATTTGACCCAGTAATCCCACTCCTGGGAATATATCCGAAGAAACTAGAAACACCAATCAGAAAGGATATATGCACCCCTATGTTCATAGCAGCACAATTCACCATAGCTAAGATTTGGAAACAGCCTAGGTGCCCGTCAGCAGATGACTGGATCAGAAAACTGTGGTTCATCTACACAATGGAATACTATGCTGCCATAAAAAAGAAGGAATTCTCATCATTTGCAGCAACCTGGATGGAATTGGAGAACATTATGTTAAGTGAAATAAGTCAGTCAATGAAAGAAAAATATCACATGATCTCACTCATTTATGGGTAATAAAGAACATTATAAACTTGAACAAAAAGATAGATACAGAGACAGTAAAGCATCAAACAGACTGTCAAATTACAGGGGGAAAGTTAGGGAGAGGTGGGGGAGATAAGAGATCAATCAAAGGACTTGTATGCATGCATATAAGCATAACCAATGGATGCAAAACTCTGGGGGGTGAGGGCATATATGGGAGTGGGGTGGGGGGTGGCAATGGTAAAATATGTACACATATAATACCTTAATAAAAAAAATTGGGAAAAAAAAATAAAAAAAAATAAAAACATAAAATTGTGTCCTTTCCTCACACTATACATAATAATAAATTCCAGCTAATATAAAAAATAAATGTTAAAATTGAAACCATGAAAGTACTAAAAGAATTCATGGATACAACACATTCTTTCATAGTCCAAAGGCACTATTCATGAATCAAATCCAGATGCAATAAAAGAAAAGTTCAATAAACTTGACTATATAACTATGTGTTATGTATATTTATATAAAAGATGTGTATAATTAAGTAAAATAATACATATTTTAAAGTAACTTCAGCATTGCAAAAATATGTAAGTCATAGCAAACTGGGTGAAAATATTTCCAACTGATATGTGGTAGGAATCTAGGGAAAGGGTCTTGCTGAGATTTAAGAAGCAAGAAATGGGGTAGCAAGGAAAAACAACGTTATACAAAGTTCTAGGTGCTATGTTGGCAAAAGACTGGTTCTGTGTGAGCCCTATTCTAAGTCAGGTAGGTATTCATGCCTGCATTTGGAAGGGACGGCAAGTGAGAGCCAAATGATTCTGTTTGGAAAATCAGAGGGCTACCTGACATTAAAGCAGGAGCATCAGATGGGCATCAACAATCTCATTGCTGTCGAAATGATGTCACTACCCAGGTTCAATAGAACTCCTGTTGTAATAGTAGGGTATTGACCCATGGGCTGAATAGAATATGTCCATGATGTTACAATACATACGATCTGCTGTTGAAGCCCTGGGCCAGTGCTGCACTTGCCTTTACGCCTGCCCTCTTGTCTTCATCCAGTCCCTGTCCTCCCACAAAGTCACTGTGTCCTGACTCTCTGCCGACTTGCCTCCCAGTTCCAAATGTTTCCTAAAACAGAGATCTCATCTTGTGAGGCTGTTGGAAACGTGCCTGCCTGATATGCTCCTGTATGTTGGAGTTCCCATGGTGATAAATAGAGTGTACCTTGTGATGCTTTATTACTCCAATTCTCTTTGACTTTTATTTAGCATCACTCACACAAAGGATGAGTAAGATGAGAAAAATTTATACTCCCCGTTTCACATCCTAAAACCACACTATCCATCTCATCTTTAACATTGCTTACTGCATAGAGGTATTTGGCCACAGCTACTAAGCACTACTTCTTGTCATTTCCACGGGGTATTAACTAATGATTAACGTTTCTTCTTCATTATTTAGGATGTTTAACATTTAGTATCACCAACAAAGTTACACGACACTATAAATTCTGTCCCCAAACCATTTTTTATCTTTGTCTCATCAGCCTCTTGATTCCTTTACAATATTTGTGTGCTTGTTATAACTTGGGGATGCTTCATGCTGAAGAGGATGGTCCTGAGGCATGTCACACCCACTACTGGTAAACACCTGCTGTCTGCAAGATATCATATTAGGTGCTATGAAGGAGACAAAGAGTACAAAATACATTACATGGTTGTTCAAAGAGCTAAAATGTATTCATGCTGATGAAAGAGGGCACAAACAACACAACAATGAGCATAAAACACTCTGCTGTGCCTAAACCTAATTAAATAATTTGGTCAAGTGTGTACCACTCAAAGTCACACCATTATCCAAAGAAGAGTTATCCTTAGGAGAGCAATCTTCCCCATCCAGATCGGGCATGCATAGGCATTGGTCATGGCATGACAATCTTGATACTCTGGTCTCTAGAAACAATTAGTTCTGTTGTCAGGGACACAGATGGTACAATAGAAAGAGAGCACCCCTACTAGTTCCATTAATGTAGCTATATTTGTTTGTTAAGGCCCAGAGTAATTGCCTTAAAAAAATCACAGAAATCTATTCTCTTGTAGCTATGGAGGTGAGAGTCCAAAATCAAGTGTTGGCAGGGTTGATTTCTTTTGGAGATTCTAAAGGAGAATCTCTTCCATACAATTCTTATAGCTTCTGATGATCGCTGGCAATCAATGATATAACTTGCCTTGGACTAGTAACTCAGTATTCCAATCTCTGCCCCTCTCTTCACATGGCCTTCTCCCTTGTGTGTGTGTGTCTTCCTTTCTTCTTATAAGGACTCTTGTCATTAGATTTAGGGCCAACCCTAAATCCAGGATAATCACATTCACAGGTAATGAGCCTTAGGGCTTATATATATATCTTGTTGGAGACCACTATTTAACCCACTACCATAGCCAAACCCTCTATCTCGACCATATTTCTCCATCATAGTGGAGAGGAAAGAATTATAAAGCTTTAGAACAAAGGGGATTTACTTTTTTAGTCTAGGCATCTTGGCGAAAACAATTGTTGGACTCAAGAATATCAGGATCTTTGCAACTGAAATCTTGGCCATTGAAAGATACACTATAGAAGAAGCCTGCCAGATTTTAGCATCTATCACTTGCTTTATAAAGTCCTGGAAGGTGTGGATATGTGATTGTTGCTTAGAAGATACTATTGTGATGGGACTGCCTAGAGCAGTGGTCGGCAAACTCATTAGTCAACAGAGCCAAATATCAATAGTATAACGATTGAAATTTCTTTTGAGAGCCAAATTTTTTAAACTTAAACTTTCTCTAACGCCACTTCTTCAAAATAGACTCGCCCAGGCCATGGTATTTTGTGGAAGAGCCACACTCAAGGGGCCAAAGAGCGGCATGTGGCTCACGAGCCGCATTTTGGCGACCACGGGCCTAGGGTAAAGGACTTGTGAGCCTTTCAGACTAGGTTGTATTTGGAGGTGCCTCCTTGACTGGGGAGTAATTTATTATATGCAGCCCTCATTTTGGGGGTAGTGAAAGTGAGCATTGAAGAGCTTAAGGGTCTCTAAGAACTCAGAAAAGGAGAAATTGGGGCAAGAGAATTAAGCTGGAGGCAGAATGGAAAATATGCTCAGATAGTTGGATGAAGAATTTGGGAGAGTGACAGATAGACATTTCCCCTGAAGGGTGACCTCAGAATGAAATAAATTGAAGATCGAATGTGTTAGATGTTCATAACTTGGACACTAAGAATTGTGTACTGGATGCTATTTGGTATACAATTCAGGATCATTACAACCTAAAAAAAGAAAGAAATCTATTCTCTCCATTCAGGAATCCATCCTTTCTTGAGGGAAGCTGAGGGTTAAGAAAAGGAATGAGACCAGGATTTATGGCACTTGTCATATATTTTCTCATATTAAATACAGCATTGAGATCAATAGTCCCCACTTGATATTTTTCAAGGTAAGGATGCAAGATGTGCTGAAGAACCATCTTAAATAACACCTAGTTCTGATTTCCACTTCCCAGGAGCTTGGGTTCTTTGTTGTGACACAATGACCACAGGCCTGGCCCCCAGAGATTTAGGAGAACCACATTCCCTGCTAAGACTCAGAGGCCCTGTGGAAGGACTGCTCAGAAACAAGAGTAAAATAAAGGTTCTCATCTCATTATCATATTTGAAGTAAGGAGATAATAATGAACCCTATTTATGCTATGGGTTTTTTCTGTGCATACATACCTATGGTGAAGTTTAATTTCTAAATTTGGCATTTAATAGATATTAATAACATAATAATATATTAAGAACAATAACTAATAATAAAATAGAATAATTAGAACAATATATTGTAATGAAAGTTATGCAAATGTGGTCTCTCTCTCAGATTATCTTATTGTACTTTACAGTTCCTCTTAGGTATACTCACTTTCGCAGCATCACTACTCCTGCACTTCGGGGTCATTAGTAAACAAAATAAGGGAGACTTGAACAGGGGCACCTCGATCCTGAGACTGCCGATTAGTAAGTGATTCATGGCAGGAAGTGCCTACAAAGGGATGATTCGTGTCCTGGGTGGGATGGAGCTGGATGGCAGATTTCGTCACACTACTCAGAATGTAATGCAATTTAAAACTTACGAAATGTTTATTTCTGGAATTTCCCATGTAATATTTCAGACTACAGTTGACCATGGTTGACCGTAGATAAACCACAAAGCAAAACCACTAAGAAGGGGGAATACATATATCATGACCTTGCTGTTTGGGATAAAAACACCAGACATCTACCCCAAAGCAAAAAGCATGTAGAGGTTTTTCCTTCTGTATCAGCTGCCTCAGAAGGAGGGAGGGGAGGGACTGTGCGGCCTGTTCCTCCTGCCCACCCCGGACTCTCAGCCCACCTCTGCACTCTGAGAAGAGCCGTCCTTTTCCATAGACCAGTGGTCGGCAAACTCATAGTCAACAGAGCCAAATATCAACAGTACAACAATTGAAATTTCTTTTTGAGAGCCGAAAACTGACTTCTGCGCATGGGCCACGAAGTTTCAATCGCACTGTATGTGCGCGCCCGCACGTGGTATTTTGTGGAAGAGCCACACTCAAGGGGCCAAAGAGCCGCATGTGGCTGGCGAGCCGCAGTTTGCCGACCATTGCCAAAGATGAAGAGGCATCCTGCCTGTCTAAGTCGGAAAAGATTCCTAGACTAGAGTTTTGTGTGTGTTTTTTAAAGATGACGATGGCTAATTTAAAGGGCAGTGTAAACAATAAAACCACTAAAGGTCCATTGATCACAACAGCCTTGCAGCAGAGCCTGCAGCCCCTCAGCAGCAAGATGTGTCTGCAGTGACCAGTCGCTGGCTGGTCAGTGCAGTTTGTGATGACTGGCAGGGAAAACCGTCCTTCCCTGGCTCACACTGCGACAGCGCCAAGAACCTCCTTAGCAAAGTCCCCCTGCACTGTGCCTCGGCACTTCTTTATCACATGATTCTTCAGGTCAAGACCCTCTAAATCTAGAGCTGGTGGATGATACGAGTCCAGCGATATCATTAGAAACGGAAGATCTTCTCGATTAATTTCTTTTAGAGGAGGGCAGGCATCTTAAGGATCCACGTATGTGTGGTGTTACATCAGCAAGATATAAAATGGCATTAGCTGCTCTCGAGAAGTAATTTTATAATTATAATCTGATTTAATTGAGTGAAACAATATGCGTTTTTAAAGGGAAAAGATACTTTAAAATTACTTTGTTCAATCTAGGAATTTATTTTCATAGAAGGTAAGAAGTACATTTTATCTGCAGAGAAACTTTTTTCCACTGGAAATTGACCCCTGTTAGCTTATTGTCCATGGAGGGTCACAGGAATATGGAATGTGCCCATTTGCTCTTTGGAATAAACCCAAGCTTAGTTTTATTTTTTTTGAAACTGCTATATGCTGCACTTTTATTTTCTTTTAATATTCATCTGCTGCTGCTATTCTTGATTAACTAGTTTAACCAGTAATGGATTGATTCATCTTGGTCAACAATGGAACAGTTAAGAACTTAATGCAGCATTTATTGATTCCAGTGTGCACAAGCGTGTGAGTGTGGTCAGGTGTACTGTACACTAGGGTAAGTAAGCAAGCCTCTTACTACTAACATTCAATAAATAAAAACAGCCATGTAAATACGCCACAACCTAGGTGTTAAAATCAGTTAGAAAGTAACTTTAATAAGAATTTTGTTAATTCTACCTCATTATAATTTATTATTATTTGATTTTAAAGGGTTTTCTGAGAGTGTGGGGAGTCATAGTTACTATTCCTGCTATACTTGTGATTTTATCATTAATAACATGAACAGGCATGGGGAAAAGAATTGGGGCGTTTAGCATAAGAAAAGTTACATTGCTAATGATTATTTGATTCTAGGATTTCTATTTAAACCTTCTTTAAACTATTGTATTTTATGATGTTTTCAGGGAAAACCTTTGGCATAAATATTAAAAGTATATTTTTACCACTTTAATCTTTAACCTCTGAAGAAAGAGTTTTCATCATGAACAAATTATGAATGCTTGTTATGGCAATAAAAATGGGAATTCAAAAGACTTCCTCTAAAAACATATCTAAATATCCACAGTATATAGCACATGGCTTATTTGGAATCTTCACACCAGGTCAGGCACCCCCAGCTGCAGTCTGAGCTGGACTGGAAAAAATACAGCTATTCTTTGTCTGACCCCTACTGATCGAAGCAAGCAAGTGTAGAGCCCAAAAATACCAAAGGAAAAACTTGGCAGTTTCTTTTAAGAAACTGCTTTTTTTAATTGTTTTTTAATTAAAACAATAAACAAAAAACATGTTCCAGAAAAATAATTCACCGTTACTAAGCTATATTCTTACAAGAGAAACACACACTTAGAAGGAACCTTAGATGTTTTCAAATTCAGCCTTTGCATCTGATGGAAGGGAAATCTGAGAAAGACTGTTTGCATGGCCAGGAAGCACAGTTTGAATTGGTTCTCGGGGCCCCACGTCTATGTTCCCTCACGCCACTGGTCTCCCTCGACAAGCAGGGGAAGATGATAGGATGGTCAAACCCTTCCACCACCACCAACCACAACCAGCATCACTACCCAACCACCACAAACACTGGCATCCACCAGGACCACCCCCTTTCTAAGACAGGCATGCTCTCTCCTCCCTGAGGCTGGGTGGACAGATAGATGTGGGTTTTTCTTCTTGGGAATTTCACTGCCTTCTGCTTTATCTTAGACCAGTGGTCGGCAAACCGTGGCTCTCGAGCCACATGCGGCTCTTTGGCCCCTTGAATGTGGCTCTTCCATAAAATACCACGGCCTGGGTGAGTCTATTTTGAAGAAGTGGCGTTAGAAGAAGTTTAAGTTTAAAAAATTTGGCTCTCAAAAGAAATTTCAATCGTTTTACTGTTGATATTTGGCTCTGTTGACTAATGAGTTTGCAGACCACTGTCTTAGACAGATGACTAATTCTAAATTACCCCCTATTTCCTTGAGAGCCTATTCCAAGTAAAGTGAAAGGCAGGGACAGGCACAGAACGCTCTTTTCTTTCTCTTTCTTAGCCCAAATTTGGTTCAAGCTTTTCTGCTTTCCTTACGGAGAGCTGAAGTAATTGCTTAGTGATTGTCCACTCTAACAATGGGTGTGGCTTTCCTCTTTGAGATGGACCTTCTTACAATTCAACCAATTATGTCTTCTTTGTCATTGTCTGTGCCTGGGAATAATCTTGTAGATGGAAGTCCCCTGAGACTGTGCACGGAATGTCACACCATGTGAAACTACTAACCATTGGCCTATGTTTTTCTCTATGGCTTCAAACAGGAAAAAAGAACACATTCCATTGATTTTGCTTATTTTTTGTTTGTGGTTCTTTGTTGGTTTTTCCATATGACATGTAGCATACATTACTTTTAGTTTCTTTGCACCTTCATACTTCACACATCCTCAATTTATTTTTTTTATTTTTTATTTTTATTATTTTTTTTGTTTTGTTTTTCACACATCCTCAATTTAATTCCCCACATCTTAAAAATACTTTTTAATCCAATATTCATCCTCTTTACTGGATACTTAACTCATCCAGTTCATAAATGTTTTCCCAAATGTGTGTGTCTAATTTTAGATCTTCAAATAACTGGGCTTTGGTGCCAAATTAGTAAGAACATTTGTCCTAATTAATTCATCTGATTCTGAAGCAGAAAATTGTCCCTCAGGTGTTTTAAGACGCTTTAGATAACACATGACCTTTCAGATTGGTTGCTTAGCAGAAGTCTACATATCTAGTGTCCCAATTACACTCAATTCTTTCATTAGAAATGTTGCTAAATGGTTCAAAGAGGGCCATGCTTGAACATAGGATAATTATTAATCCCTGCTCTCTTGTGAATCTGTCTACTAGACTATTTGAAGTAAAAACTCTTTTTAAAGATAATGGAAACTACTTTTAATAAAACTCTTCAAATATTTTGCAAAAGTTTGTACAGGATATGTGTACATTGAAGTTTATTTGCTGTGTTTAGAAGTCCGCGAGGATCAAAAGCAGGAAATACCTGCTGAAATCGTTTGTAAGAGTGGACTTACTTCTCTAACTGTGACCATAAAGAACTATGACATTTCTGTCCCTGTGTCAACACAACTGTTACCCCTTCTGCTCAGCCCTTCAGAGCTTTCTCATCCCAGCCTGTTTTCCAAGCCTGTGATCCAGTCACTCATCAATTGTGTCCCGACAAATCCCTCTTTCTGCTAATGATTGCTGTTGATTGTATCCAAAACCCTACATGACACAGAAATTATTTCTAAAAAGTGAGTTGTAGACAATAGGCTCTCAGGAAATAGGGACAATTTGACACTAGTCATCTGTCTGAGATAAAGCGGAAGGCAGTGAGATTCCCAATAAGAAACCCACCTCCAATCACTCAAAATCAAATTTTTTTGAGGATAAGTCTTTGAGTGGCTGCACTGCTGCTGACATGAATAAAAGTATAAAGAATGTAAGGACCTCAGACTGTCCGAAGTCAAGTAGCATCATTTAAATAAAAGAGGTGAAGTGAGCATGGTTATGGTAGCCTCCTGGTAATCACATGATCTGTGCATAGTATTATTAATGATGGTTAAATGAGCCTGGGTTTCCTGGAACCAACATATATAAGTGGTCCAATAAGGTTCTGTTTTATTTCCCTAACTGCAAAACAGAAGCCTCTCTTCAGCTACCACAGTAGAGAATTGTAATCTTTGTTCAACCCCTAATGCTAATTAGCTCATAGACAAAGAGGTCCTTGAATAAAGAAAAGATCGGGCACTCTTCTAGAAGCACTGTACAGTAAATCCATTGAGTGTTATATATTTTGAATAGAGAACCCTAAATATTGTCAGAGTTCCTACATTGATTCCATGATCAATGGGTATTTCTTGTATCTCCGAGTTTCATCTGGGATCATTTTCATTCAGTGCAGTTCTACTGGGGTAATCTTTATTCAGAATGCTTTAAATATTTTATTTTTTTTCTTTTCCTTTTTATGATTTTATTATAATATGTCTTGGTATATATTTATTATAATTTATCCTAATTAATTTTTTATTTATTCATGGATTTATTTTTTAAATTATCACCTATTATCTTTTCAAATACTGTTTCTACCCATCCTTTCCTTTCTTTCAGGGACTCATGTTTAAACTTTTGCACTCCATCCTCTATGCTTTTTTGTGATCTTTCTGTATTTTTAACCATGTTTTAATCTTTATTCTGGATAACTTTTTTTAAAATCTATTTTCCAGTTTATTAATTCTCTCTTCAGTTCTGCCTAATCTGCTGTTAACCTGCCCATTAAGCTTTGAGCTCTTCTTTAAATCTGCTATGTCACTGTTCAGAGTTTTCTATTCATGGATATTTTCAAGTTTTACTTCTATATATCTAAGTATAGAAAGCATTATTGTTTTATAGTCTGTAATAATTACCTGTTACTTTGTTTATGCCTATTATTATTCACAGTGTCTTGATTCTTTGTATAGCTGGATATCTCTCTGTCATAACATTGCTTATTTTATTTTACTTTTATAAATAATTGGAATGCTAAGATATTTTGCTCCAGAAAGTTTATTCCCCCCGCCCCTTCCCCCAGGAATCAAGTGGCATTACACTTCAGGAGTAGCTTAATTTAAGTTCAAAGATTGAAGTTCTTATAATGAACACAAGGTCTACAATTTAGAGGAGGGCTGTTTTATGTTTGGTTCACTGTTATACTGTGGATGTAGCCTTCAAAATTACAGCTTAATATGTATGTGTTTACAGTGGGAAGGAGGGGAAGGAGGTTATGCAATGCCCCAACATAAGAGCACTGTAGTTGATTTCCATTTATTTTGCTGTCAAAATCATAGCTCTGTAAACTTCTATATCAGCAAATGAAAGTAGCTTTGAGTATTGAGCTTCTTTCTGGGCTTTCATTTTCTCCAGTCATTTTTCTCAATCTGGTTATCTCCTACAATACTATGAGTAGATATATTTTCATATTTCTTTTACTTTTATAGGGATTGTTCTAGGTGGGTTAGTTCAAAGAAGAAATACACCTTTCTCTACCTTTTTACTCTATTATTGTATACTGTATGTAGTTGATCATTCTGTAATCTCATCTTTATTTTCCTTTCATGTTTCATTTAAAGCTCTTGGTGAGGAAAACAAAACTATATCTTAATATTATTTTAAAAATCAAGTCATACAAAATAGGTAATATGTTATATTAAAAATTCATTATCAATAATATAATAGTGTGAATTGGAGGAATGTTCAAGCCAATGACATCCATACCTGAGAAGTGTTATAGCATCAAATACTTGCTTTACCTATATATATGTGGTCAATGGGGAAAAATGAAAAGATACACCCTATAACATTAGCAGTAGTTATCTCTGTATTATGGATTAAGAGTAAAATTATTTTTTCTCATACTTTTATATGGAGTAAATATAATCAGAAAAAGTAAACATTATTTTTATATGAAACGTGATTGTTGCAACTATGAAACAACCCCAAAGATAAAAAGAAAATTATTCTGTCATGCCTTTAGAGATGACAAGAAGATAGATAGATAAATGGATATACAGGCAGACAGAGATAGAGAGATAAGAAATCTTGACAACTTTAAATGTGCACTCACATAAGATATTTGGGGGAAAATGACTTTCCCATTTAGTTATTCTTAGGCTTCCTTGAGAAAATAAAATTATTCTCAATTTGGATTTAGGAGTTTTATTGCTAGAAATGAAATCATGATTGTGTCTAATATAAAGACTGTGAAGGGACTTTCTATATTTATTCTGTAATTTTCTTATGTAAATAAATTTCAACTTTACATGGTTTATTCCTTCACCAAAAATATGTATATGCCGTGTAACTTGCTAAAACCTTTTTTGAATGATTTAACATTTTAATTTAAAATGTACTTTTTGAGAAAACCAAGTTTATTTCACCTTTGACCAATAAAATAAGTTCTAAAGGAAGTCCAAAGTTTCTTGGAAATTAATTTAGGATTTTTTTCCTTTTACTTTTTTAAGTGTTTTTTTTTTTAAATATATTTTATTAATTTTTTACAGAGAGGAAGAGAGAGGGATAGAGTTAGAAACATCGATGAGAGAGAAACAGATCAGCTGCCTCTTGCACACCCCCTCTGGGGATGTGCCCGCAACCAAGGATGCCCTTGACCGGAATCGAACCTGGGACAGTCGCTCTATCCACTGAGCCAAACTGGTTTTGGCTGTTTTTTTTTTTAATTCTCATTCGAGGATATGTTTTTATTGATTTTTAGAGAGTGAGAGAGAGAAAGAGAGAAACATCAGTGTGAGAGAGAAACAATGATCTGCTGCCTCCTGTATGTGCCCTGACCAGGGATCGAACACACAACCTAAGTATGTGTCCTGATCAGGAATCAAATCTGCAACCTTTTGTTATCGGGGACATCGCTCCAACAGAGCCACCTGGCCAGGAAAGAATTTTTTTCTTTTGAAGAGATGACCTCTGTGAAAATGGAAAAGACTTCCCAGGCCTACCAAGAAAGATGAGCCAATGAGCACAAAATCCACGGTTATCATGTGTAGCATCTTCCAAGCCCAAGAAGCTGTCAGCAACCACTGCCTCTTCGTGTGGGGTGGGTGATGGGAATATGGTGTGGAAAAGAGTGAATAGGGTGTGTGTCCACAATACCTTATGTTAAAGTCAGGAGAGAAGTAGGTACATCCCTCAATCTTCACTCCTCCTAAAGTAAAAAACATACCTTCAAAAATCTGCATTCTTAGCCACCTTTATTGAGATGTAGCTTACATTTCATAATATGCACTCATTATAAGCATACAATTCAGAGTTTCAAAAATGCATATGTCTGGTTTTCTACCAGCACAAACAAGAAATTGAACAGTTCCAACACTCTAAAAGTTTCTCGTGACCTTTTGCGATCAATACCCTTTCATACCAGGCTGCAGGCAAATACTGACCTATTTTTTGTTGCTACATATTAGATATCAAATTGGGCTTTAAGTACTGAATAAGAAATAAGTAATTTTATAAAGCCAGCTCTGTAAACGCTGATGGAAATTTGTTGCCACTCACTTGAGAAATGAAGTCCAATATCCTAAAATAACTCTCATAAACCTGCCTGTCTGAGTATACTCTATTATCAGTTCTTCTACTCCAAGTGCCAGCCCAGAAAACATTTGTTGCCACTCCATTTCAACATATACACAGGATTTATGAGTAGGAGTTTAGAAACTTTTATAGCAGTTTGAGATTACTGTGTCATCCAACTACCTGATCATTTTTCTTAGAACTTCCATTTTCCTGTATTTTATAAAAGTACTGGTCGGCAGCAAGATGGAAGTTTAAAAACAAAAGTTGGTACCTCACCACAGACAATCAGAAAACCACTGCTCATGTCCACTTTCCATCTGCCCCCCCTTTGATCATTGGCTTTTTAAAAATATATATATTTTATTGATTTTTTACAGAGAAGAAGGGAGAAGGATAGAGAATTAGAAACATCAATGAGAGAGAAACATCCATCAGCTGCCTCCCGCACACCCCCTACTGGGGATGTGCCCGCAACCAAGGTACATGCCCTTGACTGGAATCGAACCTGGGACCCTCCAGTCGGCAGGCGATGCTCTATCCACTGAGCCAAACCAGTAAGGGCTGATCATTGGCTTTTTTTTTTCTTCTGTTTTTGAATAGTGGCTTTGAGGCTTTTACTCCACAGACAGGGACAATAGTTTGATGAAGGCCAAAGGAGGGGGAGATGGGGAATGGGTGGAGGTGAATTAAAAAACAAGTAAAGGGTATGCACTGAATCTAGTGAGAGAAATGTATAGGTGTTTGTCAAGATATATTAAAAATATATAAGTAGAGAAAGAAATCCTCAGTGACTCATCTAGACTTAAACCAAAATAATTGTCCAAGCAGGAAAAAATAAAAAAGGCAGAGGAAATTGCTGCTGCCCATTAGTTGATTTTAGCTAATGATGCAAGTAGTCATTAGTTCAACTAATGGTAATGGACCTTCTGATGAGTGATTTAGTGAAAATGTCCCAGATGCTTCCATTCTGCAAAAGGCTCAGAAGAGGTAAAAATGTAAATAATGATAATAAAGGTATTTCTTTTCTAAATTAATGGCGAACAGATAATCAAAATTAAAGCAACACTTAAGGAAATTCTTTAGCAATTATAACATAAATTATTCTTAAAGCCTCTAATATGTTGTGTCCTGTAAAATTATTTACTAATAATAATATAGGCAAACACATATAAATTGTATTATATGCCAGACACTGTTCAAAGTGTTTGACATATATTATTTCATTTAACCTTCATACCAACTCTATAAAATAACCACTATTATTATTTTAGAGATGAAGGAACTAAGAGAAAAAATGTTGAGTGACTTGCCCAACATTATACAACTAGTTAGCAGCCAAGCTGGGTTTTAAACCCAGGTAATGTGGCTCCCAAGTCTATATGCCAAACTTCTGTGTTTTCTGGTAAGAAGTTTAACCTTCACCACAGAAGCCATTAAATAAGGGAACTGAAAAAAAGAAAAGAAAAAAGGAAATCAATTCTCTATCCAAGGCATTTTCCTACAAACTTGTTATATCATTTGGTAAATTAAGGAACTGAGCATTAACTTGTTTTCTTTCCTAGGATATTTTCCTAGTGGCTTTTGATAATCATGCTCAGATGACATAATTTCATAGCAATCAACTGAAAAAATTAAAGGAAAAAAATAAACCATCAACCAATTGTTTTTTAATTAGGTTAAACAACTATTTGTTTTTCCTCTGTAAATAGACATCTACTTTGAGTGCTGTTAAGTCTGCTTTTATAATGGTACTAGAAGCCCGATGCATGAAGATTCGTGTAAGAATGAGCCTTCCTTCCCCTGGCTGCCGGCACTGCCTTTGCTCTGGCCGGAGCCACCTTTCCACCTTCCAACACTGCCCAGAGGCCTGGAGAGGCTGGGGTGGTATGGAATGCAAACATCCCGCCCCACCTCCAGCTGCTCAGTGCCTGCATATGCAAATTAACCCACCATCTTTGTTGGGTTAATTTGCATACTCACTCCTGATTGGCTGGTGGCCGTGGTGAAAGTACAGTCAATTAGCATGTTACTATTTTATTAGGTAGACAAAGTATTATCCAGAAACAAATGCTAACATGATACTGCTGATATTATGTTTCCTTTTGATGCTTCCTCTTATTTTACACTCTCTAGAGCCAAGCATCACACACCTTCAATACATTAGAAGGACATTCTGGCTTCTATCTCACAAAATTAACAGAAAACTCTGAAGTTGCGTCATATTAAAGGAATTCTATGACTTTAACTTTTAAGTCTGGAAGACTTTGAGGAAGTGGAGAACATTTAGAGAATTCAGGGTGTGTGGTTTTTTTCCATGATATTTCCACTAAAATAGAACTGATTACTTCTACCACAGACCTAAGTGAGATGGTTATAGTTTGATATTGTATATATGTTTGTATTCAAAAACTAGATACAAAAATCTCTTTCAAATATATTAGCACCAAAGAAAGTATGTCTTCCCAGAGTTTTCCAAAATGAGAAACGCCTTCCATGCAAATTCCCATTTTATTCCCCCTAAAGTTTAAGTAGTCACTTGATTAGAAGAAAAGTATGAAACTGTACATCACTCTTTTCTGAAGTTGTTGCACGGGCTGTTCTGTAACTTTTTTACATCCATCCTGAAGATAACACAGAGACAGATTTTGAACGAGAAAAAAAAAAAAGTAAATTTGAGGGTTAAGAAAAGATGATCTGAAAGTCTACTCATTTCATTTGAAGAGCATCCTTAGGCATGGAGTATATACTGTAACAAAAGTATATTGTTGTTTTTCACACCGTATATTTTATTTGAAAAAATTAAAAGCATAAAATACAAGTTTTAAAGCATTTATACCTGAAGGCAGGAGACATGTCCTTGGTAAAGGCCACAGGAAATGTTTGCACACCAGGTAAGTTCCATAAACATTTAATCCTCTGACAGTTGAAGATTTTGAATTGAATACAGCTGGCCAAGGAGCAATTTCTTCCCAGGTGCACAGAAGTACATTATAATAACAATGGATGCTAAAATATAAAGGATATGTCAGTAGTAGTTTGAAATATCACATATACCACTATGTGTTTTAGCTGAGATTTATTTTTATAGAAATAAATCCATTTTTCTCTCATTGTTGTTATCACTAAGCATGAAAGAATTAAGATGTTTAGGCATTTCTTAAAGAGACAGTCATTTATCATATTTCCTTAGATAAATTGTCCTGTCCTCCAATTTGCCTTTATGTATTTATTGACTGAATGCTATGTGCCAGCCACTGTGCTGGCTTACTGTACATAGAATGGTAAACAAGATACAGTCTCTGCTCTAAAGACTTGTCAGTTGAGACAAATACGTAAAGAGCTAATATTTATATTATTTTAAGCACCTATACACACACAGTGTAATTAAATATGTCTACAAAAATATCCATATGTTATTTCAATGGCTTCTGTCTGGGAAAAACTCCCCAAAAGAACTGCTTTTTATTTTGTATTATAGAAAAATTCTTTTAAAATCACAGCTCAAAAAGGTAAGATTAAAAAGTGGTGGGCTAACGCCATAAAGGAAGTCTTAAAAATGCAGTGTCCTAAGAGGTCTTTGAAAAGCCCTGACATACTAGTATTCCTGAGAAATTAGAAAGCCACATACGTGTGTAAGGCTGTGTGCATGCTAAAAAAAAAAAAAAAAAAAAAAAGACATGAAAAGCCCTAATACTTCCCCTCTGGCTGATCTTGAGATTCTTTAAAAACAAGAGTAAAAGTTAAGGCACAGTTGTAAACTGTCATTTAAGGCATTTCCTAACACACACAGAGTCTCTAGACAAAGTGTAGGAAACTTATTGCTTCAAAGCATTTAAGGGCCTTTTTGTTCAATCATTAGCTGACCACTAAATTAACCAAGCAGAAAGGTTACAGACATAACAGAATTAGCCAAAAAAAAGTCACTAAACAAACAGCAATGATTAAAAAAAGTAGTGGTAAGCCCACCTGGTGTGGCTCAGTTGGTAGAGTGTCATCCCATGTACCAAGAGGTCACCGGTTCAATTCCCTGTCAGGGCACATGCCTGGGTTTTGAGCTCGATCTCCAGTAGCGGGTGTTTGAGAGGCAGCCGATTGATGATGTTTCTCTCCCATCAATGTTTCTATCTCTCTATCCTTCTCCCTTCCTCTGTCTCTAAAATCAATAAAAACATATTTAAAAAGAAAAAAAGTAATGGTAGCAGAGGGATCTGATTTCCAGAACTGCCACATAATACTATTTAAAATATCCAGTTTTTCATACATACATAACATAGACACAGATTACAGTGTGGTGATAGCCAGAGTGAAAGGGGGTTGGAGGGTAAGCGGAGGTGGGCAAAGGGGAGGAAAATGGGGACAGAAAGATTTGGGGGGGAGGCAATGGACACATGATGCAGATGATGTTTTATTGAGTTGTATATGTGAAACCTGTAAGGTTGTGTGACCCAATGTCACCCAATAAATTAAATTTAAAAATACTTAAAACACAACAAACTTCAAGAAATCTACTTTAACTTCCAAAGAGAATAAATCCAAAATGAACATAATCATATTTCACAATTTCTACTCGTACAGCTGAGCAAAAAGTGAAACATCTTTCTGTAATAAACAACATAGACTTTTAGGTTTCTTGTATATATCAAATAAATTTTAAAATTAATAAAATGTCTGGTTTTTAACAAAATATTATGAGACATGCAAAGAAACAGGAAAGTATAGCCCTTGCACAGGGGAAAAAACACATTCAATAGAAATATTCTGCTGGGGAAGCCAAATGTTAGGCTTACTGGGCAAATATGTGTAGCAGCTACTATAAATATTGTTAAAGACTAAAGGGGACTATGTGTAAGGAATTAAAGGAATGTATAAGAATGATGTCTCATCATAGAGCAAATATCACTGAAGACATGGAAATTATTTTTTAAAAAGAAACAAATAGCAATTCTAGAGATGAAAAGTACAATAACTAAAATGAGAAATTTACCAGGAGAATCTCAAGAGTATATGTAAGCTGGCAAAGAAAAAAATCAAGTGAACTTTAATATAGATCCTGTCTGGAGAACATAAAAAAATAATTTTTTAAAAAATGAACAGAGCATTTCAACATATGCACAATGGGAGTCCCCGAAGGAGAAAAAGAGAAAAAGGGACAGAAAAAATAATGGCTAAAGACTTAGCAAATTTGGTGACTATGTTTTATCTATAAATCCAAGAACTTAATAGACTCCTTGGAGGATAATCTCAAAGAAATCCATACATGGACACATCATAGTCAAACTACCCAAACCCAGAGGGGGCGGAAAATCTTGAAAGTAGCAAAGGAGGAAGCCAGCAGAATGGTGAGACGTAACCAATCACTGCTGCCTTGTTGGAGATCGGTTGCCCAGCACTGCATCACGGAGACACTCCACCTATCCAGGTCCTCTCCTCCCACCAGCAGTGCCTGACACCCGTGGTCCTCCATAGCAAGGCTGCGGCTACTTTCTCGGGTTCAGGGTATTCCTGAGGGATTCAGTCACTGCTCTGAATCCACTTGCTTTCATCCATTTTCCTAGATTCTGCGCCTTTACCTCAATCCTCAATTCTATCTCTTTATCTAGCTCTCTCCGACAAATACATTGGCTGGATGGTCTACTTCATTTTTATTTGAAATTCTTCCTCATGAACCTACTACCCTTTAACAGAGCTTAGTCTATAACCTGTGTGATGCCCATCTTTGATTTCATTGATTTTTATTATCCCAGGAGTACGCTTGTGTGTTTACTTGGTTCTGTGTGCTCTTGACAGGCCAAATATCCTTTGACCTGGTCCTAGAGTATTCTTCTATGGAAACCTTCCTCTCTCGTTCATTTTCTAGATATTTTGGAACTAATACTCATTTCAAGTTTTTTTTTAGTGGAAACATTCATTAACTGGCTGGGGTCCCCGCTGAAAATGGTCACAAAAGCCTTCCAGAATCCCAGAGTTCCCGAGTTAGTGTGACCGCTGCTGCCATGCAGGGCTGTGTTTCCTTACAGTCACAATCACTGCATGTGTGGAGTCAGCTGTGGTGCCTGTGGTAGCCCATCCTGGCAGGGAACAAAGGAAATGTCTCCTGCTCTTCCCTGCCCACTAGCTCTGTCTCCAGGTCATGGGCTCCCTCCCAAATATTCACTTGTAAAGCAAGATCAGGATTTAGGCTTCGAACTGAGCACTAACCTTTCCATTTAGTCTTATCTATTGACTGTCACTCTCCATAAAAGTGATAAAGGCGGAAAGTTTTCCTAGAAAAAAATGAGTCACTCAGTGGCCATCATTTTCCTGGAGAGACATCGTGTTTCTCTTGTCAACAACAAAGGCAAGGGCATGACTCAATGCCCACCAAATCTAAGTGCATCTGGTGGGGTGCATATTCCCCTTTTAATTTATATTTTTGCATTTCATATCATGACTAGAGGCCCGATGCATGAAATTCGTGCAAGGGGCTCGGCCCTCACAACCCCAGCTTTGTCTGGAAGGTCATCTGGAAGGATGTCTGGAAGGACATCCAGAAAGTCGTTTGGCTGTCCATTCTAATTAGTATATTATGCTTTATTATTATAGATATTAATATAAAACAATAGTGAGGTAGACACTAACAGGGATATGCTACAGGCACGGTTCAAGTACATTCTTTGCTCTAGAACTTTGATGTTCTCTGTAAAGACAGTGTTTCTGATTAAATTCTAAATGAGGGCCATGTAGAAGAGGAATAAATAAGAGAAAATGAGAGGATCAGTTTGTCTCCCTCTCACTGTCCCAAGACTGAACCAGAGAGGATGCTGCAATCTGTACCTCTCTGAAGCCGATATTTGCTCAAACTTCCCAGAAGGAGGGGGTGCTGAGCACAATGCTGTGCTCTGTGCTAAAGCTGCATCCCAGGGTCACTATGACCTCCGAATGCTGAAGGCCATTCCACAGCCTTTCTAAATTGCTAGAGCTGAAATAATGACGATGGTATTAACAACCACCATTGCATATTGAGTGATGACCATGTGTCAGGCATTGCAGTAAAGGTGTTATGTTCATCATCAACTTTTATTCCCCAGTGACCCTATGCGGTATTATTACCCTTACTTTTCAGACAGAGAATTTGAAGCTTCGATGAGTTAAACCAACCAACACCACATGACCAGACAATGGAGGATGTCAGGATTTAAATCCAGACTTTCAATCTATTTTTGGGGTTTTTTTTAAACTTTTTTCAGCAGCAAATGCCTTTTATCTAAATACTAGAGGTTCTGTGCACAAAATTCATGCATGGGGGTGTGGGGGGGTCCCTCAGCCTGGCCTGCAACGACGCCAGCATCCTGCACCCCGGCCTCTGGCCAGAGGCCCCTCCCTCCCTCTGCATGGCCAGGGCATGGGACGCTGGGCTCACGTTGCCCCCAGAGGCCCCTCTCTCCCTCTGCATGGCCAGGGCATGGGACGCTGGGCTCACGTTGCCCCCAGAGGCCCCTCTCTCCCTCTGCATGGCCGGGGCATGGGACGCTGGGATCGCATTGCTGGGGCAATGCCGCCAGCATCCCACCCTGGCTGCTATGGGCGCCGCCATCTTTGTGACCAAGTGATGGTTAATTTGTTTATTACCCTTTTATTAGATAGAATTACCCAGACCCCTAATAAATAAAATTGACAACCCAGGCTGGTGTGGTTTAACTAGTGAATGGATGCAAATAAACCACCACAGAGCCCTGGATTCTGTGGAACAAGGTGAAAATCACTCACTCACTATTCTGCCTCCAAATGGTTTGCATGAGAGTCCTCAGCAGTTTCAAGAGCTCAAAGTGCTTATGAAAAATGTAAAGTAACCGAAATGGAAGTGTTGCAGTGTTGGGAGGCCCAGTAGGCTGGATGGTTTTCCCACTGTAGGTTTAGTCAGAGCTTGCTCTTCCTCCTTCCACTGAAACATTTCTGCTTATAACAGAAGAACCCTTCACACAGCTTCCAATGCAGGGGGAAAAAATGAATGAATCATTCACTTCCTGCTGTGTTGACTACCAGAGAAAATACTGCTTTGGCCAGTGGATATGGCTCAGTTGGTTGAGCATCATCCCATGCACTGAAAGGCCACCGGTTTGATTCCCAGTGGTACATGCCCAGGTCATGGGTTCGATGCCCAGGATTGCCTATTCAAGGCAGCGGATCAATGTTTATCTTTTCCCCTCTCCCTTCTTCTCTCTCTAAAATTAATTTTTAAAAAATTTAAAAAAGGAAGGATTTAGGAGCAAGGATTTTTCCAAAGAAAAGTTATGGCTTAGACTATCTATGCATATACTCATGGGGTCCTGTGATGGTTTGACACCATGTGGCCACCAGGGAGACAGTGGGGCTATGCATGTAGCTGTCACCTGAGTTACTGCTGGTTTGCAGGTGTCTGGGCTGAGGCCCTCATCTGGAGCAATAACCTTATCCTGCCTTGATTCAGGCCAACCAGCTTGGGCATTGCCAACTTGTTACTGGACATTTCTGTCATCTGTGTGACTCAGCGGTCTGTTCCAACCTCTCTTTCCATTTTCACTGCTTTTCTCAACTTCAGCATTTTTGACATTTTATATAGGAAATGGTCATTTTATTTTTTTTTCGGAAGCTGGAATTTTCAGACTACCTCTGAGAACTGTCAGTTTACTGAAAGAGGCTTTATTCTCAGTGAGGGCCCAGAGGAGTTAGCTCTGTTTATTTCATGAACACAGAAAAGGCCCTTCTCTATGGTCTGTTAATTAGATATGTTTTGGTGATTACTTTCCGGAACTCTGTTGGCATTGGTAGTTCTCAGCTTAGGGAGGATACTGACCCACCATCCTGTATGCCATCCTGTCCCCTGAAGAGCAGTCTATGGCAAGTAGTGATAAAATGGTATAATATATAAGAGTTCATGTCTATGATATATATATATATATATATATATATATATATATATATATATGTTAATCCTCACCCACGGATATGCTTTTTCTCATTGATTCCAGAGAAAGAAAGGGAGGGGAGGGGAGGGGAGGGGAGAGAGAGAAAGAGAGAGAGAGAGAGAGAGAGAGAGAGAGTGAGAGAGAGAGAGAACATTGATGTGAGAGAAAAACATCATTAGTTGCCTCACATACTTGACCTGAGTGGGGACGAAACCCACAACCTGGGCATGTGTCCTGACTAGGGTATGTGTCCATGACCCTTTGGTGCACAAGACAATACTCTACCCTCTGAGCCACATTGGCCAGGGTGTGGGCACACTTTTTATATTTTTTCTATAATTTATTTATTAAGGTGACCCAAACAAAACAGAGGTAAAAGATGTACAACTTTACTGAGAAATTTACAGTGAGTTCACAGTTATGCCCCATGTGAGACAAACATTGTGACCTCCTTCTCAAGATTCAATTGCCCCAACACTGCTGAGAGCAACAACAGCCAATGTTCCAGATGCATCGAAGCTGCAAGATGTCGAGAGGAGATACATGCATACACGAGGTGCACAAACTTCAATATCCTACCTCTTGATCAGCGTTGTACACGGCTAAGACCGAGCATACATCTGGCTCGTTACTAGAGTATTTTTCTTAACCTTTAAGCAATATCTTTTAGGAAGT
This sequence comes from Eptesicus fuscus, assembly GCF_027574615.1. Taxonomy (NCBI): domain Eukaryota; kingdom Metazoa; phylum Chordata; class Mammalia; order Chiroptera; family Vespertilionidae; genus Eptesicus; species Eptesicus fuscus. The sequence goes on along the minus strand of NC_072491.1, from coordinate 33,372,652 downwards.
GTAGGGCTTGTTTAGTAATTTTTTTTTCACGTACCATAGCTGGGAAGCCTTCCAAACTGTTCCGCTCTGCTTACCTATAATACTCATCTTCTCTGTAAACAACCATGACAGCTCGCTTAAAAAGTAAGGACTCTAAAGTAACCAAGTGATTTCTTCATCAGGAAACAGAAAGTGGGAAGGGAAATATCAAACCTATTAAAATATTGGTAGAACTTTAAAATTTTATTTTATTGCTAGTAGCCCTACGCACAAATCTGTGCACCAGTAGCTCGCTGCCACCCTCCAGTATCTCTCCACCTGCTGTCCTGTCCTCCTGTAGCTCCCTCCACCCCCTCCCCCTGCCCTCCACCCCTCTCACCCCCCACCTCCTTCACCCCTGCATCCCCCTCATCCCCCAACCCCCCCCTCCCATAGCTTGCTGCCCTGCCCCCTCCTGTAGCTCTCCGCCACCCTCTTGTAGCTCGCTGCCCCACCCTCCTGCTGATCCGTGATTTGGTCGTTACGCTTCACGGTGTAACAACCATTTGCATATTACATCTTTATTATATAGGATAAGAAAAAAAAAGCTTTACAGTAAAAGAACTTTTAATAACACAAATATACTTATTTTTTTAAAAAATAATTTAATAGGACCCTAAAGTGAAAATTCAGAGGAAAATTATTCCTAGCAAAATATTACTCAAAATTTCATGTGGGATTTTATTGGATGGGTTTCCTATCACATTAAAAATATTCTTCAAGATACCAAGTTGGAGGTAAAATACAGTTGCATCCACATGAACTCTAGAAAGAACAAATCTGATCTACAGTGCTGGTTGCTTGGGCTGGGGCATTGGGTAGGGCATAATGGAAGAGGGGCCAAATGAACTTTTAAGGGTGATGAATACGTTCTATATCTTGACTGTGCTGGTAGTTTCTGAGTGCATACATTTTTCAAAACCCACTGAATCATTCACTTAAGAGGGATACGTTTCATTGGCTGTAAATTATGCTTCCATCCATATGACAAAAAAAATGCGCACAAATAAAAACAAAAAGTAACACACAGTATTTCAGATACTAAATGTAGTGTTTTAACCAAGGAATATCTCTAACTTAATTTTGAGAATCGTACATGAAAACCTTAACATGTCTCCAAATTCTTTATATCAATTGTTTTCATGCGTTTCCCTTTTTCTGCCATGCTCCATGACTGACCTCTACTGAGCATTAAGTAGATTTTACAAGAAAATTTAGAAGTCATTATCGTAATAGGTTTTCTCCATACCAGTTATTGTTTCTCTACACATGTATATGCTTATTAAGACTTTTGCATTTAAATAATATATTTCTACTAGGATGGCTAGTAGAGCAATCTGCAGGGTCAGGATAATCATGTCCATTGGGGATGCTTAATGGACTTAAAATCCACTTGCCTTGTAGTATAGTTTATTGAAATAATTTCTCACCTCTTTCCAAAAGGCTTTAAAATTTTTATTGTACTTTTAATATATATATTATCTTAAAAATACTACATCGGAATTAGTTTTCTATTACTGTTGTAAAAAAATTACCACAAATACAGTGGCTCAAGACAAGACAAATTTATAACCTTACAGTTGTGGAGATCAGAGGTCAGAAATGAGTTTTATGGGGCTAACATCCACATGTTGGCAGGACCATATTTCTATTTAGAAGGTCCAGGGGAGAATCTGTTTCTTTGCCTTTTGCAGCTTCTAAGAGGCCCTCAGGTGTGAGGCCCCCTTCTACAGCTTCAAAACACATCACTCCCACCGCTGCTTCCTCGTCACACTCCCTTCTCCCACTCGGACACGCTTACCTCCCTTTTATAAGAACCCATTGGGCTGAACCAGAAAATCCAGGATAATCATCCCATCTCAAGATCCTTAACTGAAACACACCTGCCAAGTCCCCTTTTCTGTGTAAGGTAACGGTGTGCAGCCCTCTGGGGAAATGAGTGAGGAATGGGAGTCACAGAGACCCCACGGGGAGGGACAGGAAAGGAAGGGACATGGGTAAAAGGAGAAAAGTGATAAGTGTCGGTGTGGCTTTGGTAGCCACATCAGGAGTGGCCTGGGATGAAGTTATTGACCCAGAGGGAAGTGGCGCCTGGGCTGAGGCTGCCCAGTCGAGAAGGGGAAGGAACTCAGCCCCACTCTGGACGGGAAAGCAGGAAGGACCTGGCCACACTGTCACCACGATCAATGTTCCCCTCAATGTGCCAAACAGAAGATGGAAGGCCCTGGAGAGTGGAAAGGCGTCTTTTTTATTGACATGGCTATCTACACCTTTTCATGTACACTGAGCAGCCAGATTATTATGATCTCTGAACGCATAATAATCTGGCCACTCAGTGTTCTTCTCTTGAGTACCTCATTTATTTGATATCAAAGATACTATAAATAGTGCACCTGATCAGTTTTCCCCTTTGCACTGGCTGATAGAAAGCTCAGGGCACATAGGTGGTTGATCTCCAGCAAAAGTCTAGAATACTTTTGGTACCCATCTGAGATACAAATTCACTGAGTGGCCAGATTATTATGCGATCAGAGATCATAATAATCTGGCCACTCAGTGTATTTCCATGCATTTTAACTCTACACCTAGCTCCAATGCAGTTGCACAGGACTGCTGGCAAGAAGGCTGAAGTGGTAAGCTGTGTGGTTCCCTACCTGACACAGACTGTGTGGACCGCAGGCCTGGCCCGGAGCTCCGCGGTGGCTGTGTCTGAGCTCTCCACGTGTTGGAAATCAGAGAAACACGGTTGATGAGAATCCCCAAGAACCTGGCCCTGGCTTTTCTCCATCTGTGCAGGGCCTAGTATATAAATTCATTTACTGCACAAAGCCTAACTTTGGGAAAAGGAGCTTGATTGCTGGTGCATCTGGGCAGGAGAGCAGTTGCTTGGAAACGGTGAAGGGAGCAAGATAAACATTTCATGTCCAGGCGAGCACAGGCCGGAGTTCCCCGATGTTCAGGGGAAGGAATCCATAGGTGTGTGCAGCAGTGCTATCAGGCATTTGCGCATCTTCAATACCTACTTTGGCTCAGGTCTAACAGGAAAAAACTCTCTTTCATTACACATTGTATCATTTTATGCCTGATCTTTCCTTACACCAGTTAGTAGAGTAAGTTTTCATTCTAAAAGAATAATACAATAATTAAATTCAAGATGAAAAGTATTCTTCTTATTTCCTTCCCTAAAGCATGATCTGCAGAAAAAAAAATGTAAGAGAGTCAGAGTTTGTGTTGTTTTTTTCCCACACTGATTTTCAGCGTTTTCCAAAGTATTTCCTGTTTTTAGTGCTGTAATCCACTTATACCCTCCTCAGGGAAAAAGATGATCAAGGGATATTTCTTGGTAAATGCTCTGAATGTATTCCAGCTTGTTTTGTAATAAAAAAGAAAATCTTCTGGAACATATTAGTTGGTAGAAACGAAGCAGGGATGGAAGGCTCTTTAACAAGAGCATATTCCATGTGTAGACCACGTTGAAATGCTACTGAGGCAGAAAATCAGAACAGAACTGTCTGCTGAAAATTATTAAGAACACTGTGTGTGTGTGTGTGTGTGTGTGTGTGTGTGTGTGTGTGTGTGTAAAGAGAGATATCCTTACTCAATATAAAAAATGTGTATTTGCCTTTAGAACTCGAAAGCAGTATTGATTTCATGCACTCTCATTTACCACTAAATAATTTCCTCCCAGGAGAAGTAAACAATGCAATAGAGGATTTGTTGATATAATGAATTACTACTGAATTAATACGCTACAAGTAAATCCATGTCTCTGTGGATACAAGTGCTTTTGTTAAACACAAAGAAATCATAACAGCATCCCCAACTCCAAATCCAAAGGAATATGAAAATAAAAAGTAGTCGCTACCTACAATATTTAGAAACTAACTTCAGAATTTATTCCCAAGAAGGGAGCTGGTGTATAAAGGAAAGTCATAAAACATGACAGGACACATTGTTGCCAGTGTGAGGCATATAAAGACACAATCAGAATACCAGGCAGAGGGTCCTGAAACTTATATCACCAGTGGTTATTAAAGACTTGAAACTTCTCCATCACTTGTGCTTCTGTCAACCATTCGTATGCACTTACGCAAGGTATTTGTGTGCGATAGCTCAGTCCAGCTGGAGTGAAGGAAAAGCCGTGATGGGCAGGGGCCGGTGAGGTGTCTTTGCTTCACTGACCAAGGCGGTCAGCAGGCCGTTTTTCTAGTTCTTTAAAGGCAACATCAGTCTAAAAGGTCACTAGGAGGCAGCAGCCATGGAAAGGTACACAAGTGTTCATCTCAAAACAAATAAAATGGATGGAGCAGTTCAACAACTGTGCATTCTGAAACAGGCAGGAATCCTGTGTGCTCAGGTGATTCAAAGCAGAAGCACTGATGGTTTGTGTAGTTTTTAACCGCATCAGGGAATCTCTCCAGTGAGAATTTAATCCATTCCTACATAGTTTTACCTTCAAAATAACCTAGTGAGAGATTAGGAAGTGAGGTCTAGCGAAAACATGCTTGCTTTGGTTTACAAATTAAATACTAATAACTACAAATTTCTTCTCCCTACCCCCACCCCCCTACCCTAAGAATCAGCTAGTGGTGGGAAGAAGCAAGAAGGATCAAAGTTCATATGTCTGTTCCCCCTTCATGTCTCTGTAATGAAATATTTAAGTCTGCAATTAAATATTTCTGAACCTCTATTTTCTCATCTGTAAAATGGGATTTCCTATTTTCTCACATGAGTGTTGGGAAAACATATTTAAAAGTACTTTGTGAATAGCTACATGTTTTTAAAAATTAACATTTATATAAAAATTGCTCTGAAAATTGAGGAAATTTTTCACCAAGTTAGTTTCAAAATACTAAAGATGGAACATTCTTATTTTTCTAAAATAAACACAATAAATATGGCATTTAACCCATCTTTTGCTCTGCTAAGGAAAGTTTAGACCTTTAAGTATCTTCATAAGTGTGATAATTTGTGATAGAGTGGAAAAATGAATGAGAACTTTGATCAAATGCTTAAAAAATGTGAAGAGGCTGATTTCATAAGTTTGAAAATAATTCTTGGGAAGCTATCCTCAAAAGAACAGGCTAGCCCTAGCTGGTTTGGCTCAGTAGATAGAGCATCTGTCCTCGGACTGAAAGGCCTGATTCCGATCAAAGGCTCCTACCTCGTACCTGGGTTGCAGGGTTGATCCCTGGCGATGGTTGATGGCCAGGACACGTGCAGGAGGCAACCGATCAATGTGTCTCTCCCACACCAACGTTTTTCTCTCTGTCTCTCCCCCTCCCTTCCACTCTAAAAAAAAAAAAAAAAAGCAGGCTAAACATAGCTCCCCGATAATTCCAGGCCAAGAGAAAATGCTTCCAAGGAATTAGAACTTTCTTTCTTCCTCCTCTTTAAAATACAGAATGAAGAGAGTGAGGACCCGCCATTAAGAATGTACCTGACTTACTTTAACGTAGTCTGAGGTCACCTGGTTTTCACAGTGGGTCCAAATGAGGAGGCCTCCCCCTTCCTTCCTTCCTTTCCTTCCTTCCTTCCTTCCTTCCTTCCTTCCTTCCTTCCTTCCTTCCACCAATATTGGTCATCTACTTTGTGTAATGCTACTAAAGTCTGGGGATAAAATAGAAAAGAAGACAACACCAGATCATCCTCATGGAACTTCTGTTCTAACAGAAGGACAGTCATTAGCTACTCATAATGGTAGAACAAGTAAGCACTTTTTTTTGTTTTTTAGAGTTTACTGTCTCATTGATGCTATCTTGTGGCTACAAAGATTGAAGACTCTTTATCTGCAATAGTCAAAAAATGTTCTTTATTGCCTCTGTCTGTACTGTCCAAAAGCTGATTTATTAGCCATTTCTCCTGGAGTGGGGTCCATTCTAATGATCCTAGTATTTTCATTGGATATTTATAATGCCAGCTCCACTGGAAAATGCTAAATTCATAAAAGTTCTTATAGATTCCTCGGTGTAATTATTTTTGTTTTCAATATTTATAGGAAGATGAAGCAACCAAGTTGTATATCAAATCAGCCACCTGAAATATTTAAATGCTTGATTAATATGATACTTATCATTCTTTTCCCCCATTAAAAACTGGCATTTGAATACTTGAGTGTATTGTTTAAAACCCTACATTTTAATAAGGTACTGCAGTCCAATAAATTCAGCACCCAAATGTTTTATGTTTTCCTCTATACAACCACAGTTATGGGTTTGTGTGCTTCTGAGCTCAGAATGGTTTGTGTCTCTTTGATTGAGAGCCAGGGACCTAAAGATGATCACCCCAAACTTTCACTGCTGTGTTTGTTGTTAACAGTACCTGATGAGGTCCTGCTCAACGAGGCTTAAGAGCAGTTTTCCTGTGTCTTTTCTAAAAAACTAAATCTCTGAAACATTATCAGAATGGAAAAAGAATGAAATCATCTTTCACAGTTAACACACAATTCCTATATAATAAAAGGGTAAAATGCAAATTGACTCTAATGGCAGAATGACTGAAACAATTGGTCGCTACGATGCACACTGATCACCAGAAGGCAGACGCTCAATGCAGGAGCTGCCCCCTGGTGGTCAGTGTGCTCCCACAGGGGATCTCCGCTCAGCCACAAGCCAGGCTGATGCCTGCGAGCACAGTGGCGGTTGTGGGAGTCTATCCCGCCTCCTTGGCAGCACTAAGGATGTCTGACTGATGCAGAGTGAGCCTAAGCCATCAGTCAGACATCCCCCGAGGGCTCTCAGGCTGCCAGAGGGATGTCTGACTGCCAGTGTAGGCCCAATCCCCCAGGGACTGGGCCTAAGTTGGCAGGTGGACATCCCCCAAGGGGTCCTGGACTGCGAGAGGGTGCAGGCTGGGCTGAGGGAATCTCCCCAAGTGCACAAATTTTTGTACACTGGGCCTCTAGTTAATTTATAAGGATGTAATAAGTGATTACCTCAGGAATAAGAACACATTTTAAATAGAGAGAACATCAACACATCCCCAGGGCCTTTTGATTTATACCATAATGAGTACTATCATTGTCTCTGGTTGGCTGGGTATTGAAACATGATACCTTAGAAACAAGATTATCTTTATGGACAGTTTATCAATTTTTACATAGAAAACATTAATATTCCTGAGAAGCATATAATTATTGCATCAGATTGATATTTCTTATTTATGCATGCATGATTAACAAAGAAAGATAAAATTTTTCTTCATTGTAATCTTAAATTTGGGAGACAGAAGAACTCTCACAGTATTACTGAGTCCATTAAAATTTGGAGAATGCCCCCAAAATCCTGTTTATTATGTTTTGTATTATAAGACAAAGGCATTAATTTTTATGACACCTGGTGACCATTCCAGGAAATGAAAAGATAATTCAGGTTTAAAGGTATCTTAACAATTTGAATTTAGGGACTAAACTTGGGAAAGCCAAAATCGAGAAGAGTTGTCAAAGGAGACAAAATATAAATGTAAATTGAAAGATTCAAGGGCCAGAAATAGTTTCAAGCAGTATTTTGAAACCACAGAACAAAAAGTAGCATGGATCCTTAGAAATTTAACTTTTTTCAAACTTAAAGAACTTTTGTCAAAATAATCAGGAGCATGGCAACACATTGGAGTGTTCTCAGACTATTTTGTGAAAAGGAATCCCTGTTATCTGGGTAAAATATAACTTGATTTTTTAACAGGGAAAAAAAAGTCCTCATATTCTAATTTTACTTTTTGTATATCATCCGTTTTACAATCTATAGTAAAGTGTACATAAACCTTTCTCTTTATGAATAAATCTACTAACACTGAGCCAAATTTGACAAAACACAAAATAAAACACTCAAAAATGTTGAACACAATTTACTGTTTTCTTCACTGATCAACCTTTATCATCATCTCCTTTAGATATTTTACACTTACAGCATGCCTTCAGACTTGTCTATTATTTTATTCTTTTTAAAATATACTTTTATTGATTTCAGAGAGGAAGGAAGAGGGAAAGAGAGATAGAAACATTGATCAGCCTCCTCCTGCATGCCCCACACTGGGGACTGAGCCCACAAACCAGGCATGTGCCTTGATCAGAAATTGGACCATGACCTCCTTGTTCATGGGTCAACACTCAACCACTAAGCCATGCCAGCTGGGCTATTATCTTATCCTTTATTTATAAACTTTTAAAAGAAATCTAAAGATATTTTTATATTTATGCATTTTAATATATATGTTTATATGTATCACTACCAGTATATATATTTTATATATAAAATATACAACTAAGAAAATGGATAATAAAATTAAACCTATTAAAATGTATTGTCTTAAATACAACTGTTAGCATATTTTGAATTTAAAAATTGTGTACATATATTTATACATACATATATAATGGATTTTGCCATCTTAAGGAACAATAACAATTTTCTTAAGAAGGAAACAAACAGCCCTAGATGGTTTGGCTCAGTGGATTAAGTGTAGGCCTGCAGACTGAAGGGTCCTGGGTTCAATTCTGATCAAGGGCACATGCCCAGGTTGTGGGCTCAATCCCCACTAGGGGGTGTGCAGGAGGCAGCCAATCAATGATTCTCTATCATCATTGATGTTTCTACCTCTCTCCCTCCTCTCTGAAATCAATGAAAGAAAGAAAGAAAGAAAGAAAGAAAGAAAAGAAAAAGAAGAAGAAAGAAGAAAAAGAAAAGAAAGAAAGAAAGAAAGAAAATATACTTATTACCATACATACTCATTTGTATTTATCTGTAATTGTAGTATAACCCCAACTATTCATATTAACTATCACCTTTAATCAAAGTAATCAAATTTGTTTTTCTGAACTCAGAAGAAAACTAGAAAATGATGCAGTGCAAAATGTCTATCTAATTTTTTCCATGAACATACATTTGATAGCATTTTAATAAATATATACATACATTCATACATGATTCAGACATTTAAATGTCCTGTTAACCTGTAGCATTCTGTATATAAAGATTAGGAAAAAGTGAAATCCAAAATAATGTTTCTTGAAAAAATAATTGTCCTTTTAGTTCTTACTTAGAAATGGTTGAACTGTAAATATATTTACTAACGAGAGGCCCAGTACATGAGATTCATGCACTGGGGAAGGGAGGTCCCTCAGCCAGGCCTGCACCCTCTCGCAGTCCGGGACCCCTCGAGGGATGTCTGCCTGCCAGCTTAGGCCTGATGCCTCTGGGGATTGGCCGCTGCTGCACTCACCAGCCAGAAGCCGGGCTCACTGCTCCTTAATGCTGTCTCAGAGGCAGGAGAGGCTTCCACCACTGCTGCTGCGCTTGCCAGCCATGAGCCTGGGTCAGAGCCTCTGGCTGGGTGGCGCTCCCCCTGTGGGAGTGCACTGACCACCAGGGGGCAGCTTCTGCATTGAGCATCTGCCCCCTGGTGGTCAGTGCACATCACAGCGCTGTTTGGTTGATTTGCATATTGGCCTTTTATTATATAGGATTAGCTTAATTTAATATTAGTTTAAGATCTTAAAGTTAACTAAATATCTGAAAATTATATAATTTACCAATACACTAAGCCCTTATGATTTCATAAGGCTCACAAGATTAAATCTCTAAAAGAACCATAATTTAATTGGACGAAGCATAATCTTATATTTTTAACATTGAATAATTTGTGGTTATAGTAATAACTTATGGAGCCTATAGACTAATATAGACTTTTTATCAAATTTTAATCATTATAAATTGTATCCAAATTTCATTTTACCTAAATATTAGACTAACATTTTTCGTGTGGTAATAAAATCAAAGAAAAATCTATAGACTTATTGTAAACTAAAATTAAATTATTCTTCTTTGGTGAATGAGTCCTCTTTTTAATATAAATGAACCTCTATAATATATAACAAAATTTATGATCCATTGCCCTGGCCAGCAATGGCAAATGAAAAAAATCAGGAGTTCAGTTCTACCAACTCACAATAGTGAGACTCCTGGGTGCTCAGGGGACCTCAGAGGAGCTCCCACTCCTGGGCGGAGGGTCTTGGGCCTCAGCAGCAAGAGGGGGGCAGGGATGTCTTTGGCAGATCACAGTGGACCTTCCAAGATTGTTGATTATTGACTCCCCCAAATACCATCAGATATACCTGTTGCTCAAGTAAAGCCATGTTTATTAAGGCTTATTGCAGTGAGGGAGAAGTCAGGGGGATATTTATAGCATTTGAAGGGCTAAAGCAACAAACTAGTTGGGATTGGGCAAAGTTGATGTTACAGTATTTTTGAATGAGTGAGCATAGTGAGGAAAGGTCTTATATTGATGAATAAGCTGTTTGTCTTAATAAATAAGCAATCGGAATTGGTTCAGCCTTGTCTTCCAGAAGCAATTATTTCCTAGATCAAGGTTATTTTTCCCTGGTCTAGTATTGTCTAGTATGCTTCCTCCCAGAATTGTTTAGCAGAGGCACAAAAACTCTGTCGGTTTTCATAATATGCAACATCACAGGATAAATGAGTATGTACTCTGGAGTTGCATTGCCTCTTTTCAAATTCTAGCTCCTTGGTCTCAGTTTCTTCTCTGCATAGATATAACTTACATTTACTAACTTATTTCTATTGTGTTCTGGGCACTGTTTTAAGTATCTTATTTAATAATTTACAACAGCTCAATGAGGGAGACAAATTGAGCACTTTTGCCAGATGAGGCAACAAAAACAGAGAGGTTCAATGACTTTCCCGTAGTGTCACACAGGAAAGTGGAGGAGCCATGGTTTGGCCCCAGGATGACTACAGAGATGTCACAGTTCTTTGCTATGCTGCCCCCTACAGGCTCGGTGGGTGGAGTGAATGAGAAAATCCATGTAAAATAGTCCCTGGCATGTGACCAATGATTGCTAAATGTTAGCTGCTACTACTAAACTATTAAAGTAAAAATTCAGTGAAAGTACAGAACCAAGAAAACTGAATGTGGGTGTTGCTCTGTCTCTTGTTTTGAGGAGATTTCTGAAAGTGCAAAGTGTAAGAATCATGGCTGTTTTGTAAAAGGAGAAGAAAAAACTTCGATAAGATAAAAACAGATAGCATACAATACATTACAGTCCTTCTCACTGTACCAAAAGGTCAGTGGTCATAACACTTGCAGGAACTCAGTCCTGTCCCCACCCCCAGAGATGGGGAAGGGCTGGTGTTCCAAGTTGGAATAGAGGACAGCGCATTCCTGTGGGATGCATCCGTATTTTCTCTTCATCTTTCACATTTATTTCTAACCCACCTTCCCTGGGATGTCTAAAAATCCTGCTGGCTAGAGGCAGCTTCCTGTCAAGGCAAAAGGAGCCCAATTGCCCTGTGGATGGTGTCTGCCCCTCCCTGATGGAGCAACGGGGCGGTAACACTGTTGAGGGCTTGCTAACTAAAGTACCCTCTGGAGGGCTTTGTATCTATTAACTAGTTTAACACCCACTCAGCCCTGAGAGATAGGTACTATTCCTGCACCCACTGTGAAGATGAGTAAACTGAGGTCTGGGGAAGTTGTGTGCTTGCCCTGAGTCACACAGCTAAGTCACAGGTCCAGAATTTGGCCCCAGGAGGCTTGGCTCCAGAGTTTGAGCTCATAACACCTTTGCAAGGCTGCGGTGGGAACCTGGCGCTTCAGCAACTTCCAGCTACTGTGGCTCTGTGCTCTGCTCCCAAGGAGGCTGAGCTCCATTTGGCCTGTTTAATTAAACTTAGGATGTTATTATCCAGAGTCTCTATAGTCTCACTTAGTGTTTTTTTTAATGTTTTATTTTTATTTTTTTAAATTTTTTATTAAGGTATTATATGTATACATATCTTACCATTGCCCCCCCGCCACACTCCTATGCATGCCCTCACCATCACCCCCAGAGTTTTGTGTCCATTGGTTATGCTTATATGCATGCATACAAGTCCTTCGGTTGATCTCTTATCTCCCCTACCTCTCCCTAACCTTCCCCCTGTAATTTGACCTTCTGTTTGATGCTTTACTGTCTCTGTATCTATCTTTTTGTTCATCAATTTATAATGTTCTTTATTATCCATAAATGAGTGAGATTATGTGGTATTTTTCTTTCATTGACTGGCTTATTTCACTCAGCATAATGTTCTCCAATTCCATCCAGGTTGCTGCAAAATGATGAGAATTCCTTCTTTTTTATGGCAGCATAGTATTCCATTGTGTAGATGTACCACAGTTTTCTGATCCAGTCATCTGCTGACAGGCACCTAGGCTGTTTCCAAATCTTAGCTATTGTAAATTGTGCTGCTATGAACATAGGGGTGCATATATCCTTTCTGATTGGTGTTTCTAGTCACTTAGTTTTGTCTGCTTGATCTTTCAGAGGTGTAGAAAACTGCGCTAAATGTTTCTCTTCTTCTGGACTTTAAAACTTTGTCTTTCTGTGTACTTGGTACCAAAGTATTTTGTTGTATATGTCAATGACATGTTGGTCATTGCATATGTATACTCCCTGACCCTTATGTGGATGGTGCACCTTGTACTTTTTATCAAAATAGAATGACCTCCATCAATTTGAAAAGGAGGGAAGGGAAAGAAGGAGGAGGGAGGGAGGGGGCAGAGAGGGAGGAAGGGAGGGAGAGAAGCTGAGTTCCCATCAGCTTTGTCTTATGTAGATCAGCCAAAAAAGCAAGGAGTCTGATTCTGCTAGGTCCAAGAATAGGAAAGCCACGGTGTCCTAAAGAGAAGTCTATAGTTAGGAGTGAGGAAGATTTGAAATAGATGCTAGCAGAAAGGAAGGAGAGAAACACCATTATAATTACACTTGGTGATGCTTCTTAAGTGGTGTATATTCAGTTAAATATAGAAGGGTTTGCTGCCAGCTAAGAGGAAAAAGCAGGGCAGGGATCAAGGCAGATTTAAAGGGATGTAGGGGAAATTAAAAGGCAAAATTATGACCTTGTGGAGGTAAAGGCAGAGATAAATCAGAGTGAAAGGGCATCGGCAACAGAGTTGGCATGGGGTAAACATGAGCTGATTGACTGGTGGCGAATGGCGTTAAAACACTGCTCTTAGTGGGAATTTCATCATCAAATGACCTAATCGTCTCCCTGATTTAAAAAAAATATATAGCTCCTGTCTCTAACATGGTGACAGATGTATTTCAGCAGAGCATAGAGCAGGCAGGTCTGTGACAGTCATAACAGCTCGAGTGAGCTGAAGAAGTCATCCAAGACCTGGGTGGGACAGGCTGGTGAAAATCTGCTGTAATAATGAGAAGGAATGTTGTTGACTGCTGTCCTTTTTGAGGAGATGTGAGCATAAACCTACTTGGGGTAGAAGCTGAGCCCCAGGGCCTGAGTGCCAGCTGGAACCCAGGCTTCAGGACAGGAAGGAAGCCACTCTGCACAGGGGAGGGGAGAGGAACCTGACTTTGGTGTGGAATCCAGAGGGTGGGAGAGAGGAGTGGAGGTGGGTGTGTGTAAGGGCTGGGGGAGGAGGCAGAAGGGGGCTTTCCTAGCCAAAGCCAGCAGTGACTTTACAGGAGGCCTCCTGCTCACTAACAGGCCCTTTTGGTGCTCAAGTCACATGCCTGGACCCCTCGGACCACAGCCAGGTCCATAATGGACCCAGCCAGTGTGGGAACTGGAAGTGCAGGGCAATTTGTGCCTCTGAGAGCCAGCGATGACTGTGCTATTGTGAACAGTTCTTGGAGGAACTCTCTGCTTCGCAGGAGACCTGCCAGAATGGAGCTTTGCTGTCTGCACACCATTTGACTTTTCTTCCTTTTGTCTCTCACATTCCTATTCCCTCATTCCGAGGTCACCACCCACATGAGCTCCCTGCACTAAAATCTTCTCTCAATGTGCTTTGGGGAGAACCCAAAACGAAGACAGTGTCCCTTGTGTTTGTGTGACTGAAACGTGAAGACACAAGAGCAGGGCACTATGTCCTCAGGTCAGCCTGACGAAGCGCAGCTAGAAAGTGCCTGCCTAGAGGCGGAGTTTCGTGGACCAAGGGAGAGTGATGGCTGAGTGGCTCTAGGACTCGCTGTCAAAGATTAGTGCCTCCTGCCGACTCCACCTCCCTTTCTTTCATTCTCTTTATCTTTCCATCAGAGTATCTGGCTGCCTTTTTCAGTGACCTGTAGGAATGATACTAACTATGCAACAGTCCAATTAAAAGACAGGCAAAACACCCTGGCCGGTGTGGCTTGGTTGGTTGGGCATTGTCCCGTGCACTGAAAGGTTGCCAGTTCGAATCCAGGTCAGGGCACACGCCCAGATTGCTGGCTAAATCCCTGGTAGGGGGCATGCGGGATGCAGCCAATGGATGTTTTGCTCTCACATCAATGTTTCTCTCTTTCCCTCTCCCTTCCTGTCTCTCTAAAAATCAATAAAAACTTTTTAAAAAAAAAGAAATAAAGGCCCTGACCAGTGTTGCTAAGTGGTTAGAGCGTTGACCCAAGCACTGAAGGGTCACGGTTTGATTCACAGTCAAAGGCATGTACCTGGGTTGCAGATTCAATCCCTGGCCCTGGTTGGGGCACATGTGGGAGGCAATCAATCTATGTGTCTCTCTCACATTGACGTTTCTCTCTCTCCTCCTCTCCCCTCTCCCATCCTTTCTCCATTCTAATCTCTCTAAAAATCAATGGGAAAAATATCCTCTTGTGAGGATTGACAAAAATAAATAAATAAACAAGCAGATTAATTAATTACTTAATTGACTGATTAAATGGGATATCCTTCCCTACAAGGCATCCATTTGCTTGTTTCTGCTAAACACACACACACACACACACACACAGGCAAAAAGATTTGAACAGATGCTTCACCAAGGAAGGTATGCAAATTGCCAAGGAGCACATAAAAATTCCCAGCATCATTAGTCATCAGGGAAATGGAAGTTAACACCACAAGGAGAAACCACACTATTTGACTGGCTAAAATTAAAAGGAAGAAGAGCATCAAATTCTGATCTGCCCAGAGACCAGCTATTGGTGGAAACATAAAATGGTACAATCTCTTTGGAAAACAGTTTGGCACTTCTATACAAAACTAAACAAATACCTATGGTCCAGTAATTCTGCTTAAGAAAATTTCCCCCAAAGAGATGAAAACATATGGCCTTCAAAAAGGGCCTAAGAACATATATAAAAATGTTCATAGCACCTTTGTCATGTTTGACAAGAATGGAAGCCACCCAGGTGTCCATCACTAAGAGAATAAACAAATGCTAGCATATTTATATAAAGTAATAATGCACGAATATGAAAATATGCTGAGCAAAAGGAGTCATACAAAAAAAAAGAGCATAGTGTATTTGTATTCCATTTATAGGAAGGCCTAGAATATACACAAAGCTAATCTATAGAGTTGAAAAAATGAAAAAGAATGGTTGCCCTTTTGGGGATAAGGATAATGATTGATTGGAAAGGGTAAGAGAGAACTTTCTGGCATGAAGAGAAAGTTTTGTATCTTGAGGGGGTTTTGAGTTACACAGCTTTATGCATCTGTCCAAAACTGTAGAATAATACATTTAAGATTTGTGTATTTTATTCTACATAAATTTTACCTCAAAGGAAAAAAGAGACCCATAAACAAATATTGAACTCTAATTAAGGATACATATAATAACGTACTTAGTGAAATGTACTAATTTTCTTAGTGGGAAATGTACTAATGATCATGACTCACTATGAAATGCATTAAAAATGGATTAATGTGTGTATAAGGAGATGATAAAGAAAGTGTGAGAAAATGTGAATTGTAGGATCTAGGAGTTGGTATATGGGTGCTCATGCTCTTTCATCTTTTTGTTAGGTTTGAAATTTTTCATAATATAATGTTTTTAAAAATCAGGAATGACAACCAAAACAGAATAGCTGCTTTTATTCAGAAATTACTTTGTGCCATGCTCTGTTATCACCATAATACCTTATATTTTAACTAGAGGCCCGATGCACAAAATTCGTGCAAGGGCCTTGGCCCCACCCCCCACCCACTGCTGCTGTGGCTAGGGGCCTCTGCTGCCTCTGCCGTGGCCCCCGCCCACTGCGGCTTTGTCCAGAAGGAAGGACGCCTGGAAAGACGTCTGGTCTAATTAACATATTACGCTTTTATTATTATAGATCCTCTTGAAGTCATGAGTGGTGAGTATCATTACCCCCATTATCCGAGGGAGAGAAAACTAACACCAAGAGGTTAAATTAACATTTCCAAAATCAAATACAGGATACAAAATGAAGCAACCACTTTGGAAACAGCTTGACAGTTTTATATAAACTTAAACAAATTCTTATGGCCCAGTAATTCCACTCCAGAAATCCTGCCCAAGAGAAATAAAAACATATGTCCAGCAAAAAACTCGCACAAGGATGCTTGCAGCAGCTTTATTTATAATATAGGATTCAAATCCGGGTCCTTCCCAAAAGTTTGCTCTTAACTTTTGTGGTATCCTGGTTTTAAAAAAAGTGGGGGCACAGTCATGTTTAGAGCAGCTCTTGTTTAGAGTCACAGTGGCTACAATTGATGAACCTACATTGATTAACACACCATTATCACCCAAAGTCCATAGTGTACATTTGGGCTGTACACGGTTGTACCACTGTTGGTGTGCATTCTATGGGTTTGAGCAAGCGTATAATGACCATTATGTATAATCTACCATTATAGTGTCATACAGAATAGTTCCACTGCCCTAAAAATCCTCTGTGCTCTGCCTATTTACCTCACCTTCTAACTCCTGGCAGCCAGCAGTATTATCTTTTTACTGTCATATAGTTGAAATCAGACACTACGTAGCCTTTCAGATTGGCTTCTTCCAGCCAGTAATATGCATTTCAGTTCCCTCCATGTCATTTTGTGGCTTGATGGCTCATTTCTTTTTTTAAAAAAATATACTTTATTGATTTTTTTACAGAGAGGAATGGAGAGGGGTAGAGTCAGAAACATCGATGAGAGAGAAACATCGATCAATTGCCTCCTGCACACCCCCCCTATTGGGGATGTGCCCGCAACCAAGGTACATGCCCTTGACCGGAATCGAACCTGGGACCCTTCAGTCCGCAGGCCAACGCTCTATCCACTGAGCCAAACCGGTCAGGGCTGGCTCATTTCTTTAAAGCACTGAAGAGCATTTGGTTGTCTGGATGTACCACAGTGTATCCAGCCCTTCACCTGCGGAAGCACATCTTGGTTGCTGCCAAGTTAGTGCGGCTATGAGTAAAGCTGCTATAAACATCCATGGGCAGGTTTTCGTGTGGACACAAGTTTTCGGTTCCTTTGGGTAAATAAAAAGGAGCAATACCAGTGGATCCTGGGGAAAGAGTATGTTTAGTTTTTCACGAAACTGCCAGCCTTCCAAAGCGGCTGTACCATTTTGCATTCCCACCAGCAACAAACGGAAGTTCTTGTGGCTTCGCATCCTCACCGGCATCTGCTGTTGCCAGTATTCCAGGCTGTGGCCGTTCTAATGGTGCGTACCGGGACCTCATTGTTTCATCTTGCAGTTCCCTGATGACACGCGATGCCGAGCATCTTGTCTTATGCTCATTTGTCACCTGTACATTTGCCTTGGTGAAGTGTCTGTCTAGGACTCCGGTCCATTTTTTAATTGGGTTGTTTGGTTTCTTATTGTTAAGTTTAAGAGTTTTCTATGTATTTCGGAAAACAATCTGTTATCAGATGTATATTTGCAAATACTTTCTCTTTTCCAATCTGTGGCTTGTCTTTTCATTCTCTTGACAATGTCTTATCCACAGCAGATGTATTTAATTTTAATGAAATCCAGCTTACCAATTATTTTTTTTAACACATTATGCCTTTGAGGTTATCTAAAAAAATCATCACCATACCCAAGGTCATCCAGATTCTCTCTGTACTAGAATACACCACCCCACAATATTCCTCTTTGGTATATGGATTATTTTGAGCTAAAGACCATTGAGAGCTGGCAGATGCAGGAAAAGCTCTAAAAACGGGGCACAACTTTTTCTGACCTGCTAGGCCACTCTTAGCTGAGTGACATTGAGCTAATCACTTAACCTCTCTGACCCTCAGTCACCTTAGCTATACAATGAGGGTAATACAATGTAGCTTTTAGTGCTATTGTGAAGATAAAAAATAATTACCTTAAAATGCTTACTACACAGGCTGGTTTTATGAAATACTAACCAAGTCTTTCTACGTCAAGTGATTTTAACTTTGAATTATCACTTTCAGACACATCTGAACTTTGGACAATACCAAAGCTTTACTAGAAATCTTTAGCTACATGTACAGTACAGGTAGTTTCGTTTCAAACTGTTTCACGTGACTCATGGCCATGGTCTCTCTTGTTTGTGCGTGTGAATCATTTGATCTGGGAGCTAGTGTGTCCCTGAACTGGGACAAGGATTTTGAGCCCTATTATCATGCATGACCAGAGAGATCAAAGTGGCCTTTATTTTACTTTCTGAAACTTAATACAAACTGACAGCCCATAAGCGGCAATTCCTGCATTCTGGGTCAGTTCCAAAGACTGCACCCCACCTCCTGACCTCCCCCTGACCTGGACTTTCTACCTTTCCTCCAGGCACTAAAGGAAATTTACTCCCAGCTCTTCCCCTTCTCTTCCCTTTGCTTTACTCTCCCATATGCAATAAATAAAAGTGTCAGACTTCCAAGTCCCTTTCAAAACAAGCAGTACTTGTTTGTTCAAAGAAAGAAAGAAAAGAAAGAGAGAGAGAGGGAGGGAGAGAGGGAGGGAGGGAGGGAGGGAGGGAGGGAGGGAGGAAGGAAGGAAGGAAGGAAGGAAGGAAGGAAGGAAGGAAGGAAGGAAGGAAAGAAGGAAGGAAGGAAGAGGGAGAAAGAGAGAGAGGAAGGAAGGAAAGAAGGAAGAAGGAAGGAAGGAAAGAAGGAAGGAAGGAGAAGGAGAAGGAAGGAAGGAAGGAAGGAAGGAAGGGAAGGAAGGAAGGAAAGGAAGGAAGGAAGGGAACAGATGTGGTCCCTGTCTCTGAGAAGCAGCTGACAGCTAAGACCACCCCACAACCCATCCTGGGATATGCAGCTCCTGGGAAGGGTCTTACCTGAAGATGACTTTGGATTTGTTTGAGACAAGTGGACAACTAAGATACATCTAATTATTCCCATCTCAGGTGGCTACTGAACTGATCAGGTGGAGAAACTTTCAGTTCAGTCCAGTGTAGAGGAAAAAAGGGGTCCTATGCAAAGTAACCTCACAGGGTGATCTGATCATACATTCCTAACGGGGCAGGTCAGGGTGGATACTCACTCTCCAGGAATATAACTTCTTACATATAAAAGCCTAAGTGACTCTTAGGACTGGACGACTGGCCGGTAGCTATGACACACACTGACCACCAGGGGCAGATGCTCAATGCAGGAGCTGGATGGGTGGTCAGTACACTCCCACAGCCAACTTCCCACAGCCAGCCATTCTCCCATGGTCCCTTCCCCTGGCCAGTCTGCCCCGATCAGCCCTGATCTCTGGCCAGGCTGAGGGACCCCACTCGTGCACGAATTTGTGCACTGGGCCTCTCGTCTTTAATAAAAGGCTTATCTTGCCTTAAGGAAGTCTTGTCCGTTGTTTCTGTACATTCAGGTTAATAATTAATATAAGACAGTTAAAATTTTACAAGAAAATTCCAAGTGACATACTACAAAATTTAAAAAGGCTTACAGAAAACCAAGTTCAAATGGCTAAGAAACATGAAAAAAAAAAATGGGGAAATGCAAAAAAGTAATTGATATCTTGTTATACTAATTGACCTGGAATTTCTTTTTCTTTTTTTTAAATCCTCACCTGAGGATAGGTTGTTTATTGATTCTAGAAAAAGAGGAAAGGAGAGGGAGAGGGAGAAATCGAGAGAGAGAGAGAGAGAAGAGAGAGAGAGAGAGAGAGAGAGAGAGATCTATGTAGGAGAGAAACATCGATCGGTTGCCTCCTGTATGCTCCCTAAGCTGGTGCATAAGACGATACTTTAACCAACTGAGCCACACTGGCCAGGACGACCTGGAATTTCTAATGTACCAACCTGTGTTGCCTAGTGGAAGATGGCCAAGGAAGCTCACATAGGTGAGGGCTCTGGGGAAAGAATTGGGAACATTCTGAAGATAGAATTGAAGGATGCGTATAGAATGACTGGCCATTCTAGAAATAGGAGCCAAAGAGAACATGTACATTAGGATGTTGACAAAGAAGACAATGAAAGCAGAAAGCAGAAGAGAATAGGGAAACAATTTATATTTTAAAAGCTGCAGCAGCTGTCACTCAGCATCAGAACTTGATGTTTATCCTTTCATTTGCTGTCTATAAAGTATATCTACCAAAATTCACTTCCATTTTTATTTTAGCACAATATAATATTTAACATAAGCTTGTAAAATTAATTCAGGATGAGGAATTGCTAATTTAACATGTCTTTTTTTATACATCTGTTTTGCTTCAGCTATAAAGTATTTTTTAAAGGACCAATGTTTGAAATTGAATCACTTAACACTATAAAAATAGAATCTAGTACTTGGAGATGAGAGTAGTAAGCCCCAAACGTGACTTAAAATAAAACTCCCACTTTTGAAACCTGAAACTAATTTACACTTTTTTACTTGCATAGTTTTTTGAAGAGTTGTTATATTTTAAAATAGACTTTAAATGAGTTCCAATGCTATACGCTTATTACTGTCATTCATAACCATTATTTTCCCTTTTAAAAATAGCATCTTATTTTCATTTCATCTTGACTTCATAAGTTAGATAAAATTTTATTCTTAGGAAAATTCTACCCTGAAAAAAATATACCATATGTAAACTCCATTACTAAATTACTTGGGACTCCCATGATTGCAAATAACAGAAATCCAGCTCAAATTAATTTCAGCAGGGTTTTATTGGCTCACATGTCTAAACCACAGGACACATGATTTTAGGTCTGAGGAGACCTAAGGACTAAAAATTTATCAGGGAGTTATCTCTACCTCTTGTTTCTGATTCTTTCTGCAAGTTCTCTGTAGCTGCAGGTAGGTTTCTTTACATTATAGGGGTGAGCCTGTCAGCTACTCACAGCACACACCCTAATAGTTCTGCAACCAGGGAGGAAAGAGTGCTCTTTCCCCAGATCTACTGTGAAAAATCTCCCCAGGGAGCATTCTGACTGAGCTGATTTTGGTCATGTGACACTCTCTAGTCCAATTACTGTACATGAGGTGGTGGACCAGGATGGGTGGCTGTCACTAGAACCACATGGATTGATGAAATGCTTTGGGGAAAATAAAAGCAGTTATAAGCAGAATAAAATGTCAACTTCAGTTCTGACTAGAAAATGTGAACAGAAACATTTTGTTTAAAAACTTGTTAGTTTGAATTGGATTTCCTTTTACCTTTTCTTTGACAACATAAATATGTAAAATATTTAAAAATCATTCTTGGCCACAATGCTTATATTAATTTTAAGTGTGGTATTAAGTAAATGGGCTGGCTCTAGCGATAGTCAAATTGCACCAGCTCATTCATATTCCCATAAGAACTGAGGGACTATTGCTTTCCCATTGGGATTGAGACTAGTAAATCACCTTTGAATTGTAACTTTTATTCAACTGGCAAAGAAGCTTTTTGACCTAGTTATCGGGCACAGTGTAATAATACTGGTATTGAACAAGCATATTTACAAATATCTCCAAAAGTGATGCAGGCTAGAAAGTGATTTAGGGGGTGGGAACTACATCTTCAGTTGTCATGGATCACTGTCCTTTTGTTTATTTTCTTTCACATTTTTTATTTTGAAAGGTTTCAAACCACAATAAGTTGACAAATAGTATAACAATGACATATTCTTCATTTACTTCATCCTCATTTACTATTCTCTCCCTCTCTCTCTCTCTCTCTCTCTCTCTCTGCTCTTGGTTTCTGCAGGTGTCCACACAGGTATTGTCTGGCCCAAGGCACAAGCAAGACGAGCAAAAGCAGAAATCTACAGCATCTTCCCTTTTTATACTCCCACCACTTCAGTGTCACTGCTACCTCCAACCCCTCACCACAGCTGCCCCTCATTCACTACACACCCCAGTTCTTCCCCACCCTTGTGGTGCCTTAGTTTTTTGATGGTGTTTTCTTTCCATTATTCCTCCAGGGTTGATGTCTTTAGGGGAAATAGCAAAATCAGCATGTGGTAGAAACTAGAAATTGATCAGTCTAGTTCCGTCACACAGCCCAATGAAAAGCTTTCCTTTACACACAAGCACAAGGTAAACACCCTCCCCTGGCTTGTCTGGGGACCGCAGAAGAGGGTAGGGCAGGGAAGGGAGTTCTCAGTGGGGACGGGCAATGATACTTTTCAGGTATGAGATTGCAAACTTCAAGGAGCTGATTGAGTGGGGTGCTGAGAATATACACAAGAAAGGGGTCAGTGTTTGCCCAGTAAAATGTTAAGGGCCTTACCACTGCCTTGAGACATTTAACTTTCTTTCTGTAAATACTTACTCGGGGCACTTCCTTACTTCAGGATTTCAGGAGTATTTTTCTTCCTTTTGTTTGTTTGTTTGTTTGTTTGTTTGTTTGTTTTTTAAGTAAAGCTGATGTTCAGAAGGCATTCGTAACTACAGGTCTGCAGCTAGCTTCAGGGATGCTTGGGTCCCACCTCAGGTTAGGAAGGGCAGTGAGAGCCATGGCAACAGATGAAATTCCGAAGAGGAGTCCCCAGGGTTAGAGGAAGAGAAGATGAGGCTGGAACGGCAAAGGACCCCACCATCAAAGGTGAGGCGTGGCCTGGGAAGCATCAAGAAGAGGAAGCAAAACCTCGACGAGCAGAGGGAGTAGAGATGCAGGGAAACCCAGGGTCTCATGGGAGAAAGAGCACCCGTAGTGTCAACACGCTGGTCAGGTCAAGTACAACACGCGTGAAGTGTCCTTGACTTTGGGAACAAGGAGTTTATGGAATGTGGAGTGCTGGAAGCAGAAAGCAAAATTGAATCAGGCATAAATTGGTAGTGAGGGAGGCAGAGAGTATGGGTAACCGTTTCAAGAAATTTGGTTGTAAAGTGGAGGAGACGGGGGACTAATGAGAGGGGGTTTGTGTGTTAAAGACTCAAGCATGTTAAATGACTAATACCATAGATCTCAACCATGGCCACCAAGTAATGCTACCAGGGAAGCTTTAAAAGATACCTGTGGCTGGACTCTTCCCCTGGATGTTCTGGTTAAATTACTCTCCAGTGAAGCCCAGGCCATCAGCACTGTTTTGGATGCTCCCTAGGGAAGTCTAACGCACAGCTCGATTTGGAGCCCCTGGCCTAAGGGAAATCCGGGAGAGAAGGGAGAGAAAAAAAAAAAAAGATAATATTGGAGTAAAAGGGGCTCAAGAAGGAACAGAGGACTTGTTTTTTGTTTTTTTTTTTATAAATCTTATTGATTTTTTACAGAGAGGAAGGGAGAGGGATAGAGAGTTAGAAACATCGATGAGAGAGAAACACTGATCAGCTGCCTCCTGCACACCCCCCACTGAGGATGTGCCCGCAACCAAGGTACATGCCCTTGACTGGAATCGAACCTGGGACTTTTCAGTCCTCAGGCCGACGCTCTATCCACTGAGCCAAACAAGTCAGGGCCAGAGGACTTGGTTTTAAGCAGCACGGACATTTCTTCTGCTGGGAAGAGAAAGGGAGGAAAGGATGGATGTAGGCAAAGGTACGTGTGGCCCAGATGTGGAAGGAAGTGGAGGAGTCCCTGTGTGACAGGCTGCATTTTCTCTGTGACGCAGGAAGAAAAGCCGTTTGCCAATGGGCTTGGCGGAAAGTTCAGGACAGAGGGTTGGCATGGTTGCTGTAACAGCACCAGGAAACAGACTTTCTGACATTGTTGGGGACCCACTTGAGGCTGGCGGAACCAGTCTATGTCCTTAGGGGACTCCCTCTGCAGTACACGCCAGGTGTGCTTGGCCTGGCAAAGTGGACATTTATAGTCATATCAGTTGATGATTGGGAGTCCAAGGGACACAATGAAAAGACTGCCAATAAAGGGAGTTATAGCCCTGGCTGGTGTTCCTCAGTGGTTAGAGCATTGGCCCATGCACCAAAGGGTCTCATCAGGTTTTATTCCAGGTCAAGGGCAAATATGTGGGTTAAAAGTTGGCTCCCAGGGCTGGTTGGGGTGCATGTGGGAGGCAACCAATCTCTCTCTCTCTTTCTCTCTCTCTCTCTCCCTCTCCCTCTCCCCACCCCTCCTTCATTCCTCCCTTCCACTCTCTCTAAAAATCAATGGAAAAAATATCTTCAGACCTAACCTGTTTGGTTCAATGGATAGAGCGTTGGCCTGCGGACTGAAGGGTCCCAGGTTCGATTCCGGTCAGGGGCATGTACCTTGGTTGCGGGCACATCCCCAGTAGGGGGTGTACAGGAGGCAGCTGATCGATGTTTCTTTCTCATTGATGTTTCTAGCTCTCTATACCTCTTCCTCCCCCTTCCTCTCTGTAAAAAATCAATAAAATATATTTTAAAAAATTTTTTAAAAATCTTCAGGTAAGGATTAGCAACAACAACAACAAAAGGGAGTTATAAATGTGGATTGCAGAATCTGGGCAAGATAGAGACAAAATTAGTGGAAAGAAAATAAAAGTTCAAGAGATTGGAAGGATCAATGAGGTGGAAAAGTTATGTAGCCAGAGAACCTGAATAATAAAAGGGGAAGATTAGAATGTTGTAATCTGAGAGCAGCTGTTAGAATTTGAGTCTTAGGATGTGGAGAGAGCTGGATGACCACCAGGTCTTGGTGGGACCAAGGGTGTACAGCTAAGGTATAACAGGAGAAAAAACATCAGAATATTCCATTTTCTAGAATACCCACTTCCCCAAATATTTTAATTGTCTTATTAAAATTTATAACTATAGTATATAGTTATACTATAAACAGTATCTAAAAATATACACTACATATAATGCATAATTATAATTAGAGTTTGCCTAGCCTATCCGGCATGTTTTTGAAACATGAAAGGGAGAAAAAAATAAACACCACATATATGTACATGAATAAAAAGGATTAGGTAAACATAAACCAAAATATTAACAGTGAAATCACGATTAATTTTTTCCCTTTTCTCTTTTCCAAATGTACAACAGTCAAATAGTATTTCACTAATCTTAAAAGGCAATACCTTTACGTTTTAAAAGAAAATCGTTTACCCCAAATGAACTTTGCTCCTTTAGGATATCTTAGCATGGAAAGGAAGTAATATTCTAAACTATGGAACATATGTGTTAGTACAGAGTTCCGAATGCAAACAGTAATTTCAATGAGTCACTTTCTTTCCGGCTCATTTTAACTATGAGGTGGCAATCAGGCCTAATTATTTAGATCTCTAAATATTTACTCTTAAGACAAGTTCCTTATGTCGATAATGTTGACTTAATAAATGCAAGTTGACATTGATATATTAGAAGACTTCCTTCTCTAAGAATTATGCATTGTATTAAAAGAGCTTTACAAAGGAGAACAAGAAAAAGGTGGGCAGAGAAGGCCATCTCTGACTTTCCATTTTTAACTTGCAACTTCTTCAGCAAACACACATACATTTCCTATTCCCCTTTCAATCTCACTTTCCTCCATAGCACTTCGTAACATACTATTACGAAGTACAAGTGAAGTCTTATATAATACATATCCACACATGTGTTCATGTATCTTTATACATATATTAAATCAGAAGTTCTGATTTACCTGGTCTGGGGTAAGATGGGAGCATGTCTATTTTTTTTAAAGCCCCCCAAGCTGATTTTTTTTTTTTAAATTTCTTTATTGATTAAGGTGTCACATATTTGTCCTCATCCCCCCATTCCCATCCCACCCCTCTCCCCACGCATGCCCCAATCCCCTGTTGAACTTAACCGTTGGATAGGCTTATATGCATGCATACAGGTCCTTTGGTTGAACTCTCCCCCTCCCCCCCACCCTCCCCCTACCCTCCCCTATCCTCCCTCTGAGGCCCGATAGTCCGATCGATGCCTCCTTGCTTCTGGTTCTGTTCTTGTTCCTCAGTCTATGTTGTTCATCATTTCCTCTAGATGAACGAGATCATATGTCACTAGATATATACTAATAAGAACTGAATGTGAGACGAGCAATAATATTTATGCTGACAGGCAAATGAATCAATCTGTAGCGAGCTTCCCCCTGGACCAACAGTTCTTTTGAGACCCAATTTCGATGTCCAGTAGTTCCTTATGTGTACATGTCAGCACTGACCCCTCAGCTCTGGATGGTGGACAAATGGTGGTAATGGAGGTCCGACTCCCTCTGGTTTGGTCTCGGCCGAACCCAGGGGCACGGCGTCACCCGGACTAAGGGGCACGTGGCCTCACCCATACCCAAGGGGCGCGTGGTCTCACCCGGGCCTGGGACCCAGCCTCACCCGGATGGATCCAGGGGCGCACGGCCTCACCCGGACCCAGGATCTGGCTTCACCCGTACCCAGGGACGCTTGGCCTCTCCCAGACCCAGGGGCACGTGGCCTCACCCGGGCTTAGTTGCACAAGGCCTCACCTGGATCCAGGGACACATGGTCTCTCCCGGACCCAGGGACGCTTGGCCTCTCCCAGACCCAGGGCCACTTGGGCTCACCCGGGCCTAGGTGCACGAGGCCTCATCCGGATCCAGGGACGCATGGTCTCACCCGGACCCAGGGACGCTTGGCCTCTCCCAGACCCAGGGGCACGTGGCCTCACCCGGGCCTAGGTTCACGAGGCCTCACCCGGATCCAGGGACACATGGTCTCACCCAGACCCAGGAATGTTTGGCCACTCCCAGACCCAGGGCCACTTGGGCTCACCCGGGCCTAGGTGCACGAGGCCTCACCCAGATCCAGGGACACATGGTCTCACCCGGACCCAGTGACGCTTAGCCTCTCCCAGACCCAGGGCCACGTGGCCTCACCCGGGCCTAGGTGCACGAGGCCTCATCCGGATCCAGGGACATATGGTCTCACCCGGACCCAGGGACGCTTGGCCTCTCCCAGACCCAGGGCCACTTGGGCTCACCCGGGCCTAGGTGCACGAGGCCTCATCCGGATCCAGGGACGCATGGTCTCACCCGGACCCAGGGACGCTTGGCCTCTCCCAGACCCAGGGCCACTTGGGCTCACCCGGGCCTAGGTGCACGAGGCCTCACCCGGATCCTGGGACACATGGTCTCACCCGGACCCAGGGATGCTTGGCCTCTCCCAGACCCAGGGCCACTTGGGCTCACCCGGGCCTCGGTGCACGAGGCCTCACCCGGATCCAGGGACACATGGTCTCACCCGGACCCAGGGATGCTTGGCCTCTCCCCGACCCAGGGCCACTTGGGCTCACCCGGGCCTAGGTGCACGAGGCCTCACCCGGATCCAGGGACACATGGTCTCACCCAGACCCAGGAACGTTTGGCCACTCTCAGACCCAGGGCCACTTGGGCTCACCCGGGCCTAGGTGCACGAGGCCTCACCCAGATCCAGGGACACATGGTCTCACCCGGACCCAGGGACGCTTAGCCTCTCCCAGACCCAGGGGCACGTGGCCTCACCCGGGCCTAGGTGCACGAGGCCTCATCCGGATCCAGGGACACATGGTCTCACCCGGACCCAGGGACGCTTGGCCTCTCCCAGACCCAGGGCCACTTGGGCTCACCCGGGCCTAGGTGCACGAGGCCTCATCCGGATCCAGGGACGCATGGTCTCACCCGGACCCAGGGACGCTTGGCCTCTCCCAGACCCAGGGCCACTTGGGCTCACCCGGGCCTAGGTGCACGAGGCCTCACCCGGATCCTGGGACACATGGTCTCACCCGGACCCAGGGATGCTTGGCCTCTCCCAGACCCAGGGCCACTTGGGCTCACCCGGGCCTAGGTGCACGAGGCCTCACCCGGATCCAGGGACACATGGTCTCACCCGGACCCAGGGACGCTTGGCCTCTCCCCGACCCAGGGCCACTTGGGCTCACCCGGGCCTAGGTGCACGAGGCCTCACCCGGATCCAGGGACGCATGGTCTCACCCGGACCCAGGGATGCTTGGCCTCTCCCAGACCCAGGGCCACTTGGGCTCACCCGGGCCTAGGTGCACGAGGCCTCACCCGGATCCAGGGACACATGGTCTCACCCGGACCCAGGGATGCTTGGCCTCTCCCAGACCCAGGGCCACTTGGGCTCACCCGGGCCTAGGTGCACGAGGCCTCACCCGGATCCAGGGACACATGGTCTCACCCGGACCCAGGGACGCTTGGCCTCTCCCCGACCCAGGGCCACTTGGGCTCACCCGGGCCTAGGTGCACGAGGCCTCACCCGGATCCTGGGACACATGGTCTCACCCGGACCCAGGGACGCTTGGCCTCTCCCAGACCCAGGGCCACTTGGGCTCACCCGGGCCTAGGTGCACGAGGCCTCATCCGGATCCAGGGACGCATGGTCTCACCCGGACCCAGGGACGCTTGGCCTCTCCCAGACCCAGGGCCACTTGGGCTCACCCGGGCCTAGGTGCACAAGGCCTCACCCGGATCCAGGGACACATGGTCTCGCCCGGACCCAGGGACGCTTGGCCTCTCCCAGACCCAGGGGCACGTGGCCTCACCCGGGCCTAGGTGCACGAGGCCTCACCCGGATCCAGGGACACATGGTCTCACCCGGACCCAGGGACGCTTGGCCTCTCCCAGACCCAGGGCCACTTGGGCTCACCCGGGCCTAGGTGCACGCGGCCTCACCCGGATCCAGGGACACATGGTCTCGCCTGGACCCAGGGGTGTGTGGGCTCTCCCAGACCCAGGGGCGCTTGGCCTCGCCCGGGCACGGGATCCAGCGTCATCCGGGTCCAGGGGCACTTGGCCTCACCCGGACCCGGAGTCCGGCCTCACCTGGACCCAGGGGCATGTGGCCTCACCTAGACCCAGGGACGTGAGGCCTCACTTATACCCAGAGGCGTGTGACCACACCCGAGCCCAGAGGCGCGCAACCCCGCCCGCACCCGGGTCTCAGCGGGGCCCCGTCTTCCCGATCCCAATTCCTAGCGGTCAATCCCCCCTCAGCAATTCCCCTGGCCATCCTTCCAGAGCTCCAGTATGGCTGCTGCAGAACTCATCGGGCGGCGGCTCGGCGAAGCTCCGGTGCACCCGGTGCATGGCGGTGGGCCAGTCTGGCGTCGCTGCGTCGGCCCTTGGGTCTGCATCGGTGGCCGGTCGCCGAGCATGCGCACCTGGCCGCTTCCGGGGCGTTGAGATTCTTGACGGACTCAGAGGTCAGCAAGCGCGGAGTCTCCCACCCCATGTCTCATAGGGGCTCGTCTGTCCGTGCTTGGCTGCCAGTGGAGCCGTCCCCTCAGCCGGAGACCGCCGGGGGAACTGCGCCGAGCACGTTCCAGGCCGCTGTTGTATCGCCTGAGCCATAGTTCTTTTGTGTCGCCTGAGCCGTAGTTCTTAAAGTGTGGTCTTTGGGTCACCGGCATCAGCATCATCCCACATACGCCTCTTTTATTCTAGTTGTAGAGCATCTACTCAGCCAGCCCTATGGTGGTCTTGGATGGTGTCTGCTCTGCTCTCTTGTCGTAGTCTCAAAGTTGTTGTGGTAGGCAACAATCAGGCTTCCGCCCTATGCCTCCATCTTGGTCCTCCTTTGTATAGTTAAGTCTTGATTGTTGTTGGTGTCACTGGGGGGGCTCTCTTTGTCTATAAAGGAAGAGTTGCTGTGCAGGAGACACGTTTATGGGCCGGGTCTTGGTGCAGCAAAGCTTTGGCGCTCACTGAATATTCCCGTTGAATGTGTCCCTTATGCACGTGGTTGAAATCTGGTGTCATCTCCCACAGACCACTAGATGCCCTCGTTTCTGGGTCTCCAATGGGGTGTAGATCAGCTACTGCCTTAGGCACTCAGCAAGGATTACAGCAAAAACTGTAGTTTCTTCCTCCTGTCTGAGTGGCCCTGGAGCAGTCCGACTAGAACAGCAGTTCATCTGGTCCGCTGCCAGAGGGCAGGCCACCCACATGCATAAGCCGTTGCTTGGGGCGCAGGTGTGCCTGCAAGACTTGCGGGGCAGGTCTTCAAAACGTGCGCGGCGGGTCCCAGGGCGGGGCGGGGTCTCAGGGCGCCAACAGGCCATGGTGCGGCGAGCCGCGATGGCTGTGAGTCTGGTCCTTCTGCCTTCCACGTATCTAAGTCCCCTCGTTCCGCACTCCAGCGCAGCAAACACTGATTGCTGGGCGCACCTCCGCAAGAGTCCCGCCTCTCCCCGCAGGCATCTGGGTCTCCCGGGGTTCGCCAGAAGATGGGTTTCAGGGTGATGGAGAGCTAATCTCCCTTAGGTTTGGAACAAAAGCCCCTTTCCCCCGCCACCAGCCAGACCCACGCACCTCCACACCTCATCCCCTCCGATTTCGCTGGGTGCGAGGCAACAGAACAGCCTTTAACCTCCGCCGCCATCTTTTTCAAACTTCTCAATTTGTACTTCTTAATCCCTTCATTTCAGTCAACTCTACTGAAGTCTAGCGCCGCCGGGAGGTGCACGGAAAGGGCGCCAGGGCCTCCGTCCGGTGCGCGGTGCGCGCGTCCCGCGGAACCAGGCGCGCGAGGGCCGCGCGGCTGGGACGGGCGCTGGGCGGCCGCCGAGCTCCAGGCACCGCCATCGCCGCGTTCCGGACGTCGCCGCCGCGGCGTCCCCCCCAATTTATACTTCTTAATCCCTTGAATTCAGTCAACTCTACTGAAGTCTAGCGCCGCCGGGAGGTGCACGGAGAGGGCGCCCGGGCCTCCGTCTGGTGTGCGGGGCGCGCGGCCCGCGGCACCAGGCGCGCGGGGGCTGCGCGGCGGGGACGGGTGCTGGGAGGCCGCCGGGCTCCGGGCGCCGCCGCTGCGGCGGCGTCCCCAGCGTCCCGGGCCGGGCGGCCTGCGGGGGCGGCGGAGTTGCGAAAGTGAGTGAGTTTCCCAGGGTTTCGCCCGGAATGGGGTTCAGTGCAATCGGAGCCGGTGCTCAGCGCACTCCGGAGCCTTTATCTCCTTCCTGCCAGTGAACTCCGGCCAGGTCATCAGCCGCCCCCTCCTCTCCGGTTCCATCCTCCCCGCAGGCGCGTGTGCTCGTGTCTCCGCCCGTTTCTCCATACCTCAGGCTTTTACGGCTTCCCCGACTGTCCCCGTGGCCTTCTCCTTCCCCCCAGCTGTGGGCATTTCAGTCCACCAACTTTCCTGTGGTTCTGGACGATGTCCGTTCTGACCTCTAGTTGTATTTTTGAAATTGTTGTGCCCGGCTGCAGGTTAGGTGTTTAACCTATGCCGCCATCTTGGTTTCTCCCCCAAGCTGATTTTTAAAGTTGCCAGCATTCTACATAATCAACTCGGTTAAATCAAAATGGAATTTTTGGAGCCCTGCTCCTTTGTTCTGTGAAAATCAAGACAGTCTCTTGGCTGACATTCCTGTCAGCTTTGCTGTCTCAGCCACCCTGAATACATGGTTGTTCGATTCCCCGCTCATCACCCACTGGTAGAACCCGGAGACACCTGTCCTCAGTGCCTGCCTTTTTGTCTCTCCTTTGGGAAATTTCAGTAAAGAAACCAACTAAAAAAGAGAGAGAGACATAGATGCCTAAGGTTCTAAGGAAAGAAACACCGGGGATGGAAAAGTCCCACCTGCAACCTCGTGTAGAGGGCTGCTTTAACATGTTAGAGGTGTGCACACAGCCCCAGCCGGCAAGGTGCTAGAGGAGTGCCGTGATGAGGGCCACCAGAAACCCGAGCAGCAGCTGGCAGAGCTTACAGAGGGCCGCTTTAAGGAAGTTCATCAGGGTTCTAGAAGCAGCAGCTGGCAGAGCTTACAGAGGGCCGCTTTAAGGAAGTTCACCAGGGATCTAGAAGCAGCAGCTGGCAGAGCTTACCGAGGGCCGCTTTAAGGAAGTTCACCAGGGATCTAGAAGCAGCAGCTGGCAGAGCTTACAGAGGGCCGCTTTAAGGAAGTTCACCAGGGATCTAGAAGCAGCAGCTGGCAGAGCTTACAGAGGGCCACTTTAAGGAAGTTCACCCGGGATCTAGAAGCAGCAGCTGGCAGAGCTTACAGAGGGCCGCTTTAAGGAAGTTCACCCGGGATCTAGAAGCAGCAGCTGGCAGAGCTTACAGAGGGCCACTTTAAGGAAGTTCATCAGGGTTCTAGAAGCAGCAGCTGTCAGAGCTTACAGAGGGCCGCTTTAAGGAAGTTCATCAGGGATCTAGAAGCAGCAGCTGGCAGAGCTTACAGAGGGCCGCTTTAAGGAAGTTCACCAGGGATCTAGAAGCAGCAGCTGGCAGAGCTTACAGAGGGCCGCTTTAAGGAAGTTCACCAGGGATCTAGAAGCAGCAGCTGGCAGGACAGCCACAGGGGAAATCAACTCAGATGACATAAACTGTACTTTTTTTTTAAAAAAAAAAAAAACCTTTCTCAACCAGCATCATCTCTTTTCTTTCCACTTTTGCTTTGGAAATAATTATAAACTTACAGGAAACTGCCAAGATAACACAGAGTTCCCATGTACCTTTCACTCAGGTTTCCCTGTTACTTCCATCTGTGTAACTATAGTCCTATATCAAACCCAGGAAATTGACATCGGTACTGTGTGTGTGTGTATGTGTGTGTGTGTGTGTGTGTGTAGTTCTATGCCATTTTTTTTATCACGTGTGTAATTCATGTAACCATAACTACAATTAAGATACAAAACTATTCCATCATTTCTACTCTCTTTGAGATAAATGGCCAGGAGAGCAATTGCTAGCTCTTCCTGGTGGGTTGGCCTTTCTATTGTTCCAGTCCTCTCTGTACCCTGGTCATTTTCTTTGCAATGGTATCATAGATGCCTTTTTTCTTGATTGCTCTGTAGTGTACCTATCACAGATAAATTTGACATTTCACTCTAGTTTACCCAGAACTTTGAATTGTTAGCTAAGGATTCTTTCCAGAATTGAATTCCTTTTTGGCCATTTTACAAAAAGAAATAGAATTGGCTTCACTTCAGGGGTGTTTCTGAATATGGGACAATGACTCAGAATAAGAAAGCAAGTCAAGACAAGATTGCTAAGTGAGCTCTGAGCATCTCTCACCAGCTGAGTAGATCATTCAGGAATATCAACTTGCCTATTCCTAAAATATTCAACTGTAGAAATCAGTAAAATTTGAAAATTTTTTCAAGTTATAAGCCAGACAGTCTCACAGTTGGTTAAAACCTTGAATGTTAAATCCAAGAATGTTACTGATCTGTTCAAATGGATCACATCCAGATTCTGCTAATTAGTTTTATATCCTAAATGCTGTCAGTGAAGTTTCACAGTTTGGTATTCTGGGACCCCTCACTGTCTGCCCTACGGTAATGCAAAGCTTCCCCTGCCTACTTTTAAGAATTTGTTGAGGCCCTGGCTGGTGTGGCTCAGTTGGTTGGGTCTCGTACTGTGCACCAAAAGTTTGCTGGTTCAATTCCTAGTCAGGGCACATACCATGTGGGCTCCATCTCTGACCTCTGGTAGGGGTCGTGCAGAAGGCAGCTCACATAGGTATATGGCCATAAATATTTTTCCAGTAAATTAGGATGTCCTTATAAATTTGGTTTTAAAGTATGATTTTTTTGGAGAATAAAATTAAAGTCAAGGGATTGTGTGTCCTAGATCTATTAATTTACACGAGTTTCACAGTAATAGTTAAGCCTTATCATAATGCCTGGACATAAGTAGTCCATTAAAAACAAATTAGCCTTCCTAGATTTTAATGGTTGGATGGAAGGAAGAAAAAAATTAAAGGAAAAGGGACAAGGAAAAGAATGGAGAAGAGAAGGGAAGAAATAGAGCTAGACAATAAATAAAGTAACATTTAGGACCACAGAGTAAAGACGAGGTATCAGTGAAGGGTGTTTTATTTCTGAATTTGTGAAGTAGAGTAGTAGACAGAACAGTGATCTAACTACAGGGGAGTGTTTCTTAACATTTTTAAACAGCTTTACTGAAGTCTATGAGATACATTTTTTAACTGCCCTTATTTCATGTATACAATTTGATGAGTTTGAACATATACCCATAAAATTGCAATCAAGTCAAACTTTTTTTAAAGATTAGTGTCACTCACCTTGTAAGGGGCCTTTTTAGATATTTATTTTTCTGTAATCATCCCTCCACCCCATGAAAATTTAACACCACAGACCTATATATCTATTTATATACTACTAGTAGCCCTGTGCACAAATCCGTGCACCAGTAGCTCTCTGTGGGGCCTGGCCGCTCCACACCTGCTGCCCAGAGGCTTTCCATGGGCCAGAGGCCCATCTGCGGCTGGGCGTGGAACGCTTGCCTCATCATGCCCTCTGCCCAGAGGCCCTCCGCAGCAGGGGTGGGACGCTTGCCTCATCGCCATGGTGGCCAAGCAAGCATTCCGCCAGGCCGCTCACGCTGCCTGCTCTCAGTGGCTGGCCCCCCAGGACTGGGAGACTCTGGCAGGGCTGAGAGGACTGGGCGCCGCCATCTTGTGGCTATGGGAGCTGCCATCTTTGTGACAGAGTAATGGTTAATTTGCATATTACCCTTTTATTAGGTAGGATTAGAAGCCCAGTGCATGAATTCGTGCACGGGTGGGGTCCGGCCAGCCCCAATTGGGGCTGATTGGGGCCAGACAGCTAGGGGGAGGGTCTGTGGGAGGTTGGCCGGCTGGCCCCGCCCCCATCAGGCTGGCCAGCCAGCCGCAGTGCACGTCATAGTGACCTAACGTTCCAGTCGTTCTGGTCGTTCCAGTCACTTGGCTTTTATCTATGTAGATGGCCCTTTGGAGGTGACCAGTGTAGTATCTAAAATTATTTTTCCCCCAAGAACCAATTTTTACTTCAATGTGGGCAGCATTGCCCTTGCTGAGAAGCCATTGCTAGTTCTGTATTAACTGATTACACAACTTTTTGCAAGTCCTTCTCACTCTTTGAGACTCAATTTTCTCATTTGTGAAATGAAGAGGTTGAACAACACGCTCTTGAAGACTCCTTCGCGACCCTGGAGCCCTATGACTTTTATGAGGTTATATGCATGGGCCCACTGTAGCTGAGTCCTCTGGGCCTCCCTACCCCTTGTCCACCCGCCTTTGCAGGCAGAAGGTGAAGGTAGCACCTGTATTGTGATTGTTAGTTTGTGTGCCAGTCTCCCTCCAGAATGACATGAGCTCCTTGAAGACAAAGTCCTCATGTATTTGGTACAGTACCTGGCAGGAAGCAAGCACTTCGTTGATCTTTGAGAACAGGCCACACACAGAGTACTTGCAGGTTGAACTAGATGAAATTGCCCATGCAAGACCCTTCTACTATCAAATATGTAAGCTAACTCAGACACCATGGAGTCAAATGACCTGGTGTAGCTCAGGGCAGTGTCTGACATGTTAACAGGTCAAAAAACATTTAAGGAAGGAAGGAAATTTATACTGTAGCTCACAGGCCAGTGTCTGACATGTGAAGAGGTCAAAAGTCATTTAAGGAAGGAAGGAAATTTGAGAGTAAGTGAGGGAAAAAGCAGAGAAGTCATATTATTGCCAATGGTACATTTCTTTGAAAATGCCCAGTACCTTTAACTATAGATGGCAGATTGTTCTGCCCCAAATCCAGCAGGTTAGTTAATCAGCTTGGTCAAAACTGGGCATGAAGGGATATTGCCACTAAAACATTTTATGCTCTTTATAGTATTAATCTGTCATAAAAATTGAGAAGGGAATAATTGGCCACATTTGTAAAGCACTTTCTAGTTTCCAAAGGACTTTGTCACGAATTATCTCATTGCAGGGTCCAGAAAAGTTGCATACAGTGCAGAAGACAGTCAAGCTAAGTAAACCCACTGAACCAGTATAGGATCATTCCTTTGCCAACCACACTGATATCTTATGTGATTCTTAAGCATTCTCTTTACAGACTAGTTAGTAGTATTCGAAGTTGCCATGGATACAAGGCAGCTATATAACCCAGTTGCTATTTCTCATCTTCTGCCACCAAACCTGTCAATAAGCTAAGAAAATATAAGACACAGTTTCCATTGGCAGCTACCAAGACTTAACATCATAGAATGAAAAGGGTAGAAAGAAATTTATTTTCTGGTACATGAATCCCTAAAACTGACTAGAAAACTTTATGTCTATGAGAATATCTCCCATGACGGTCCATAGCTTTCATCAGATGGTGAAGGCGGGTCGTCTCCATGGTGACAGCCTACCATTTACATCTGATATAACTGAGCCTGGAGAGGCCCAATGAATATCTTGGGGTTCCACAGAACAACTAGTTAGAGCCAGAATTTGACTTGTGACACTCCCATTTAAATGCTGTCCTCCCCTGTCCGTCAAGTGCCTTCAGGAGCCATTCATTTTTGAGCCCAATCAGGGAATAGTTTCAGCTATGTGTTTCTGAAATTCGAATATAAATGAGTCTTGCACAAGCGTTTATCTTGAGGTTTGAGCATTTAATTGAGATTAGTGAACATTGCCTTAATTCTACAACCTCAGCAATGAAGAGTACAGAAAATGAGTCATTTCACAAGGTGAAAATCTGGTGGTTGTGCATTAAAATTCAAATAGAACTGATTATATTGATACCTTGAAAATGGTGAAGGCAGAGGCTATTATTTAAGAATTAAGAAACTGGGAGTAAATCTCATTTGTAGCCTGAACAGCCTTAACTCATATGTAAGAAGCAGAGGTAAAGATGCTGAAAAAGCTAATTATAATCATGTAAATGTCAAGAGCAAAATGTTTCAAAGGCAACAATGCCAAAGTTACAAGTGAGACGATAGGAAATGTTAGTAGAATTATGCAAAATAAGGTTTCCCTTAGTTTTTATGTGGGGATTTGTTCAATTAACTGAATAGTCCTTTTTTAAGAATACAGTCCTTATCAGCAAGAATATAATCTAAGGATAAGCTATTAATTGTATGCCTAATTTAGGTAAGAACAGGGAAACAGTTGTAGCTGGTTTTAAAAATTAGCATTTTACACCTCTTCTGTCACACTTTATTCTAGTTCCCTCCTCCATTCAGATCTTCAGATGTCATATATTGCCCCCCCCCTC
Organism: Eptesicus fuscus; assembly: GCF_027574615.1. Classification (NCBI taxonomy): domain Eukaryota; kingdom Metazoa; phylum Chordata; class Mammalia; order Chiroptera; family Vespertilionidae; genus Eptesicus; species Eptesicus fuscus. The sequence goes on along the minus strand of NC_072491.1, from coordinate 33,335,668 downwards.
CCCGCCACTCCATCAAAACTAGCTCTCAATGAAAAGTTCATGATACTGAAAGATAAAGCCCAGTCTAATTGTCATAACTATATACCAAACACTGTCAAAACCTCAAAAACTTCAGAGGGGGGGGGGACCCAAAAGCATATGTTACCACCCTATTAGCAAATATCCTAATATTTTCTGCCCCATACAGTTCTCAAAAATAGAGTAGATTTGAGGAAAGAAAGCACCAGCTTCAAAATAAAGGAGGACACCAGGAGTGCATTCTCTGGCGATCAGGCAGCCAACAAAGTTCCCCCAGGTTGTAGGAAGCTCCATGCCTACAACTTCCAAAGCCTTCCAGGTCGGCCCAGAGGGGAGCACGGAGAGGGAGGCAGAGAGAGAGGCCCTGGACATGGAGATTCCTGAGCACCGGAGAGGGCGAGGGGGCTAGGAATTCGGAGCTGGAGCTGGCTTCTGCCTTCCCCTGGCTCGGCTCCCTGTTTCTTTAGAAGAAAGGGATTGATAGTGGCAGCAGCCCAAAGATCCACAGACGAAGGCACACACCCCTGGGAACCGCCCTTGCAGTTCTTTCGGCTGAATAGGGGCTGTCTGAATGGGATGAGTTGGAGATAAGGAAGTAAGCAGATGGCCGGGGAAGGTCAGACATGTGGGAAGCCATCCACCAGTCACAGGACACATACCGTGGAAGGTGGGGAAATGCCACTTCCCTCTCTTGTTTATTGCCCTGGCTTTGGGGCATCCAGAAAACAACTGGAGAGTGTTCAGAGCAGCCACACAGCATGGGCTTGGGGACTGGTCATTTTGCGGGGGGCAGGGAAATCTTTTAGAGAAAGTTTCGCCAAGACCTGTCCCATTAGTCACCAATGACCCAATGCCAGGCTACTACGTGTAGGGCCCAGTGGCAAATGCTGGGATGGACAACAAAAGCTGTAACATGGACCTCTTCCCTTCACTATCTTGAATTACAACCTGCGGATGGTAGCAAAAGACCCCTGTCCTCTCCTGCTGGAACAACAGGGAAGAGGGATACCCGGTCTGGAGTGAGGACTTCCGAGTGATCACTGTGCTCGCCTTGGGGAAAGCAGTGGGCTCCAAGAGATGGTTTGTACCAGTCACGCTTCACTTGCACTATTGCCTGTTGGTAAGGGCTCCCCCGCCCCCACTCTCCAGAGTAAATTGTTCCGGCCAGTGTCTCTGGCATGGTGTCTTATTGCTTCGCAGAGTTGCTATTCTGTGGGACCAGGGCCAGAGGCCGGCCACATTTTTGCCAGTCATCCTTCCTTCCTCACAACTTGCATTTCTCCTGGGAGTCCTCAATGTGAGGACAGGGGGAAGGAGGGTGTTCTGTTGATGGGTGGCGAGTCTTCCTATTAACCCTAGGACTTTTCACCTGCTTCCTAAGTCTGAGCTGTAGAAGACATTTTTAGCTCTGAGTCCACAGTATCTCCCAGGCTGAACCGATTCAGGCCTGCATTGTTGACAGACCAGGGAGGTAAGGGACCAGCAAGCAGCCACACTCAGCCTGCTCCCCTTTTTCTTTGTGCTCAACACGCATATCGGGTAAGATTGGATTGGCGTGGTGAGCAGTTTTGAAGGGAGAAAGTCATTATAGAATAGCAGAGTGGGGAGGGGCAGAGGTATCTGACACATCTTTTCTTGATGCTTTGAGGCAAAGGATGATAAAAGAGTGAGGAGCACATTACAGTGACTGGTAATGGTCAACCCTCCTCTAAAAGCCTGTGCTCTGGGTCATATTGCACAACACAAATAGGAATTAGACTTGAATGAGCATAATTCACTGAGAGTTGCTGCTTAAAACATCTCCTTCTGAGAACTTGAATTGTAGTGACTAATTGCATATTTTAATACTTGAAGTGATCCCTTTACCTTGAGACGTGACTTTCTTTTTTAAAAGATTAGATGAAAATCTGAACGGACAGTATACAAATAACCTATGTGAAATTTATCAGATTCTTAATGTACAAGCACACAAGTCCAACCAATTACAGTAATAATATTGAGCACAAATCTGGTGTTAGAGCCAACATCTCCTAACTTGGAAATAGAAAAAAAAAAGAAGAAAAAAAAAAGACTCAGGCAACCTTAGCTATGGGATAAACCTTCTCCCCCTCCCCCATCCTAGTTTTATGTTATTCACAGATTCTCTTCTCTGTCCCATGCGGGTCTGATTTGGAAGTCACATCATTATTTTGTAACTCTAATTGCAGAGAGCTGTCAGTTTAATGTTTGTAATTGGTCACATTTCAGGTGTTAAGCAGGTATGCATTAAAGGTCATTCTCTACCTCAGGGTACCATATTCCCTAAGTGATGACTGTACACGTTCATATAATGGTTCCTTGTCTCCCTATGCTTGCTCTTTAATATTTTACTTTAGCTATTCAGGGCTGCTCACAGTTTCATGGTAGGATAAATGCTCAAAGGGGTACTCTCACCTATTTTTTAGAAAATAATTAAAATTTTAAGTTGTGTGCTACTTGAAAAAAGTCTCTCTTGTCAAAAAGACATTTACTTTAATTTTTTTTTTTTTTTGGCATTACTATCAGATATAAGCCCTTACCTTGCAAATATAAGCATTTCCACTTGAGACGTATGGGAGGGCCTGGGGCTAAACTGAGAGGGTGACAAGGGTCCTGTGACCCTCTGGACAGTTTAGCAAAAACATTCCCCAGGCAGAGGAAGACCAAGTTCAAAGAGCCTGAGGTACAAATGTTTATTAATACCTACTTCATGCTATACAGATTCATAGATGGGGCCATTGGCAGTCCCCACCCTTGTTGGTAGCTGGCATGTCGTTTTCTTCTATTTGTCACTTATTTTCACACTAGAGGCCCGGTGCACAAAATTTGTGCATGGGTAGGGTCCCTAGGCCTGGCCGGCAATCTGGGATGATGGGGGCCTTCCTTCCCTGGCTGTTGGCTCCCTGCCGGGCCTTCCTTCATTCCGTGCTGCCCCTTGGTGGTCAGCACATGTCATAGCAATCAATCAAACTCCCGAACTCCTGGTCTCCTGGTTGAACTCCTGAGGGGACACTTTGCATATTAGCCTTTTATATATATAGATAAGCCCAAGCATAGTAGCAAGCTGTTTATGTTCCTCGAACTCAGAATGAATATATTTTTTAAAAACAACCTCTTGGGCTAGGTCTACACAGTCAACACTCCTGCATTTAGGTTTTTGCACAATTGCTTCTTTAAGGGTATCTTCTGGCAGCTGAGATTCTCAATCTTCCTTTTGTGTTGGCGCTAGAAACACTAAGTGCAATATGAATACCATCAAGAAGTAGATATAATAGGATCACAATTTGTAAGACAGCTGCTTGGAAATGGTTTTGCACAGCTTTGCTAGATTAATATTCTCTCTGGTGCTGGGAGGAGTACCTTCAGTGATCATTTCCGTATTGGTATCTGTCTCTGGCTCTGAGGGACCCAGCCACAGAGATGACTTCATCACTTGATGAAGCCCTATTGCAGTTCCACAAACAATTACAAAATATGTGGGGCTACTGGCCACAACATAACACTAAACAAGCTTTTAAAGTAATGAATATTATACTTCACAAAGTAAAGAAGTACTGTAGAGTTTCAATTATATTAGCAGTGGACTTTAGGTTAATAAAATCTTGTTGCAATGATACAAGGAGACTCCCTAGTTTCCATGCTAGCAAGTTCTTTGACAAAGCCTCTAAGGATGGATATATATATATAGATATATATAGATATATAGATATCGGGTATGGGCTCAGTAATGTTTGGCATGTGCTTCTGAAATTACAGAATAGATTCAAGTCAACTGATGACAGTGTAAAAAGGACCAAGTCAATACTACTTTATGATGGGTATGATGGATTTCTCATCAACTATCAAGTTGAGTCAATGATTTAATTTTTTTCTTTTTAAAAAAATCTTTATTGTTGAAAGTATTACATATGTCCCCTTTTTTTCCACCATTAACCCCTTTTAGCCTGTCCCTGCCCCCCTAGTCCCCCTCCGAAACCACCCCCCCAGGCCTTCTCCACACTATTGTCTGTGTCCATGGGGTATGCATATCTACATTAATAAAAGAGAAATATGCAAATTGACCGTGCCTCTGCAATGCCAACATGCCAATCAGGAGTGAGTATGCAAATTAACCCAACAAAGATGGTGGGTTAATTTGCATACACAGGCACGGAGCAAAGATTGAAGGCTCCGGCCTGAGCAAAGACTGAAGACTGAAGACTGAAGACTGAAGATGACTGAAGACTGAAGACTGAAGATGACTGAAGACTGAAGACGAAAGAGGCTTAGCTTCTCTACTGCAGGCGAGTGGAGAAGCCAAGCCTTGCTGTGGCCAGAGCGGAGAAGCCTAGCCTTGAGGCTTGGCTTCTCTACTGTGGCCCCAGTGAAGGCCTGCGTCCCAGGTGCTGGAGGAAAACCAGTGCCAACAGCCAGGGGAAGGAAGGCCTATTGCACGAATCTTTGTGTAACGGGCCTCTAGTATGCATATAAGTTCTTTGGCTGATCTCTTCTCACCCACCCACTCACCCCACCTTCCTGCTAAATGATTTAATTTTGCAGATTGTTATAACACCATTCATTGTAAGGCAAGTAACCTGATTAATGTATTTAGAATTGATGAAATTGGAGGATCCTACAAACTAATTTCAGGATACTTTTCTCTGGATCAGGGAACTGTTTCCACTTGAGGAGAGTGGTTATTTCCATAAAAGAATGATATAGGAACAATTACTTTTATTATATATACACAGATTCTTGAGGTAAATATAATTTAAGTAAAATCATTACCCTTTAAACAGTAGAATCCTTAAGATTCCTCCATTTTCTTTCCTTTCTTGATTTTTCCATTACTTTCTAAAGACTCCTAAATCACATTACTACTAGCTCCTTTCATATACCACAGAATTGCCAAGCTTACAATCAGTTGTTATTCTAATTATTAGACTTTTTCTCCATGTTTAAGTTTGTTCATTTTTCTGGCTTGAAACTTAAAAAGAATCAATTCTATCAGTTCCCTGTACTAAGAAACTTAAGACCTAGCAATAAAAAGAAAAAAACACTACTTAAATGCTATTTATTAGGAAAGAAAAATTTGACACTAAGATGTACCAATCCTAATAGAAAAAATTGTAAAGGATTCAAATGAAAAAAGAAATGACAGGTTTCTTAGCTAGTGTTTTCAGATTATTTTTTTAAATATTACAACACAATATTTCCAATTATAATATATTTGACTAGATTTAAAATTACTTCTGCTAATATAAACTCATTCTATGTATTTATAATGTAGATACTAGCTAGGGTTATGTTTTCTACGGTAATATAAAGTCAAGTTGTTTGATGAAGATGACAGTTCATTAACCTGTTGCGATATAACTCACATGGGAATAACTCACATGAGAATAGTTTGAGTACAGAATGTCTTAAAAGTGCTCTTGTACTTACCAGCATAGCTTCATTGCAGCAAATTTCACTAACGTAAAATGAAAACATACAACTAAATCATGACCAGTTGAAATTCATTTTTTCCCCATTATTGCAGTAAACAAAGGATGAGGAAATACTCATTTTTAGTTTGCAATAATAAAATTTCACATCAGGAAGGCTGCATGTAAATAATAAGCATTTTCCAGGAAGCAGGTTAAAATGCAACTTTAAAATAGAGTTCTAGCAGATATAAGTAAGTCCAGAAATACCTAATTTGGAAAGCATTTGACTGAAGGTTGTGAAGGGTCAACACACGCGCAAAAAAACTAGGACAAATCTTGTCCTCAAGTTCTTACTTGCAAATCCCAGTGAAGCCAATAGAAAGTTTGTGGAAATATCTGAAAGGCACATTTGGCCCAGTTTAAAAGCTCTATTAAATTAGTATTTTAACACATTGTCCTAGTTAAGTCTTATCTTTATGGTCCTTTTCACATTGCTTCACCAAAGGGTTCAATCATAGCTTACTCAGAAATCACCCAAATGAGGTTAGGCTAACAAGGGTAGCCTTTAGTTTAACTTCAAGGATATTTTGACTCCCTGACCCCCCAGCCCCAATGCTGAGAAAAAGACTTATGTGAAGAAATTCATGGAACCAGGGTAAGCTATGTGTTTTTGAATGCTCTTAAGGAGGGAAGTAAAAACAGAAGTAAAAGGTATAATATTGAGACTTAGCTTAGGGAAACTTTGTCCCTGATGCTAAACTGTATAGATAGCCAGCAGTATCTGGTGTCATAAACATTGTTATACATTTGCATAATACTGAGTGTACAGATGTCATTGTAGCTGTTTCCTTGTGGTCCAAGGAGGAAGTCAGGTAGCCTCTGACTTCCTGTGCGCTGTATTTACAAAGCCTCTATGTTGGCCTGGTACTGCCAAAGATACACAGCAATGTACCTATCAATGCTACTGGATTTGGTTTCTGGAAATGCAGGAGCAAAGAACCACTGCAAGGCATTTGGGAGTTAGTTATCAAATAAACTTGATTTCCTGAAAGAGGTGGACTTCGCTAAGCACCCACCATCAGGTTTCAGACCAATCTTCCAAGGTAGGAAGCACTTCTGCTAAGAGAAGAGGGAGTCAGGTGAGACCTTCTCTGCTCAAAACAGAAGCCTCATCCTAAAGGAAAATTTGGGCCATGGACTCTGAAGCAGATGAATTGAGTTCATATCCCTGCTCTTTCACTCACGGTTCTGTGACCGCTGATATGGTGTTTAACCTCTCTGGGCCTCAGTTACCTCATCTCTGACACAATAACGGGGTTTTGTGATAACCCAGGAGTTCAAATACCTTAAGCACTGTTTTTCTCAGCTTAGCTCTCATACTATTTTATACTAAGTACTATCACTTATATTTGTCTAACTCAATTACCCCACCCCCATTGAAAGGGAGCCCAAATGGGAAAAAGGATGTGTGGAGGCAGGAGGTGCATAAGATAAAAACAAAGAGCTGCTTCAGTTACAACTCTAGAGGCCTGGCTAGTGTGACTGAGTGGACTGAGCGTCGTCCCATGCACCAAGAGGTCACGGGTTAGATTCCCCATGAGGCACAATGCCCGGGTTTCAGGCTCCATCCCCAGTAGGGGGCGTGCAGGAGGCAGCTGATCCATGTTTCTCTCTCATTGATGTTTCTATCCCTCTCCCTTCCTCTCTCTCTAAAACCAATAAACACACACACACACACACACACACACACACACACACACACACACATATCCTCTATGAGATTCCTTGCCCCTGCTTTATCTTAATAACTAACATTATTTCACAAAAAGGAGAGAGAGGCCGTCTCTCATTATGCAACACGACCCACCCTCACTGGGCTCCTGTGCATCACTAGGCAGTGCTCAGTGGCATTGAGCCATTCACCGCAGAAGAGGGGGTGGGCCTGGGCACCTGGCATGGGGGTGGGGCGTGGGGCTGGATAAGAGGAATAAAACCAGTTGCCGCACTGCAACCGCTGTCTCTAGGTCTTGAGTCCTCTTGAGACATTCCCAGAAGGTGCTCTGAAACAAGGTCAATAATTGTGGGAAGGTCTTAGTACTTTGCCATAAATGTATCAAATTACCAAGCATTTCTTGCTTTTATGTTAAGTACCAGGCATTGCATTGGTAATGGGCGACACAAAGATGAAGGTCATGTACCTGATGTCAAGTTCCTGTTTGGTTCATCCCTGGGCCCAGATATTTTTTAGATCTCATGCAAAATTCAGAGGCATCCCAGGCTCAGGGGCTTGTGAGTCACAGAGGACCCACGGCTGGGGGCATCAAGGAAAGATAAATGTAGGCAAAGCCTGGCAGGGGGAGATTTCAGGTAGAGGGTGCCATCCAGTACAACAAAATGAACTTCTTGTTTTACGTCTACATTTGCACCTTTTAACTAAAATTTTCTGAAAACATCGATAGTATAAACAAAATGAAGTCTTGCTTTAAAATTGGACCGATCAACTACATGTATGGCTTAAGCATTGAACTATTACTATCACCATTTCAGAAATGTATTAATACTAACACTGACAAGAAACACATCTCTCTCGCAAGTAGCAGGGTTGCATTCCTTGGTTGTGCGTATAAGGAAGTGGGACATGGACAAAATTCCCAGTAAAAGGGCCAAGAGGCTGCGCGCTCGGTCCAACGCTGCACACGCGCCCGCCGGCTCCGCCCCCGCACCCCGCCCCATCCCGATCGTGCGGGGTCCTCCAACACTCGCGAGAGCCCTCTCGGTTTCCACGTTTGCCACGTTCCAAAGGACCGGGACAGATTGCAAAGTCGCGGGCGGCTCGCGCTCACAGGCGGCTGCGTGGTGCCCGAACAGCCCCAAGTCTGCAGGGGGCGGGGAAGAGCAGCAGAGCTCCACCCTCTTTATGGAGGCTCTTGTGATAGGTTCTGCATCCCGTCACTCAGCCTCCGCTCCGCCCCTGTGTAGGGAGGAGGCGGAGCTAGGCCGGGAAGGGGCGTGGCCGAGAGGGCCGGTGAGCCGCGCTCTAGCCTCTGGAGGGAGTCATAGGTTCGCTGCTGGAGAGGCCCGGGCGCGCGCACCCCGCACGAGGTCCGAAGCCCTCCGAGGTGCGGCGGGAGGTGCTGAGCCGCCAGGGCTGCCACAGGAGCCGCGGCCGGTCCCCGCTGCCGCTCCCCTGCCAGCAGCGGCCCTCGCGCCCTCCGGTTTCCCTACGCACCGAGGGAGTCCCACACCCGCCGCCTGCTCCAGCGGTGCGCGCGATGGCTCCGCGTAAGAATGCCAAGGGCGGCGGCGGCAACAGTAGCAGCAGCACTAGTGGCTCCAGCAGCAGCAGCGGCGGCGGCGGCGGCGGCAGCAGCAGCAGCGCAGGGGCCCGGAGAGGTCAGAGGCGCTCGGGGCTGGGGGCTGGGGCCGGCCCTGGGGGTGCGATCCGGGCGGCGGGCGATGCGGTCCCATCCCTCCAGGACCCAGCGTGCGTCTCCTCCGTATCTCCGAGTCGCTCCTCTGTGGCGCGAGCGGAGGCCGCGCTTGGTGGGCCTGGCGGGCGGGCTGGAGGGGCCCGGGAAGCAGGGTCCGCGCGGCCTCGGGTGGGTCCTGCCGGGGAGCGCCTGCTGGGCTGATCCCTCACAGGCAGGGTGCAGCCGACATGGAGGTTATTGATCGACTTTCTTGGCTTTGCGTGGGGCTCAGGATGGGAGTAAGAGGAACCATTCGCCTTTGCCTTGCATATTTTGGAGAGTTTGGAAGTGAGCCAAAGTCAGAGAAAGTAAATGACTGCCAAATCGGCCGCTTTTAAGAGCAACTCAAAGGACACTCTATTGGGGGTGTGGGGGGTGTTTGTGGGGGGAGGGGGGTAATTTGAATGTTCTTGGAAATTATTTTAAATATTTTTGCCTTAATGTAGTTTTCTTAACATTGCCTTGTAGTTGCTTTTGAAGTGTTGCAGAATACCATGGGATCCTGGACGAGCTTCTCAATTATTTCCCATTGTCTTAAAAAAAATCTATTGAATATTCACCTTTCTACTCTGTGTGCTTACCTACCAAAAGGGGAGAACAGATGTTTTAAATCAGTTTCATCTCATATTTCAGTGGTTCTCTGTTTCTCTTATACTTCCTTTGACTCATAGGATACTGAAACTCGACTACACATGTGTATTGAATGTGAGCTGTAAACTTTCTTTTTGGAAATGATCATTTTGAAATGACTTAGATAGACCCTGTTTCCTGAGGTATACATGCAATGTGTCCATATTTATTAAGAAAATAAATCAGATAACCATATCTCCACTTCAAAGAACTACTTGTGTATAGCACTTATCACTATCTGAAATTATCTTATTTAGTTCCATGGGTATTGTCTTCCTGTCTTAACTGCGTCCTCTTGTTCATTTCTCTTCACAACTCCTAGAACGGTCCTGGCCCTTCATAGGATGCTCGATAAATATTTGATCGGTGAATGAATGAATGAATGAATGAATTTACATGGCGCAGTTAAAGTCACCGCACAAACTTACATGCTGAGAACTAGTACTTGTATTGTCCGTGGAGAAAGACAGCTTGAGGTTCGGAGTGATCACATTAATTCACCTTTGACATAAGAAAAAGCTTGTGTCCTTTTGTCACTTGTCCTTAAATGCCAACCAGTGACTTAAGCAGGCTGAGGAGCAGATGACCTGGCTCAGGTGGCTCTCGCTACTCTTCTTAAAGTTTCTAATTAGGAACCAACAGAAAAAGCTGGTGAACAAGACTTAGATGTTAATTGTTTTAAAAAGTTCTCGATAGCTATTTACAAGGGAAGCACTTCTTCGTTCCATTTTTTTTTTTATTTATCCTTTTCGATGGTGAGTAGAGAGGACTGATTGCCCCTGAGGAAGTCACTTTATATGACCTGTTATTGGTAAGAATTAGTACTGGGAAATGTGTTATGTTCCCACCCCCACTGAACTGAACCAATAACTGGACCAGTTTTAACAGGCAGGTAATACATTTAGGAAATGCTATGACCTAAATGAATTTATTCTGACTTTCATAGTCAGGCATTTTATAGGGCAACCTCTGCCCATATTTGAAGATTTACAGCCTTTTAAGCATTTTACACATGGATTCCATTAATTGTCATGAGACAACGTATGTAAAGGCAAATATATCAAAAAAGTACCAGTATTTTGTAAAAACAAAACAAAACAAGCACACAAACAAAACCCTCAAAGCATTTCAAGAGTTGGCATTGGAGTCTTCCCTGTGACATAATGCATATTCTTGTTCTGCAGACATTTTTTTCCCCTCTCTCAGTGAATACTGAGTTCTGACTGTGTGCCAGGTAGAAGGCACTAGAGATGGAAATGAGGGTTCTCTCAGTTGTAAACAGTTACACTGCAGTGTGACAGTGTGATTTTATTTATACTGTTTTCTCTTTTGTTGCTCTGTGTTTTGGGTCATAGTAGTATAGACATTGGTGCCCAAACCATTCTCATCTGCTGGGAAAATCATTTTAGCAGTGGCATTACTGAGGCCTGTTCAGTTCCCTCTTCTAAGAGATGAAGAAATTAATGTCCAGAAAGGTTGGTTAGTTCATTAAAGGCGTGTAATTTTTGGAAACCAAACCAGTTAATGGACATCTAAGACCAGAACTCAGGTTTTTTTGTTATTCATTTAGTATACCACTTGCTTGAATGTTAGATTATATAATTTGTAAGATTTTATGAAAGTAGTGGAATTGAGGTAGATTCTTTTTTTAAGTTTCCTTCTGGCTCTCTCTGTGGCACCCTACGAATAGTTACTTAGGAAAAGCATGCTTTGTTTCACCAGTTAAGTTTCCTGTGGCTAAAATTATGTTTGAAACAGTACATTTGAGAAATTATTGTTTGAGACGTCCAAGGGCTGAAAGAGTCAGTTATTTCTTGGGTGTTTCCCATTGAAACTGAAGCTGATGATGACATTGGTCACATTCAACATTGTTATTGCTTAATTTTTGTATGAAAGTATGGGGTGAAAAGGACCCAGTCTTTTGAAACATGTGTTTTAGGGAAAAGGTGATTATCTGGCCTTCTGTTTATCTTGGTGGTCATGTTGAAAAGTAGTGTTTGGAAACTGAAACTCTGGGGATTTATATAATACTTAGATTTTTTTTTAAAGCAAGTGCCTGCTTTTCATTTTACTCACTTTAAATTAAAAACTGCTAAAATGTCTAGTTTCCTAGGGAGCTCAATCTTACCTGTTTCAGTTTTGCCCTTTAAAATATAAAAGAGACTTAAGTAAATTGGACTTGTATGGCCAGTTCGGGCCAGAGGGAACCTCTTTCAGATTTATTGATTTGAAAATCTTTGGTTAAGAAGAATCATGTCCTTTTGGGCTTATTTTGTAGTACACCAACACTGGTATGTGTGATGTTTTTGTCTAGCTTTTCCCTTCTGAGTATCATTCAGTCTTTCCCTGTAGCTTCTAACATGCTGAAGGGGTGGTGTAACATCTGTTTACTATTTTATCTAAGAGCATCATGCTGTTCCATCGCCCGTTACCAGTAGGTGTCACTGTGGAACACTATTTCCTCCTTCAAGCTGAAGTTTAAGATTATGTAATACCAATAAGTGGTTTTTTAAATTTAATCAGCCCTGTACATACTCAAAACTATCCATGGATAACTACTTAAAAACTCTTAGCCACTGCTCTCAAAGCCTTCAACTACAGATTTTGTAACTTAATAATAAGGGTTTGTCCCTAGCAGCCTTATTTATTTAGACTTCTCTTATGTAAAATTAAATGCACTCCTACACTCTCTGTAAAATTTATACATTCATAGATTATTTGATGCATATGAATCATTTAGAAATTGGCTTTTTTTTTTTTTTTCTCTACTTTCAGTATCTCTTAGACTGCTTAGCAACTAACGAATGTGATACACTGCTGATCACATTCTGGCTTCCTTGAGTGAGTAGGCCTGGGTGAAATTCCCCTTCTTTTGCCCCTGAGAGTTAGGGCCACTTGCTTAATCCTCGGTTAGACATTCTAGGTTGAAAAGATAGGAAGGCCATAATTCTTCCACTGCAAGAACTGTGCACTGTTTTGTGTTCAGTGGACCAGCATTTTGTGCACCCAGCCAGGTCATATGAAACCAAGTGCTAAAAAACGTCCTGAGGGAATTTTTGAACACATTTTTAAAAGACCAAACAAATTAATCTGTGTTGGGCTTAGGAAATCAAAGGAACGATCTACGTTTTAGTCTTGTTTTAAAATGACGTACCTCTGAGAGATTACTAGAAAACGAAAGGTTTTCATTTTCCGCTGATTACCAGTGGAGTAACTTTGATTTTGAAGGCATATGTGGGCTATCTTCCTTGTTTTCAGTTAGTATGGGAGATTTAACCCCTGAGGTCCATGGTCTCAACAGAATACATCTTTTTTTCTTTAGAAAGACAATGTAGTTGGGGAGAGAGTGTTGACCTGGATTCATGTTAAGAACCGTGTGGCGAGTCATTAAAAAATCTCTAATCTCAGTCTCCTCAAACAGAAGAATTATTCTCTCCTTCCCTTTCAAAGTTATGATAGCCCTAATGTCAATTTTATATGCCTCTCTTTTTTTAAATGTTTTCATTAAAGTATTTCTAATCTGAGAGTGAGTACAAAACGGGCCATTCATTGCATGCTTGAAATGTTTTGATTGTTGTAAAAAAATCATTTTTTTTTTCTATTCGTAGTACCTGTGTTTTAAGTAGAATGGATGTTCTAGAGGTTGCTTTTTATACTGTGGCTTTGAGTACCACTTGACACATTTCTGTCCCCCTCTGCTCTGGGGGTGTATAAGTAACCCACTTACCCACAACCTTCAAGTTGCTGATTTACCCTCTAATTCCGAGGTCTGTGATATTATTTTATTTTACTAGAGCTCAGATACAGTTTAATCTTTTGATGCTCTTCCAGCACACTGTTTTAAAATCATGAAAATATGCAACTTAGTTTGGGTCTTGGATACTTCTGCATCTCCCTAAGTGGTTTGACTTCATTCTGTACAAGATACAAATTAAAAAAAAAAAAAAAAAGAAGAACTTCCCTTAATTAAAACCTGTGTGTATGTAGTAGAACCCCTTTACAATATACCCGTATCTCTGGGGAAAGCTCAGCCATCTGTTGGGAGACGTGGGGGGGGGCCCGGGCTCCCCATATGTTTCAGTTTCTGCTGCACAGCATCCACTCAGCACTGTACACGTGGGTGTCATCTGTCTGGGGGACGCAGGCTGGGGTTTGGTGCTATGGTTCTGGCCATTTCTGTTAGAGAACTAGAGATGAGGCTCTTCATTTCTCCCTTCTCTTCTTCCCGGTGAGCATCCTCTGGATCCCAGTGCTTTCACCTTGTAACTTTTCTCTGCTGGTAGTGCTGGGCGTCAAGATGGTGTTTTCTTGTTAGTCATTATTATTTTTAAAATTTTGCTTACTTTATTTTCCTGAAATGAGAGTGGTTCAGGCATGGGGTCTGCATTTGATATTGTTTTCCAGGGATGTAGCTTAGTTACCTTTGGCTGATATGGTTATCTTTTTATGGCAAATCACTTAAAGATAAGTTCTGATCAGATTGATGATGCCGAGGACAAATTTGCTATAGATAATCTGTTTGACTCAAAGGAAATGTTGAGCTCACTTGGTGAATAAATTTTTAAAAAAATAGGTACATAAGATCTTTGGGCTGTTCCTTGCCCCCCTCCCTCTACCCCTCCCCCGGTGAGTTCCAGATGACTTGCCTGGTCATTCTGGCTGCAATATGACTGTCATCATCTGTCATGGATGCTCTTTGTGCTCTGATTTAGGGTCAATGAATTAAGGGGGGCCAGGGATAGTGGAGGAGGGTGTGCCGTTGGAGCAGAGTGGAAGCCACTGTTGCTGGACTTGGAGAAATGCCAGCATTTCTCTCCCTCCTATTTGCCTACAGATTTAACCCAGTGACTCATTGCTGTATGGAAACTAGCAAGCATCAGTCTTAATTTTAAAATGAGAGAATATTGTTGGAGAATAATTATTCCATAACCAGTATTGTACAACTGCCTTTCCTCATATTGTTTGTATATAAGTTTGGCAGCCTTTTCCGCCACTCCATATGCAGACTCACTGCTGTTTTGTGTTCTGTCCTGTCTCTAACTTCTGTTTCTTGTTTATTATACTGCCAATATACACCATTTTCCTCCTGTCTCTCACACCCTGTTTTAAATGTCAATTTTCCTGAAATGGTATACTGGAAAGCCTTTTTGGTCTTAAATTCACATGTAAATTTTGTTTAGGAGTAGTTATTTTTTTTCCCCTTACATGACAATAAAAGTCTGTGTTGTAAATGTTGTTGTTTTTTTTAAAGAATACCTAACATCAATTTCACTTTTCCATTCTTTGAATTAAATCAGTTTGAATAGGATGTCATTTACTGAGTTATATAGATTATTTCATGCTGTTTGGCAGTGAGTCATCTCTCAGACTTCTAGAATGCAAATATTTCTGTATGCTTCTTTTTAAAACTCTATTTGAAATATTTCATACTTATGACCTAGAAATAGATATAAAGTAATGCATATCTACCACACAGGTGAAGAAATAAAATGTTACCAATTCTTGGTTTCTTCTGTCCTGTGTTATCCCTTCCCAACCACTCTTACACATTTTGTGGTAATCATTCTCATGCATTTCTGTATAATATACAGAAACACAAATAATGTTATATAATGTTATGCTGCATATTATACATTTCCTATTCATTCATGTAAAATCTTTCCGTTATTAAAAGCAATACATGTGAAAACTGCTTAGGAAGGATTCCTGTATGTAGAAATATATGTATACTTGTTTAGCACATGTTAACAGTTTTATGAATAGGCTCACTCTTGGCATACTAGTTTGATTCCACTTGTTTGACTTTTACCAAACTCTGGCTCTCCATTTTCTTACAGGAATATGTAGTTCTCCAGTGGAGGACTATCCCACTGTTGGTTTAGCCATCCTGTTGTCAGAGACCACTGGGCTTATTTAGGCTTTTTTTTTTTTTTTAATTGATTTCAGAGAGGAAGGGGGAGAGAGAGAGAGAGAGAGAGAGAGAGAGAGAGAGAGAGAGAGAGAGAGAGAGAGAGAGAGAGAGACATCCCTGACTAGAGAGAATCATGGATCAGCTGCCTCCTGCATGCCCCCTACTGGGGATCGAGCCCGCAACCCAGGCATGTGCCCTGACCAGGAATCGAACCTGTGACCTCCTGGCTCATAGGTTGACGCTCAACCACTGAGCCAGCCTGCTGGGCTTATTTAATTTTTTTTTAAACTGCTGCCCTGGACACTCTTGTACCTGTCCATCTCATGAGGTGTTTCTAGAATATAATTCAGGATTGGAATTGTTGGGTCACAGCAAATACACATACTAGACTAGACATTGCCTTTTTTTTTTTTTTTAACCCTAAAGTGATTATATCACTTTTCACTCCCGCCCACAATGAACAGAGCTCCCTTTGTGCTGCCACAAGGTTACCAGCCCTTGGCAGTGAGGGTCACTGTTTGCCGGGTTAGTGGGTGTGAAACAGTCCTTCGTGGTTTAAACTTGCATTTTCCTGATCACCTTTGAGCTTACTTGTGGAAGAGCCATTCCTGTTTCCTTTTCTGTGAATTGCCTCTTCATCTATTTTGCCTATTTTTCCGTTTCTTTTTATATTTTTAGTTTCGATTTGTAGAATTTCTTTTCATATCCTGAACCTTTGGCGTATGTGTGTGGTAAAGGCTTTCTCTCTGGTTGATTATTCACATATTCATATCCCGAGGTATATTTTACTGAACGAGAATTTTTAGATTTTTAACATATAAATACATTTTACACTCCCACCAACAGTGCATGGTAAGTTGTTTTTACATCTCTACCCACATTCGGTGTTGTCAGTCTTTTTCATTTTAGTCAGTCTGGTATGTGCTTTGTGGCTTCTCGTTGTAATTTAAAATTATATGACTAATGATGGCCCGTACTTTTTCTTGTACTTATTGGCCATTTACATTATCTTCCTTTGTGAAGTTTCTGTTTAGTTCTTCTACCCATTTTTATTGCTCTTTTGTCTTTTTGATATTGAGCTATAATTTTCACATATTCTGGATAGAAGTTCTTTTCAGACAGGCATTGTAACTATGTCTCCCACTATTCTTTTCATTTTCTTATTAAATATCTGAAGTGCAGATATTTTTATTTTATTTTTTAAATTATGTTTTTATTGATTTTTAGAGAGAGGGGAAGACAGGGAGAGAGAGAAACAAACATCCATCAGCTGCCTCCTGCACGCTCCCTACTGGGGATGGAGCCCACAACCCGGGCTTGCGCCCACTGGGAATCAAACTGGTGACCTCTTGGTGCATGGGAAGACACTCAACCATTGAGCCACACAGGCTGGGCAGAGTGCAGGTTTTTTGTTTTTGTTTTCTTAATGTTGATGTTTATTTTATTTTAGTTATGTTTTTTGCTTTCTGTGTCTTGTCTTGGAAGCTTTTTTCCTGTTCCCAACTTACAAAGCTATTTTATATTTTCTTCTAGAAATTTTATAGTTTTAATTTTTATATTTAGATCTATGATCCATCTCATCGTTAGAATGCTTTCAGTACTGTTGTCAAAGAGCAAACATATACAAGTCTTATGCTAAGTTTATTTCTGGCTCTCTATTCTGTTTGGGTTTTTTTGGGGGGGGAATTATCTCTTTGTCCTTATATCTTTACCACACATTCTTTATTACTGTAGCTATATAGTAAGTTTTAAATTCAGGTAGTATAAATCTCCCAACTTTGTCTTTTAAGGTAGCTCTGGATATTCTAGGTCCTTTGTATACTTATATATATTTTAGAATCAGCTTGTCAGTATCTACTAATGATTAAAGTATGCTAGGGTTTATGATTAGAGTTCATTGAATGTATAGACCAAATTTGGGTCTAATCCATGCCAGTGGTATAGCTCTTTAATTAGGTCTTTCATTTCTTTTCACCTTGTTCTGTAGTTTTTGGTGTTAAGATCTTACACATTTTTTGTTAAAGATTTTTCTAAAATATACTTTTTGAAACTATTATATGTGACATTTAAAAAGTTATTTCCCCATTATTTTCTGCTGGTATATGCACATAGAGACCATACTTGTACCTTATATCATACTAGAGGCCCAGTGCACGGGGGGAGGGAGGAGGGATGGGTCCCTCAGCCCAGCCTGCACCCTCTCCAATCTGGAACCCCTTGAGGGATGTCCAACTGCCCATTTAGGCCCGATCCCCGTGGTATCCAGGACTGCTGGCTCCCAACTGCTCGCCTGCCTGCCTTCCTGATTGCCCCTAACCACTTCTGCCTGCCACCCCCTAACCACTCCCCTACCAGCCTGATTGATGCCTAACTGCTCCCCTGCCAGCCTGTTTGCCCCTAACTGCCCGCCCCTGCAGACCTGGTCCCCCACAACTGCTCTCCTCTGCAGGCCTGGGTCCCCCCTAACTGCTGTTCCCTGCAGGCCCGGTTGCCCCCAACTTCCCTCCTCTGCCGGCCTAGTCACCCCTAACTGCCCTCCCCTGCAGGCTTAATCACCCACAACTGCCCTCCCTTGCAGGCCTGGTCCCTCCCAATTCCCCTCCCCTGCTGACCATCTTGTGGTGGCCATCTTGTGTCCACATGGGGGCAGCCATCTTGTGTGTTAGAGTGATGGTCAATTTGCATATCACTCTTTTATTAGATAGGGTGACCTTGCATAATTCATATATTAGTATTAATTCTAGTAGTTAAAAAAAAGATTCCTTGGGATTTTCCATGTAAATATCTTTGTTACCTATGAATAGAGACAGTCTTACTTTGTTTCCAATCTGTATCTTTCATTTCTTTTCTCGCCGTATTGTGCTATCTAGCATCTCCAGTACAATGTTAATAGAAATGGTGAGAGTAGGTGTCCTTGCTTTGTTCCTGAGTTTAGTGACAAAGTGTTTGTTATTTTATCACTAAATGTAATATGAAACTCTAGGTGTTTTATGAGTGCTTCTTATCGAATTGGGGGAATTCCTTTGTATTTCTAGGAATTCCTTTGAAAATTTGTTCAAATGTTTTTTCTCTAATCAATATGATCATGTGGCTTTTCATCTTTATATGCTAATAAGATGTTATATTTATTTTTGCTTTGCATTCCTGAAATAAGCTTCACTTGGTCAGGATGAATTATTTTTTTAGACAGTGCTTCATTTGCTAATATTTTCCCCACAGTTTTGCATCTGTGTTCATGAGGGATGTGGGTCCATAATTTCCTTCCCCTCCTTCCTTTCTCTTCCTCCATTCTTCCCTTGCTCCCCTTCTTCTCCTTACTAGGAATTGTGATTAGTAGTCAGTTTTCTCTGCATGTATAAATTATAATTTATAATAGCAGACCTTCTAATTTAAAACCACTCTTACATTTCTGGGAAACATCCAACCATGTGATATTACCAATTTCTCAATATTATTGGATTAGTTGTATTAATATATTCATAAGTAAAATTGACCTGTAATTTTCTTTGCTGGTTTTGTTATCAAGGTTATTTTAGCCACATACATGAATTTAAGAAGATTTTCTCTTTTTCTGGTGCTTTTTTTTTTTTTTTTTTTTTTGGGTAGGGGGTTAAGATTTTTTTGACAGAACTCATCTGTACCTTTATGTCATTTACCCACAATTAAAGAGAACAGAGGGTAGGGAGGAGGGGGAATTGCCTTATGATTTAAATGTTATATGGCCATTTAAGTTTTCAGGTTGGTTAAGTTACACTTTTTATTCTTCTGAGGCTCATTACATTTATTAAAAATGTATTATTTCTGTTTTTGAATTTTCAAGCTTACTGGCAAAAGTTGTGTATGGTTTTAGCTGTACCTCTTGTAAACAGAAAATTACTATTGTATGCCTGCTATGACCTTGTGATAAAATAAAATAATTTTAAACATCATTAAATATTAAGCTTCTTACTTCGTAGCTAGTCTTTAGACACAAAGGTTTTCAGAGTTTATCCAAGTGAAAAGTCTTTATAAAATAAACGGGACATTCTAATATCTGTGAGGATGTAAGCCATTTAACACCGGTAGTTTGGTTGGACTGACTTGGTTTGATGGCCATTTTCCTCCTTCAGTGGTTATGACGGGCACTGAGTGCATTATACTTTGTTGAAAGTTGAACTTATGAATAAAACACAAGGCTTATTTTCTGGAACTTTCAGATTTACTTGATTATTTTATGGGTTTTTAGCTACTCAGTCTTTGTAGATATCATCTATAATAATAAAAGTGTAATATGCTAATTAGACCAGATGTCCTTCCGGACGAATTCCCAGCGGCCCAGGCAGAGGTGGTAGAGGGCCCCCCCTCCCCCCACCGCCATGGCGGGGGCCAAGTCCCTTGCACGAATTTCGTGCTCGGGCCTCTCGTCAGTAAATAAATACACCTGGAGGCCTAGGGTGCCTGACAGATCTAAGGCACAGTTACTAATG
Organism: Eptesicus fuscus; assembly: GCF_027574615.1. NCBI lineage: Eukaryota > Metazoa > Chordata > Mammalia > Chiroptera > Vespertilionidae > Eptesicus > Eptesicus fuscus. The sequence goes on along the minus strand of NC_072491.1, from coordinate 33,315,747 downwards.
GGCTCTGGCCCATGTGACAGGTACTAGTAGATTTAAGTGCCAAACGTAGCCCAGAGCTTCAGTCACCCTTTCGCCCTGTAAGGTTATAAAGGTGGGCATTTTTAATTTGAGATTAATGTATATGAAGGTGCAAAGCTGATAAGCAGCGTGTATTTATTTTATTTTTCTAGAGGTAGGGCGTTGTTTGTGTTATTAAGCCCCCAAGCCAGTTTGTAGAATTCTATTGTGATTAGTAAGATGACAAGAATAGAGTAAGATTGAGTAAACTAGAGCACGATTCACTAGCTTAATTGTAAGTGCTAATTTGGAATAAATTTAAAGTAACACATTCAAGACCTTTTCCCCTCAGCTGGTTTCTCAACAAAGCTTTGCAGTCTCTCTTTATTCTTAGTTTATGTTTAGCTATGTTTTCACCACTAACTATTTAAATCTTCAACTCCTTGAGCTCAATGCCTTACTCCTTCCCATTTAATTTTGACCCATGACTTCTTCCTATTGTGAGGAGAAATCAGAGAACTTTGTTCAAGAGTTGCTCATCTCTTGTGTGATGGATGGGGGCTGGCCGGTGAGTTGAATGACATTGGGAGATAACGGACATGAGGCTGATTACCCCACTCTAGTGGGGAGACAGGGTCTAGGACGTAGAGTGGGGGGTAAGCAGTGGAAAATCTTAGAGAAATTGCTCTGATTTGGATGTGAAAAGTTCACAACTGAGCTGGTGAGGTACATCTTTCATGTGTGGTTTAGTAAAGCCCTTTTTCTTTCTTTAGCCCAGTAGGGTGGCAAGTGGAGATGAGCCAGTAAGTACCGCAGTTAGACTTGAAAATTTTGGCATTCACAGCTATTATGGACCGTTGGGTCTCCACCTACCTAAGAGAAAAACATAGGCTGGAAAATAAATCCTGGGCCTCTCTGGGGGATACCCGAAGTGAACATCACTTTCTCATGGACGGGGAGCCCTCATCTTTTACCCAAAAACTCTTCTCCACCCCCTCACACCCCTTTCTTTGGTCTTTCTCATTTAATCTAAAACAAAACAAAAAAATACCAAAACCTCCTCCTACTGTGCTACTCTACCCAGCCAAATATTACAAATGATTAATCCAGGCTCATTTTCTTTACTCCTTTACTTCAGGTCTTTCTGGCCAGAATCAACAGAAACTACCCCAATCCCAGATCCACTGGGCTCTTCTTGTTTCTTTACGTTGTCTGCTCCCTAAAGGGTAGTCTTCCCAGGATTCTTTGCTTGGCCTTGTTCTGATCCCATGCTCACACCCTTCACAGCTATCTATTGATGGCCATCAATTCTAAAGCGCTCCTGAGCTGTAGACGTAATAACAATAATGACAGAGGAAAAATAGAGCTACCACTTAATCGAGTGCTAACTATGTCAGACATTGTGTACTTCTTTATATTTTTGCATTTAATTATAGTAATTCTCTAAATTCCCTTTTTGTAGATGAAGAACTAGAAGTTCAGTTAGTCAAAGCTCATGGATTTAGAAAAATTCAGAACAGAGTTTCGATCCCAGTTTTGACTATAAAGATACTTTACTTGAACATTTTAGATTCTCATTTGTTGCTTAGATTACTCATAACTGGTCTTTTTCATCCTTCTGTCGATTACTCATAACTGGTCTTGTGTCATCCTTCTGTCATACTATCTTTATAAAGTAGAAATCAGATCATGTTCACTTCCTTATTTGAAAACCTCAAGTAGTTCCCAAGTACTCAAGATACACTTTAAATTCCTCAGCATGATCTAGGTGGCCCTTCATCATCTTGCTCCTTTTATCATCTCTAGCCATTCTCTGCCTCACCTCTTTTTATTTATACTAGAGGCCTGGTACACAAAATCCGTGCACTTGGGGAAGGGGTCCCTCAGCCCAGATTGTGAGAGGGTGCAGGCCAGGCTGATGGACCCCACTGTGATCAGGTCCAGAGTGGAACGCAGGAGGTTGGCCAACTGGGGAGGAACCACGGGAGGCTCCAGGGCATGCCCAGCCCATCTTGCTCAGTCCCGATTGGCTGGACCCCAGCAGCAAGCTAACCTGCCAGTCAGAGCGTCTGCCCCCTGGTGGTCAGTGCACGTCATAGCAAACAGTTAAGCGGCTTTAGCATATCATTAACATATTACACTTTGATTGGTTGAATGGCCGACCAAACGACCCGACACTTAGCATATTAGGCTTTTATTATATAGGATTAATTGAGCCATATTAAATCAAACTCTGTAGTCTCTGTACTTGCACATGCTGTTTCTTCTAGGGCGGCTTTTCACTTTCCCTTTCCCTGTGTATCCTTCAAGATTTAGCTCCTTGCCGAAACCGGTTTGGCTCAGTGGATAGAGCGTCGGCCTACAGACTGAAAGGTCCCAGGTTCGATTCCGGTCAAGGGCATGTACCTTGGTTGCGGGCACATCCCCAGTAGGGGGTGTGCAAGAGGCAGCTGATCGATGTTTCTCTCTCATCGATGTTTCTAACTCTCTATCCCTCTCTCTTCCTCTCTGTAAAAAATCAATAAAATATATTAAAAAAAAAAAAGATTTAGCTCCTTCATCAGCTCTTCCCACCTTTCCCTTTATCATCTTCCCACTGTGGGCTTCTAAAGCGCCCTCTGCACATCACTATTTTAGCATCCTCATTCATTTACTGGTTCCTTTAGCACATGAAAGTGTGACCCGGTCACCATATTAGACAACAAAATGTCATCAGACTGAATCAGGGTTTGGACAGTTACTCCTTATGTTTGATTTAGTAAACACCATGAGTTGATTTTATCTCTAGGGCTTAAATGATTGTCTGGACTTAGTAGGTTCTCAATAAATGTTGGAATGAACAAATAAATACAGGTAAAAAAGTCTTGCCTGTGTTTGTAGTATACTAAAAGGGCACAGAGGGTAGGGGCTATGTTTTTGTGTCTTCTACACACTGCCTTGAATGTAGTAAGTGCTCAAAAAGTACGTGTCGTATGGTGGATTTTTAGGTTTATATTATGGGCAAGAACACAGATCAGAAAGTCCTACTGATAAGTGTTGGAGCTAAAGTAATAAACCGTAGAATTATTAGGAATGTGAATACTTCATTGATGTGCAGAATTAGCCCTTTGATAGGTACTATGCCAGTAGTTTGAGAGTGTAGCTTTTGGAGTTTTACCTATAGGAAGCTATTCTGAAGCCTTGAGAGGCATTCCTCATACTCTTATGCATCGTTAGTTTATTCTGATTGGGAAGAAAGTTGGGCAGAAACAGACATTTTATTCTGCATTTTGTGAAATTGGAAAAGCTCTGCTTCCTTTGCAAGATTTTGATTTTCCTCTTTATTTCTAAATATGACTCAAGGATAGGCCAGATTTGTTCATGTGAATATGGTGATACTACTAAATCCTCGCCCCCCTTTTTTTTTATTCTGACTTTACAATTCCTTTGTAAAAACGATGAGTATTTCCTTTTTGACTTATGAGTAAGATTTTCCAAATTCTATTGAAAAATATAAAACTGTGAACAGTGCTGACATTTATTAAGAGGAGTTCAGAGCAGATTATACCTTAGAATGCTGTATCTTTAAAATACAATATTATAATTCTTCCCAAATTATTATTTTCGTCCATATTGTCCTATATACCCTTTTACCCTAACATAACCAAAGTGAAACTTTATTTTATTTTAATTAATTCCATTTTAATTTGTTTTCCTCCCCCATTGCAAAGGAAGTGGCCTCCCTGTTCATTGCTGTAGCACAGGGTTGGGATTTCAAGAGCATATGTAGAATGAATGAATATTCAGGTATGTGGGAAAAACTGGGAAAGCCATTGAAAATTTACCACCTTGTGTTTCATTACCAGCAAGCACTGTGTTTTGCTGATCTGACTTACACGTTGACAAGAAATGTTCTGTTTAGGGTGATACTTTTATCCAGGATGGTATTAAAAACGTTTAACCACGGATAGCGGAGAGGCCCTGCCCGGTCAGAAGGACAGCACCTGTAACACACACCTGTGCTTGCTGCCTGAACTTGGGCTTCTCCGTAACCTGCATAAAGCTGTGCAACTTCAGCTTTTTTGGCAAGTCAGGCTTGTTGGGGTCATGCTCCTAGGAACCTTCAGCAGCGGACTAGGTATCTCCAGAACACAGCCGAGAGACCAGCGTTTGAAACTGTCCATGCAGGACAGTGTGCTGCTTGGTGACTTATTCTGGGTGACATCTTGGGGGAAAGAGGAGTGCATTCACTGGGGCTGGAGCGGAGGGAGGGGTTGCGGAGGGTGTTTAGAGCAAAAGGAGTCAGTGAGATATGGTTAGGGGACATCTCTGAGCATGTGGTGACAATGGCCATCACTTTGGTTTTGAACTGGGCTGGGGTTGGGAGGAAAAGGACACAGAGTTGGGGTGTGGGGTGAGTTGATGACGCTGATGAGGTTCTCCCTGTACCTCTCCTGGCCATTCCTGTCCCTCACCCAGAACCAGCCCCACCTCACTGCTGTGTGTGTGGTTTGGTTTCCAAAATTCTCTCTGTTTGTTAGATTTGCTCTACCATTTAGGTGGGCCAAATAAATAAATAAATAAATAAATAAATAAATAAATAAATGTATATGTATATTTTAGACTTTCGTTGGAGCACTATGTAAATGTGCAGGTAGGTAAATGAGGGTTTACTATGTTCCAGGTCCCCCTACCCAGTCAGGAGGGAAGACAGCTCTAAAGTTTAGGACCAGTCGCTGGGAAAATCTCTATCCTGTGGCTGCAGGCCGGTGAGTGTTTGTTGAATGAGGGAGGTGTGCAGGATCAAGGAGTGGGGAGACAAAGAGGAACTGAGGATGAGCTGAGGCTTTCCGAGACTCTCAAAACTACACCCCAACTAAAGCTTCCTGGGGGGCTAATCTTTGGGAAGCATGAAAGACACTTGAGGGACAAATGGCCCATTTTGATGAAAGGAAAGAAAGGTAGACTCAGAGCAACTGTAAACCGATGTCTCAGTTCAATACTAGGCAAATTCTAGAATTAAAAATTATTTTTAAGTACTTAGAAAAGAAAGCCATGAACACTAGGAGACACTACGGGTTTACTAAAGGCAGGTTTCTTTAAAAAACAAAAACTCATTATGTGTTTAGAAAAGCTTTCTAGACTAAGTGATCAGGATCACTTGTAACTTTTCCTTACTTCAGGCTGTTTAGAAACCATCTCTGACAATCCCCCTGTGCCTAAGATGGTAAAACATTGGTCACGTGATCTGTTTTGTTTGAGTCACAGTTGAATGCCCAACTGTACCCATAGCGTGCTCACTTAATGGTTTGAGGTTGACTGCAGGAGAGACTTGCCCAGTTAATGCCTATTAAGTTTGTGTGTGGCACAGAGCTCCCAGGGAAAATAGTGCCAGGAGGGAAAGACCACGCTATGCAAAAGGAGGGTCTGGCTGGGAAGGCGGACTTGAACTTGGCTAGCACTTTTTAAAAGGCACTCACTGTTGAGGACGCTGGGAGAGGCTTGAAGTAGTAGATGCTTTTTCAGAAGGCCTAGTATTTTGTTTGGTTTGGTTTTTTAATTGCTGGCGGTCTCAGAGGGAGTTGCCTGCATGATGTGGCTGCGGAAGAATCTGCAGTGTTAGTGCTGTTCGTGGCCAGAGCAGGGGAGGTGGAAATCCCTCTCTTTGTCGATGGAGCTGCACCTGGAATTGTGGTCTCAGGTGTGGGGGCAGCGTGTTAGGGTGACAGGGATGGAGACTGCTCAGAGTGAATGAGCTTTGGGATGAGGCCCTTGGGTTGTGGGTGTGTTAATGTGAGGGAGTCCTGCAAACCCTGGGGGGATGGCTGGCCTGCACTGGAAAGTCCTCCTAGGGGACATTACCTTCTCCACGTGTTTGCGTGGCTTCCAGGTGGAAGAGGAGTTAGGTTTATTCTCCCAGGGAAATTGGAGGTGAAAATCGGGGCATCCCTTCAGCACAACTTGCATGAAGGGGAGACATTAAGTGAGATAGTTTCCCACTTGGTTTCTAAAAAGTTTGAGACCAGAGGCTGAATTGGTGTTCTTTTCATTACTGCTGGGTTTAGGACTTGATTCTTGACTTCTATTATCTTCTTTTTAAAAGCCAGTTGAATTTTATTTTTATTTTTATAGTTTTCCAATTTTTTTGTTTTGAAACTTTCAGACTTACCTAATAGCAAGAAGATTTGTCCGTTGAAAGACTTGCGTGTACTGTTCACTGGATTTACCAACTGTTAGCTGTTTGCCACGTGTGCACTCTATGTGGGTGTATCTACCTTTCTCTCTCTCTGGAACTCCTTCAAAGTAAGTTGTAGTCCTCATGACAGTTTAGCTCACTTAAGTACTTTTCCTTGTAAACTCATAAGGTCAAGGACATTCTCCTCCATAACCACAATTGAGTTCTGAAACCCAGGAAATCTCACACTGGTTATTATCGAGATGCACTTTATGTTCAGGTTTCTTTGATTGTCCCTAGAAGCATCCTTAGAACTTGAAGCTTAAAATTTAAAAAGTTTTTTTTTACTTATCCAGAATTCAATCATGAATTCAACTGGGAGCTTTTACTATTTAGATTCTTGGCCCTTACCCACTAGAGCAGGGGTGGGGAACCTTTTTTTCTGCCAAGGACCAGTTGGATATCCTATATAATAAAAGGGTAATATGCAAATAGACCAAACAGCAGCACAACCGAACAACCAATCAAAGCGTAATATGCTAATGATATGCTAAGGCTGCTCAACTGCTCGCTATGACATGCACTGACCACCAGGGGACACTCAGCTGGTCGACCAGTCACTATGATGTGTGCTGACCACCAGGAGCAGATGCTCCGACCAGTAGGTTAGCTTGCTACTGGGGTCTGGTCAATCAGGACTGAGAGAGATGGGCCAGACATGCCCTGGAGCCCTCCCGCGGTCCCTCCCCAGCCCAGTCATGCACTGGTGGGGTCCCTCAGCCTGCCCTGCACCCTCTCGCAATCTGGGACCCCTCAGGGGATGTTGGAGAGCCCGTTTCAGCCTGATCCCACAGGCCACTCCCCTTGGGAGGGCAACAGACGCAGGGCTCATGGTTGGTGAGCGCTGCTGCGGCAGCACAAGCCTCTCCTGATAGGGGACTGATTGGGCGCAAGCTCGCGGCAGGCACAGTGGGGCTGGGATGAACGGGAACAACAGGTAGGAGCTGCAGTCGGTGTTGGATTGTGTGTTTCGGCCCGATCCCTGCAGGCCACCCAGAGGGACCCCACCTGTGCATGAATTCATGCACTGGGCCTCTAGTTTATAATATAACCTAGAGGCCCGATGCATGGCTTCGTTGGAAGGTCATCCGGAAGGTCATTCGGCTGTCCAGTCTAATTGGCATTTTATGCTTTTATTATTATAGATTATTATAGATTCACAGGCCATACAAAATTATCAACTTAAACATTAGCCTGCTATATTTGGTCAAACATTTAAATCACCCCTAATGCCTTGGCAGGGTCAGACCAAATGATTTCTTGGGGCCTTATATGGCCCGTGGGCCAGATGTTCCCCACCCCTGCACTAGAGTATCTGATTCTTTAGAATGAGCCTGGAAATCTGTATTTTTCCAACATTTTAATTTGAAAAAAATTCAGACCTTCAAGACAGTTACAGGAAGATTATTTAGATTCACAAGTTGTTAATATTTTGATGTCTTTGCCTTCTATTTGTCTCTCTGTGCTCTCTCTCTCTCTCTCTCTTTCACACACACACACACCATTTTATTTATTTATTCATTTTTCTGCTGAATCATTAGAAAATTAAATCATGATACTTTTACCCTTGAATTCTTCAGCATGTTTTTCCTAAGAACTCGGGTAAGCTCCAACATAACCTCATGTAATTGTCATGCTCAGGAAATTTGATACTGCTACAGTGCTGTTACCCAATATCAAGTTCACATTCAGATTTCCCTAATTTATTCTAAGGTCTTTTAAACTGACCCTCCAACCCACCTTCGAATTTTTGACGTCTCTTACAATAAGGATTTCTTTTTAATTAGGTTTTTTAACTCCCACAAAGTCTCACAGGTAAACTATATGCCTTTTCTCTAAAATATGCATGTTGCTTTTTGTGTTTTTTCTAAAGATTTTATGAGCTAAATAGGGTGAAAATCATAGAAAAAGAAGTTTTTTTTATTATCATTACAACCGCCTAGTAGTTTAAACTTGTGAGTCATGAAAAGTTGGGGGAAAACATGAATAAAAATACAAGTAAGCTACAGCTTGAAAGAAGTCAAGGATTCAGTGTTGGCAGGACTGTTGGGTGGCAGAGGAATTATATTCCACGCAGTTGAATTTGAGGGGAAATAACTGGCTTAGAACATTTTTGTGAGTCATCAGAGCCAATGAAAATATTTCTTAAACTGGGTTTTCCTCTCTGTGACACCTATACTAACCCACAGTTAGCTGACCCACTGGCCTTTGATTTTTCGACCTTCCTTTTCAATGGCACAGGGTTTGAGACAAGTAACAGGCTTCTGTCGATGATGGTGCATCACAGATCCATCGACTGTGTGTCAGAGCTGAAATAGATGTCACATCTCAGCGTGGGAAGCACAGAAACCCTGTTAAGGTTAAAGTGACATTTTCCAATTTGGTGATATATTCAAAACTATATAATTAATATATAGACATCATCAAAATTAAAAACTTTTACCCGTCAAAAGATGCTTTAAGAAAATGAAGAGGGAAGGCCTAGCCTGGGAGGAAATGTCCCACTGTGGGAAAAGGTCTGGCAGTTTCTTATAACATGAGGTATACATTTGCCCTGTGCCCTAGCAGTTTCACGCCTAGGTATTTCCCCAAGAGAAATGCAAGCACATATTCCTAACATGCCTGCACTACTCTTGTACAAGAAGATTTCCTAGCAGCTTTATTTGCAATGGTCTAAAATGGGAAGGAGTCCAGGTTCCTACTAATACAAAAATGAATACATTCTGATATACTCTGGTATATTCCTACAATGGAACACTACACAGCAACAGGAAAGAATGAACTACTATACAGTACGCGGCTCTCAGGAGCATAAAACTGAGGGAGAGAAGTCTTACACAGACAAGCATGTATTATGTGATGCCCTTTTTATGAAATTTCAAGAACAGGCAGAACTAACCTACAGTGAAAAAAAAAAGCAGAACAGTGGGGCTGCCTCCGGGTTGGGGCTGGCGTGGAATGTGACTGGGAAGGGCCATGAGAGAACTTGGGGGTGTTCGTATGCTATGTCCTGATAGGGATTTGGGTTTCATGGTATATATTTTTGTTAAAACTCAGGGAATGAGCCCTGAAAAGTAGAGCATTTCATTCTATGTAAATTTTACATAAAAACGGACAAGGAAATATTGAACTGTAGTTTATGATATAGAAGCTGAAGTATTTAGGGGAAGTGAACCAATGTCCACGATTTATTTTGAAATGCATTATACATATAAGATGGGTTAAATGGATGGATAGAGAAGAATGAATAGACAGGCCATATGCATTACAATAAAATGTTAATGGCAGAATGTAAGTGCTAAGTATACGGGTATTCTCTATAAAATTCTTTCAGCTTTGTTGTGTGTTTGGAAATTTTTATAATAGAATATTAGAAAAGTACTCTTTATTTGTTTGAATCATATGAAATAGCCACTTTGGTTGGCCAAAATGGTCAAATACAATTTTTATGGTCCACTCACATTCCGTAGCTGTTTTATGTAGCAGCCTGTATCTGACAGGGACTTAACATGAAGCTGCATTTTCCTCCAGTCATTGTGCTTCGTTGGACTAGAGCAATCTGTGGGTGGTAGAGACCCTTGACCATCTATCTCTGTGGCAGATTCCTCAACATCCTAGTCACTCTCCATTCCTGAAAGTCTGTCTAGTTTAACTCTGGTCTCATTGTCATTGCAGAACTTTGGTCTCCCAGCCAGGCAGGAGTGTTCCACTCAGGGTGTGCTTGGGACAGTGTCCGCCTGGCCTCTTCTAGGCTCTGTCTAGCTTGTCAAGAGTGCTGGCAGGGAGACGGGGAAGGGGTGGGGTGAGGAGGAGGGGGAGGAACGGCCTCTGTCACCTCACAGGCTCCTGTCAGAGTCTCCTCTGCTGCCGGATGGTTGTCCATGGTTGCCATCAAGTGATAGGCACCCACATGCTTCCTCTGAGTTCTCTGGAGGCCTGACAAGGACCGTCCCCGGGGCTTACCACTCCTTCCAGCCCTCCTGGGCATCGACTCTGGGTGGATACCCCACCGTCTCTTACTCCTGGGAGTCCCTTGCCTGACAGTCAACCCTTTTGAGTGAGATGCTGACAGGAGGGTGCAAACCCGAGCACCCCGTCCATGGGAAGCTGACATCCCGCCAGGCGTGCATGCTGCTTGGCAGCTGGCGCCCTCTCACTGCGGCCATCGCTCCCCGGTTCTCTTGGCTCCTGCTCTGGCAGCATGGCCGACCTTCAGTCGTCAGTTCCTGCAGAGACTGGAACCCACAGCAGCCTGTCCCAAAGCCTTATCATTAATCCCATGGTTCAGTCTGTTCCGAGAGGTGGGAGTTTGGGAAAGGAGGACGAGCCCCAGGTTTTTGGCTTAAACAGCTGTCTTGATAAAGTACTCCTGAGATTTAGAAACAGGAGGGACGAGAAGGATCTTGGGTTCGTTTGTGGATAGGCTGAGTTTGGGATTTCCTTAATTCATTCAAGTGGGGTATTGAGCAGGCAAATATGTGGGTTTGACACTCAAAGGACATGAAACTATAAGCCGTATAGAAGGTACCTGAGGTCAGCTAGGGAGATGGCATAGGACCACGGCTTATGGAATTTCCATCTTTACTAATTAATTAGAGGAGAATGAGCTAGCATAGGAGATTGAAAATTAGACAGTCCAGAAAGGTAGGCAACATACCAGATAATTCTGAAGTAATGCAAGTCAAGAGGAGAAAGAGAATGTTTTAGTAGGAGGGATAATTCTCCTGAGAGGGCAAGTAAGATGAGGACTGAAATTTTCGTTGGCTTTAATGACATGGAAGTCATCAGTGTGACATTTGAGCTGCTACTACCCTGGAGCCCTGTGTGGGAGCCAGATTGCAACCTACAGGTTGTAAGGAGTGAATGGGCACTTAGAAAACAAGAGCAGTGAACTAACTGCTTTACTGCGAATTTCATCTGTGATGGGAAGGAGAGAGACGAAGCAGAGGCTAGCCACGGGGTAGAGGGGAAGGCAGAGGCCGGTGGGTGGTATCCAAGAGGGAAAGGATGGAGAGGGGAAGGAAGCTGGGGAGGGGGGTGGGTTAATTAGGAGGGAAGCAGAGAGTGAATGCAGGTGAGTCCAGCCTTGTGTGGTTGGCAGTCCCCAGGCAAGACCCTGCTGATGGTTCTGCCTTCTCTGTGAAGTAAGAGGCGATGACATATTTTGAGTAAGAGCAGATAGCATCATGTAGCAGCAAAGAAGTTCAAAATAGTCAGTGTGGATACTAGGAAAGTGAGATTTCTAGAGATGTGTGGTCAGATTGACAGGTAGCCCTGCGGGCTGGTTGCGGTTGCTCCCCTGCGTCCTGAGCCTGATTTCATTGGGTGTGCCCAGCTTCCTGTACAGTCATGGAGATGGTGAGTCATTGTGTTCATCCGGGAGGCAATTATAGCAGATTGATGCAGTGAAAGGACAGAGGAGGAGGGCGTTGGTGCGTCGGGGAGTGGCTTCAGGGATGGACAGTGGATTCTTAAACTGGATTAGATGCATGTGGAGATAGTGTTCCCTAGCTGCGGGGTGTAAACATGTGTCGCTCAATGTCTGCAGAGTTGCCTTTTGTTACTTCTGTAATCCTGGCTATTTAATATTAGGTTTGGAATGGTTAAACTGGCCCATGTGCTTTGGAGGCTATATGTAGATGAAAAGTTTGTTTATGTTTTAAATAACTGTGTTTTGGGTATCTCATGATATCCTGTAGCCCTTATATGGACCCAAACAAGCTGAGTTTTCTTAGCAAAGTTGCAGAATCCATTAGGATGGTTAAGCCAGGAGGATAGCTACTGAGATATTTCAATAAGAATGAAGATGAGGCCGAAACCGGTTTGGCTCAGTGGATAGAGCGTCGTTCTGCGGACTGAAAGGTCCCAGGTTCGATTCCGGTCAAGGGCATGTACATTGGTTGCGGGCACATCCCCGGTAGGGGGTGTGCAAGAGGCAGCTGGTCGATGTTTCTCTCTCATCGATGTTTCTAGCTCTCTGTCCCTCTCCTTTCCTCTCTGTAAAAATTCAATATATTAAAAAAAAAAGAATGAAGATGAGATTAGGAAGGTGAATCAGGTGGGGTTTATAGCAAGATCCATGGTAAGATTTACCATAAGAATGAGTGTTGGGTATAGAGTGGAGGGGAACAAGGCTAGTGGGAATGAAATATGAAGGAAAGAGGACCTGTCATGTTGGCCACACGTGGTTATGGTTGGAATTGAGGTGAAGAAGACTTTGCTGTGGGGGCAGTCACTGGAGGTGGTGGATGACAGTGATGAGGCAGGGTGGGGTAGTATAATTGGATGGTATGGACTTCAGAGGAACAGGTTATTTTTTTGTGTGTGTGTGTGTTTCCCTTTTTTTAAGTGGTAAGGAAATGGTGGTCTGGGAATTAGTAGAAGTAAGAGCTCCTTTCTCTTCCTCCAGACGCAGAGAATTAAGGATGGCTAGTGTAGCAGTGCAATGATTCTCTTTATGTGTGGTCCCTAGGACCTGCAGCATCACATCACCTGGGAACTTATTAGCAATGCAAATTCTCGGGCCCCATCCAGACCTACAGAGTCAGAAACTCTGGGCTGGGCCAGCAGTGTGTTTGGCAAGCCTCCAGGTGATGGATGAACTACTGCTGTCAGGTGGCTGAGTGGTGAGGGGAGGGAAGTAGTCAGTGCTGGTCCATGAGAGGTAGGATGGATTCTCACCTGGTAGGTTTTGGAGGAAGGTAGAGCCCAGGACTCAGTGGACATAGGTCTTGGCTCTCCTGGCCTCCAGTGGTGTCAGGCTGATAATAATAGCCTCAGAGCACACATTAGACGTTTGGTCTTTGCTTGGACCTAGGAGTTGCTATTAGTCCCAACAGCTTTGTGTGTGTGTGTGTGTGTGTGTGTGTGTGTGTGTGTGTGTGTGTGTGTGTTTTGCGTGGAGCCTGTGTGGCTAAAGAAGGAATGGGATAGCCCACTATGTCCCAGGGTTATGTTCTACTTATGGCAGAATAGAGGACCGCAAGAGGCCATGCCTAGTAAAGTAACTATCACCTCCAACCTGCTTTGGAGGCCTGAAACGTCATATAGGTGAGCTGTAAGTCAGCGGAGCAAGATATATATTCTGTTTTCTTTACTGTCCTGCACAGTCACATGCCAAAGGACATGAAGAATTGAGACGTGAAGTGGATTAGATCACAGCCTTCCTTGTTGATCACCATTATTCACCCCCACATATAAAATATATTCACCTCCATGCTAAGACTCCCCAAAGCCTCGTCTAATCCCAATATCAGGCTCAAAGTCCTGAATCTTATTATTAATATCAGTTCCAAAGGCAACTCTTAGTTTGGAGACTTGACAAACTAAAAAGACAAGTTGTCTGCCCATCCCCTGTGTTCATACACGCACCCCTACATACCTAACGTACACTGGTGGGCGAGGGAGAGGTTAAGTGCCAAAACATTAGGCAGAACAAGAATGGGAGGCACATAAGTCACTAACCTATTGTAATTCTGAAATCCTGTGGGGAAATGTCACCAGGTCCTAGATAAGGGAGAGTTCCTTGACTGGGTCCAGTTCTGTGCCCTCGAGCAGCCTCCAACACAGTGTTCTCCATTGCTCTTAGCTCTCTGCCTGCCAGGAGGCCCTTTCTTTTTTTTTAATCATCTTTCATGGTTACATCTGAAGAAGGTTGTGGTGAATATGTCCTTCCTGGTGGCTGAGCAACCTTCTCTGTGTGATTCCTGCCTATCCCAACAGCTTTTAATGGAAAATAGTTAAGTTGTCTTTGCTAGGGCTTTTAAGACATGGTTTGCTCTGTGCACATTAAATTATTTTTGAACTGCATAAGCATTTCCCTTCCCAAAAAATGACTTGACATTATAAGAGATAGTTACTTGGAACTCAGAATTTCTTTTTCCTTAAGAAGTGTTGTGATAGATTAAATGTTACTTCAGAGACGTCCTAATCACCCTATGTAGAATGATCGGTTTGCCATTATGTGAAACCGAGGAATGAAGACATCTTATTGAAATAACTGTACTAAACCGTTACAGAAGACGAAGGAAACGGTTAGCTTTAGGACCTGTGGATATGTGTGAGAAAGATTTGTCGAGGAGGAGTAATGGGAGCTTTGCTGAAGAAGACTCAGGGGTGAGGTACATCCAAATTTAAAAGCTGTGATTCTTGTCTCTGGTCAGCACTTGGCCACAGACCTGTAATTTAGAACGCAGCTGGCCTTGGACGGGCCTGTAAAGGGAGAGGAGAAACCCGAGCAGCTCTGGCAATCTTGGTGGCAGGTTAGGCTCAGGAAGAGAGCTGGGAATTGGAGGTGAGGGGGCCATGCACTAGTTCTGACCCAGTCAGCACCAATGTGTTGCCTGGGTGACTTCTACAAATACTTGTATGCCTAGTTTGTGCCAAGACATGTTTTATAGGCAAGGAAATCGAGGCCCAAAGGTTTGATGGCTTTCCTCAAATCGAAGCTAATAAAGAAGCTGTGTTTTGGGTCTCTCATGATATCCTGTAGCCCTTATATGGACCCAAACAAGCTGAGTTTTCCTAGCAAAGTTGCCGAATCCCTTAGGGTGGTTAAGCCAGGAGGATAGCTACTGAGGTATTTCAATAAGAATGAAGATGTGATACGGAAGGTGAATCGGGTGGGGTTTATAGCAAGATCCATGGTAAGATACGAATGAGTGTTGGGGACCGAGTGGAGGGGAACTGAGTTCTGGGTCTTTTGAGTGTGAAATGCGCCACCCACCATGCGAGTGTAGTGGCTTGGTTTCCAGGGGTGCCAAGGAAGGGTCTCTTATCACCCTCACGCACTCTCTGAAAACAACAGAACGAAAGGACGCTTCGGAAATATTTGTCGAATGAAATTGTATGACGGTGGGTCATCTTAAATCCCTGTCAAAAAAGTAATATTATCTTTCAACGTTTTAGCAAGCACTAACTTTTAGCGGGACAGATCTTTGAGGAAAGGAATGGTGGGCGGAAGACAACTAAGACACTCATCAGCTGTGCGTAGTTGGCCCCGGTGCCTTTGCCACCTCCTCTTCAGAGCATATGCATATATATATATTCAATTTGCATGTGAAACATTCCATGTGACTGAGAAAATGAAAGACTCAAACAACTTTGAAAAGGTTGCCGCCTTGCTCTGGATACTATCTGTGCTAAATTAATTTAGTATACTAATCAGAACTCTGGTGAGTTCTGTGAACTGCTCATCTTAGATCAGTGAATCAATGGTACTAAAATTGGGCTGGTTTCATCTCCCAGGAGAGAATATTTGGAGAATGGGGTTGGAGGAAAGTAGAACAAAATCAGAGTGCGGTTGTCACTGTCTTTCTAGGTCCTTCTCTGAGATAGTTTCTTAGATCAGCACTCTTACTGCTAAAGAGCTCCTTCCTTCCCTGCTCCCTCCCTCCCAGCCTTCCTGCCATCTCTCCCTCCTCCTTCACTTCCCCTCCCTTCCTTTCCTTGTGCCTTTCTTCCCAGCTCTCTCCTTCCTTATCCGGTAAAACTGTTTTTTACTGTTGCTTCACTTTGGCTGTTGGAGGCATTAGTCTTGGGATGGCAATGCCTGTGAATCAGAATTCTTGAGCATTCATTTCTTTCCATGTAGGGTTCTGTTTCATTCAAACTAAGTAATAGTCTTTTCGTGGAAACATTTGACTGGATTCTGAAGGGCCAAATCCAGCTGTTTCTGGGCTTGGGGCCACATTGTAGAGCAAGACTTGTTTCGGTTTTGAATGGGTTGGTCCTTGGGCTCAAAACTATGGAAGACCGATGTCAAGAAAACAAGACGGGCAGCGCGGTTTGTTCTGTTCCATTGGATCCAGCATGCTTGATTTTTTTCTTTAGGGTTTGGAGTAGGAAGATAGGACCCAACGAGAAAGGAATCCCATAAGTGGGAGAAAGGCTGTGGGGTTATTCGGAGTGCCTTTCAGCCTGAGTGGTTAGCAGTATTTGGCCATGAGGAAGAGGCCTCTAAAAATAACTGGTGAGCAGTTTGCAGGCAGGTCCAATTTCAGTCCTCCAGGCCTTGCCCACGGAACTCGGCTGCCCAGAGCTTCAGTGGGGAGGGCCTGCGCGTGCCTGCTACCTGCTGAGGGAGCTTCGGTTTTTGACTTCAGTATATATCTTACACTCATGGATTGAAAAAAACAAAATGGCTGAAGGTAAAGGTGTATTCTTTCTTGTTTGGGTTAAAAGTGGCTTTGGATCCAGATGACAGTTGTCAGCTTCATTGTCGATGTGTGCTGTTAAAATATTTTTGGCTAAGTGCTTCGACTGCATCTTCTACATTTTCTATTTTGAACTCCTGGACTTTTCCCAGGAGTTTAATTTTTTTTTATGGAATAATCTGTCTTTAATCTGAATATGTTTAGGTGTCTTGACTTAGAATCTATCTTTTAGAATACTGTACTGCCAGAGGCCATATTTATGGACTTCACAAAAATGTACAGGCAGTTTTTCTTAGTTTTAAGAGTTAATTACAGTGAGTTTGAAGAATTCGTGTAGTAACGCATACAAAATTATAGGAAATTTAAGTTCATCTTGTACTAATGAACACATTTATTTAGTTGGCTCAAGCCGTCTCAGCATATGTGGAAACAACTCATTTTTGTGAAGCAGAGGATTAATGCGAAGAAAAGACACTAGGATTTTATTTTTTTTAATTAAGTCATTAATCTTCTAGTGTTCTTTAATGGTGTGTTGAATTTACATTTTTTTGTATGTGTTTGTTTTTGCTTTACATTTTAAGGTAGTCTTCCTATTTAGATTGTCTTCCCATGTAGTGAAAGCAAATAACTTTGGTTCATTTGTTGAAAACTTATTTATGAAAAGAGAAATAGACGTATCAAGACTGCTTCCAACTCTCAGCTGCCTAAGCGGCCCTGGAAGGCTTCTATTATTAGTATAGAGAATATGAGTATCTCTGCTTGGAGCACCGTGTGGGATAAATGGTTAGAGTGGGTCACTTGACTATTCTAATGAAGTGCCTCATGTCACCATGAGGAAGAATCTGAGGTGTACAGCTGACATTCAATTCTTTTAGGAGACATTTCCCCTTCTCCACTTCTGACCCACTTTCAACCGTTCTTGGCTCCCAGAGGGTGACATGTTGTAACATGAAAAAATGATCAGTTTGATGAATTGCTTGACAGTTTTATGGTGTGTGTGTGTGTGTGTGTGTTTAACTTTAAATGTGTGGAGTTTATGAAAAATACAAAATTGCCTGCATAATGCTAGTAAACTTGTAAATGGTGGATTGGTAATTCAGTTAGTAGTAGTCCAGCTAAGTAGTTCTTTCCTCAACCAAGTAAATAAAATGACCTGTTGTCCTTAGCCCACTCTTCATTTCCATGGCCATTTTCTGTGTTGGGTAGTATGTGAGGACATTTTCTCTGATTTGGAGGTCATGTACTTTTAGATGGTTCACCATGGGGAAAAAAAGAATCACATAGTTCTTGTCATATTTTTAAGTCCCATTAAAAAACCCTTTTGACTAATCCTTGGGACCACAGGTTGAAGATGGAGCCAGAAAATGAAATGAAAACCTTTAGATTTATTCTGATTTGAGAAAATAGGGACAGCTACTCGATGTTCTTCTAGAATCCCTTTGGACCAACATCAGGTTTCAGGTTTGCTTAGGGAGTGTTAAACCCTCTTGAAGCGTTTTTCGTACTATGCTTTTTTCAGTTTAATTGGGAAGAAACTGATCTGTCCTTTGGGACGATGCACGCCATGTTTACAGAGTGACTTATCAGGAGAGTATTATTTGGGATCAAGTAAAAGTCCCCTCAAAAAAGATGTCTTAGGATAAATGGTTAGAATGGGTCTCAGGAAAGATCCCTTTCTATAATTTACTGTTTTGTTCCTTTATGGAATTCATAATAACAGTAATACGATTAATAATAATAGAGTAAAACCTCAATTATTAGACATTATAAAGGAATGGATAAAATATTGCTACTAATTTCAGGTTCTAAGCAACATTAAATCTTTCAAAGTGATAAATATGTTTAATAAAAATATATTGAATGAAAACCTAAGATTTATTATACATTTCTTGCATTCTTAAACAGTTTAAGATGTGTTAATGAAAAAATCAATATGAAGGGCATTTTACCTTGTACTAAAGATTATTTTAAGACTGCTCAAGGTTTGCCTGCAAGCATCAACCATAAATGGCCTCCTGCCACTGTTCCTTCAAGCTCCCGGGCCACTCTGGCTGCTGGAATCATGCCTTTATAGGCCTTCCCTCCGTGGCACCTTGTTGCTTTAGCTCATGTGGGTTAGGTTGTCTTTAGTTTTGTGCCATGAGTTAGGAGGACACTTGATTGAAGTTGTTAGGGTCGTGTTTAAAACAAATGTAAATAGACTTTAGGTTAAGGCTTGTTCTTTAGGGTTTGGCTTTCTTGCTCCTCCCCCTCCCAATGCCTTCTGGTCCATGCGTTTATGTAATTAATTTTGAAAACATTTCCATACAGATGGTGTTGCAGGTCAAACGCTTCGATGAATATTACTGAATTAACTTGGATAAATGATATTTTCCTTTTGAAAAATCTCAGAACTTTTCCTCCTCCATTTCTGCCTCAAGAAAGAGATAGAAATGGAGAAAGAATTGAAGTTTGAAATCTAGTTATTTTGTTTTGCTAGCTATTTTATTATAAGCTTCTTTTAAATAATATAATCTTTTCTTTTTGAGGGTGCTATCTTTTAAAAATATTTATTAAATTTTTTTATTAAAAGTATAGTAGACGTACAATACTATCTGAGTTTCAGGAGCATGCCAGTTATTCAACATTTATAAATGTCACCACAATAAATCTAATAACCATCTGTCACTGTGCAAGGTTATTATACTACTGATTATATTATTTATGCTGAATATTACATATCTGTGACTTGCTCTTATTTTATAATTGGAAATTTGTACCTCTTATTTTTCTTCACCTTTTTCACCAATCATCCCACCTCTCTCTCCTCTATAAATAGCATCATATTGAGTATACTTTTATCTAGGTACACTTAATTAAATAAAAATTAATTATTGAGTAAAAATTGTATCATGTCTGACACATATGCTGAATAAATATGTTAACTGAATGAATGAAAGGATGAACTGTATCTATTCAGTCTTATTGTTTTCTAGTTAATTAGTTAACAACAAAGACACTGGTGTCAATTACAAAATGTCCAAGAGGAGATAAGACAAGGACCCAGTTTTCCTGCAATTTTTGCACTCATTTTAAACAGAAACTTTAAATTTGGTTCTTAGAGGCAATAAGTAGTCAAGGGAGGAACATTCTTAGTCATCATAATTCTCTTACAGTCTATCATAGTTCCATATTGGGGAGTAAATGAATATCCTGAAATGCATTATTGTTATTCTAGTGAGTATTCTACACAAATGGGTATGTGTGCATATATGTATGTGTTACATAGAAGTAAGGGTTTTCATACAGTATTAAAAGTCTTCCTGTGCACAGGTGTTTAATAAACACACACAACACTGCTCCTCCGCCCCATGAAGCTACTCTCTTTCTCCCTTTTTTAAAAATGTAGTGGTGCTTTATTTTATGTTGTTCTTATCGTTTCTGTGCTTAAGACACAAAAATATTTTAAAAATCATCATTTCCCCACCATTGTAGAAATTTTCACCCAGTGTCCCCCCTCCGAGGGCGATGTTCAGGGAGTGCAAGGGAAGCCTGTTTTAAGTGGACTTAATGTGTAACTTTGTGATCTGTGCCCAGCAAGTATTTTTAATGTACAAATCATGTGTTTTTTATATATAACCAGCTTTTAGGAGACTTTTGATAGATCATGTTACACAGAAATTAGATGGCCTTAGGTTTTTTGGGTATGTATACTCTTGTGGATTCACCACACGATTATTTATAAATCTGGCCCTTTTTGATGGGTCTGTTAATATTTAAAGAACATTAGGAAAGGAAATTGACTTTTTCTTTTTTTTAAAATATATTTTATTGATTTTTTTTTTTTTTACAGAGAGGAAGGGAGAGGGATAGAGAGTTAGAAACATCGATGAGAGAGAAACATCGATCAGCTGCCTCCTGCACACTCCCCACTGGGGATGTGCCCGCAACCAAGTTACATGCCCTTGATCGGAACCGAACCTGGGACCTTTCAGTCCGCAGGCCGACGCTCTATCCACTGAGCCAAACCTGTTTCGGCAAGGAAATTGACTTTTTCTTTCAGAATGAAATTTATCTTATTTGGTCATCATACCTTTATATACTTAAGTATAGATAAAGATACATATGTATAAGTGTGTACACACACATGCATATTTTCTCTCAGATTGACTTAGTCATTTCGACGCCTTTTGAAAAGTTGATCTATTGGTTAGTTTTAAAAATGCGCATATCTTTTAAATAAGAAGAATTTCAGTTTATTTTTTCTTCCAGAAGAATTGGCAGTAGATTGATTTGAGCCGCTGGAAAACTACTCCCGGTATTTGGTCCTCAGCACTGGGTTTAGGTGTCAGAAAGCAGGTTCTAGATGAGAACCTGTCAAGTTTTTGGAAGTCATGTGATTCGGTCCACTCAGTGTGGATCAAGGAACTCAGGACCAATGAAGTCGGCGTTTATTCCTAGCTCTACCTATCCTGTGCTGGTGACTTTGGGTGAATCGTTTCACCTTTTCTCTATAAAACAGAGATCCTCACTCCTGTCCTTCCGGGGGACAGTTGGTAGTGTTTGGGCGTGTTTTTGTCATAATCACTGGAAGCTGCTTCCCTTTGGACCAGCAGACACTAGGGATGCCATCTGCTCTGCAGCGTGAGAAACAGCCCCACAGGATGCAGAGGGGTCCTGTGTACACACCCAGGAGTGCCCTCTAGAGAGACACTGACAAGACGGTGGTGAGACCCCCACGCAGCCATGCCCGGGGAAGCACGCTGAGGAGCTGACACCTGCTCACAAGGAGGAGATGGTGTCCCACTTTCTTACCTGGTTGATAAACTTCTCCTTGGCTCGCAGGGCGTTTTAGGATAGGACCTGTCCTTTTAATGTCATTGTAACATTTACATAATATTTACTATACGTGCTCCTTCCAAAGAGAAACTTGAATATTATGGTCTTCCCTTTTAAGGACGGGCCTGACTGTTTTCTATTAATATCACTTGACTTTCATCATTTTTGTTTATTTTTGGCTGCAAGAAGAATAGTTCCAGGAGGATAAAAGGTATATTAAACATGTCAAATGTGACAAATGACACTTTTGGGGGACGGCAGTTTACAAAGCTGTTTCCTGCATTGAGACCAGTTGTGAATGAGCCCCTTCCTGTTTCCGAAGGTCCCAGGGTCTCGGAAGCAGGAGGGCTGGATTGTACTGTTTTGCTTCTCTTCTTCCCTGATCTCGGTTCCTGTCAATTGTTTCCTTCCTCCTTCTGTCCCTCTTTGGCTAAGAATGGAGAGTGGTTCTGGGAAGAGATATTTCCTGTGACAGTTGCCAGAGTTTTTTTTATTTTATCTTTATTATTCTTTTTTAATTTAAATTATTTATTGTTTAAAGTATTACATAAGTCTCCTTTTTCCCCCCATTGACCTCCCCCTGGCCGCCCCCCTCTCCCCAGTTTTTAAGATTGTACAGAAATTAAAAGGGGCAGAAGAGGATTTGGTACATTTCTCTACGATTTCATTAAATTGTTGATAATGCTGTGAGCTTTGAAGGAAGTAATATTTAGGTAGTTTGGATAAAAAATTTGGAAGGAATAGACATATTATATGATACTTTATTTTTTTAAATAGTCCATTCGTCATTTATTTCTTTCATTACTTAGAAGCTAGGGATTTGCATATGTGGTGTGGAGTCTAAGCAGAATCTTTAATTTCCAAAATCTTTATTTTGTGTAATATGTTTGGAGAATTTAAGTTGAAACTAGTTTTGAAATGAAATGACTAAGAAATTGTTAGTACTTGAAATTACTGGAGACATAACTCAGTGAAAAGAGGTGTTTGATTAAGTGTTTTCTTACCTAATGACATTGTCCATCATTTCATTCTTAAACAGACACAAAGCACGGAGGACACAAGAATGGAAGGAAAGGAGTGCTTTCCGGAAGTTCATTCTTCACTTGGTTTATGGTCATTGCCCTGCTGGGGGTCTGGACATCCGTCGCCGTCATCTGGTTTGAACTTGTTGATTATGAGGAAGTTTTAGGTAAGAATTTTGATATCATTTCTTATGTGAATTTGTCAGAGTGTAAATGACATCCCTTTAGTAATTGTAAAGATTTATCAGCTTCTTTTCCTAATGTTAATTTCTGTAGCCTTTCCGTTCTCAGTAGAAAAAAGGATGTTATCAGGTTACCTTGGAAACTGGCTTTTCAGCTTCTTTGAACATGATCTATAGTTTTAAAAAAAGGCTTTAGAGTGTACATATATCACATAGGAAAGTCTTATCCAACAGTAGGTACTCTCACTACAAGCAGTACTCTATAATTTCTATTCTATTTTGTTATATTATGAATTTTAAAAATACTGGTATGAGCCACTGAATTTACTTAAGGATCCATTAATGGATCATAAACATATAATTCACAAGAGCTTGCCTTAGAGAGCATTTGTCTTTGTTGTGGAAATGTGTGTGTGTGTGTGTGTGTGTGTGTGTGTGTGACACAGCTATGGTCATTGTGCTGTTTTGAGGAAGTTGACGTGTTGTTTTTTATAGTTATCCTCCTTCTCTTCCTTTTTCTTTTTCTCCCCCCATAATGACTGCCATTTTTCATGATTGTTTGCATTAATGATTCTTTGTCATTTTGGAGTCATACTTTTTTTTTTTAACCTCACCAAGTCTTTTTATGAAATTTCAGATGAAATTCATGTAACAACATTCAATATAAATACTTGAAAATCAACAGTTCACTGACTTTTAATATATTCATCATTTGGTGCTATCCTCATCATTATCTATTTCCAGAATAATTCCATCACCCACCCCCCCAAACACCCAATTCCCCACTACTTTTCTCTCCTGGCAAATGCTAATACACTGTCTGTGTCTGTGGATTTTCCAATTCTGGACAGTTCATATAAATGGAATCATACAGTATGTGGCCTTCTGTGTCTGCCTTTTGCACTTAGCATAATGTCCTCAAGGTTTAATACTCCATCTTTATGGCTGAATAATATTCCATTGTATGGATATGCCACATCTTGCTTTTCCATTCATCAGTGATGGACAGTAGAACTGTTTCCACTTTCTGGCTGTTGCAAATAAATGTCCTTCCTCTTTAAATGCTCAGGGAAAGATGTGGACCCTATCATTGAACAAAATCCATACTTCTCTGTATGCACAGTATTGTGTGGAAAATCCCCTCCCTTTCATAGACCCTCTTGTACTGCTTTACTTATTAGATTATAGCCCTTTTTCTGGGGGCTTAAAGGCAAAGAATAGCCAAACATTGCATGTAATCTGCCTTTCATTGAAGCAATTTCTGGATAAATTGATAGACTAACAGAAGAAGTATTTTAGTGTACAGACAACCTTCTGTGTAATCTGTGCTTTTGTTAACTTCAGAAAACAAAGTATTCCAAACTATAATCATATGTTGCTAGAGGAGAGGAAGTCTGTTACAGAAGATGAGATTGCAGATATTTGTACATTGAGCACAAGTAACAATTTCTGTGTTTTTACATGCATGCAGCCAAAGCAAAGGACTTCCGTTATAACTTATCGGAGGTACTTCAAGGTAGGCTATTGGAGATGCATTTTCAGTCCACTTGTGTTGGTCTCTAAAATCTTATCCTTATTCTTCCAATTCAGTTATCACCTGCATCAGAGAATGTAAGTGACCAGCAGACCCTGAGATGAATGGATTACTCCGACACAACATTTGCTGTGAAAGAGAGGGCTAAGGGACTGCCTGGCTAAAGGAACCGGGCAGCCTCGATAGCCTGTCTTGTTAGGCTTTTATTGTAGCAGCAGTATGAGATAAAGTTTATCTTTAAGATACAATCAGTAGGGTTAATTATGTGGGGAGGGCACATGTGTTTGTAGTGTCCTTTAAGCAAGGACACCCAAAGATTTAAGCTTAAGGATTCCAGTAAACACCCAGGGGTCTGCATGTGCACAGACTTGTTTGGAAAGCTCAAGGAATAATTAGGGGCACCACCTTCAACACTCCCCTTAGTCTCCCCTAAGTCGGAATTCCAATAAACAGGGCAGATGGCCTTTGGCACACTTCCCTTTTCTCAGAATGTCCTCCTTACAACTTTCCAACCAAGTCTCATGTGCTCCCCCAACAAAGGACCAGTTTCTCTTTTTAAGGTCGTCAGAAATTAAAATATTTTTCATGTTTCTAATGTTTGAGCTCTGTACTATATGTAGCCTCGACCTGCAGATCAGTGCTTTCCATTTTCTTAGCTTATAGAAGTCATAGCTCTCCTTTATTATACCTGTCATTTTTAATGTGTGTGCTGTCTAAGCCAGACTTTCACATAGCAAGCTTACTCTTTTCCTGAGTAGAACAGGGCTCTGGGAGGGTAAAGACTGGCCATAGCTGCTCTACTCCAAAAGTTCTGCCTGTTCTTATGCTATGTTTTAATCTACTTTTTCTTAAAGAAATGGTAACGGTGCTGCCCACTGCTTTTTTAGTGTTCATGCTATATTTGTGAATGTTGTTTAAAATATTGCTGTACATTAATATATCTTTTCATAGCCACTGTCGATTGGTGATTTATCAATCATGTTGATTGTCGGATGCTTTTTAAAGAATTAAATGTATTTGACTCATTTGAAATGGTAATTAAGTATAACAGTGCTCCTAGATGATAAAGCTTTATTGGAGTCTTAAAATGCCTATTTACTGTTCTTGATGATTAAAAGGCTCTGGTAGTATTGTCTTCTCAGATTCTTTGTTTTAAGCCTTTTTTTTTCCGTAGTAATAGATGGCCAGTGCTAATTAAATTTTTAAGTAGGATAACGGTAAGTTTCTTTGTGATTTTAGGAAGCCAGTTTTATTACATGCTTTATTTTCAGAGGTCTTTTTAAAAAAGATTGACTCATGATATTTCTGTTGTGATTATAGTAAAATATAAAGTTAATTGTCCTCTTATTTTTAGTACTTATACTCGATGTGAATTACATTTAATCTGTATTTGAGGCTTGGTGTTTGTTCCTTTTGTTTTGAAAATTGATGGTGGAACTTCATAATTTGGAAACATTAAATGTTATGTGATTGTTAGAAATGGATCAATATTATTCCTTATATATGTTGAAATCTTTTTTTACCTAAAATATTTGCAGCACTGTAATTTTTAAAAATTCTGAGATGATTACATCAGGGTATTGTGAAACCTTTAAGGAAAATATTATCTCAGTTACATGTTGTAGATTTGTTAGGCAAACATTTCCTGAATCTCTAAGTGAATTGCCCATCATTTTTAGGTAAGATGTTAATGTAGCACTGCTTTTCGGGATAAAAAGAGCAAAGAATTGCATTGATTGGTAACATTGATGGTTGATGTGCAGGACGGCAATAGCGGTGGTATTACCTTATTAAGATTGTTTTTCCTTTTGTTCCCATATCCATCTTTCTTCCCCTCTTGTAGGAAAACTAGGAGTCTATGATGCTGATGGTGATGGAGATTTTGATGTGGATGATGCCAAAGTTTTATTAGGCAAGTAGACATTTACTTTTTGTTAGTGTTGGTAAAATACTGGGAAGAAAGGAATATTTTTGCCTTGATGATATCTATGTCAATTGTATACATTTTATGGAAGATATTTTCTCTTTTTTTTAAAATTTCTTTATTGATTAAGTTATTACATATGTGTCCTTATCCTCCCATTATTTCCCACTTAAATCATGTCTTTCACTGTTGCTGAAATGTTAAAAGGTTTAATTATTTTTTGTGGACTCACATTTTTACTTACTTTCATAAATGGATAGCATAAAGCTCTTAGAGATATACTCTTAATAAGTATAACAACCTGATATGTTTTTTTCAGATTTAAAACACTTTATAATCTGAACTTACCATTTAAATATATAATGTGTTAGTCTGTTTTCAAATATGGTGATTACAGCATTTTTTTAGCACCATTTGGTATAATCCACTCCCATTTGAAAATCTAAACTTTTAAAAGATTACATAAATTCATTTTGAAATAAAAAAGTAATAGTAAACATCTTAAAATGTGATGTGCATATTTAAAAAATACGATCTAGTGGTCCTTGGCCAGGTTTCTTTATTTTGGAAGTCTTGGGCCCTTCTTTTTCTATCACCAGAGCTACCTGTCTTTATCGTTGACATGTTCTTCTAATAAATAAATATGTGATGTTCTCTCATTTGTTTTAAAATGCTGTTTTATTAGAAAGAATGGTATTGGTTTAATATGCAAATTTCCTATAATCTGGCCTGGGAAATACATATTTTTCTGCTTATTAAGCTGTATCATTTCCTTTCCTTAGACCCAATTTTATATATGTTTCATGGGCATGAAAAAAATGGGAGGATACCACATCTGTAACTAATGAAACTGTTTTCAGTAGATTTATCTTAACTTCCTATAAAACAGTAAGTTCTAAATATGAAAAAAGGGTTTAGTTGTGATTACATGTAATATAACTTCTTAATTTTACTTTACATTTTATTATTGCTCAGGGGGAATTATGTTTGCTACTTAACAGTGGAAGCTCCTATCTATGAAATTTCTCTTCCTGTCTTAACCTTAATGAAATCTTCTATGTAATTCCATCATTACATAGCTAAATTTGAGTTTATATAAATATAATGAGTCTCAGGAGACTAATCCTTGGTATGCAAAATAAATAAAGTTATATGGAATTTAACATGTCAGAATGATGCTGAGTTGCTAAGTGTTATTACTCCATTTTATTACTTTACTTTAAATAATGGATCCTGAATAGTAAAGCTTTTTAATTTTAAAAATAACTTAATGTGGGCCAAGGTGCCTCAATTTTAGAAATATTACTTCTCATGTATATTATATTGATTCTTTTGGCTTTAAATGAGCTATCTGGTCTGTCAGATAGGAAATGTCAGCTATTAGAATTAAATATGTTATTTTTCTATAAAACACACTGATTTACAAAGCAAACTTACATTAATAGTTTGATTTTTAGTGCTACATTTAGACTGCAAGGATTTTAAGTAACCATTAACAAGTTAATGAATTGTTAATGAACATTGTCATTTGCAGATAGACAGACATATATGATATGGGCAAATTATAACTTCTGGGTGTGTGTTTTTTTAACAAGAATTATATATTCGGAGGTGGAACCAAATTTGGTGAATGTGAGTTCATTGGTAATTACACTATTGAGGGCACAAAGGTGCAGATAAATGATTTTGCCCTGTAGGTGTACTAATTCGCAGTTGGCTTGTAGCTTCAGGAAAGATAAACAAATAGGCGAGCTCTTTGGCTCACTGATGTCCTGTGACCTTATTGCTCTGGTGTTTGAATTCTCTGTATGAAATGCAACCTTGACCAGAATTGAATTTTATGACTCAAGTTCTTTCTTAGTTTGTGAGGTTATTTTAGTTTAGTTGTGCCCCCCTCTTACTGGCAGGTGGTTGCAAAGAAAGAACCTGGTGGAATTCTTGGGGTGCAGAGCCATTATTGCTCTGTATGCTTAGGGAGAAGTTACGAGGGTAGCAAATGCAGTGAGCAAAGACCTCAAGAAAAGTCCAACTTCCTGAGAGCATTCTCATTGGAGAGGCAGCTCAACGGGAAGGCTCTGGCTTAAGGCAAGGGTGTCCAAGGGGAAGGACAGAAGTAGGAAGTTGGGGATTAGGGAAGAGCTTGGCATGGTAGCGGTAGTAATAGCGGAGATAGTTGAACTTTATTAGTCTTGGCATTTATTTCATAAGTATTTCTGTATTCTTAAATCTGCAAATACCTAACTCTTATCAATTGGATAACATTTTGAGTTTTGGTTTTTCTCGTTAAATATAAAGAAAGTGAAATATGTGTGAGTAAATCAAGACCAATAGCCATTGTTCATTTTATTATTTCCTTGTTTCTGGCCATGCCCCTTCCTGCTTTGAAAATATTCTAACGCCTGCTCTAGTTTACAGTTTCCGACTCTTGTGGTCAGAATTTTCTAAAATAAAGTATCCTTGATTTTGGTTTGGATAATTGAAAACTACGTTGTTAGGGAAAGTATTCTATGAGAACTTGTTTTCCATACAAAATTGATAGCAATTTGATCCAGGGATTAAGTGATAAGAGTAAATATTCTGAGAGTAATCCCACTGAAGGATTACATCATTGGCCTTCTGTCCTGTGACTGGTGCCTAGCTGGAACCCTATCAGGTATGGTTGGAGTACTAAAGGGAAGCCTTGGTAAACATGTATAGACTGGAAGGGATGCACGAGTGAGCTGAAGACAGGAAAGAACTGGATAGTGTCCATGCAAAGGCATTCCCACCTGCTCTTTGGTTCGGGCCTGCTCTTGACGGTGAAGGAATTGTATACCCAGAATTTTTTCACTTTCTCTTCAGACGAATACTCTTGTCTTAGGAATCACAGGAAAGTTGCATAGTTGGATAAATAGTTTTGTTTAAATACCTTTGCATATTTGTTAGACAGTTCAGCCTATCATAGTGAAGGGCAGTCTAGGTTTATAGTTTATATTTGATACTTAGAAGGACTTACGTTGGAAAATTGGAGAGAGAAAAAATGTTTATTGTAAACACACAGCTATGGTGCTTTAAGGAAAGAAGAAGAAGCAATGTTAATCCCACAGAGACTTGGGCGGGAATATAGATCGCCTCTGTTCATAGCCCTTGTCAACTGTTAAATTCAGTGAAAAAACGTTCTAGGTTTGTCGAAAGTAAACACCAAATGCAATGTGTGGCCCCCTCTTCCCCGAATGCATGAAGAACGGCATGCTATAGTTTTTCTATGGGTTAATGTGGGGGAAATTCACTCTAATATTTATACTAGTTATCTTATTATTTATTACCCCTTACCTGCCACTCTTGATTGCTGGTAGTTATGTTTGTTACATGGACAAATTCTGTTTGTTGAAGCTTGAAATACTAAATTAGCTGGTTATAATTTCACCTCTAAAGTCACAGATATTTACATTTTTTTACAGCCAGAACCCTCCACCATGTGTTGTTGTTTTTCTCTCCTCAAAATTATAGGCCTTGCTATCCAGAGCTTGGCAATATTGGTAACTTTGGAGTAGAGAGACCTTTTCTACCCAATGCCAGTTCTTCACAGACAAAGAAACAAAAACAATAGATGATTAAAACCAATATTGCTTTGCTTTCTTTCCATCATCAGGGACTGTTTTAGGTCTAAGATTTAAAAACAGTAGAAGAGAATTTCTTGGCTCCTGGGGACAGAACTTTGGAATGCTCTTATTGTAAGTGATTAGCTAAGGCCATTGATCAAATTTCATATTGGTAGGCAGAGTGAATTATTATTAATAACTAACTTTTATTATTGGCCAAAATTAAAGGACCATGTGTCAGTAGCCAGAGCATTATAGAACTAACATATTTAATAGTGTTAAAAATTAAGTTAATTATCTGAGCTTCTCAAGTTAACTTCAATCCGGAAGGGGAAAGTTTGAGGAAATGAACCTTCCTGTTTTCAATGACTGTTTATGTAAATAAGTAAATGTTTGTATACTCAACCCTCGATAATATCAGGTTGGTAAATGAGCAAATCTGGAGTCTTGCACTATTTGTCTTTTTACCCTCAATACTACTATGATTCACTCTTCCCACTGACAGTAGTCAGTCAATGTTGGCTGCTACAATTTTGTGTTTTTCAGCTCTAGATTCTCTTGAGTAGAGAAAGGCAAGCCTGATTAGGGGCTGGTAGGAATGGTGAGGATTGGTCAAATTGTGCCTTTCCTTTAGTTCATATGATTGAGAGTTGGTTGTAAGATGTGCATCTTAATCCATTTCTCTTTTTCCAAAATACCCTTTCTGTAAACCTCTGTGACCATGATGCACGTCCTTTTTGAGATCACTCTTCCTGAGTTTCTTTTCCACCTAACTGCTCTCCTTGTTTTCTCTCTCTCTCCTCCTTTATTCTTATGTAGGCCTGACCAATGATGGCAGTAATGAAAATATTGATTCTCTTGAGGAAGTCGTTAATATTTTAGCAGAGGAAAGTTCAGATTGGTTTTGTAGTTTCCTCTCATTTCTCTATGATATAATGACTCCTTTTGAAATGCTAGAAGAGGCACAAGAAGAAGGAGAAGAAGAAGAGGAAGAGGAAGAAGAAGAAGAAGGAAAAGGAGTGAAAAAAAAAAGTAAAACCACAGACCGTGTTGATGGTATGTCACAGAAGGAAGGGGTTCAGGGAACGACTTGTATCATTTTGACTTTATTTAACCAGTAACGTTGATTCAGGGACTGAAGTCATTGGCTTATGAAAACCGGAAGCAGTCTCCTTTTTCTTTCTTTCCTTTGCTCACCCAGGACTTAACGTGCGGTGGGGCAGCTGCAATCCAACAGTATCAGGCAACTATATCATCTTTTTTTCCCAGTGCAGCTCCTGCTAGTCCCTTGCTTGGCTTCCCCACTCTAGTGAAGAAATTGGCATTCCTCATTCTTGTAGTTGTCTACAAAGTGCATTGACAATGATGTTCTTGGTGGTATAATTGGTTTCTGTATTGTTTTGTTTCCACTTATGTATTCACTGAACTAAATTTAAAAAATAGCAAATTGTTTGTGATTAACACTTGATGCTTGGCTTTCTAACATGCTATCAATGAAGATGATTATAATGGACTTGATTATCAGAATATTTCTAGCATGATTCATAAATAAATGCTTCTCTGTTGATCGTTAACATGACTGATGTGTAAAATGATGGTTCTTAAAAACCCTGATTTTTTCAGTTGTAATTGATTTAGGGTAACTGATTTGTCACATAGGTTAATGCCAACTTCAATGTAAAATTCTGTTTCAATGGTGCTTTTAAAATAATTTGAAAATAACCCCATGTTTTGGCCTTAGGCTAGTTAAATTATATATTCAGATAGTAGTATGTCTGACTATTTCTGTGTATGAAAGCAAAATTTATTTTTAATCTCATTTCCAAATATATATCTAGAGAAACTAATTTGCATATTTTTAAAAGGCGGTATAAGTCTTTTTCCATTTTTTCCTGTATTACTTTATTAATTGGCTATCAACTTTGGCTTAGGTATAATATGAAGTTTTTTGCTTTTCAAATATTCATTTTCATATTTAATCAAAATTCTTTCAGTAAATGGATTATTCACACACACACCCTTTTTTTTTTTTTTTTTCAGAGGGGACTATGACAAATTTAGTGTCTTTGATAGAAATCATTCTAAAATGATAGCCTGAACATGAGTCTCAAATTAGAATACAGGAAGCACAGCAGCCTCCCCATCCGCTCACCACTTGCATGTGTCAGGAAATACTGTCAATTAGCTGATTTTATATTTTCTTTAAAGAAGCATTAGTGTACAGTTACTTTTGGAAGTGGATACACAAGTTGTATGTTGACAGTGCTCTCCTAAAACTTAAATGGCTATTAAAACTCTAGTCTGTCTTCCCTAATTCTTCAGGGAATATCTTTTATTCCGTTAATGTTTCTGGCAGTCTAAAGCAAGCATGCCAAACTCGAAGACTAACACGGGCCAAATAAACAAGGCATGCGGCCTGCTGGCCATGAGTTTGACATGCGTGGTCTAAAGCTTCTGACTTTGGAATGTTAATATTCAGGAACTAATGAGTATGATTTAATAATGTCCTTTCTGAAAGTTTATGCAGTTTTTGCCCATACTTAATGGGTCTTCCACTTCGAATATGACTGAAATATCAAAGTTCATTAGGTTTAAGTTCAAAAGCATTCTTTCTTAGCTCTCACTCTTAATGAAATCTACTTAGCCAAATGTCTGAGGGTGTGTTTTTTAAAGCAGTCTTATTTCTTAATGCTTCATTACTACTAACTCTGTAAGATGTTTGAACAGTGTATAAGAAGTAAATAATTAAATGTGTGTATTTAAAAATATTTGGAATCAATTTCTTAACAGACTTTTTTTTTTTGCATGATACTAACACATATTTTATGTACAGAAATTAATTATGCTTCATTTTTGTAAGTGAAAAATAAGGGTGGGAGATCATAATTGGCTGCTTATTTAGTCTCCCTTTAATCAGCTCCTTTGAAAGCCACAGAGGAAGGTAGAATCCAGGTAGCTGCTGAACCCCTGACTTCTGTGACTCCTTCAACTTGTGCCAAAGGCATATTTTGGTGAGAGAAAAGAGTTGTTTGCAAAACTGGTATAGAGAATTTTGAAGCTGATCAAAATGGCCTCACTTATATTTTACTTATTATACAGGGTGCCCCCCCCCCCAAATGTAGACGCCCTTTAACAGCTGGTAGCTCAATTGATGTTTCCTTGTTTTCATATTTAACCTATTGGAATTAATAACTATTCAAATTGTGTCTACATTTTTAGGACGCCCTACGTGTGCTATAATTCTTAATCGTCTAAGGATTTATTGTATAATTTTCTGTTTCATAATCTATTTCCCCAGCTTAAACTGAGGAACTTACTTTAAAAGGCAAAATTGTATTCTGTACATTGGAATATTTATTTATGGACTTTTAAGTGGTGCTGTAGTTCTCTGCTATTCCGATTTTGAAACAGCCACAGGAACTTTGTGGAACATGCTCCTTATTCAAATGCAGCGTCTCCTCCGGGCGGCCCTCTCACTTCTTCACACGCCCTGCTGTTTGTCCAACTGAAAGGCACTGGGCTTCCTGGACTTTGGCGCAGACACGAGGCAGTGGCCCTCGGGGGGGGTTATTTTCGGTGCTTCAGCTTCTTTCAGCCCTGATGTCCCCTGGGTCATGAGTGGTGGGTGTTGAGTTGGAGATGTGGCTTCTCCGTGCTGATCTAATTGATCACATTTCGAGGCCTGGCTGCCAGCTTGCTGCCGTGAGACTCAGGCAGAGCCTGGGACATGGTGGGATGCGGGGAGCCCGCCTTTCACCTCGTGCTCCACTCTGTGTTCCGGAAACTGGCCCCCTGTCTCAGAGCTGTGTCCACACATGTAAGAAACTTTTTCCTGCTTGAGTTCTGGCTTGTTTTCCTTCATCATTAGCTACACTGAGCAAAATATTTCCTTGTCTGTCCTGATGTTTATAACTTGGAAGAATTATCAAAAGCAGATATAGGCATAGACAGTTATTCTTAATTTGTGCAGTCGGCAGTTACACCTTTTTGGGATTCATACTCCGTGACTCTATCTGAATGAGATTCTGGTTTATAAGACAAGTAAGACATTTTCTGCTGTGGGGCTGTGGGATTTTCTTTGGTCACAGTGCATAATTGGAGGTTTTTAATGAAATTCAGGGACTCAGACTATCATCGCAAATTGATTGACGGAACAGTGTGCAAAATTCCCTGCCTCGGTTATTTGTTGAGTTAACCACCTATTACACAGGAATAGTTATTAGCTAAACAAACTGTGAACTCCTTGCAGTTAGGAATCAGGTCTTAGATTTCATTTGAATCTCTCTTCAAAGCTGAGCCTAACATACAATGCTTATTAAATACTAGAGGCCCGATGCATGAAAATTCATGCACTGGAGGGGAGGTCCCTCAGCCCAGCCTGCCCCCTCTCACAGTCTGGGAGCCCTCAGGGGTGGGAGGGACCCGGTGATCAGGGGAAGGCGACGCCCCCATCACACCTCTGCTGCTGCCACTGCTGGCAACGCAAGCCTCGGCTGGCCCTGGTTACCTGAACCTCGGGTGGCCCTGGGCGGCTGGGCAGCCGTCATCCGAGACTTGCCTGTGCCTCGGGTGTTGGCTGGGCAGCCGCCATCAGAGGCTTGCCTGCACCTTGGGCCGGCCCTGGGCGGCTGGGGGGCTGAAGGGACTTTGGGACTCCGGAGGCAGGCGCCCCAGCAGGCCTGAGGGGACTGGGCGCTGCCATCTTATGGCTGTGGGCACCACCATCTTTGAAGGCATGGCAGTCAATTAGCATATTCCTTATTGGCTGTGGGTGCCACCATATTTGTGAGGGTGTGATGGTCAATTAGCATATTCCCTCTTTATTAGATAGGATTTGCTGGGGTTAGTCCTGGTGAGTGAGAACCTCAGTAGTCACCCATCCTATATAATAAAAGCCTAATATGCAAATAGACCGAACGGCAGAACGACCAGTTGCTATGATGCGCACTGACCATCGGGGCAGATGCTCAATGCAGGAGCTGCCCCCTGATGGTCAGTGTGCTCCCACAGGGGGAGCACCACTCAGCCAGAAGCTGGGCTCATGGCTGGCGAGTGCAGCAGTGGCGGCGGTGGGAGCCTCTCCTGTCTCTGCAGCAGCACTAAGGAGCAGCGAGCAGGTGGGCGATAAGGAGTGAGGGGTCCTGGACTGCGAGAGGGCACAATCTGGGCTGAGGGACCGCCCCCCCCCCCTCAGTGCACAAATTTCATGCACCGGGCCTCTAGTTGTATAATAAAACTTTTTGGTGCTTCTTTTTTTCTTTTTTAAATCAATTTAAAGTGAAACAATTATTGGACATATTTTTTTTAGGACAAATGACCTTTTGAAGTTCATACAAACTGACCTATGCTAACTAGGTCTTCAGGTGATCTTCCTGATATTTCATTTGTATTTGAATCTGTATTTTATCTTTATTCAAACTCTGGCTGTAATCCCTTTCTAAATCTAGTCTTTCAGCTCTGTTATGTTCTAACCCTCCCTTCCCTACTTATCATAGAAGGTTGGGAGGTTTACAGCTTCCTTTTTAAAAAAATGTCTGTGGTAACGTAGATGTCCCAGCTATTTAAAAATACGAAGGAAATTGGTGTAGTGATATGCATTTTATCAAAAGTAGACATCCGTTCTAGAGCAACAGTCTCCCCAGTTCACGGGGCCTTTACTGAGGTGTTTGGACCTTTTCTTTGCTCTCTTTGGTCAATGTTGAAGTAAGTTAGTATGGGGAGGAGGAAGATGAGAAGTCAAGGATCAAAGCGACTCACAGGGGCTGTGGGAGTGACTTAAATGACCTAAGTATAAAATGATGCCCAGCCTGCGAATTCTGTGGCCAACTCTCTGAAATTCTGCAGTAGCTACTTGGGTTTCTGGAATGGAACTAGTCTTCTAAAATTATATCTATTGCATGAGTGTGTGCCCAGGTCCAACCATTGGCTTGATGATTGAGCATTGTAATTTCATACAGGACATTTCACTTTGAAAATGTGGGTAGGGTATGTGGCACTGAGACTATTGCCAAAATAATATTATTACCTTTAGGCAACTCCTTCATGTTCTAAGGGAAGAAATATTAGACCTTTTTTTCCCAGATAGTCAACAGTAGTCACTTAGAAACCGTCAGAATAAACATACAGGACAAAAAGGAAGTAAACAACATGGTGATTTTTTTTTTTTACATTCTCTTTGAGTGTAGCCACAACCTAATGCTTCTTTGACTGCTTTCAATTGAAATATATTCTATCCATAAAAGAACTCTTACCCAAATAGATTACAGAATTCCTTGTCAGTCTCTAATTGATATAATGTTCTCCATACTACTTGGAAATTATTTTTAAGGAGTTAATTGTATTATCATGAATTTTATTTTTGATGGGATTGTTCCTATTTTCCCCCTGGAAAAATAGGGTGCACTTGTTGATTGTTGACCCTGTAAAGAGACTCCACATCAACCACAGTTACAAATGATAAAAGATTAATTTTGCCCAGAATTAGGAATTATATAAAAGCAAAGTCTTGCATACACGCCTTGTGCTTTTCTCTGGGGCCACTTCTCTACTTTCCCAAATTTGTAAATTTCCCCCCTCTTCGTGCTGTCATCAGCCCTGGGTCACCTCTGACCCCTTCTCCACCAGTGGGCTTCGCGCTGTTGTTGGAAAAGAGCTGTTGTAGATTTACCCGAGTTAACCTCTGTGAGGTGCTCTCGGCTGTGCCAGTTCTTCTCTTCAGTGGGTATTCAAAACCCTCCACGCTTGTCCATCTTCCATCCTCTGTGGAGGTGATTTTGCTTTCTGCTTTACCAAGGTAGTCAACCCCGGCTTGGCTTCCATTATCTTCCTTTCCTTACACTGTATGGCATTTACTCCTATAATTGTTTGAATCATTGTTTCCTCTCTCATTGGTCATTTTTTCACGTGTGGCATCTCCTGGTTTCCAAAGTCAACCTTTTCCCATGTGTCCGCTCCTTCTGTGCTCATCATTTCTCCCCTTCCTCACTGGCTCAGTTTCTTTTTGCTATAGGTATGCTTTGTGTCCTCTAGCCTCTAGCCTTCAGTGCATAGGAACATAGATGAAACTCTTCAAAATCTTATTACTCCCCTTCCCCTCCCTCCCCCCCGCCCCCTGCTGGAGAATCTTAGGAAAATACTTGTATGATCAGTTCTAAGGAGTTAAGAGCGGTCCTCATGAGAACTCTGGGTTGTACTCACCTTTCCACCTGTGGTTTCTCATCACTGCAATGTGACCACCTCTGGAACTGCTTGTAAAACTAATTCGGAGACCCTTATGGGACATTTAGTCATTAACTTAATTCAGTCGTGTCCTCATTCCAAACCTTTGTTCCTGCCTTCCTTCCCAAAACTGCTCCTTTAATTTTTAGAACATTGCATTTTCTTGACTTCTCTCTCTATTCTTCAATGCATGGGGGCTTCTCTGTTAATCTCCTGTTTTCCAAGTGCTGGGCCTTCTTTCATATCTATACTATTTCCTTCAGATACTGAATATGATAACTCTGGCTTACATTATTAGCTCAGTATTTGTCATGTCAAAAGTATTGAAAAATTATTGACTATATTCCTTAAGTTTAGAAAAGGTAGCTTAAATTGATACTTTGGAATTTTACACAGTACATTGCATATTGTTAATTTGTACCATTATAAGGATTTATACCCAAGGAAAAGTTTTAAGTACTTATTAGTTTTCCTGTTTCATTAATCTGATAGTGGTCTGGTATTTTAGTTTATTAATAATAAACGTTAGCTTTTTCACCAATATAGTTCTTTTGACCCCAGTGGGGGTGGAGGGTGGGGAGGCTGATTTTCACCACTCTGCTTTGTAACAGGGAATCCAGGGCTGCATTTCAGAGCCTGCAAAAGTCAAGAGGGGACATTAGTGTCACTAAGAGTGCATTCTAGTGATTTATGCTAATTTACTTTTCACATGGGATAATGCCCATATATTTAGAAGTTGGCATTATAAGAATACATTTGATATTTTATTGTAAAATAAATTTTCATCAGGAGTGGTCCAGGAAAGCATTTAGTATCATGTAACATGCTGTTTTCAGTAGCGTTTAGGAAAGAATCATGTTTTTCTGGGAAAATAATTGTCATCACACACTGGCTATGGTTGTGTATGTATATCTGGTAATTGGACTAATATGGAACGGATTTATATCCAGACAGGAAAAGTTAATTCCCACATGGAATAGTTAATTCACATTTCTTTTTAAAATGTAGGCAGTGGTAAGATAGAACTAATACTTCTTTTCCCCCAGGGCAATGATGTGGATAGTTCAACCAAAATAAATTACAATTCTCACATGGACAACTTCATTTTGTTTGTTTTTAAATATTTTTATTGATTTCAGAGGGGAAGGAAGAGGGAGAGAGAGATAGAAACATCAATGATGATCATTGATTGGCTGCCTCCTGCACACCCCCTACTAGGGATCGAGCCCACAGCCTGGGCATGTGCCCTTGACTGGGATTGAACCCGGATCCTTCAGTCCGAAGGCCTGTCGCTCTATCCACTGAGCCAAACCTGCGAGGGCTGGATGACCTCAATTTGATGGAAACCGGAAGTGGGGTGTGATTACAGTTCCGAGAAACATAAAGTGACTGCTACAGTTTCCAACAGGAATAAGTGTAAAAGGGCTAAGGGGGCTTTCTTGTGACCTTAGTTGTAGCGTGACAGACTGTACACGTTGCTGCCTCACAGGAGATGAACACTAATCACTGTACCTCCCACCCTGATGCCTGGAACAGCGATTTTCAACATGTGTGCCGCAAGAATTTTTAAAGCATGCAATACCTGACTGTGTTTTTAAATTTATTTTTTATATATTTTTATTGATTTCAGAGAGGAAGGGAGAGGGAGAGGGAGATAGAAACATCAATGATGAGAGAGAGTCATTGATTGGCTGCCTCCTGCATGCCCCCTAGTGGGGAGTGAGCTCGAAACTTGGGCATGTGCCCTGACCGGGAATTGAACTGTGATTGCTTGGTTCAGAGGTTGACTCAACCACTGAGCAACACTGGCCAGGCTCTGGTGTAATTTTTAAATAAAGTTTGAAACTATGAGGAAAAAAAAGCAATGATTACTCAAATAGTAAAGAGAAAATTCTATGAAAATATACTACCCTTTTGGGGGGATGGCAGTGGTGGTTGGTGGGGAAGTAAATTCCCCAGGTCCTTTCACCCTTGGTGCTTGTAATTGATGGTCTGCGTCACTGAGCGAAGTCCACTGATTTCCATGCGCCCCTGAGAAGGAAGCACCATTCCCCGCGGTAATGAGACATTTCTAAAGCCAGCCGTTTTCCCACGTCTAAGGCAAGTTGTGAAGTTGACGACATCATGGGCTGATTATCATGGTTATTTTTTCTCTTATAAGTAGCGAAAGTAAGGTTCCAAAATGGCATACACGATAGATGTACATATGTTGAAGGAGTGTATTTTTTTTTAAATAGTGAATTTAACTTCTATTTAACAGGCACATGGATTTTTAACTGCTCTATAGATACCTAATTTTTACTCAATTTAATTTGTTTATAACCTATTTTCATCTTATAAATATCAACAGAAGGACCCGGTGGGGTAGCCAAGAGAAAAACTAAGGCTAAAGGTATTTTCTATTTTTGAAATTAGCCTTGAGTGAGGCAAGTGTAATGCATGGCATTTTCTAAATATGTTCTGTAAATGCAGCTACTAATGCAAACATTACTGCTTTTTGGTTTGGGGTTCCCTTTGGTCATAAGTAGTTCTATCAAGACCTCGTTAGAAATTTTTCTGCCTCGAGCCTGTAATACTAATTTTCTTTCAATATCGTCCAACTTCAGAAGTCTTCAAATTAAGAACACATATAACACTATCATGATATTGTTATACTATGTATACATTTACATATACAATTTCTACCCTCCATCCTAAAACCTTACTTAGTCTGAATTTTTAAGTTACTGTTGGGGGGAAAAAAGGTAAATTCATCAGTGATTGATTTCATTTCTTCAAAAAGCTCTGATGAGTTTTCATAGGGCACAGTAAAAGCTAGTGCGAGGAAAGTTGTAGTCCTCATGAACTTAAATGTATAATCTGGAGCACTGTGTTATGTTGGTACAGGATTTGCCACGTTTACTCTTTGAGTTCTTTAGAAGTGATTGTACCCGTGAACCATTCTGTGTAGGCTAACAGCTTATTATTACAGCTTATTTTATGTCTCTCTGGTATTTCTTGTTCGCAGGTAAATATTTATGGCCTTCCCAGAGAGGGGCCTGGGGGCAGTGCATGTTTTTCTTTATGAATTTGTAATATTCTTTGGTGTTGAAGTGCTTGGCATATTTGTAGTGTGTTCGTTTTTTGGGCGGGTGAAACTTGCACTATGTGAGTTGCAGGCTTTTTGATAGGCATTTTAATGTAAGGTTAGGATATTTTAATGTTTTAACTTTGTATATCTCACCTGAATAATTCCTGGGAAGAAAACAGAATTTTCACCATTTCATTCATACATAAATAATTACAAAATAAATGGCCAAAAAAGTGTAATTTCACTTCTTGCTCTGGAGAGGCCCCTGAAGCATTAAAGGTCGAATGTCCTAAAAACCTGTGCGGAGTAAGACCTGGCAGCATTGCTCTCGCAGAGTCGTTCCCTGTGCTGCTGTGGGAATAGCACTGAAGTAGGATGAGGACTTGGATGGCTGGTTCTCTGTGATTGCTATTTTGCATTTTTTACAAGATTTTAATCAGAGTTTCAGGAAGAATTGAGTAACATTTTGTGCTCTGTGAGTTTTACATAATTTTGGTGGGCAAAAACAACTTCCACATTTTGTTATATTAGAGAAATCTTTTGTGTCCCTTGTTTCTGCTTAAATGCTACAATATGCCATAAACACCTGCTTCTCTTACAATTTCCTAATGAGAGAGCAGGAGGCGAAATTCAGACCTTTGGCTAGCAGCCCTGTTCAACTTTACATAAAGCAAAGAGAAAGCAATGTCTCCCACGAGATTTGGAGTTTCCATTGAATTGCTCTCTTCCCTAAGAGCATGGACAACATAGTATATATGCTGGCTTGAGTGGTTCGACATAAATTAACAGGAAATATATTTAAAGGAATACTGATTTCATAATATTGAATGTGAGTAGAAAAGAAATTCTGATGATCATTTTGATACAATAGATAATGAATTTAAAATTTTATACTCATGGATATTGCATTTTTCTTAGTTAAAAAATTTAATCAAATTTAATGGTCTTCAAGGATGAATCGCACAAATATTTTAAGAGCATACTTTTTTTGGTTAGAGCTAAAACTTTTTACATTATATTTGTACAAATACGAGTTACAGAAAATCTGTTCTTCTGTTGTCAGTGTTCCTTTAATTATGCCCTGACAGTTGTGAGATGTGCCTTGTTAACACTGTCAAGTGCTGCCTTTCTGGATGCCCTCATTTGAATAATCCTGCATGCTCACCTTGTTTGAAGACACATCATACCGTATCTTAAGCTGGAAAATATGATAGCAAGTTTCTGGAATTTCTTTTCTAGCCGATACTT
Source organism: Eptesicus fuscus (assembly GCF_027574615.1). NCBI lineage: Eukaryota > Metazoa > Chordata > Mammalia > Chiroptera > Vespertilionidae > Eptesicus > Eptesicus fuscus. Next base: position 33,274,785 of record NC_072491.1, on the reverse strand, counting down.
CATAGATCTTAGCATCTGTGTTTAACCAGCTTAAATCTAGTCTATTAAAGTCACTTTTGAATGATCATTTATGTGTGGGGGGGAGATTTAAAGAAAGACAATACTTTTGCACTAAGCATCTGTTCTGTGAATTAAGAGATTCTTTCAGTAAACGTTTTTCCCTTTGATTGGATAACTTGACTGTGAAAGAACTCACTAAAGAAGAGTTCAAGAAGGAGAAAGAGAAGGCCGAGTCGAGGAAGGAGAGTAAGAATGAAGAGAGAAAAAAGGGGAAGAAGGAAAAAGAGGATGACCGGAAGGCTAAGAAAATCGCCGATTCCGATATGTCCAGGAAAGAGTCTCCTAAGAGTAAAAAGGACAGAGAAAAGGAGAAAGTGGGACCAGATAAAGGTTCTAAAACCAAGGAAAATAAGAAAAAATCAACAAATGTAAAGGATGTTTCTAGTAAAATGACATCCAGAGACAAAGATGAAAAGAAGGAAGGAAGAAGTTCTAAACAGGCACAGGTAGCAAAGGGAAATAACCAGAAAAGAAAGAACTAGAGCTCTGACATCACCGCCCAGGGCCTGGCCATGTTCTCCACCGGGATTTGCTGCTAGGAGCAGAGTCAATGAAGTATTGCTCTGGTTGGGGAAGATGTGTGTGTTAGCCATTGAATGTCTCTACTGGTGCTCAGCAAGTAAATTCTTAGAAATTTCAGTACCCTGTCTAATGCTTCTAAATATAAAAGATGAAGCTTTAAAAATATGTAATAAAATGTGATGTAATAGCATTCTATTTTTATTAATTTATTGATCATGTATCCAGATAAATGTATATTTATAACATGAATTATAATGAACTTATTAATATATTGAATACTTTCATTGGAGTTGAATAAGAATATTAAGATTTTTAAAAGTATTTATATGCAGAGTGATGTAACTTTCAGGGATAATAAGCAGTCAGGTAGGTAAGAAGTTACCATCTTTCTCTATTTGCCCTTGGTTTTCCTCCTCCTCCTCCTCCTCCTCCTCCTTCCTGCTTCCCTTTCACCTCCCCCATCCTTTCTCTTCCCAGGAACTTCCTCAAGCTCAGGTGACATCCCTGCATTCCTCCCTCCCTAGGCTCTGATCCCCCACCTCCTTGTCTCATCAGGGGCTACCCTTTCCTCAGGCTCTTCCCTGATTAATTCAGCCTTCCCTTCTCCCATCTCTCCTATTAAATCTATCTCCTTCACCCCCTTTCTTCATTTCTCCAAGCTTCCCCACACTCCTTAGCACTCCTCCGCTACCTCTCTCTCCCACCAGTCCCCCATCTCCTGTCTGTGCCAGACACACTGTCCTGGGATCTCCATACAGTCATGAAGAAAAAGAATTTTATTTAGAAGCATCATTTTAGAACACTTTTATTTATATCTTTACAGACTCAGAATAGTCTTAGAAAGGCTTTAATTATTCAAATAGGATAGCCTTTCATTTTATATCACAATTTTTTTCAGTTATTTTGGTGGATACCATATATTTCTTTTCATATTTGATTGTGTCATAATTGTTTACCATTTCTAAGGGGTTGTAAATTTGAAATCCAATTAAAGGTCAGAATTCAGTTAAGAAAGTATTTAAATAAAATGAAATTTCAGTTTGAGTGCATTTTTACAAATGGTTTGTCCTATTCTGTGCATGAGTTCTTAAATCTCTAATTGTGACTACTGTAAAATGTAGTTACTGAATGAAGAGCACCCTGATTGGTTGTAACAATTAAAACTGCTGCCACAAAGATTTTATTTAAAAAGTAATTATTCATCTTTTCTTATGAAGAGCTTAAAAACAGGTATTTTGACCTAATTAAAGATACTTCATGTTGGAAATGAATGAACAGATGTTTCTAAAAGTATTGTGTGCCTTTTTAAAAAATGTTTTTATTGATTTTAGAGAGAGAGAGGAAGGGAGAGAGAAATATCAGTGATGAGAGAGAATCATCATCACGCACCCTAATGGGGACTGAGCCCACAACCCAGACATTGAACCATGACCTCCTGGTTCATAGGTCTATGCTCAACCACGGAGCCACACCAGCCAGGCTGTAATCATCTTTTTGAAAAAATATTTTTATAGGATTTTCAGTTTTACTTTATAGGTGATTTGCATTATGTAGAGAGAGGGCTCAACATTTCACAATGAGAGAGAGACTGGTAAAGGATTGACATAAATCAGTCCACATGAATGCTTGGGTTAATCCAGGGGACTAATTCTGTGATTAATTCATCGAGAATATTTTATAGTGTTATGCTCACTTTGTAATTTTAGAGGTACCCATGATTACTTGGATAATAAGGACTCTTTAAACTTCCATTAAAAAAGAACGATAGTAAACAAATATGGTTTTTTATTTTAAATGTTTTATGCTAACTGTGACGTCATAGTCCATGAAATGGATCTGGTGAATTAAACTACATGCCTACTGACTTTGGTTCCTTTCTCCCGTGTCCTCCACCATTCCTTTTTCTCTTACTGCCCATTGGTAACAATGCTCCAAATTAATTACCAGGATAATTTCACTATAACATGCATCTTGGTGATATTGGTTTTCATCATTTGTAAATTGAAGATAACACCTTCCCCTGAAGGTGGCTGTGAGAACTAGCTAGTGTTACATGGGACCTGACTTGTTCTACTGAGAGAACTGAGAGGGCAAATAACAGTAATTGTAAATGTTACATATGTGTAAAGCTGTAAGAATGCTTTGTGATTTAAAGGATACTGCTACACAGCATGAAAATACAAGATATGAAAAGACAAAAGTTGTGAAATAATTAACTGTACTCTTAAGTATATGGTATAATCCAGAAATTTTATAACCAGACTCATGATGAAAAATTTACTTACAAATTTGCTTTTCACTTGGGACATGGTATTCTAGAAGCAGTTTTATGGTCTTTAGAGGTTTTCTACTCCAATCCACAAAAACTCTAAATTTCTAATAATTCAGTTCTGCAGGTCTCAGTGTTTCTGTAGAAAAAGGCATTCATCATTCTTCCTCAACATATTAGGAGCATATGTAGTTTTACTTGTAAGTTTATTTATTATCCATGTTTCTTTTCATCTTACCTTATAATAGACAAATATGCAAATTGACCGCACCTTCGCTACGCCAAGCCACGCCCACCAACCACGCCCACCAGGAAACCGTTGCAGGGACGTTGGGGTGTGGCGGAGCCCAAGGCCGGGAAAGCCGCCCAAGGCTTTCCCAGCCTTGGGCACCAGCAGGGAGCCTGCGGCCGATCGCAGGAAACCACTGGGGGTCAGCTCCTGCGATCGGTAGCAGGGACACTGGGTGCGGCCGAGCCCAAGGCCACCGCCGGGGCCAAGCCCCGACCCTGAAAGAAGGCAGAAGGCGGTGGCCACAGCCAAGGCCTGGGTCCCCGGTGCAGGCAGTCAGGTGAATGAAGGTCTATTGCACGAATCTTCGTGCAAACGGGCTACTAGTTATATATGAGAATCCATTCAAATCAGCACATGTGGGCAAAAAACAAACCTTGACTGGATCACATAATTGTGAAGCCCAGGAATAACCGTGGGTTATGCTGGATGTAGGTTCTCCAACATCCCTGGCCCCTCCCCGTGTTGGCTTGCTTCTCAAGCAGCCTGGCCCAGAACGAGTCACGTGGGCTCACGTTCAACTCACAGCCTGTAGATTGGGGGTGGGGGTGGGGGATGGGAGTAACAAAGCTGTGCTTGGCAAGACCATGGTCATGTGAGTCCCCTCCCTCAGAACTGTGGGGTGAAGGAAAACCAGCTTCCTAACAGAAAATGAGTGGTCCTCTGCCTGAAGAAGGGGAACAGGTGCAGGTCAGGTTGAGCAGTGACTACCTGTACCCTGTACTTCACCTGCACTAAATGCAGGTGGTTTATGGAGTTTGTTTTCTCCTCCTCTTCTCACCCCAAGTCTATTTTGCTACTGGGCAAATCCAAGGAGTTGAGTGGGATGGGTCTAAACGAGTATTTCAGAGTCAGAGCCATCCCAACCCTTGGTTAGGGATAATCTTGGACAATTGGAGAAATACAAGAGAATATTGTCATATGGTAAATGCTACCACTTAATTATCTGTTAATTGAGGTTTATTTTGTTGTTAAGCTCTTTCCACTTTCCCCTGGTTTTATTTAAAGAGAAAGTTTTGTTTTTAGGAAACAAAGGGTGACCCGTCTTGTTTGGGGTGATCTGAAAAACCCTCAGTAGTACTCTTCAGCCTCATGCCCCACCTCCTCCACTTGGTAAACCACATGCACTAGATGTTTGTTGCCATTTGCAAACCATTTTCACATAGAAATCAATTTCTGCAAAAGCTTCAGTTTTGTAAGCCCTACAGAGCAGAAAGGCCTCTGTTTTCCTTTTTGTTCTCATTTTAGAACCTCATTTGATTTCACTCTATGTATGTATTCATCACTTTATTATCTATACATTATAGAGGTCTGTCTGTCAGTTATTCCTTCCTTGCCTCAAACATTACTTGGCTTGTGTTCTAAAAGATGAGAGGAAGTCATACGCTTAAAGTGTCTGTGTGATTTTTGATAATTATATAAAACACCCATTTTCCATGTATTGATTCATTCAACAAATAGTCTGACCATCTGCAGCTGACCAGGGGCTGTGCCTGGCACTGGGGATACAAATGGTCAAGGTGGCTACAGGCCCTGCAGTGCAGTGCTGTGAAATAAGCAAGGGGTTGAGGAAGAAAACAATGAAACTAGCTACTGCCAGTTCTGCCCACTGTTCCCCTCTGCCTAGAAGGTGCTCCTACCCTGTGTGGTGGGCCCCCTTCTCCCTGCCTTCCAGGATCCAGCTGTGTCGTCACATCTGCACCTGCACTTTCTCTGACCCTCTCCTAGGTGGTTGGACTGCGTGCCCACCACTGTGCTTCATTCCTGGCCTTTGCTTTGCTACCAGACTATGATTTATGTTTAGTCTCTATCATAGTAACTGATAATAATAGGCATTCATTGTATGTTTGTTGAATGGTGAACATATAAAATTATATTAAAAAGATAAAGTATATATTGTTTTATAAAAAAGAAAAACCCAGAAGTTGCTTCAGTAATGTTTTAACCACCTTGGAAGTTGCCTATAGCTATGTTCATGCTGCTGTGTGTATGTGCCCAGGGAGGGCGGTACATTTGTTTCTTTAGAAGAAATAAAGGAAAATATAAATTAGGGGGGGGGGGGAATGATATATTTGGTGGGTTTAAATTCTTAAAACCCTTGTAAGAAGGTACTATGTGGAAACCAAAGCTGTGGCACTGGTAATGTGCCCAGGATGGGGTTCCAGTGGCATTTAAAGGCAGCCCTCTTGGTTCGTGGGCCCGAGCGTCTACACTCCATCTTGTGTTATAAGATGTTAAGTGGAATCTACTCCATTCCAGTCTTCGTGGAGTCCTCTCATTGGTTTTGAAACCAGGCTCTTGGGAGGCCTTTTGGAACTTTTCATTTATTTTTTGAGGTTTACATCATCCTCTTTTTGAAATCTGTCCATCTTGAGTTGCATGAAGATGCTTTGAATCTGGGGACCTCGCTGTGTATCATGGGGCAGCTCTTAGTTCCTGGCAGTTATAGGTAAGTTATAGGACTGCTGTTGGATACCTACTAACATCTGTATTTGCTGATTATAAAATCAGGAACCACAATACGGATTCCCATGGTCCCATTAGTATGCATGCCTTTCTGGTTTATTGATTTCCCAGAATATTTATCAAGTTTCATGTCCGTAAGAGGGTTGTTTTTGGGATGTATTGATTTAAACTACTTGCATCTGAAGCAGTCGCAGTCCTGAGCATTTCCCCTTCACAAATAACAGCAGCTGGAGTAACCTCGATAGGTAGCATCAAAATTTCCACCAGTGCGTACACCACTGCTTAGTAAACCAAGGATCGATAAACTGAAGTTTAAAAAAGTCTTAGCTTTTATGGGCGAAGTAGATGAAATTCTATAAAGCATAATACTATTCCTAATTCCCAGAGTTTATTGCGGAAGTGTTTTGTATATAATTCTTATGAAAAGCGAATCATTCTATTTCACTCAGAGTAAGGGCCTCCCTGGTCCCTTGTCCAGGACCTGTCTCACTCTCACACCTCCCCCCACCCTTGCTCACTCCAGCTGCATTAGCCCCCTGGGTCAGCTGGCTCCCAGGACCCTCCCTGCTGAGGAATTTTGAACTTGTTGTGCCAAAACCTTACCTGGAGCACTTTTCCCCAAGGTAACTCGAGCAGTGAGGTACCTGCCCACAGCTTATCCGTGTGTCCCTTCCTCATCAACTTAGCACAAATAGCCCCGCCCCCCCTCCCTCAGGGCCAGGCACCCGCTGTCTCACTCTTCCTCATCCCATCTTCCCATCCCATGTACTCTCAATATTTTGTGTTTCTTATTTTTATCATTGTTCCCTCTCTGGGGGAGCTAGGGCTTTTGTGTGCTTGTTTTCTGTATGTTCATTGAATGGCAAACAGTGCCTTGCATTAGCAGGTGCTAAATATTTGTTGAGTGAATAAATGCAATATGCAAAATTTAGTAAGTTTTAAACTTCCTTACATATGGGGGGGGGAATACATTTATCCTTTCCCATGTGATCAGATGGAGTTGCGGATAACTTCTTCCGTTTTTTATTTAAAACTGGAGGAAAACTTATGAATTTCTTAAATACAAACACGATTTTAAAATTTTTTCTTCATTTATCAGATGTACCTAAAGGACTAAAAATAAGGTACGTTGCACGGGAATGCATTTATTTTCTAAATCACACAGGGGCCGTGCGGTTGACTCACAGCCTTCCTTCAGCTCTGCGTAGTTCAGCTCGTGGTTTGCGGCCAGCCTGTTCCTCTTGCGGGTGTAGCAATGGGAGGGGGTTCTGGTTTTGACTGTGAAAACCGAAAGGGGAGGCGGCGAAGGAGACGGGAGAGCAGGGTGTCCTCTGCTTCTGGACACAGTCTTGTCGGAAAGAGGAGCGTGCAGCTGGGAGCCCGGGTTGCAGCCTGAGGACGAAGCCGGTGCTGAGTGAGCAGCCTGCCAGGCACTTCTTAACCGGATAATAAAGTCCCTTCTTGCTCAAGCCTGTGTGAGTTCGTGTGTTGATATATGGGGCCCCAGGAACATCCGAACTGATCCGTTCATTTCATAGTAATGTTGGCTGTTTCCCTGCTCCGCCCTTTCCTTGGGTACCTCATAATAAACCCAATTGGAAACCTCTCCTTGGATTGTGAATTGACCTTACGTGCATTTCCCTCTTCTTTGTTTCCTTTTTGCCTGAGATGGTATATGGCACGTGGACTGACCCCTGTTCTCTGAAGAGCACGTACTCATGGACTGAAGTAGATTGGGGGGGCAAGAAAAAGATTTGGAAACGCCAGGGCTAATTCTTCCCCGTGGGCTGTCAAAGCAAGAGTTCGTCCATCTGGAATGTGTTTTCGTTAAATTTCGGGAACCGTATAGGCTTAGGGAAGATGTGTTAATATGATCCTCAGCTGCTTTGGTCTACAGTATTGTTTACTTTTGTGCCGATTTCCCTTCTGCAAAATAGCGGCGACCAGGTAGCAATAAATGGACAACGCCTCTGCCACTTCGGACGGAAAACAAAACTGCTAAATGTGTGCTCCTGTTACATGCTTTTGCTTTCTTCTGTCCTTTTCCTTCACCTTTTTGCGATTTCAATTTTAGAGACAAATAACCACCACGTGGATGTAGAGAAAGCCGACCCGAGGGGCATTTTATGTCGGAATATTGGCGTCCTAGTCGTTTCCAAACACTTGCAGCAAAGAAATTGTTTTTTCAAATGAAGCTCTTCTCAAAATCCAGTTAGGGGGGCGGGATTTTAAGGCAGTTCAAGTCTTTGTTGTTTGGTGGGGAAATTTTATTGCCTATTGAAACCTATGGAGTACAGGTTGAAAACCTAACTACCTGTGGGCTTCGTGAAAAATCACCTGTCACTTTCCATTCAGACGGAGGTGCTTTTGGGGAGTGAAATAATGACACCAGGACCACAGATAGCAGTCCGCTGGGCCTGTCCCAGGCAAGCTAGGGTTGTGCTGCTGTACTAGTGGGTGCTGAGCACAGCGTGAGTCTGCCCGGGAAACAGTATTGGGGAAATCTACATGAACTCCTGTGCCCACCTTTGCAGCCCTAAACCACAGCAGTGCCGCCAAGGAGCCTGGCCCCACAGCGTGGGGAGTCACCACCACTGGGTGTGTTCAGCAAGTGTTTATTGAGCACCTGCTGTGTGCTGGGTGTTTTCTGAGGTTCTGAGAGCAGCAAGACATGATTCTGAAGGTGTAGTATCCTCTTCATTCAGCAGACCTTGGCAACGAATAGTTCCATACTTGCACCATTAACATTTGAGAGATGTAAGAATGGATGATTTAAGTGGAAAATGGCATGGGAGCTTTCAGCCCTGAATTTGGCATTTAAAATTCGATGTATTTTTTTTAAAATATATTTTTATTGATTTTTTACAGAGAGGAAGGGAGAGGGATAGAGAGCTAGAAACATCGGTGAGAGAGAATCATCGACCAGCTGCCTCCCGCACACCCCCTACCAGGGATGTGCCCACAGCCAATGTACATGCCCTTGGCCGGAATCGAACCTGGGACCCCTCAGTCCACAGACCGACGCTCTATCCATTGAGCCAAACCGGTTTCGGCTCGATGTATTTTAATAGGCCTTCATCTTTAACACTCCCCCACCCTTCCCCCCACCCCGTGAAATTGAACTACAGTTAGCACCGCACCGGTGGCTGTCTGTGTATATTCCCTTAGGGATCGATTTGATAGCTGTAAGTCACTTTATGGTCAGGGATAGAACGCAGCTGTGTGTGTCGGTGCTTATTTTACTAGTGGATGGTTTTTGTGGAAGTCGTGTTGAAAATAACTACGGGAAATAAAATGACGAGGTGTGGTCCTGTGTATCTTGTCTCAGCATCTTCAGGGTTTGGGAGAAGACGGTGGGAGTATGTTTCGTGAAGGAGAGAAAAATGAAGAGATAAAAGGGAATGATCAGGAAAAAATAGAAAAAAAAATCAAGAAAGAAGAGTAAGAGACATTTAAATGAGCATTTTCTGGACTACAATGGAATATGAATTTTTAAGAATTTATAAAGGTGCTTAAGAGTGGAAAAATGCCTCTCAGGTCACCTGTTCACTTTAGACCCTTGACGGACACAGCACGCCCCCTTCAGTAGCCTCGGTTGGTACATGGCTCTCAGTCGGGTAGTGAGGAGCCCAGGGTTTGGTGTGCAGCATCCACACACTCTTGAACCTAGCTAGTTTAGCTTTCTAAATAGTTGCATTTGATGGAGGGTATATTTTAATGTTCTACCTACAGCACAGCAAAGGACTAATTCAGTATAACACATTTTAGACTGGTATTGACTTTAAAATCAGCGTTCATGTTAATGTGCCCCGTTTTATTTTTCTTAAGACATAAGAAAGAACTTTTTAAATCTGTATCTTTTAGCTCTTATGGAATAATATGATTGACTTGGTTACCTTTAGAAGATTGTAAGTAGTCACGTATGATGTCTTCTCACTTTTACCTACAGTTTTCATGAAGAATAAACACTTACATGTCAATCAGAATTAGTGTGCTCACAAAGAACAGTAGGAAGTCCAAGTATATCCTAATTATCTTTTTGCTGAATTCAGAGTTCAGGATTTAGAAATTCATTAGTCACTCATAGACACGAGCTTGAACTCCTACTGAGCTGCTTTTGGCAGGTTCAGACGTGACTTTACATTTTAAAGATTCGCAAACATTTAAACAATTATTATTATTATTATTTTTTAGTGAAAGGTCAACTTTGGTAGAGATGTGAAAGCCCATGTGACGTTAAAGAGCAAACTGCTTTCCCACTTCCGTTGTTTAACCTACCAATGTTTTCGTGTAGAATAAAGTCTTGTAACCTTTGAGTGACTTGCACTATTGATGAGGTGTTTGAAAATATTTGTCCTGGTTTGACATGTCAAAAAAGAGAAAACAAAAACAAACAAACAAGTTAACTTTGTGAATAAAAATGCAGGCCTTAAAGAAAGATCTGCCTCCAAGCCGACAGTGCCACCAGAAGAGGCTGAAACGCACCCTCGGCCAGAGGAGCAGGTGCCCCCGGGAACAGGTAAGCTTGGCTGTATTCTGACCCCATGCACCTCAGCCGGCCAGGTATCCCGGTTTGCAGTGTCCAGAATCGTGGTTTACCCATAATTTGTTTCTCAGTGTTTGCAAATTGTGAAATATTCTTTCCCTGAAATTTTATAGTAAATTGAATTGTTTTCTAGTAAAAACGTACAAAGGATGATTTTAATTTCTGAGATCAAGAGTCGAAGGCACAGAGAGAGAGTTGCTCACTGCCTGAGACCACCGTTGTGAACATCAGAATGTTTCTCCATTCAAATTCCAGGACTGCTGTTACCTTATCACCTTGAAAGGAAAGTTAGACACAGATTGTACAATAGTTTGTCATCATTTCTCATGTTATTTAACAGAGTAGGTCTACTGAGCTCCCAATGACAGTCTCCTTTCTACATCAAAAGGCTTCCCACCTTCATGCATCTTCGAAGCCAGTTTTACATATTCATGAATTCCTAGATCAATTCAAGTACAGTGTATCATAGTCACCCACGGGGTGAAAGCTGAAATCTCTTTATAACTTGGTAAATGAAATTTGAATCCATTACTATTCTTTCTTATTTATGCTAAGATGATATTTATTACAAAGTAATTTCTGCACATTTTTTATTTACTCAGTTCTCAAACATTTGGTTTCATTTTGCCACCTAGTGGAAGTGTTAGGTATAACACCACATTATTTACCAGCAACTTAGGTCCTGATTTTATCACTTCGATGAATAATATTTCCTTCCTTCCTTTTAAGATCAGTTTGCCGATTTGATTTTTAAATTTGTTCAAATAATAATCGTAGGAGAATTTACTGTCTCCCTCCCATTCCAGTAGAATTGCTATAAGCATACCCTGGCAAAAGTGATTTTTTAAGAGATAATTTAAATGGGTATTTGGATTTAGCATCCTAGATTTTACTTTGTGCTAAATAAATTATAATGAAAAACTAGGACCTACTCTGAAATGTACCATTTGCTTTCATTCTTTAAAATTTTTTTTTATATTGCTCTTTGCATAGTACTGATAATTTGTCCTAACTCTGAGTTTGTCACCACCCCATATCCTTTTCAACCTCCCGGCTATATTTGGTTTAGTGTAAATGTTGCCTTCTCACCCTTCCTCTCGTCTGACTTAGCTTCTCTCTCTTCTCTGACTACCACCTATTCCATACACACCTCTCATTAAAATGCAATACGGTAACCCCTCTCTCTGCTCCAGTCCCTCTCCTGGCTGTTCTTGCCAGGCTTTTGAAAGTGGAATCTATAGTCATTTTCCTTGCTTTCCCATCAGCCTTGAACTCACTCTCCATCTGGCTTCTGCCTCTACCAACCCTCCCCCGGGGCAGGGAAGCGCATTACGGAATCACGGGGCAGATGAAATAGCTCGGTGCACGCCCACATTCACACCGGTGCTGTGGCAGAGGGGCTACGGAGCCTGGTCTTAGACTCCCATCTGTTCTGTAGAGCTTAGGTTTCCCTCGCTGCTGGCACCGGAGCCATGGAAAGGCTAAGCAGAGGATCAGACTGCCACCGTCCGCTTCTCCTTAAGTTATGTCCTCTGTGCAAGGCGGTGACACCGGGAGGCCAGTTGGGAAGCGATCACGGGCCTTGTGAGGGATGCTGAGGGGAGGCTAGAGATGGGCAGGCTCCCCTAGTTACATGGGGCTGTGTTTAGAAGTGGTTTGTGAAACATAAGCATCTGTAAGAATAGAAGGCACGCTTTGTGCTTTAGAAAGGGTGGTGCAGTGTGATTAGCAAAACAGGTTGAATAGTGTCCGCGTAACGATAGCTTCTGGTCGGTTGTGCGATGTTGCAATAAACCTGATAATCCGATAAGCACCACAGTGGTGTCGGAATGTCATTACTGTGTGGCTCGCTTTGTAATTGATATCTGCTTGAATCTCTGACTCCGACTGGCAGAGGGGGTTCTCCAAAGCAGAGAGGATTGTCAGTTATAATGTCAGGTTTTTTACTCATGATTCCTGGCAGCTTCTGCGAGTGGTCAGCCAACCCTGCCCAGCGCAGTCCTCATACCAGCCCGGGCCTCTCTCTGACGTCTGGGAAGGAAGACGTGCATTAATGTAGATTGCACTGACAGTGTACGTTAACGCATACTAATCTTATCTTACATAGTTTTACCATTATTCCTCAGTACTTTCCTTTCTGAAAGCTTTGCCCTCCCCATTTTTTCTATTCCATCATTAGTATGAATTTTGTTCATTAGAAACTGAAATAATTTTGCTCTGATTGAGGTATTTTTTAAAAATATATTTTATTGATTTTTTAACAGAGAGGAAGGAAGAGGGAGAGAGAGTTAGAAACACTGATGAGAGAGAAACATCAATCAGCAGCCTCCTGCACACCCCCCTACTGGGGATGTGCCCGCAACCAAGGTACACGCCCTTGACCGGAATCGAACCTGGGACCCTTGAGTCCTCAGGCTGACGCTCTATCCACTGAGCCAAACCGGTTAGGGTGGTGAGGTATTTTTTTAAGGAAAAATCTGAACCCAAATTAGTTTTCTTGTATTAAAATCTTATGAAGACTTAAAGCATTTATATCTACTGTCAAGATAAAATCGATTTGAAATATCTACCATATTTGCCAACATAGAAAAAAACTGGTCAACTGGGAAGAAAAAGATGCGTAGTTGATTGGCCTATATTTTCATTCGAATGTATGTTTATACCGGGATGCCATATTTCAGGTTCTACATTAATGTTTAGATCTTTTCCACTTAGTTATGTTTTATAATTATTTTAGGACCTCAGCCTGTTGAAGATGAAATACAAGAAGAAATCCATTCCTCTCTCCATGAAACAGTATACACAGAACATGGTATGAATTAAAATCTGTCTTTTTTCTCATGCATTACTGAAATAGGTAAATGATTTAATGATTTGGACATTATTTTAAAATTTAAATAGTAATTGTTTTTTTTAAAATTATTCAATGACAAATAATTTTGAAATAGCACTAAACTTGTTTTACTCCACCTTACTATGAGGGAACTTACTGCATACATCCAGTAAAGAAATGGTAGGAATACATAAACAAATTGAGACCAATGATAGGTACATCAAGAACAGGGAGGAAGAAAATAGGACACAACCAACAAGCGGTAATGGGCTATGGGTGCTATCGCCGACCCTCACGTTTCACTGCCTGCTTGGGAGACGCCAGAGCATGATGGGTCAACTTTGAATTATGTCGGTCATGTTATCAGAGAGGAAATTAACGAGATCTACTTAGAGAACAGAAAACATTTGCCCAGCGCTTGCATCTGAAAAATTCCTTTTGTGATCTTCTGTACGGAGAATATGAGAGGATACTTTAGAAACCAAGGTTTTATGACTGTTTCTTGAAGCATCCCTTGATAAAAGCAGAGGGTACCATTTCAAAACGCAACTCACAAAGGGATTTTGAAGGGGGAAGAACATGTGGTGCCCCGATACCTCCGATGGTTTGGTGTGAGCTAAAGGTCGTCCTAAAGGAAAAAAAATTGTGTCTTAAAAACACACAATTGCCATGATATAAATTGGGCTTTAGCAGGCGTACTAACTGCCTCTTTCAGGCTTAGGTGTTAGCGGGGTAAGGGCACAGCATCCCATCTGGCTCCCTCTGTGCTGATGGGGAGACGGGCCCTTGCTGAGCTGTAGGTCTTGCCATTGGCTGCTGGGGGTCCAGGAGCCCGGTCCTTCCGTTGCTGTGTCATCTCAGCCAGGAACGCCACTGAGATGCAGTCTTACTGAGATGAGTGAGTGGGTAGAACGGGGTAAGTCTGTGATGGGGAAAGAGGATGCAGGCAGGGCTCACCCTCTGAGGGCAGCAGAGGCCCCTGAGGAAAGCACGTGCTGGTTTAGGAGCTGAGGGTGGTGTGCGCTGAGCCAGCCCATGGTGTCAGCAGGTGTTGGAAGCACAGGGCAGGTGGGAAGAAAGTCCAGGGGGAAAGAGGATGGGAAAGTCATTGAGGGTGGCGGCACGTGGGGGCGCAGGTGGAGAGCCATGAGGGAAAGGATATTCCTACTTGATTCCAAGTAACTGAGACCATCGGGGGTGTCGCATGTCCTGCACTCTCTGCAGTGCAAAGAAGGGGTTCGAGGGGCTTTGCCGTAGGGACCTCAGAGGGGAGGTGGCACTGGTGACCCAGCGCATCGGGATGGTTAGTCAAGCTAAATGTCGCCAGAGGCGGGGAGAGAGAGAGTGGAAGGGTGGGTGGGCGTGGGAATTCAGACGGAAGAGGAGAAAGCAGGTCCAGCACCTGTGCTGCTTGCCACACGCCTTCATCTTGGGTCTGTTCTCGTCTTCATCTCGACTTCCTCCACGGAAAACAGGCGATGGCTTTTCTTCTTGTGTCGCTTCTGAAGGTGTGTCTGCAGCCCTGCTCTCATCCAAGCTCCTGGTTTGCCCCGCTGCATGCCTATCTCCGTTTGCACGTTTTATGAGTCTCTTAGATTTAAATTGTACCTAAAACTGAATTGCTGGTTCCTCTCCACCTCACAGCTCTTCTCCCGCGCCCCCTAATACGTTTTTGCTCTTATTTCAGCCTTTTATATTTTAGTTAATGGTCTACTTCTCCACTTAGTTGCTTAAGCTGAAAACCTGAGGGTCTTCCTTGATTTCTGTCCCCTCCCCTCCCCTCCCCTCCTCTCCCATGTGCTCCCCGAGCAGGTCCCATCGGCCTTGCCTGCAGTGTGTGTCTGCGCTGTGCCAGCCGTCTGTCACCTCTGGCCCGACCACTGCAGTGGCATCCAGTTGGGTCCTTGATCCATTCTTGCTCCTCTGCACCCTGTGTTTGATGTGGCCTGGCCCCTACACCTCATGCGGATCCATTCCGTCTCTCTCCTGCCAGTCACTTTCTCTAGCCCAGCTGGCCTTCTCTCTTTTCTTAGTAATTCCAAGCCTATCCCTGCCGTGAGCCTTTGCACTTGTTATATCTCCTGCTGGGGTGTTTATAGGGGATGGGGGTTCAGTCTCCCCATCCTGGACTCTTCTCCATCGCTCTGTTTCATTACTGGGTCAAGTCCTGCAGCCGCCACTTGTTAGCTGTGTGGCTTTGGCAGACTCTCCAGTTTCCGATCCTTCAAAGTGGGATGATGGTGCCTCCCTCACAGAGGTCAGCCCCGAGGAAACTGATTTCTTCAGGTCAGGCTGTCGCCGGCAGAGGAGACTCACGGGGAGTGTGCGGTGTTTGGTTCGTGTTCCTACTGAGAACAGGGCCTTCAGGGAATAGTGAGGCGGAGAGAGATCAATCCTGCTCCCGTAAAAACCATCAAGCTGCACTGCATAAAACGAGAGTAAGGACGAGGGATATGGTAAGAAGAAAAGGTCGTAAAATTAGTGATAGGAATGAGAGTTGGTAATTGGTTTGCTGAATAGCAGAAAGTCTGAAATGAGGAGAAACAGTACAGCATGCTCGGATGAGGAGACAGGAAACATAAATGGGCTACATGACTCAGTAACTCCTGGGAGCATCGCTGTGCCTCATTAAAAGTCAGGAACAAAGGCAACCTTGCAGTAGAAATAGTAATATTGTGATTACTGTAAGGAGGATGACATTAGAAGTTATAACAACAACAATAATAATAACACCTGAATACTTATGGGCCAGGCATTTTTCTAAGTGCTTTAATCCTCACAACAATGCTGTGCATAGGTACTCTTATTATTTCTTTTTTTATGGAAGAGAAATTTCAGGCACAGAGTAGTTATGTCACTTGCTCAGGGTAACTTGCTCAATGAAAGGTCACGGTGACCTTTTTCTCTGATCTGATTGAAGAGGCAAATATATTAATATTTATGAATGTGTTTATTCACTCATGAAATATTTATTGAGCACTTCCTATAGCGGGGCAAGGTCCTAGGCGCTGGGCATCCATAGTGAACAGATTCCATGAGATTCCTGACCTTGGTGGGTTCATGTTCTAGCAAGAGAAGACCATCCATCCCCCCCATCAGGTTGACCAGGAGTTGGCGAGAGTGAGAACAGACTCCAGAGTGGGTGCCAGCATGTACGGGGCCCCCAAGAGGGATAGGGAATGCCCTGCAGCAAGGGCCAGTGTGTGCCCTTCAGAAGGGCCTTCGTGTCTGTCGGCCGCTGCTGTGGGCCCTGCTGTACACCTGTGTCTCTTCCTTCATTGTCATTTTTCAAGGAGAAGACCTACACCCAGAGGAGGACGGACCAGCAAGGGAACAGCAACCAGAAGATGACGATTTCCTTGTAGGGAGAGATACAGATGACAGAGTTGAGTCGCTGGAAACTGGAACATTTCAGGAAGGTAGAACTTTTTTTTTTTTTTTTTTTTGCTTTTAAAATAAAATACAATAGGTAATTTTTAATTATAGTTACTTTTTTAAGTTGAAGTTAAAAACTTCAATAAAAATGATTGTTTCCCCATAGATACAGATCACAGTGTGGTGATGGCCAGAGGGAAGGGCCGGGGCCTGGTGGAGGCCAGTCAAGGCGGGGAAAATGAGGACATCTGTAATAGTATCAACAATGGCACCTCCTCCTCCCTGCCTTAGTCCTCCAAGATGTCTCAGGATCATTAACAGTTGTTCAGAATTTGGGGGTCTTAGATGCTGCTTATGTAACAGAATGCAGTTAAGGCATTCAAATAATCCGAAACATGAGGCATTTGATATTTTTGAGGTTAGGAGTTATATAGCTTGGGGGGTAGGGAAAAACACTTGTAAAAGGTCCATAATTAGGTCATAAAATTTCTGCCCTAATCTTCAATTGGGGCATCGATTCTATTTGAACTTAAAAGCTGCGTATTAAAAGTCTTCAGAAATGGAAAATATTTACACTCCATAGAGCTGTGGAATGAACAAGGGTCACACAAGGGGTGAGGATCCTGTGGGGGAGCCCTCTGCTATCAGGGGTGCCTGGGTTAAGTTATCAACACGGACCTCCCAGAAATACCAATGATGAGAGAGAGTCATCGATATGCTGCCTCCTGCACGCCCCATACTGGGGATCGAGCCCGCAACCCGGGCATATGCCCTGATCAGGAATCGAACCATGACCTCCTGGTTCATAGGTCGATGTTCAACCACTGAGCCACTCCAGCCAGTCTCATCCTCTCTCTTTAGCCCAGGTTATGGTGTTTGTCAACTTGTGGGGTTGTTGAGTGGATCAAAGACAAGAATGTGTGTCATTTCTAGGTGTAGTTCTAGTAGAAGATAGTGTTTGGCAGACATTTCATTGATATATTTATGTTTTATTTTAATAGTTATTTACCTTCAAAATAAAATCAATAAGAATAGATTCAGAATGTATACATACAGTATATATACATGCCACTTTATGAAAGTAGTAATATTGACTTAATGTTATTTTTTTTCTAGAAACTGAAGATAGTTACCATGTAGAAGAGACAGGTGAGATTTTAATTTAATATTGTTCTTTTTAAAGTAGAATGAGTCTTTTCCTATTAAAAAAACATTGAGAGAGAAAAGACATTTGTCTATGATTATCCTATATGATAAAGAGCTAATATGCTAATTAGACCGGACAGTGGAATGACCTTCCAGAACAACCTTCCAGAATGACCAGTGGGCGGGGGGCAGGGCCTTGAGGCAGCTGGGGCTGCAAGGGCCTACTCTTGTGCAGATTTCATGCACCTGGCTTCTAGTTTATTAACCCTTTGCACTCGCTTGCTTTTTTCTCAATTCCTTTATTCTAATGCTAACCGTGTCGAGTCACACTCGACATCCGAGTGCAAAAGGTTAATAGAGGCCCGGTGAACAGATTCGTCGACCTGTGGGGTCCCTCTGCCTGGCTTGCGCCCTCTCGCAATCTGGGACCCCTCAAGGGATGTCAGAGAGCCAGTTTCACCCAATCCCCGCAGGCCAGGCCAAGGGATTCCTCTGAGATTCATCAGTCTGTTCCATGTTTCCATGCCTATGGTTTCTGCGCCTCAGTTGAGCATCTGCCCTCTGGTGGTCAGTGCACGTTATAGCTACTGGGCAGTTGGCCAGTCGCTTAGGCTTTTATATATATAGATTATATCTAATATATCAAGTATCATATAATATATACTTAATGATTGATATTTTATGTATCATAATTATGGGTACGTGCATATGTATCTGTATTTTTGTGAATACAGTTTTTGTATTTTTTGAAGTCTACTTCCTGAGGATAAGTTCCCAGTAGTGGGATTATTAAGTCAAAAGATACAGTAGAATTGCATGTTTTGTAGTCTTAAATGATAGTCAGTGAAAGGTCAGAATAGCGTATTGTTGCACGCCGTGTCCCCAGAAGGGGTGGCCACACTGAAGATGGGCGTCGCATCTTCTAGTAACAAGCCTGTGGTGTTGGCCAGTTCCTCCCAGGGTTGGAGTCGACCCTGCTTCCTGTGCTGGGGGACCATGCGATAGGGTTGACTGGCATTTAGGGCCCTGTCATGTCAGCAGTATGTATCTGCGATCACTAAAATCATATTGCGGGCTGAGCAAACTCTGGCATTGAGTCCAAGTGATGGGCTGGGAAATGTGTGTCCTCGCTCAGGCTCAGGCTGGGTTGATGTGAGGAGGGCTCCCTGCACTGCTGTCTCTGTCTGTCTATGTGTCAATTTGTCCTATTTTGTTTTTCTGACAATAGTTGAATTTGCATAAGCTAAATAAGAATATAGCTCCACTACTTTGTGGTGGGAACTGTATTGAGCTTTGAGCACAGGTAGTACCTGTTTGTTCCAGGAGTGACTGTGAGTGGAACATCATGATATATATATAAATATTAGAGGCCCAGTGCACGAAATTTGTGCACTGGGTGGCGGGGTGTCCCTCAGCCCAGCCTGAACCCTCTCCAATCTGGGACCTCTCAGGGGATGTCCAACTGCCGGTTTAGGCCCGATCCCACAGGGGTCAGACATCCCTCTCACAATCTGGGACTGCTGGCTCCCAACCACTCGCGTACCTGCCAGCCTGATCACCCCCTAACCACTCCCCTGCCAGCCTGATCGACACCTAACTGCTCCCCTGCTGGCCCGATTGCCCCCAACTGCCTTCCCTTGCTGGCCTGGTCTCCCCTAACTGCCCTTCCCTACAAGCCCAGTCACCCCCAACTGCCCTCCCCTGCTGGCCCGGTCATCCCCAACTGCCCTCCTGTTCAGGCCTGGTCCCCCCAACTGCCCTCCCCTGCAGGCTTGGTCGTCCCCAACTGTCCTCCCCTGCAGGTCTGGTCACCCCTAACTGCTCTCCCCTGCCGGCCCAATTGCCCCTAACTGCCCTCCCCTGCTGGCCATCTTGTGGCAGCCATCTTTGACCACATGGGGGCAGCCATCTTGTGCAAGGGTGTGAGGGTCAATTTGCATATTATATAGGAATATATATATATATATATATATATATATATATATATATGTAGGGAGAGAGAAATAAAAACATCAGTGAGAGAGAATCATTGATTAGCTGCCTCCTGCACGCCCCCTACTGGGGATCGAGCCCGCAACCCGGCATGTGCCCTTGACCAGAATTGAACCCGGGAACCTTCAGTCCACAGGCTGATGCTCTATCCACTGAGTCAAACCAGCTAGGGTGGAACATCATGACTTGATTTTATGTTTCTGTCATTACTAGAAACTGTTCTTTTCCTGATTTGAATATCAAGTGTAATCCTTCTTACTTGAGACACATTAGTAATTTCCTCATTGTTTTCTCATTTGTAGCTTCGCAGACCTCTAACCAGGATGAGGAAGAGACGATGTATGAACAGGAGACCCCAGGTTTGTGAGATGTGTTTCTGTTGGACACAGTGGCCAAGGCCCTTTTAACCTTGGGTTAATGATTCATTCTGATTCCACAGAGTACTCTTCATAACACTCCGGGATCATTTTTGGTTGCTCAGATAGTTATAGAAATTTATTAATACAGTTTGATATTATATGGAGAAATGAGGAAAAAAGGAGCTGTGTTTTTCAAACCATCACTGGGATGTTGTTCTTATAGATCCGACCAGAGAGCATTTGGAAATTAATGAGGCAGAAGGATGGAATAGTCAACTGGGTGCAAATCCTAGCACTGCTCCTTCCTATTTTTTGACTTAGCAAATGATGGAACTTTATATATCTTAAATATTATTAGCGGTCCGGTGCACGAAATTCATGCACAGGTGGGGTCCCTAGGCCTGGCCAGCGATCAGAGCTGATCAGGTTCCTGCCTCCCCATCTCTCCCTTACCTCACCGCCTGCCTGTGTGCCGCCACTGCACAGTTGCCCGCCTCCCCACCTCCCCGCCTCCCTCTCTCTTCCTTCCCTTGCCTCCCATGTCCACCGCCACCCACCCCCAGTTCCCCATCCCAGCCCGGGGCCCAGTCTCGTTTGGGAGATTGGGACCTGCCGGCTGTGGGGAGAGACCGGGAGGTTGGCCGCAGGCCCCATCGGCGATCAGGGCCTGCGGGCTGGGGGCAGCTCCTGCATTAAGCGTCTGCCTCCTGGTGGTCAGTGCACATCATAGTGACCGGTCGTTCTGGTCATTTCATTGTAATGGTTGCTTAGGCTTTTATATATCTAGATAATGATAATATCTGTCTTACACAGCTGTAAAGATTAGAATTTAACTTTCAAGTAATTTTAGAATGATGTCTAGTAATGTGTTTGGTTTTTAATGTTTATCAAAGGTGTATGTTTTTTCTTTTTAGATTCCACTGAACCAGCAATAGATGACTATGAAAGAATGTACCATGATGCAGGTATTAAATGAACATAGTTATTAGATTTTAAACATTAGTAAGGCTTGACAGCTGAAATGCTATGTTAACATGGTGACTTTTCTGTTAAAGGAGACTGAGAAATAATAGTAACACCTAATATAAGACTTTCTACTTTGTAACAAAATATTATTATTTAAAAATATCAGGCTTTCATATTTCGCCTCATCTACCACTGGCTCCACAGGAAACAGGATATTAATTCCTAACTCTACTTTAGCATATCTCGCTGTATGCCAGTTTGAGGAATTTGTATGAAAATAATTTACCTGCCCTTTCTCAAGTGGTTTTTGGACTGAGGCATTTTCTATGGACTGTGCAGACATTAATATTTAAAGAAATAGAATTCTGTATTCGAGATTAAGTTTTTTTTTTTTAACTAAGCAGTTACACAGAATGACTCAGTACTTATTTTGATTTTATTCTTTTTTTTCTGCAGATGAAGTAACGTACCAAGACTATGACCAACAAGGTGTGAAATGCTTCTTAAACTTAAGCCATCTGCTTGTTTTAAAATCTACTCGTAGTTTGATCATATAATATACAGAACAATTTTTTAAGCTACAAAACCATAACTTGAAACATTCAAGTGAATGGTAGTTTTCAAAGACTTGACTTGGGGAAATTGTTTACCTATTTCATGGTTTGCCATTGCCTAAACAATTTCTTCAATTATTTGCAAGTTGCCTTAGGAAGCAGTTAAGAATTATTGAGGAAATCATATTTCATTACTTTATAGTCATCGCTGTCTTTTGACTAAAATATGTCTTGTGCTTGGAAAGCTACCTCAGTCCCAGTTTAACTACTGTAGCTGCTTCCACAGATTAATCCCACGCTTCAATAAAGGTGCATGGAGAAGGGGGCAGAAGAATTCCCTTCCAGGCGTACAGGCAGCATGAAGAAAGTAGTTCTGGCAAATTTGTGGCATGAGTAGTGTCAGATTCAGGTTTAGGCAATTGTAGCTCCTTTTGTTGCCTGAGCAATTCTCGTGCTGTTTTATTAAATTCATTGAGATATATTATTTTTGCTGTTTCCCAGATGAGAAAAATGTGTTTCAGAGGATGTAAATAATGTGCACAAGTTCATATGACTAAGAGATAATAGAGCTAGTGGACTGTAGAAGGAAGGTAGTCAGGTATTATAACTGCGTGTGCAGCAAGAAGGATGGAGAAATGTATGGTGCTCGAGTCACATACGGAGGGCTTTCTATTGTTAGGTAGTCTTAGGGTGTGACATTCCTGTATGAATACTACAGACTCCCTACTTCAAGAAACTGGTAGTCTCGTGATAATCGGTGAATCTTGATTGGAGAAAATTAAGAATGGCTGTGTGTAGACCTGATAAACTGATTTATTAAGTGTGTGTATTTAAGATTGGAGATCCTATCAAGATCACCATCCATGGTGGCTGTTTCTACTGGGATATGAGTGATACCCTTGGAGGAATCCTGGATTCTATCTTTAGGGACTAATATTGGAAATAAGTTGGCAACTATGATTGCATTTAGATTTTCTTTTCAGTTTATGAATTTGAAGGAGAAACTAGGAATTTGGAAATTAAAAGTTGCATGTAGAGGTAGGATTTGAGATCCTTCTCTAATGTCTGCCAATCATCTTAGTGTTTTTCTAAATATAATAGAAAGACCATATTTGGAATGTAATTTATAGACTAGGTCTTAGATGCCATGCCAAAATACATAAAAATAAATGTATTTTCATAGGCAGAGTATCATCTATAATAATAAAAGCGTAATATGCTAATTAGATTGGCCGTCCTTCTGGACGACCTTCCAGATGAAGGTGGGGCTGCGAGGGAAGCCCAGGGTCCCGGGTGCCAGAGGGAAGCCGGTGCCGGCAGCCGGGGGAAGGAAGGCCTAGTCTTGCATGAATTTCGTGCATCAGGCCTCTAGTAATAAATGTAGTTTAAAATGTTAACAAAGAATAATAAATATGATGTAAGGTGTACAAATCTGGTGAGAGACTTTTGATTACCCTTGTAGAACATAAACTTTTTCAAACAATATAGATCTAATAGAACACAGGATTATTCGCTATGTGTTAAAAAGATACCTTTGTGGAATTCAGGAACCAAAGTAGGGAAACCAAGTAACTATGTATGAGTGAGACTGTAAGGAAGGTGAAAACAAAACCATTTTTAGTGGGAGAAAACAATATATTCCGTATTAAATTCCCCAAGCTCTAGAACCTGGAAAACATAACGTGTACTAAAGCTATAGAGGGAACCAGCTTTTCACATAGAAAATATTCTAGAAAGCATCAAACCCACCTTGGATACATCTGAGAAACAGCCTACAGTCTCATTGATTTATTTATTTGTACACCCCATGTGTACCAAGTACTTGTGTCCACAGCATAGGACACAGGAGCAGTGCTGGTGAGGGACACACACCAGGTTCCTGTCCCAATGGACCTTATGTTTTAGCAGGGGGTACAAGTCATACAGTTTAGTATTTAGTTACCATTGTGCTAAGGGCTGGTGAGAGAGTGCAGTGTGGAACGAGTACACGGTAAAGAGACGCCTCCTAGTGTGTGGGGCAGGGAAGGCTTCCCTGAGGAGCTGCAGTGAGAGGTGGTGAGAGGAAAGGTGGCTGGAACACAGTGGGAAGCCTCTGAGGTAGAAAGCTGAGTCTGGAGGCTGAAGATAAGAAGAGAGACATGGGCTGAGATTGTGAGATAGTTGTGGTGCAGAGGGTGCCTGGAGGCAGGTCAGAGATGTTCCTCTTCACCATCAGGCGCTGTTAAAGTCAGATCTGTATTTTGTAAAGACTGGTCTGTCTATCCCTAGCTGGTTTGGCTCAGTGGATAGAGCAACGGCCTTCGGACTGAAGGGTCCCGGGTTTGATTCTGGTCAAGGGCACATACCGGGTTGCAGGCTCGATCCCCAGTAGGGGGCGTGCAGGAGGCAGCCGATCAATGATTCCCTCTCATCGTTGATGTTTCTATCTCTCTCTCCCTCTCCCTTCCTCTCTGAAATCAATAAAAATGTATTTAAAAAAAAAGGCTTATCAGTCTAACGGGTCTAACGCATAGTGAATGGACTGGAGAGAGTAGGTGGGTTGCTCAGTTATCCAGATCTGATCTTGCCCTGAGTCACATCTGTGCCAGGCGAGGAGTCAAAGGAGATGAGTTTCTAGAGAGAGAGAGAGAGAGAGAGAGAGAGAGAGAGAGAGAGAGAGAGAGAGAGAGAGAGGAGAGAGAGAGAGAGAGAGAGAGAGAGAGAGAGAGAGAGAGAGAGAGAGAGAGAGAGATGTTCAGCAGTGTCCCATGCTGCTAAGGGCCCTCTCAAGGTGAGCACAGAAGACATGCATTCGAGCTAGTACCATAGGGACCCGTCAGGGACCTCGGCAAGAAGCTGGACAGAGGAAAGCAGCTTAAACCAGGGTGGTGGCCGTGCAGGTGAAGGGAAGTGGGCAAAGCTGAGAAATATTAGCAGATAGAATTGACGGGGCTTGCTGTGTGGGTGTGGCTGGGGAGGGG
This sequence comes from Eptesicus fuscus, assembly GCF_027574615.1. NCBI lineage: Eukaryota > Metazoa > Chordata > Mammalia > Chiroptera > Vespertilionidae > Eptesicus > Eptesicus fuscus. Next base: position 33,250,448 of record NC_072491.1, on the reverse strand, counting down.
GAGCCGGTGTCAGCCACGTCCACTGTTCCGCCTTCTGCATCTGCTGGCTGGGGGGAGTTTTTCCTAAGTCAGGCGAGACTGGGAACCAGGAACTGGAAGCCAGATGGTCCTGTCCATACATGTTGAAAGTTCATATTGAGACAGCCAAGGGGAGATACGCTGACAGATGATGTTTGGATCTCAGAAGAGAAGTCCAGTTTGTGGTTGTGAGTTTGAGAATCAGGAGCGTATACGTGGCCATTGAAGCCAAAGTCTGAGATCGTAAGGAGAAGATAGAGGGGGAAGACAGGAGGTTCTGTGGCTGGACTTCGATGAAAGCCAACATTTCATACCTGGTCAGAAAAGGATGAAATGATCAAGAAGACCGAGAAGGAGAAATGAAGGAATAAAAGGAGAATGTGGTCACGTTAAAGTCCAAGTGCAACAGTGTTTGAAAAGGAAGGAGCTGCTAAGAGGTCTAGTTTGTTGAGGGTGGAAAGTGTCCATTAAATTCAATGAGAGGTTTGTCTCTTCAGAAACAGACTCTTAGACGCAGAGGGGAGGGGGTCGAGCGATGGGTGAAAAGGGTGAAGGGGAATAAGAGGTACACACAGTTATAAAGTAAATAAGTCATGAGGATGTAATGTACAACACAGAATATAGTCAATGATGTTATAATAACTTTGGATGGTGACACGTGGTTACTAGATTTATTGTGGTGGTCACTTTGTAAGTATATACATGTAGAATCCCTGTGTTCACCTGAAACTAATATAATATTGTATGCCAGCTATGCTTTTATTTTTTTTTTTTTAAAAAAGAGTTGCTCATTGGTGGTCTGAGAGGAGCCTTTGTTGGGTCATGGTTGGGGCTGTGAGATGGACTGGAGTGGGTGGAGAAGAGGAGGTGAGGAGATGAGACAGCAAATGTAAATGACTAAACAGATTAGACTGGAGTGGAGGAAAGAGAGAAAGCCAGTGAAGCAGGCTCAAGAGAGAGCTTTGTTTTTGTTTTTTGTTTTTTAAGTTGGTAGAGACTCGAGCGTGTGTACGTACACGGCTCAGGGTGGCCGATGAGCAGGCATTCACTGCCCCTCCCTCTTACAAAGGCCACCGCAGGGCAGAAAACAGTACATTAGAATTGTCCCTTGCCCCATCCCCCCCAGCACTGAGAATAAAATCACAAAGATAGTAGATGCTCCAAAAAATTGTTTTTATTAAATGGACAAAAGGAATAAATTGATAATCATGCTGGGAAAATAAGAAAGTTCGCTCTTAGTGTACAAGAAATTGTGAGGAATTTTGGAAAACGGAAGAAGCAGGGGACAGGTTCACTGAGGAAGCTGTGACCCAGCCGGGGACGGGAAGACCGTCTCTGCAGCAGAGCGGAGCGCACGGGGCCCGGGCACGGAGAGGCGAGAGCAGTGATGGATGGGCTGTGGTTAGGTCATGCATTAAACACCTGCCAATTGAACCCTCGTTCTAAGAGGCTGGCGCAGGACCGTTTGCCCCAGGTGAAAGATCTGAGAATTATTCCCCAAAGTCGAGAATCTGCCTAGTAAACCTGTGGATCCAGAGAGGCAAGCTGGGTAGAGCCTTGGGTAACTCAGAACCTCCACCACGGAAGTGAAGAAAGTAAAAATGGGAAATTCAGTGCCCCCCGGGAATACACAAGGTATAGGATCCTGGTTAGAAGTGATTCGGGAGGAACCTTCGTGTTCCCCGTTTTACAGGAAGGAAGCAGAGGTAATTGCCCGTCTCCTGTGGCTAAAATGTGGCTGACCTTGAGTTTGGATCTGGGCTTGTTGCCTGTGAGGCCAGACCCCCTCACACACATCTCCCCCTACCCCCAGCCACTCCATACCTGCCATTGCCCAGTGGCTGAGCCCCAGAGTTCAAGGATAAGTAGACAGTGTCTCTGCTCTTGAACCGCCCAGCCAGTGTTGTGTTGCAATGAGAGTTAAAGGGCTCTTTTCTCTCTGTGTGTTTTTTATAGTATATGAACCATCGGAAAGTGAAGGGGGAATGGAAAGCTCAGGTAAGCCTTTTCTCTAAGCAAATGTTTCCCCCTGCAAGACAGCCCCTTGTATTTGTTAAAACTTGTACAACTCATGGAACAGAGGTAGACGTAGTAAGAAATACCAGACATTTTCATTTCACCAAGGAAGTGATTGGATATTGTCCTTATATTTATTCCCCACTTATGGTGGAAGTTTTCCGTCAATGGGGATAACGTCAGCCTACCTGAGCTATGCTTCGAGTATAATTTGGGAATTAAAGCTGATATGCTAGTATATGTACTTGTGAGCCTCTCTGTAAGAAACTAGTCAAAAACGTGCCAGATTTAGGTATCTGAGTGGATATAAGTCATTCAGGGATCTCATGGAGTTGAGTTAATGTAATGTGTGTTTGGGTTTTGTTTTTTGTTTTTGTATTTTTAGATAATACTGTAGAAGATTCAAACATAATCTTAGAAGGTAAGTTAATTTTATAGAGATGGTTACACTTTTCATATTAACAATGTGTTCATGTATTCAGCAAGTATTGACTAAGCACTTACTCTTAAATCTGTGTACAGTGCTCAGGGGTCAGAGGACGGGAGTACCCAGGTTACAGGCCGGAGGTGGCTAAGCTGGTTTGCAGTGAGGAGGGCTACTTTAAATTCCAGGGGGAGGGGTTGGCCATGGGCAGAGGTGGGTTGAAAGTTGGGTCCTCTGTGTTTTCAGGCATTTGGATCAGCCAGTAGAGGACATAGCAGAGGCTGTTATGGGAATGCCATTGGTGGACAGTGGGGCCCTGGACTGTGTTCCTTCAGCCCACCTGCAGTTCCTGTGCTCCTGCAGCACCCGAGTGGACAGCGAGAGGGTGCTCACTACCTCTACCTGCCCACCAACCTTCTCTTCCCCAGTCTTCCCTTCTCTTGGATGGAGGCATCCATATATACTTGGATGCCCAAACGAGAAATGTGGGAGCCATCATGGAGTTCCCCTCCCCCTGTTTCTATAGCTAATCCTGTTGGACAGGCTACCTCCGCACTTCTCAGATCTGTTCTTTCCCTGTGGCCCTTGAGATCTAGTTCAGCCCCATCATCTTCTAGCCAGTCTTCCTAACCCCTACAGGTCCCCTTCACATCCGTCTTCCACCGTGCCATCAGGAAGATCTCTTTGGAACTACAGAGCTGGCTATATCAGTCCTGTGCTTAAACCCCCTGTTCTTCCCCATCTGTGTCATCCGGGTTCCTTTCTGTTGCAGGGAACAGAAGACCAAACCTGAATTGGCTTAAGCAATAAAAAGTCAGGGAACAGATTACTCGGGGCCTTGGAGGACCTCAAGAGGAATTTGGGTTATAATCTTAAGTACAGTGAGAGGTCATGGAAACACTTCATAAGATAGGGCACGATCCGCTTTATGTTTTGGAGAGTTACTTCTAGGTAGAGAATGGATTGAGTGGAGCAATAATGGAAACAGAGACCACGAGGTTGGAAATTACTGGGTACTAATCCAGGGAGGTGGTCGTGGTGCCCTGGAGTAAGATCATGGCAGTGGAGACGGAGGGGAGAGTTTTGAACTGGAGATCTGTTTTAGAAGGACAGGTGGTGGAACTTTCTGATGGTTGTGAAGTAAAGAGGAATAAGGCGGCCTGACTTTGGTTTGGTTTGAATAACTGTCGAATGCTGGGGCCCTTTGCTGAGAAGAAAAGTAGGACACAGTAGGAACTGGTTTAGGGGAGGAAATCGGAGTCTCCACAGTAGGTATTTGGCGTCTGGGCGTTATGTGAGATACCCAGATGGAGGTGGCAGGTAGGGAGTTGGATGTGCCAATCCGAACAGATGGCTGAGATCTGAGATGGGTATACATGTTTGGGTGCCATCCCCATGAGGGTGGTGCTAACTTCATGGACATGGTTAAGGCCATTTTGGGGGTGAGCACAGAGAGAGAAAACAAGCAGCCCCAGGCTGAGCTCTAAGGAGTCACGACACTGAGGTTTGCTGGAGCCTGAGGGGCTGTGAGGCAGGAGGAAAACCAGTGGAGAAGAACGTGGAGGAGCAGGACAGAGAGCTGTTGAGTAAATCACTGGGAGTGAGAGCCAATCGCAGAGGGAAGGCGAGGGAGGGGGGCGGGTGGGAAAAAGATCAACCAAAAAACTTGTGTGCATAAATGCATAACCCGTGGACACAGACTATAGGGTGCTGAAGGCCTGGGGTAGGGGGTGGTACGGGCTAGAAGAAGTGAATGGAGGGAAAAAGGGGACATATGTAATACCTTCAATAATAAAGATTAAAAAAAATTTTTTTTTTTAAGTCTTGGAGGGAAAAAACAAAGTATGCTGTATCAGTAGGCAACTCTTTCAGGTTGTGCTGGTATAATTTATTTGCTATTTCCTTGTCTACGTCCTCTTGCTACATCATTACCGAAATAGATTTCTGATATGTTTGTTACATGTACATTTATTCAGGATAAACTTAGGTAGCAATAATAAGGCTTTCTTAGTGATGGAAATAACGCAAGTGACACTTTATGGGTCACGTGGTTTTTTCACACGCACCTGAAATGTTCAAAAGTAAAAGAAATTCTGAGAAAACAAACAAGCAAGCACTGGTAGAGTTGACAACGTGCTAACACGTCTCTAAAGTATTACGAACAAAATGAATAGGCAGCCCTGGGCTCGGGGAGGCCACGCGCCACTGGGTCCAGGTGAGGCTGGGTGCCCCTGGGTCCGGGTGAAGCCGGATCCTGGGTCCGGGTGAGGCCGTGTGCCCCTGCATCCGGGTGAGGCTGGGTCCCGGGCCCGGGTGAGGCCATGTGCCCCTGGGTACGGGTGAAGCCGGATCCTGGGTCCGGGTGAGGCCGTGCCCCTGGATCCCTCCGGGTGAGACTGGGTCCCGGGCCCGGGTGAGGCCACGCGCCCCCTGGGTCTGGGTGAGGCCACGTGCCCCTTAGTCCGGGTGAAGCCGTGCCCCTGGGTCCGGCCGAGACCAAACCAGAGGGAGTTGGCCCTCCGTTACCACCATTTGTCCACCATCCAGAGCTGAGGGGTCAGTGCTGACATGTACACATAAGGAACTGGTGGACATTGAAATTGGGTCTCAAAGGAACTGTTGGTCCAGAAAGAAACTCACTACAGACTGATTCATTTGCCTGTCAGCATAACTATTATTGCTCGTCTCACATTCAGTTCTTATAAGTATATATCTAGTGACACATGATCTCGCTCATCTAGGGGAAATGATGAACAACAGAGACTGAGGAACAAGAACAGAACCAGAAACAAGGAGGCATCGATCGGACTGTCGGGCCTCAGAGGGAGGATAGGGGAGGGTGGGGGGAGGGGGGAGAGATCAACCAAAGGACTTGTGTGCATGCATATGAGCCTATCCAACGGTTAAGTTCAACAGGGGGTGGGGGCATCCGTGGGGAGGGGTGTGGGATGGGAATGGGGGGATGAGGACAAATATGTGACACCTTAATCAATAAAGAAATTTAAAAAAAATGAATAGGCAGGCCATTCACAAGCAGTCACAACTCGGGAAGCTGGGCAAGCTGAAGGTGCTTCCGCTGAAAGAAGGAAAAGGGGGACTATGTGGGATTTTTTTTCCTGTCCCCTTTTTACTTTCGTGTAAACTGTTTTCAAATCTTCTGTTTTAAGCTGGTATCCTTTTTATAATTGGAAGCAAATTAATGCCAGGAGAAAAATGATTACAATAGCTACATAAATATTTTCGGTTTTAGAAAACGCTATTAGGAATTCTTCCCCTTGGCCCAAACCTTAAGGAGCAGAAGGAAAGCTGCTCTGACCTCATCTCTAGATGGAGGTGCTGTCACATGGCTGTCAGATAGGAAGGTGCAGTACGTGATGCAGTTTTATAGCGTGAATTTAGATCAGTGTATCCTTCTACACCTGGGTGGTGAGATCTGCGGTTGGTTTAATTGTAAGTGGTTGAAGCAACGAGGGGAAAAGAGAAGATGTTAAAAATTCATGTCCGCATTTTGGCTGGTCTTGGAATATGCTATGGTGAATAATACTTTTCAGAAACCTTTATTAGGTATAGTGGTTTATTTTCAAAATTACATTTTGATTTAATTTCTTTGTGTTGTTTCATTCACATTGAAATTAGGTTATGAGTTAAAAAAAATTTTTTTTTCAAGAAGAAACAAGATGCTTTAACTGTATTTCCTCCGCTTTCCTATCAAGTCTGATGAAAAATGGTGAAATCCTAGGTTTTAGTTCGCGTCTCCTTGGCCTGGCAGTGAGGTTGAGGTTAGTCCGTTAGGCAGGTCATATGATAAAGCCTGAACACCTGAAAAAAATAAACGTTTTGCAAAATCTACAGGTAATTCTCCTTCGTTGTGATGGGGTAAAAACTTAAATGTTTTTATAATGACTGCAACTGAATCCCAGAGCAGTCTGTAAAAGTAATCAGTGTGCCATTAATACCAGCAAGCTGTATTTTAAACAGTGGTCAGCAACATGTAATGGGTTGTAACTGTGCTATTTATTTCAGAAGCACATGTGCCCCCAGCAGAGGAGCATCAGGAAATACCACCAGGTATGACATTGTGTGAGATGTATTGCTTTTTCCTTTTTTTTTTTGTTTTTGTTTGATTTAAAATATACTGTTGATATTCACACTAGCTGAATGAAATACATCTCGGAGGAGGAAAAGTCGTGAGAGAGGAGGATTAATTATAACTTAAATTTTAAAAGAAAATTTTCTGTGTTTGGATCAGGTGACCCCAATTTCAAAGTAATGGAAAAGACACATCAGAACTTGACTAGAATTTGCGGGATATTCATGATCGGCGCTCCATGTGACTTTTGCTGTGCAACACGGCACTAATAGTAGTAGTAGTAGTAATAGTACCGTACTTTCCGGCGTATAAGATGACTGGGCGTATAAGATTTTCCTGGGTTAAAAAGTCGTCTTATACGCCGGAAAATATGGTAGTCCAATATATCTAATCCATTATATATAATCCCATCAATATAGTCCAATATACCGTATTTTCCGCATATAAAACGACTTTTTAACCCAGGAAAATCTTATACGCCCAGTCGTCTTATACGCCGGAAAGTACGGTAGTAGTAGTAGTAGTAGTAGTAGTAGTAGTAGTAGAAGTTGGGATTTTATTTTTTCCCTTGACAGGCTATTTGGTGGGTGATAGGGAATCAGAATTGCCTTAAGCTGCAAGTTGAATGGTACAGACATTTGTGATACCACTCCTCTTTCTCCAGTCCCCTGCCTCCTTGAGACCATCAAGAATGCCCCTGGCTGGCCAGGCTGCCTGAGACTCGTCTGTACCCGGGGTCTTTCCTTTCAGCCACCGTGTGAACCCGTTTCTCTGCCTCCCTCCACCTGTCCCTCTCACCATCAGTGAAGAATGGGAAAAGCATTTCCCCCAGGGCCTGTGTCTGCCGATGCATTTTAGAGAGGACTTTAGAGAGGACGTTAACTATACCGCAATCAGAAATTGATAGTAACCCTCCTGTTCTCATAGTGGGGGGAAATGTTTTACGAAGAGAGGATTTTCCAGTACTTCTTTCCTACATGTAGGTTTTTTGTTTCTGTGTTTTATTTCCATTTTTTTCCTTTTGTGTTATATATTCATTTTTTACTCCTATCTTTCACTTTATGCCTAATGTGAATTTTGTAGCAGTGATGTGCATTACTGTTGATTTGGTGCCTGCCAAACTTTCTGACTAAATTTCAAGGGGGAAAATATTTTTTGTAATCAAAGAATATTTTTTATACTTCAGCTCTTCTTTGCTTATTTAATGGGTATTTTAGGTTTTGGTAGTTGTCACACCACATGCGTTTATAATAATATGTACAGATTCTTAAGAGAACTGAGTTGTTAGCATTATAATATGAATGAGAAAGAAACCCATGGAGAAACTGATCTTTTACATGATGGCTGCTGCACATCTGTGTATTTGGTGTTCAGGAAAGTTGCACAGAGCGAGGAAGGCCGGCGCTCCTGTCTCAGTGCTGTAGTTACCTCGCACTGTTGAATCACGGGTCACAGAGTGCCTTGTTCTATCTTGAGAAGGCAGAGCAGGTTCCTGAATTTGCATTTTGATGGCTATCCACTTATTTAAAGAAAGTTGTTTTATAAGTATTCCTAAAATTGTGAGTTTCCTAGAATATTGACTTTCTTCCAGTTACAGTTCCTATTTTTTTAAATATTGACTTAACTTTAGTGAAGGCAATGAACAGTAATATTTTCTAACCAAAAAGTTCTGTGCTTTTATTTCCATGTTTTATAGACTAAGCCCCAGAATTCCCTTGGCACATAAATCTAAAGTACCAAGTGGTTGGGGTGCTGGACTAAAGTGGTTTTCAGATGAGATCGTTAACTGCCGAAGCAGTTAATATGCATACTGTCTGCACATAATAAGCTCTCAGTAAATGGTGGCTCTGGTTATTATTGTTCAGTAATTAATTAGCCTGATCTTTCAGGTGGATCAAGGGAAGCTAAATTCTGAAAGACCCGCTCAAGAAGTCGTAACCTGTAATTTGGTGTCATAAAATTTTGATTGGCCCGCTGCGCAGTTGCAGTTTAACCTTGCCCAAAGAGAACGGAAGGCCGAGCGTTAGCAATGGTTATTTTTAATGTTTGCACTTGGTTTGCTTATTTCTGTTACCTTCTCAGTCATAACTTTATATTGCAATGTTTTTATTACTCAGTCTTACAAAATAATAATAGCCATACATCTGTGTTGGTGAGCTTCTTGTTCAGTAGGCTCACTGCATCTGTAATCGTGTTTAATGATGTATGTGGTTGTAGAAACTCTGGGCGCGCTAATTGTAGGGCCCGTCACCTGGCTGCCTTTCTGCCTTGAAAGTTCTTTATTCAGTGAAAAACTCAAATTGGAGAGCTCTGAGCAATGCCGGATACTAGTTCACTTTTTCCTGTCCCTCAGAATTTAATTGGTGATTACTTTGCCTTCCTGAACCTTCTAAGACTAGGTTACGCCGTCTTAATAATGCTTATTAAGTCCTTGATTGGAGTTGTTGGTGTGGTAATTCCATGGGGCAGGAACTGTCTGATTTAGCGTTGTATTCAGCCACACACGAGGGGATGATGAATGCTAACATTTATTAGCAGTATCTAGGTGTTCTGCTAAGCACATTACATGAATAGCTCATTTGATATTTCCAATAGCCCAAGAGGCAGACACGCGGTGTCCCCATCTTACAGATGAGAAAACTTCCGCATAGCAAGGCAGAGTAACCTGCCGGTGGTCACAGAGCTGACAAGTGGGAGAACTGAGATGACCTTTACATTCTGGCTCCAGAGTTCACACTCTCAGCTGCTGTGCTCTAGAGGATTTTAAATAAATGAAGGTGTACTAGCCGTCTCGGCCTGATAAAGCTAAGGATGTATTATGGCAGTTTTCTCTTAATATATATTAGTACATCAGGAAGGACTCAGAAATGTTGAAGGTTAATTATGATGCATTGCAGAAGAGCAAATTCTCCAGTAGTTTAAACTTTGCTATCTTTTGTTTGTATCTGTAAATGTACAAGCGCTTTGCAGGCAAGGAGGTAAAAGGTCATTCCAAGAATTGATCATTCTGATACTAAAAATCAATTATTTTTAATACCAGAATTTTAAAAATTGATTTTGGAATCCCTATTTCTTTAGTGGGTTTCCACCTTTCTCTTCAAACTCAGATTTTTACTTGAAATTATACGCATATGTCTAGCAATATGACAGCATAAAAATAAGTAGCATCAATTGAATGATTTAAGAAGTAATCGGTTAGGAAATTTATCAGGGTAAAATTTCCTGCCAAATAATACTTTCAGATCATTTGACTAACTGGTTTCATCAAGACTTTTCTGTCACCCAATGCTAGAAACAAAGTGAAGTTTATATCTTGTTGTTGTAATCATGTTACTCAGAACAGGGGTATGTGAGCAGCGGTGTTTGCTGGTGACTCTGCTGCTCCTTTCTCTCTGAAAGTGGAGATCGCTCGTTCCATGTGTTATGTTTATACCGCGTTGCACTGTCCAGTACTCCAGCCGTGGTGAGGGTTTCACTCGGTGCCTCCCCTGCCAGCCAGCATTTTCTAACGCTGATCAGCAAGGCTCATGACCAGTTTCTGGCTGGCAGCTAGAGAGGTCTTAGCTTATATAAAAAGTGCCTAATGTGCATATTATTATTATTATTATTATTTTAAATATATTTCTTTATTGATTTCAGAGAGGAAGGAAGAAGGAGAGAGAGATAGAAACATCAATGATGAGAGAGAATCATTGACCAGCTGCCTCCTGCACACCTCCCACTGGGGATCGAGCCCTCAACCCAGGCATGTGCCCTTGGCCGGAATCGAACCCGGGACCCCTCAGTCCGCAGGCTGACCTCTATCCACCCAGCCAAGCCAGCCAGGGCCTAATGTGCATATTATTGGTACTGATTTGATCATTCCCTTATTCAAGAAATACAAATTGAGCAACTACTGTGGCACAGGCGCTGCACTGGGCAGTACCGACACATGATCAACAGCATCGTCCCTGCCTCTTAGTGGTCATAGTCCCTCTTAGTGGTCATAGTGCAGCTGAGGAAAACAGCCAGCGCGATGCCGTTAACGTCTCAGAGCGGAGCATGGGGCAGCACACGGAAGGAGGGACACCTAGCCCAGCTTTTGTGGGGGGAGGGGTACGGTAAGGCCTCCCATGTGCTGTCCTGTACTGAGCTGGGTTTTGAGGTGCTGATAGAAGTGACAGGAGCTGGCAGGTGGGAGCCGGGGAAGAAGTGCCTGCGGAACAAAGACGGGGACGGTGTGGCACATAAGGTGTAAGAAGACACGGTGGGAAAGCAGGCAGGCGTCGCTTCTTGGGGCATTTCAAATGTGATGTTTAAAATTCTTTTAAATATTTTTATGGATTTCAGAGCGGAAGGGAGAAGGAGATAGAGATAGAAATATCAACGATGGTAATCATTGATTGGCTGCCTCCTGCACCCCCGCTACTGGGGATCGAGTCTGAAACCTGGCCATGTGCTCTGACCAGGATCCAACCATGACCTCCTGGTCCATAGGAAGACGCTCAGCCCCCGAGCCGTACCAGACAGGGCTGACGTTTAAAATTTTGAAGCTGGGTCTAAAAGTGACAGGAAGCCACTGAAAAATTCCAAGCACAGGAGTCACATGATCAAATCCAGATTTGAAAAGAGGAGTTAGAGAGGAGTAAGAGGGCAGATGCATTAATCTAGAAACGGGAGCCTGAACCGTGGTGGGAGCCATGGAGAGACTGACTTCATAGACATCAGAGTTGGACATGATTTGATGGGAGAGGGGGCTGATGGAGGGGTAAGAGCTGAGGATAATTCCTGTGTTTCTGACTTGAATGAATGCATGATGGGACCTTAAAGGAGACACAGGAGGAAACAGGGCAGCAGGGAGATGCCTGGCCTGATTTTGGAGATGTTGGGTTTGCAACTTGGTGCACCACCGCTGGGTGGAGTCACCTTTAAATGTTTAGAAGCATCTTTTTGAGTTGTTCACAGTTAACAACTGAGCTTTTAGTTTATTTGCTTTTTATCAGTACTCATCATTATACTTTGAACAACTTCCAATAGTCTCAAGATATTTTTGATTGTACCGGTTACAGAAATGCTTATTCCTTTCACAGTCTAGCTCAGTGGTCGGCAAACTCATTAGTCAACAGAGCCAAATATCAACAGTACAACGATTGAAATTTCTTTTGAGAGCCAAATTTTTTAAACTTAAACTTCTTCTAATGCCACTTCTTCAAAATAGACTCGCCCAGGCCATGGTATTTTGTGGAAGAGCCACACTCAAGGGGCCAAAGAGCCGCATGTGGCTCGCGAGCCGCAGTTTGCCAACCACGGGTCTAGCTAATTGATAAATTCTAAGAGAACCTAAAGTCAAACTCCTCTTTAAAACTTTCTCTCTTGAGGTATAGTTTACACACAGATAGGTGCGCACATGTTTGAGCACACAGTTTGATGAACTTGTATCTGCATAAAAATCCTTGTACCCACTACTCAGGATATTATAGCACCCAGAAATCTCCTCTTCTGCCTCTCAGTAACACCCTGCCACAGGTAACTGCTGTCCTCCCCTGTACTAGATAGATTGGTTTGCCTACTTTTGAATTTAATTAAATAGAACCACAAGGCAGTTCATACAAATATATATATATATCTTTTTGTGACTAGTTTTTATTGCTCAACATCCTGTGTTTGAGTTTCATCCATTTTGTTACATAAAATAATTTGGTCTTATGTGTTGCGAGTTGCTGTAAATATACTACATCTTAAAAATTCTGTTCTACATTGATGGCTGTAGTGAATGTCTCCAGTTCTTGGTTATTATGAAGAAAGGTGCTATGAATATTCTTGTGTATGTCTTTTAGAGGACGTAAACACACATTTCCTTGGCTATATAAAAGTCTACATATAATATCTAGTTCATATTAGCACCAAATTATTCTGCTTAGACAAAACTTACTGGTTACACACACACACACACACACACACACACACACACACACACACACTTATATTATGTAGATAGATAAATAGATGGATGGATAGCTAAGGAGGGAAGGAAGGAAGGAGGGAGCGAGGGGAGGAGAAATAAGTATAACCCAGTTTTAGAAAGTATACCAAAATATGGTTGGGCTTTTATGTGTACCAGCTCATTTTCAACTCTAATTTTAGAACATTTAATGCTGTGAGAGTAAAATAAACCCAATACTAAAGTTTGGAATGAGAACGTATTTGGAAAAAGCTAGACAGGAATGAATTTTAGTTCCTTTAACATTTTGCATACTTTCTTTACTGACCATTTATATTGTCAACTACATTGAAAATTGGCGCAAAATTATTGAAGTAATATATTCTAACTCCAACTTACAGTAGCTCGTTGCTCCTTGAAAACCCTCCCTATATTTGTCTTTCAAATACCATACTAGATTTTTTTTTTCTCTATTAGTTTTGTTGTTGTCTTTTAAAACACAGTGGAAACACCGATGGGAGAAATTATCACTTGTATTTCTCAAAAGATTGAAATTCTTAAATTCAGTTGTACTTCTCCGATGCTCTCAGGAGCCTCCGATTTTCATCAACAGCTTTGCAAGTTATCCCAGGAACTTCTCTAGGTAGTTATTCATTCCTAAGAAATGTAAATCACCCTGTTATCAAGCTGCCCTTAAAACAAAACAAAACAGACAAACAAAAAAACAGCAACACAAAAGTAAAAAAAATCTTCTGTTGGCGGGTTTTTATAAGACAAATGAAAATGAAGCAGTTTCGCAGTCTGTGTCTAGTTGGTCCTTTAATTTAGATTTCCCCTTATTTTTGCAGATACTTAAAGCTTCAAAAAGACTGCCCCACTACCACAGGAGGACCTAACCATACGCTCCAAAAGATGGCTGAGATAGATCTTGTGAAGTAATTACTGAGCAGACCAAGATCTGTGCGAGTGAACACTAAAGATGTTTTGAATGAATCATAGTCCACTGGCATTCTAGTGTATCTCTTTTTTTTTTTAGAAACAAGTTACATGTAATGTTACATTCCTGCATGTCCTTTTTTGGGTAGCATTAGTGAATCCATTGCATTGCTTTCCCTTTTTTTTTTTTTTTTTGGTGACACAGCTTTTAGTCTTTCCTGTATTAATGTGTGTTTTTCAGGCAACACGTAATAATTATATGGATGATGTAGCAGCAAACGTGTTGGCAGGGCTTTCATATATATTGTTAGGCATTAACGCTATGTTGGACTGACGTGCAAACTGCGTTAAAAGGGATTTAAAAGCCGTAGGACTACCTTGCCTCAGCACCCTTAAAAACACGAGTAGAGTCATTAGGAGCTGTGAAGATTTGAGTTGTATATATCTGCACTGATATCCTTTAAAAAAAAAAAAAAAGCCTACATTGCTTCAAGTATTCAGGGCAAAACTCAAAATGTGAGATTTCTATAGCTTTTAGCTCGTTAGAAAAAAATTAATATTTCAGTGAAAGTTTTAAATGGTCATGGTTAATTTATTTTTCAAAATGACGGGGGAAATAAATTCCTCGCTAGGGCCTCGGGCCGAGGAATGGCCTACTACACAGCACGCAAAAATGCTTCTTGGCGCCTCAGATTGATCACGTAATAGCTCTCCACTGATTAAATTTTAAGAAAATCTGTATAAATTCCTGGTGCATAACTTAAAGATTGTTCTGCCTTTGGCTGATTAAGTAAAGCCCTCACAACACTAAAGACGGCACGGTGCGCGCTTACTCAGCAAAGTCAAGTCCGGGTTCATGCCTCTGGTGGGTTCGTTCCGGAGGTGCCCGGAGCACTCCCCGAGCGAGCCAGGTGCCTGCTGCTGTTTCACGGCCTCTGAGCCTTTTCCTTTCTCCACTGAGGTTCCTTCCACTTTCCATGTGGTGTACCCGTGGCTCAGAAATAGTTGCTGTGATGAAACACTCCTCTGTTAGGAAAGAAGGTAGCGACAATGTCCATTTGAAAGGACCACGAGCTCTGTAAAAAGCCATAGAGGCGGTTTCACTTACCTGTCAGGGGGAGAGCTTGATCATGTCAGCATTGTTTTAAGATAAGGTGGTGTTTTTGCTGCTTGTAGGGTTCAAATCAAAGAGGTTTTATTTTTTTGTCATTAGAGATCATAGTGATAATGTAGTTAAGTCATGCATGCTGCCTCCATGTGTAGTGAAACCCCAAATAATAAGTTACTAAGAAAAGCAATAATTTTCTAAAGCTGTGATATGGGTAATACAGAGTTGCTACTCAGATTCTAATAATGCTCTTAATTCATGTTGTGAATTATAGAACACTACTTTTTATAAAGCCATATTTTTTTTTTTTTTTTAGGGAAACTTAGGAGTGACAGAACAGATAAATGAGTAAAATAGATTTTACTGAATTTTTGTATATAATGGTCTCTAGAACTCTGGAAATAGAAGGTTCCTTATGCTGTGGTCCACTTCAAATACTTTTAATTCCAAATATCTGAATTAATGAGCCTTGTCTTCACAAATACATGCCAAGCTGGGCAACATCAATGGATTTTCTAAAAATAATGTAAATGTCTTCTGTTTAATGTTATTCGAGTGCAATAAAATGCAGAAGGATTCTTCTCTATATTGTCATTATTCTGAAGTATATTAATTTTTATTTGTTACCTAATAAAATCAGTTCATTTTATACTTACTGGTACTTTAGAATATTATGGCATTTTTGATGAATACAATCGCAAAGGAGTACATCTCCCCCCCCCCCAATTTCTTAATCTATTTCTAATAGGTGATGTTTATTTATTTTGTTTAGTATTTACCATTATGCTACATTTCCAGGGGCAGGATTGCAATGAAATAGCCCCTGTATCCATCCTTCGCAGGTTTTTGTTGCGTCCTAAGAGTTTGGGTAACTCCCTGGTAACTTCCTTATCCCCTATATCCCTATACCAGTGGTCGGCAAACCGCGGCTCACGAGCCACATGCAGCTCTTTGGCCCCTTGAATGTGGCTCTTCCACAAAATACCACGTGCGGGCGCGCACGTACAGTGCGATTGAAACTTCGTGGCCCATGCGCAGAAGTTGGTTTTCGGCTCTCAAAAGAAATTTCAGTCGTTGTACTGTTGATATTTGGCTCTGTTGACTAATGAGTTTGCCGACCACTGTCCTGTACTGTTCCACAGTGACCACCTGACTGTGAAGAAATTAACTTCACCCTCGTTGAGCTTCTGCGGCTCAGGAAAGTGTTGCTTTCCCCTCCAACATGCCCAGAAGAAACAATGAAAATGAAACTTGAAACTAAGGGTGAGCAGACTCACCTTGACTGAATGCCCTTACTCTGCAAAGTGCTTTGTGTTCAGGGAGTTGAGTTTTCCCAGCAGATGGGTGTTATCTCTGCTTGGAGGAAACAAGGGTCGGGCAGGCTGAAACGCCTGCGGGCCTGAGGCCATTCACGGTATGCTAGAGCAAACACGTGGGCACCAGGTAAGGCGGGCACCAGGTAACTCCCTCCTGAGGGATCTGCAGGTGTTGCTGATTCCACTGGGAGGAGAGCGCCATGAGGTTTTTGACACTTTTCTTCAATCCTGTATCCCTGATGCCTATGACAATGCTTCCTATTAGATGGTGCACTGCCTAACTTGATGACAAGGAGGTTATAGTTAATGAGATCAAGAAGCCTTGTGTGTGTGTGTGTGTGTGTGTGTGTGTGTGTGTGTGTGTGTGTGTGTTTAATGTCCTGGATACCCTCTTGCAGCACTGGCCAAAAAGTGTATGGCCCTCACATTCATAAAACCCATTCTTTGCAAAAATCCAAGACCTGCGCTTCTCTAGTATTTCTTTCTCTTTCTAGAAAAGTAGAGACGGGCACAGTGGGAAGGTCATGTGCTTTGAAGTGATGGAACCCTTGACAATTTGGGCACTCGGTGTGCTCAGCCGCTGCTTCCTCCTTTGCACGGAGAGGGATCTAAGACCTATCCCCATAGGGTGTCAGGAACAAGAGACGAGTGAGGTGTGCTTAGCACTGAGCCTGGCACACTAGCTTTCAAAGTTGGTTTCCTTCTCACCCAAGGCCTGAAAAGAGAAATTGCTTGACCAATAAAAATCTCCTCCTTGCATCAGAAGCCTGCGGCATATTCTCACCTCCAAGAAATGAAATGTTTTCTATGAATGAATGTGGGAAACGGGGAATCACAACATCGAGTGATCTGCGATTGCCTCCCTACTCCCACCCTAGACCGCACCCACACTCTCTCACTTTGTGGGGAATGGACACAGTCTGTGATTTCTATGTCTCCCAAACTGTTTGCCCCATCCCCACTCCAACACCTATACACACGTGTTCCTAGAAATACCCCCAAATTAGATCGGTACCTACAGGGTCTATAATTGACTGGTCTACCTTGAAAATTCACCAGATCCTAACCTGTATTAAACAGTAAGCAGATAGCCAAAACCGGTTTGGCTCAGTGGATAGAGCGTCGGCCTGCGGACTGAAGGGTCCCAGATTCGATTCCGGTCAAGGGCATGTACCTTGGTTGCTGGGCACATCCCCAGTGGGGGGTGTGCAGGAGGCAGCTGATCGATGTTTCTCTGTCATCGATGTTCCTAACTCTCTGTCCCTCTCCCTTCCTCTCTGTAAAAAACCAATAAAATATATTTAAAAAAAAAATAAAAATGTTAAAAACAAACAAAAAACAGTAAGCAGATAGGAGATTATAAATGCAGAAGTCTGCTTATAAACACACAGTCACGTCACATGCCATTGTCTTCCCTGTGGGATGGCTGTTCTTTGGCTGGTCCAGGTTCTCGGTGGGTTTCCCTGAGCTTGCTAACCCCATTTCTGGGAGAGACACTAACTTGGATTCACTCAGTGAAAGGCTGACACAGGTGGGCTCTTTGGCCCATCGCAGCTCCTCAGCAGGTGAGCTACAGCACACCTGGGCTCAGTGCAGGCCCCTAACGGGTCACCTGTTACGTGTGAAATCAAGCATGTCAAACTCAAAGGCTAACACGGGCCAAATAAACGAGGCATGAGGGCCACAGGCGGCGAGGTTGACATGCTTGCCTTAGAGGAATGAGACTAGTGTTCTCAGTTGGTGACATACTGCATCCCATAAAGCACACGGTGCCTATTATAAAGTAGTCTTCTGTTTTCAGGAGACAAAAGATTTAACAAGCTTCTCCCTACCCCCGTTTGCCTTTTTACTCATAGAGGAGCTTAAAGGTGATGGAGATAACCCACACCAACTCTTCTCACTCTTCTCACGGAGAAACATGTAGCCTGACACCTGATACCTGGTTAACTGCTTGGTGACTTCTAGAAGTAATTCGAATGAACCTAATCTTCATGTAACGAAGTTCATGTGTAAAGAATTCAGGATTTAGGAAAATTGAATTGTTTGCCAAGAAATATTTCTTAAATGATATCAATTTGAGTTCATTTAAATATGGTTCTATAGTTTGAGACATTCAATGGTGACTTCCGTAGTACTTACTTTGTTTTGTCTTTACTTTTCAGAAACAAATAGAAAAACAGATGATCCAGAACAAAAAGCAAAAGGTGAGATTATCAAATAAACAGTCTTTCAGATATACATCTGAAAAAGCCGTTGTACCATCCATGAAGAACATGATGATTTTAGTTTATGTCACTAGCTAAAGTAAATTGCCACCGGGTTTATTCTTTCAGTGATTTCATCAAAGAACATTTATTAATATTCTACATGAACGTTAGCGCTAAGGCTCTGGAGAGAGATTGCCTGCCCTGTAATTCCAGTTTTGCTGTCCACTCTGTGTCCTCGAGGAGTACAGAACCCTGTGCCCCAGCTTCCTCTTCTGTGATAGAGGAACAATATCACCAACTTCAGAAACCATGAGGCTGCTGTTTCACAATAGCAATGAAGTGAAAATGCATGTAAAGTGCTTAAAGCAGTGCCTAGCCCAGACAAAGCACTTAGAGAATAGTATTTATTGTCACCTATGTTGGCAACTGTGCTAGGTATAGAGGTCCAAGGATTATTAGATCGCGTTATCTTTTCTCAACGAGCTCCAAATTGTTGGAAAGAAAGACATGCAAACAAAGTCACATCCATATAGAAAGGATCCTCTGTGCCTTCCAGGAGTTTATTACAAAGGCATTCTTCATAACCCAGTATAACTTTAATTCAACTCCCATAAAGACTCCAACACTTAGAGTGAAGAGCTAAAAAATTATATGGGTGTGACAGAACGCTGGTTGTAAATCTTCAGTAGTTAAACTTTATTACAGTTTCAGGAATGCCTTTAATTTGTAGTGATGAAGGCAGTGTCTACATTGAAAAGACACAGGACACATAATGTAGAAGATCAATCCTACTGTGTATGTAAATAATACTTAACCTTTTGCACTCGGATGTCGAGTGTGACTCGACACGGTTAGCATTAGAATAAAGGAATCGAGAAAAAAAGCAAGCGAGTGCAAAGGTTAATGAGCATGTGGAGTTACTGGCCTCTGGCCGTAATTTTGTAGCCCATAGACTGGGAACTAAGCATCTAGCTCATGTGTGTGTGTTTTTTCTGACTGGTTGTTTTTAATTTTTTATCAAAGTCATATAGAGATATAGTTTCAAAAGTTATGATTTAAAAGCAGTAGTCTTCTACCCTACTACTCTCTATCCATGAGTCCCATTCTCAACTCCCTTTTAGCTGTTTCTTCTAGTACTTACCTGTGCGTGTCTAAATAGCTTTACATTTTCTCCTCACTCTTGGAAACTGTTGATTGATTCTTTTTTTTTTTTTTTTGTTTGTTTTTTGGTATACTGACTGAGAGTTCAGTCATCATCCATAAGCTCTCAGGATGCCTGAGCTCCCCAGTGTATTCATGATGTGTTCTTTTTAGGAGGAGAAAAAAGGCAGGGAGGAGGGTAGTAGCAGCTTTCCACAGAACTCACCACTTCTGCTACTCCACAGCTCTGCCCTCCCTCGGCCTGCTGGATACCACATTCTCTTGGCTTTCCTCCGACTCTGTACAGTTTGCTTTTGCTCAGCCTGTTCTGTCGGACACTCCTCTCCCTGAGCACCAAACATCGGGGTGCCCCAGGACTCAGTCCTCAGAGAGTTTCTGTCTACACTCTCTCTTGAAGATATCATCTAATCTCATGGCTTTAAATATCTGAATGTCAAAGATTGCCACATTTACCTGGTGTCTACCTGATGACCTCGATTGGATGTCTAATCATCACTTCAAACTTACATATAAAACTGAACCCCTGACTCCCCCACCCCACTCCTCCCATGAATCTTCTCCTTCATGCCTCCCAGTTTTCCATTAGCCAATCCTGTCAGCTCTCTCCAGAGCGTATCTGGAATCCAACTACTTCCTGCCTCCTTCACCTACTATCAACCCAGGTTCCAGCCACCACCATCTCTTGTCAGTTGCCTGATGGTGTCTCTCTCTCTGTGATCTCTCTCAGCAATGTAGCCACGGTGATGCTTTGAAAACCTAAGTTGTGTGATGTGGCTCAGATGCTTCCAGCATCTTCGTATCTTTCTCACTAGAATGAAGTTCTGTGCAGTGGTTTATAAGGCCTTGCACAGTCTGTCCCCTCTTCCCTTACTACAGTTTCCTCCCCAACCTTACAGTCTATGGCTTTCCTTGGCTGACTCGGCTGCAGCTACACTGGCTTCCCTGCCAAGCACATATAGGACTCGGGGCCTGTGCACTGGCCACTCCTTCCAGGTGCAGGGTTTGTCCCGGATTGATACCCACCCAGCTTGCTGCTGTCATCTTTGCTCACCTGTTGCCCTCTCAGTGAGCCTCCCTACTCCTCTTATTTCAGAGCATAACCCCCTTACACTCGATTCCATTTCCTTGCTTTGTTTTCTCCATAGCAGTTGCCACCATGGGATTGGATTTGATAATTTAATTCTTTTTTTAAAAATATATATATATTTTATTGATTTTTTTTTTTTTTATAGAGAGGAAGGGAGAGTTAGAAACATCAATGAGAGGGAAACATCGATCAGCTGCTTCCTGCACACCCCCATACTGGGGATGTGCCCGCAACCAAGGTACATGTCCTTGACCAGAATCAAACCTGGGACCCTTCAGTCTGCAGGCCTATGCTCTATCCACTGAGCCAAACCGGTTAGGATGATAATTTAATTCTTGAGTGTTTATTTTCTGAACTTGCCACTGCAATCAAGTTTCTGTGAAAACACATTTTTGTCTCTTTTGCTCACTGCTGCATTTTCTGTGCCTGGCATGTAGTAGACACTCAGTAAATAGTTGCTGGGTTAATTTCTATTATTTCTTAATTACTAAGAATTAATATGAGCCCTGGCTGGTGTGGTTCAGTTGGTTGAGCATCATCCTGTGCACCTAAAGGTCGCCAGTTTGATTCCTAGTCAGGGTACATGCCCAGTTTGTGAGCTCAAGCCCTGGTAGGGGACGTGCAGAAGGCAGCTTATCAGTTTCTTTTTCACATCAATGTTTCTCTCTTACTCCTCCTCCCTTCCTCTTTCTAAAATCAATAAAAACTTTTTTTAAAAAAAAGATTTAGTATGAACAGACAATAAAGGCTCTACAAAACCAAACAGTAGGAGTAAGAACCAGACTCAGATAGCACTCCTAGGATGGAAATATGTGGGAGATCCAAAACTTGAATGGGAGACCCAAAACTATGGGAAATACATGGGAGACGAAAAACTTTAGTAACATTGGGATAAGAAAGCAGAGTGATTATGTCAACTCTTCTGTGATTTAATAAGTATAAGCTCAGTGGACACATGAAGTCATCATACTTATGCTCTTTGGAGCACAGAATTAACCAGGAGGAAAACAAACCCTATATTTAAAAACACTTTAACCTTCAGTGTCTTTGTCCAGAAATGAGCATATTGACTCATGTCTCATAGGGTATACTTTGTTACTGGAGGATAAAGTGAAAATAATATCTGTAAATAATACATGTAGTCTGCTCTATCATTCTCCTAACCTCAGTTGGCTACTATTATTATCCAGATACATGGACTTGGGAGTGCTTTTTATAAGTAATTACTATCCTATTGAAAACCCTATTTGAGCAAATTGTCAGCTTTGAGAATTCCATTTATTTTTTTACTTATTTCTCTGATGCTGTTAACTGATAAGGAAGGGGGAATATTGCATTTTTGGAATATATAGTGAAAAAATTGAATGTGTTTTGTCAATTATACCCCAATTTAAAAAATTGAATGTGTTTTAATAGTCCTATCTTAATTTCATAATATAGAAATGGAGATTTTTAAAATTGAATTTAGTGGGGTGACTGGTTCATAGAATTACATAGATTTCAGGTGTACAATTCCATAATACATCATATGTATAGTTATTGTGTGTTCACAACCCCCGTCAAGTCTCCTTCCATCACCATTCATCCCCCCTTTACCCTCTTCTTCCTCTCCCCACCCAAATGGAGATTTTTAATGGTAATTATACATTTGTCTCAGCATGAATTATTAGATTGCCTAATTTTCTACTTGTATTTTCTTCCCTCAAGTATATTGATGAGGAAATACTGACAAGATTGGGAAGATTTTTGTTTTTACTTAGAATTAATAATTACATGATCCCTTTCTTTTAAAGAATTAGATTTAATTTATTTTGATAGAGTCTCGGGTTTGGGATAGGGTTTCTTCCAAAATAGGCCCTCATTTGGAGATGCCAGATTCTTACATGGAATCAGATTATTTATGTTTTAGATGAAATTGCTATATCAGTTTCTCCCCACTAGGTGTCATCTTTTCCCACATATTCCATATTTCACAACCATAAAACATAGTGTGAACTACAAAGTGCTGCAATATGAAAACAGCTCACTAGATGTCTAAATCAAACAATTATTCTTATTCACTCATTTACTCAGTAACATTGAGTACCTGCTGTGTGCCAGGCTCTGGTTTAGGCAGTGGGGCCAAAACAGTCCATAAAATCAAAGCCCCAGTTCTCAGGGTACTTGTATTTGTGTGTGTGTGTGTGTGTGTGTGTGTGTGTGTGTGTGTGTGTGTGTGTGTACGTCTGTGTCTGTGTGTTTAAACATGTGATTAGAATATAATAGATAAAATATAAAAATTAGAATATAATAGGCAGTGATACCTGTGAAAAGAAATATACAACAGGACCAGAGTACAGAGAATGACAGTGGGCAGGGACGTTGCTCTCTAGGTGGCCTCTTGGACAGTGACGTGAAGATGCAAGGGCGTGAGCTGTGCAGCCACCTGGGAGAAGAGAGGTCCTTGGTGGAGTAGCACATCCTTAGTCCCTAAGGTGAGAAGCACTTAGCGAGTGTGAGGATTAGCCGGAAGTGTGCAAGGGGTGAGGGGAGTGTGGGAGGTCACAGGGGTTGCAAGGTTTGAGTCACAAAGGCCTTTGGAGAAGGACTTTATATATATTATCTTGAGTGATACTGGGAGCCACTGGGAGATTCTGAGCTGAAGATTCATATTTTCTACCTTAAGTTTTAAAAGGCTGGTTCTGGCTGTAGCGGTGCAAGATTGGGTGCAGGGAGACCACGTAGAAGGCGATGGCAATGGTCCAGGGAGAGGTGAGGGCAGCCGGTTCAGGGGTGGGGTGGAGGTGGTGAGGGGGGATGAGATCTGCATGTATTCACACGTAAAGTCAATAGGATCTGCTAACGGATAAGGATATGGGGTGTGACAGAGGACTCAAAAATGGCTCTATGCTACTAAAAAGGTGTGCTTTAACAAACTTATCGAATATAAAAGTATGCAATATGCTACTGATTTCCTATATGTCAAATTCAGTTGGTATTTGAGGATTTGTGAGCCTTTAAAGACATTTGAAAGCCCAGCTGGTGTAGTTTAGTGGTTGAGCATTGACCCATGAATCAGGAGGTTAGGGTTCGATTCCCGGTCAGGGCACATGCCCAGATTGCAGGCTCAATTCCCAGTGAGGGTTGTGCAGGAGGCAGCTGATCCATGATTCTTTCTCATCATTGATGTTTCTATCCATTCCTCTCCTCTCTTTGAAATCAATTAAAAAAAAACCCCAACATATTAAAAAAAAAAAGAAAAGAAATTTGAGGAGCAACAGAATACTCTGCCTGAAAATGGGAAATGTGTTCTGGCTTACGTGTGTGTGTGTGTGTGTGTGTGTGTGTGTGTGTGTGTGTGTAAATGTGTGTGCTTGTGTGTGTGTGTGTGTGTGTGTGTGTGTGTGTGTGTGTGTGTGTTGGGAGGGGGGTGGGGTGGGGGGGATTAAAATTGCATTTGGATCAGGGACTTTACCGGAAATAATTTTCCTTTGATTTAGACTAATATTTAATATTACATATTATTTATTACAATTAGGGATATGCTGAAACAGTATATTTTGTGAATGTCTTTAAGAAGGCATTTAAAGATTTCCTGGCTAGTATTTGTATTCTTTAAAAATTAATAATTAGTGCCCTAACGAAACACCAGGTGGCACTAGAAAATAAGTCTCACATTAACACTGTAAATGGCTCTTGACAGAAACTGCATGAGTAATGCACTTTAAAGAAAAGGCTGAGATGGCTGTATTATAGCTAGTCAACCAGCTTGGTGCAACTGGTACCTCATACGAATACTTCCGACTTTTCTGTGAGCATGAAGAAAACAGATAGAACCAACAAGGGCAGTAGTCATGCCTAAATGAAAAAAATATTTTGTGTTTTTTAAAGACCCAGAGAAGAGATGATGTTGCAGCATAAGGCCAAAGGCCATTTGGAGACAGAATTCCCTCTTCCTTATGGGCGGAGAGGGGGCATTTTCTTTAGACCTTCAACTGATTGGATGTGGCCCACCTACCCTTTGGTGGATAATCTGCTTTATTCAAAATGTATGGATTTAAACATTAATCCCATCTAAAAATACCTTCCCAGCAATATCCCCATACATATTTGATCAAATATCTGGGTGCCTAGCTAAGTAGACACATAAAATTAACCATCACATCCCTCCAGTAGCACTTAACCATAACACAGTAGGAGCTGAATAAATAGTTGTAGTATGAAAAAAAGGTGATAAATCCCTTTTCCTTTACTTGGGTCTCTTCATTTGGTGGTGATAGTAAGAGATGCAAATGGTGGGCAGGTAGAGTTTATGAACAGAAATACCAAAGTATGAACTTTAATTGTCCACAATGTACTACATTTTAAGTTATTTTCACATAGCTTCTCAATTCTTACCAAAAATCTTGTAAATTGAATATTTTTCAGCCATTATTTTTTCAAATAGATTTTTTTTTCTTCTTCTCTTTCTCCTGCTTCTGGTACTTCAGTTACTTGCTAGCCTGCATGACAACGTTCTACAGGTTTCTGAAACTTCATTTTCTCCCCCCATTTTTCTTTGGATTGCATAATTTCTGTTGTTCTATCAAGTTCAGTGATTTTTTTTTCTTTTGTCATTTTATATCTGCCATTGAGCCTATCTAGTAAAATTTTCATTCCAGTTACAGTTCTTTTCAGCTATAGATTTCTAATTGCTTTTTTTAAAAAATAGTTTCTATTTCACTGCTGAGATTCAATATCCGTTCACTCCTTAATGCCATGTTTTGCGTTAATTCTCTGGACTCATTTATAATCACTGATTTGAAGTGTTTTTCTAATAAACCCAATATTTGGGCATACTCGGAAGCAGTATCACTACTGTGATATTGACTACTTTTTTTTTTTTTTTTTTTACTGAGTGTGGGTCAGGAGGTCACTGTTATTTGCACTCTAGTAATTTTGGGTCAGAAGCTGAATTGTATATATAATGTGTTGTAGTAACTCTGGAATTGTTGGTATCTCGTAGATAGTTCACTTGTCTGGCTCAAACTGAAAATTTTGTTTTCCCTGCAGTGTGAGGCAGTACTGCCCTGCTCAGGTGTTCTGGCTTCCAGCCTGCTGTGTCGCCCTCTAGACATAGTTGAACGATCTGTTACAGATTTGGGCAGAATTCATACTCAGGATTTGGGGCTTGCTTCTGAGATTTAGTATCTAAATTGTCGGTTGCTTTGCCAGCCCCAAGTTCTGCTGTTTTATACCTCCAGCCAGTATTTTCTGCTGCCCACACTGTGTATGTATGAAGAATACAACCATCTTGCACATTTCGCCGGAAGCAGTTCTGTCTTTCTAAGGTCATTTCTGTAGTCGTTAGCCTCCAAGAAGGGCCCAGCGATTCTTGCCTTCTAGCTCATGCCTCTGTATAGTCCTTTCTCCACTGCACAGGGCTGACCTGTGTCCCCAGGAGGGCATTTCAGAAGTGACAGAATGTGACTTCAAGGCTAGGTCATGAAAGACATTGCAGCTTCTATCTTGCTTGCCTTTGGTTTACACGCTCCGGGGAAACTGGCTGCCATGCCATGGGCCTCCACAGGTGGCCCTTTGGACAGTTCTGTGTAGCAAGGGACTTGTGTAAGGTGACGCATGTTTATGGTTGTTGTAAGCTACTAAGTCGGGGGTAGTTTGTTTTGTAGTCCTATACCGTTGACTCTTGAACAACGTGGGAGTTAATGGCACCCCCCCTCCCCCGCACAGATGAAAATTCTACATAGAACTTTTGACTTAGTTGTCCTTTGGTATCTTCAAGGGCTTGGTTCCAGGACCCCCGTGGAGACAGAAATCCACAGATGTCCAAGTCCTCTATATTAAATGGCATAGAACAATGCATGCAGTTGGCCCTCTACAGCCGCAAACTCCCAACGGTGGATTGAAACAGTACAGGGATTTATTTTATAACTTTGTGTATTCGTGGACCTGAGCAATTCACACCTTGAACCTGTGATGTTCAAGGCTCAACTGTATAACCACTGCCTCCTCCTTGAGTTTGGGTTTGCCTGCCTTTCGCCAGGCTCCTTGGGGCTTCCCCGTGAGGATAGAAAGGTATTAGTCAGCCAGGGATTTGGGCAGAGTTTATTCTAAGATTTTGGGTCTCAGCCCCCTGTGACTCTCCTGCTTCTAAAATGTGCCCTTGACATTTCTCCGTGCTTTGTTGCTGTGAGTGCTGTCATCTGCCTGACTTACGGTATTTGGGGAGCACTGCCATACAAGAAAGCCCAATGAGGAAACAACAACAGTTTTTCAAAAGTAAACCCTTCTATTGATAAGTCTGCCTGTCTTTGGTCATTTTCCAGTGCCTTCAACTAGTTGTTTTCATCATGTTCTGTGATCTTTTGTTGAGTTAATGAACTACAAATACTAACACTCTGTGAATATTAGAGACCTGGCAGTCTCAAATTTGTAAGCCATTCTGGACTGTCTTACTGTGAACTGCCTAACCATATCTTACTTTTTGCCTTTTTCTTGTTGACTTTCAGTGATTTCAATTATATTACTGATGTTAATCCCTTGGTTTTTACATTGTAAAAATATTTTTCCAGTTGGTTCTTTACCTGTGAGCTTCATGTGTAACATCTTACAGATACATGATGATTGGGAAAAGTGAATTTATGGGTGAACACATGAGAGAAGGGTATTCTCTGGTCTTTGAACAAGTCCAACAATATCTGCTGGCTTTCATATATACAGTATATTTCTATTACAAAATAAACAACACATACAAAAACATTGAACAACTTTGATTCAGAGGCTGGGGAGTGTGAAACATGGTCCGTCTCTCATTCATTTATCTGACTGAGATAAAAGCTATTGTATCTGGCTGTGAGGGCACCTGTCCTCAAGATTCAAGTTATTTGGCCTCAGGATTGTTTCCATTGATACACGAGTTCAGTTGAGTCATCACTGCCTTGAACTTGATGACTTCATGGTCAGTGTGTATGGTCTTCTGTCTTTTAGCTGCCCGTTGGAGGTGCCTTGGTTCATTGTTTTGGGCAGTCCCTAAAACACTATATATTCCTCATCATTAGCGCCAATAGCCACTTAGATGTACACAGGCTGGCGTTTCAGTTGAGCCCACACACTGCTCCTTCATACTTCCCCATACTGCAGCAGAGCAGTGTAGCAGTGGCACACTCAAACCAACTCAGGGAAAAGCTCAAGAAGACCATCATCTCCCTCCCACCGTGCAGCTGTGAAAAGAGGTTAAAAGATAACTGCTGTTAAAGATTTATTATAGTTATTACATTCAACAGCTACAGTAGTTTGCGTGGTTCCTAAAATATACCAGCAGTTATTGTCTGATTACTTCTACAGATAAGTTAATTATAGGAGATTTCTGACTCTTATACAAGTCTGATTTAGAGAGAAGTTTAATTACAGCAATTTTAGTGATTTAAATAAGCTCAGCATATATTACCAGTCTCAGCAAGTGTAGTGGAGGTTTTAAGCTCTGTTGAAATACACATTTTCTTTATTTTTGTTTTTCTTTTTTTCATTTCGTGGTCTTAACCATATTGTAGTACAAGTAGTAATTTGGGACACCTGTCTCCACCAGAGTGGCTATCCAGTCAAACACACCACAGGACAACAACAGCAAATTCTTCGCTGCCATTAAAATCCCATTCTAATGCCTCCCATTGAGCAGGCAGCATTTTACAAAGCTAATTTCTGTAACGACTGTGACAGCATGAGCAGGGAAATAAAATAGGTTTCTTACGGGGGAAAAAGCCATGTAAGTATGTTTTAAAATTATCTTTGGGATCTAATTTTTTTTTAATTGATGGGAAATATAACCCTGCCTTCCAATCAGAATAATCCACTTTACTGTGTAATAACACATTATTTATACACTGAAGCAAATGAAGGATTAACATATTAGCCACCTATGCTCAAGCTTGCTTAAAATTAAGCTTTAAAAAAAAACACCCACAAACGTGCCATAAAAAGACAGTGCTAGCATACTTGAGTATATTCGTTTCTTTAAGCAAACTTCAGATTGGAGAGTGCCTTATGTGACAAATGCATTACTGGAATTACCTCGGTTTGATTGCAGCCCTCTTCCTCACAGCACTTGTCATCCTTCTGATATACTGGTAGATTGTTGTGGCATTTACAGTGGTAATTCTTGCCATCTGTTCACATGTTTTTCACTTAAAAATCAAGTGTGTGTTGATGGTAGGAAGTATTAGCAATAGTGAAAATAAATCAAGTCCTCTCTGTTTCAGTTTGGGTGATTTCCTTAGATTCTGCCCAGGAAACGGGTCCACCACTTAGCCCTGACAGCATGGAGCATCAGCCATGCTTTTCTCTTTTGCTGGAATGCTTTCTTCTTCCCCTTCACCAGGCAGACCCCACAGTTCTCTGTGTGAGCCTGGGCAGCCGTGGCTCAGAGCAGCGGGGGGGCGCGGCTGGAGCCTGAGGTGACACAGACACTCAGGGAAGGGACAGGAAATTGGGCACAAGCAGCAGGTGGGGACTGGGAAGCCAGACAGTAGGCAACCGGCAACAGTATCTCAGCAACGGGGAGAAGCCACTGTCACGGGGAGTCAGGAACAGCCCTCAGCGAGGCCGGGGGCAGGAGGATGTTTGCAGGCAGAATATTTCCACATGGAGGAGAGGCACAGCCTTCCTCCAGAGGCACCGGCAGACCCCAGAGCCCATCGCTGGCTCTCCCACCACGGCGACACTCAGGAGCTGGTCCAGATGACGGCACTGGGCACACCGTGCAGCAGTATGAGCAGCATCCATGGTTCGTCGGCTGCCTTCACGCTTTTCTGTAACTTCCCGCTTTCCTTCTTGCCCACCATCTCGAACACGCGAGGCTGTTCTATGGGTAATTAACTGCTGTTGAAACTCGTGATGCATCCAAACACGGCCAGATTCCAGTGAGGCGCCTGCGTCTGATGCGGCATTTCTCAACCCCGCCTGCGAGTGCGATCACTTGAAAACTGGGCGGGGTCCACCCCCACACGTTCTGACTTCCCCGCTCAGGGGCCTGGTGACTCCCAGGTGAAGGCCTGGTTGAGGAGTGCTGGGTCCGCTGTGCTGCTTACCTGGCCAATCTGGTCTGTGGACCAGGATCATCTTAAGTAAATGTTTTTCACTGGGTCCACCTGGTTCAGGTATCGTTCCTTGCTGCTATTGGAATCCCATTTGAAGGGACTGTTTAACTTAATCCTATCTAATAAAAGGGTAATATGCAAATTAACCATCACTCCGTCACAAAGATGGGGGCGCCCATAAGCAGCCAGGTAGGGATGCTGGCGGCATTGCCCAGGAGACATGAGCCCAGCGTCCCGTGCCCCGGCCGTGTGGAGGGAAGAAGGGGCCTCTGGCCAGAGGCCAGGGCACGGGATGCTGGCGTCGTTGCAGGCTGGGCTAAGGAACCCTCCTACCCCCCTCCCCAGAAACTCCTCCCACCCACCCCTCCGTGCATGAATTTCATGCACCAGGCCTCTAGTAAAATATAAAGACCACAGAGGATTATTTGAGAAGAGCTGAAGCTGTACTGTGGGAAGAACCCTGGTAAGGTCATTAAACAGCCTCTGAAAGACAAGTGCATGAGCCTCAGATAGTCAGCCGGCCTAGGGTCGGGGTACCACTGACCGCCTCCTCTGTGCGGAGGGGCGATACCGGGTTGGGCTGGGGGTGTGTCCGGGGCTGACTCTGACGATGGACCCTTTTCCTCCTTCGTGGCTCATGTCTGTCTCAGCTGTAGACTCCTCTCTGACCTCACTGGGTTCATTCCTTTGCTACCCCTCGCACATTTCAATCAGGACAAAGAATAATGGTAATGAATTCTCAGTTGCCATCTACACATGCTCAAACTTCAGGTATTAACCCTTTGCACTCGCTTGCTTTTTTCATACGAGCTGCTACCGATGCTAACCGTGTCGAGTCACACTCGACATCTGAGTGCAAAAGGTTAAAGAACATGACTTTTGTCAATGATGTTTTCATAGGTCTAGCTTTTTCTGTTATTGTGATTTTCTGTGATTTGTCTCTTCCGGTAGGGCTTGGCTGTGCCTTCAACTCAGAAGGTGCTCGGTATTTAACCATTTGATGGGTCATTGCCATAGACCCATCTTAGGTTGCCAGGGAGAACTTTTAAAAACTCTTATTGTTAAAGTAATAATAAAACATCACTGAGGTGGTTAAAGGCTTCTATTTCATACATCCTGGAAATTGTTCGCTATCAGACATCTCAATTTAAAAAAATTTGCAGTAACTTATATTGTAGATTCTATTTCAAGTCATAAGTATATTTGTCCACTTAGTTATGGTAAAATCAGAAAATACTGTATTTTGACCTTTGGGTTAATTTTTAAGGCGTTAGCACGTGTGGGTGAAGGGAGTAAGAGAAGGAATTGTATATATTCTATTGCGTTTTCTTATTCAGGGGAGTCATCTGTGTTGGGTGAAGGTATGGCCTCTGGCACCAGGTCCTGGGACTTCAGCCACCCCCCTGTGTGTTGACCTTCTTAGAGAGTGAGCAGGAGACCTGAGGAAAGGGACAGCAACTTCTTGCTAAGAGGATGCTTTCTTAATTTAGCAAATATTTCAACTTATTTTATTTGCCGTGCTCTGTGGAGTGCCGTGAAAACAGAGTAAAGGTAAAACTACAATACAAGGAAGGGAGGTTATGAGCAAAATGCGGTGGTAGCGTGGAGGAGAGCGAGCTCTCTGCTCGGGAGATGGACAGCAGTTGATGTCTTCGTGGAGTGATGACGTGAGCTGGTCCTCAGGTAGTGAGCAAGGATGGTTTCCGTGGAATTCTCTTTGCTGCATCTACCTATGAATTCAGACACTTTTTTTTTTAATTCCAGAATAACTACGTTTTTTTTCTTTATTGATTAAGGTATTGCATATGTGTCCTTATTCCCCCATTGTCCCCCAACCCCCCCACTCATGCCCTCACTCCCCTGGTGTTTGTGTCCATTGGTTGAGCTTATATGCGTGCATACAAGTCCTTTGGTTGATCTCTCCCCCCAGACACTTTATTTTTTAATGATGGGGATGATGGGTTGATGCAGAAAACTCCAAGGTCAGTCCTCCTAGGCTATCATAGGATGCTTTCTATAAAACAGCTTAAATTGATTAGAGTCTTGTCTTGAAACTCGACACTACCATTTTCGGGGAAAATTGTTAATTTGTTATTTTCTAATAACCAGTGAAGTTTACACTTTTTCTCTTTTGATTCTTCAGTACCATTGATGGTATCTTCCATTTGTTCCTTTCCTGTTTCATGTAATAGACTGAACTAGAGCCTACTTCTAGGACTATTTGTGTGTGTGTGTGTGTGTGTGTGTGTGTGTGTGTAGTTTATGTGGAGCCTTCAAGGCTAGTTTCTGAGTAGCTACCAACTCTACCAACCCTGTTCAAGTTGTGCAAAATATACTTTAAACTTTAAATAAAGGTGGATGAAACCTATTTATACAGCATGGTGCCTTTAATTGATATGCTTTACATAAGAGCTAAGATTTGATAAAGGTGCGTTTCAGGTGCTATCTTTGATTTTGATGCTTCACTGAAATTGGGCTCCTCTCTCCCAAGGATCACTGACTTCTCTGTGCATTTATGCCACCATATTAGTGATGTTATTAGTAATGTCATTCAGCAAGTCATAAGGTGGAAATAGCATTAATTGCAAATTATAGCTTCCCCATAAAACCAATGAACTTGGGTGAGCTTTTTATTTCTGTGCCCTGTCACTTTGATTCATACCGCATCTTGCTTTTTTTTTTTTAACTGCTGCCACGTGCATTTCTCAGCAGTGCATTTTTCAGGGCCCTCGTAGACCGTCAGGAGAGTGAAGCAGTATAGGACCCAGCAGGGCATGCAATGTGTGCCATTAATTGCTTACCTCTGTGCAATGAGGAAGGAGGCCAGGGGTAGATTGTCTTCTACCCCCTGAGTCGTTTGATAATAGCTCAATGCTGCACTTCCTGGAGTGTTTCTTTGTGATTATAAAACACGAGTGGAGAGACTTGTAAGGAAAAAAATGAAGAATTTTTTTTAATTTTAGTTTTTGTTTAAATATACTTTTATTTATTTCAAAGAGGAAGGGAGAGGGAGAGAGAGATAGAAACATCAATGATGACAGAGAATAATTGATCAGCTGCCTCCTGCATGCCTCCCATTGGGGATCAAACTTGCAACCTGGGCATGTGCCCTGACCAGGAATTGGCACCAACACTGTGACCTCCTGGTTCATAGATGGACACTCAACCACTGAGCCATGCCAGCCAGGCAAAATGAGGAATATTTTTAAAGTGTTTTTTAGATGAGTAGTAAGTATCAAATATACTCAATGCATTGGCACTCACTCTTGGTCAGTCATCTTAGACCAAGTTTTTTGTTTGATCTGTTTTGTTTTTATTTTTTACTTATGTATGTTTTTATTTATTTTAACATAGTTTTATTGATTTCAGAGAGGAAGGAAGGAGAGAGAGATAGAAACATCAATGATGAGAGAGAATTGTTGGTTAGCTGCCTTCTGCATGCCCCCTACTGGGGATCGAGCCTGCAACCTGGGATCCTTTAGTCTGCAGGCTGATGTTCTATCCACTGAGGCAAACTGGCTGATGTGTTTTGTTTTTAGATGAAAGTGTGTGGTTGGGTGTACTGATTGGAGGTTGAGGCTGTAATCACACTACAGGAAATTTGGAGATATGGGTATTGTTTAGTGTGTGTCTGCCTTTAAAGTAGCCACCATCTATTTTTCTTTCAATTCATGAACATGTTCCTCGTTTAAATTCCTTTTACTGATCAGTTGATCTGCACTTGAAAATTGTGCATAGTGAAAGGGGTCCTATTATTATATCTCTTCCAAATCCTACTTGCCACTTGGTCTTGAGCTTCTTATTTGCTGCTTGATCTTGAATAAGTCTCTTAGCCTTTTGGTGCTTTGCTTTTTTCATGTGTAAAATACAGAGATGGAGTTTTTGTGTAGACTGGGCGACCATTTCTCTGTCATGCTATACAGATATGAGCAACTATAATCATTACTTTTCCTCATATTATTATTTTACATAAAATATATGCAAATCCCAAATCCAGATGCTGCTTATTACTATTTGTTTGTATATGTTACTTTTCTAAGAGGCTCTGGATGAATTTGATAAGTTCACTCCTTATGACCATCCAATATATTTAATATCTTAAGAGCAGGAGGAGAATACTGATTCTTCAGGGATGTTGCCCTAGAAAGTGTTGGTAGGTGGGAAATGAACATCCTAAGCCGAATGAAGTATGAG
The DNA here is from genome assembly GCF_027574615.1 of Eptesicus fuscus. Classification (NCBI taxonomy): domain Eukaryota; kingdom Metazoa; phylum Chordata; class Mammalia; order Chiroptera; family Vespertilionidae; genus Eptesicus; species Eptesicus fuscus. The sequence goes on along the minus strand of NC_072491.1, from coordinate 33,216,900 downwards.
TGTATTGGAGAGCTATTTGAGCAATCCTGGTAGTGGCATCTCATTAATGAGTAAGTTATGCTTTCCTTCTACCTTGGATGTTAAAGCTTTATTAACACTGGGTTTAAAACAGCTCCCCACCCCACCCCCCAAAAAAATACCGCTAAATGCTTAAGGGATATATTATAAAACTCAATAGTACCGTTAATTTCCGTAGATGCTTTAAATTGCTGGGGTAAACAATGTGTTCAGCAAAGAAGCAAGATCCTGCATCCTCCCAGGAGCCTGCTTGATTGTGCCATTGGTATCTCCTTCTTTAATTAAACTTGTCCGAACATAGGATCAGCTAAAGTGTTTACTGTATAAATATTTTCATTCCCAGTGTGCAAGTTTAAAACCCTGGTAAAAAGAGTTTGCCATCTGTTAAAACCCAAAACATGTGGTGTGCTGTTGCATAAAAATAAGCTGCACATTATTCACAGAAAGAATCACAACATGTGTCATATATTGGGGGCTGACAATAGTCTGTGCTGTTTTAGAATGTCATCACCTTCTCTCTCAGTGACAGTATGGCCAGTAGTGCTTTGTTAAAAGACAAGATAGTCTGTAAACATAATGAAATGAACATATGTATTTTTATTCAAATGAAAACAGATTTACCTGAATGTAAGTTTTACTGATAAGAAATTACAATGTTTTTGATATTTTCAAATTATTTCTAGGAGTTTTATGGTTAAATCTCCCCACGCCCCCCCCAAAAAAAAAAATTTAGTCATTTCATTGAGGCAAGAATTTCATTCTGTCCCTGCATTGCCATTCCCTCAGCCTGTGGCAGCCTTGCCTCTGATTCTTGTAGTAACTTCCTACTGCTACTCCTGGCCTTTCCACGTATGCCCACTCACGACAAGAGAAACTTCCCTACCTCAGGCTATGGTCAGCCACTCATTTAAACCACCAGTTACACCACAGTCCTAGTTCTTCCACATCCTAACCATCAGCTGGTATGGTCAATATTTCTAATTTTAGCCTTTCTAATATGTAGTGGTATCTCATTTTGGTCTTACTTTGCATTTCCCTGGTGACAAATGATGTTGACAGCTGTTCATGAACTTAATTCTCATTCTTATTTCTTCTTTGGTGAAGTATTTGTTCACATTTTCCCACACCCTTTTTTGTTGAGCTGTTAGTGTTTGTTTTTTTATTGAGTTTTGGGAATTCTTTATATATTACTAGAGGCCCGGTGCACAAATTCGCGCATGGGTGGGGTCCAGCCAGCCCTGCTCCCTATCAGGGTGTGGGGGCTATTGAGGGCAGGGCTGGCCAGAGGGGATGGGGGAGAGGGCCCCTGGCAGTTGGTCAGCCGGCCCCACCCCCTGGTCGAACTCCCGGTTAAACTCCAGTCAAGGGGACAATTTGCATATTAACCTTTTACTAGTATTATACAGGATTTTTATAACACTTTTATCACATACACAACTTACAAATATTTTCTTTCAGCTTCTAGCTTGTCTTTTCATTTTCTTAATAGGCAATAGCTTTTGAAGATTTAAAAAAATTTTTAATGAAGTCCAATATATGAATTTGTTCTTTTATGGATGGTGCTCTTGGAGTTTTACCTAAGAGATTTTTGCCTAACCCAAGGTCACAAAGCTTTTCTCTTATTATTTTTTTTCATACATTAATATTAATATAGGCGCTCCAGCTTTCTTTTGGTATTATTAGTCTGGCAAACCATTTTGCTTCCATTTGCTTTTAACTTCTGACTTTATATTTGAAGTGTATTATTTGTAATCAGCATATAGTTGGGTCTTTTTCATTCAAACTAAAATTATTTGGCTTTTAATTGTGTTATTTAATTGGATATTTATATTTAGTGTAATTATTGATTTGATTAGATTTAGATCTATCTCTTGCTGTATGTTTTCTATCTGTTACATCTCTTTTTTTTAATTTTTAAAAAAATATTTTTATTGATTTCAGAGAGGAAGGGAGAGGGAGAGGTAGAAACATCAATGATGAGAGTAAGTCATTGATGGGCTGCCTCCTGCATGCCCCACACTGGGGATTGAGCCTGAAACCCGTGACCTCCTGGTACATAGGTCAATGCTAAACCACTGAGCCACACTGGCTGGGCCACAAATTATGAATTTTTTTTGTTTTAAATTATTATTTTTTAATTTAATAAATCTTTAATGTTCAGATTATTACAATTGTTTCTCCTTTTTCCCCCATATCTCCCCTCCACCCGGTTCCCACCCCCCCTCTGCCCTTACCTCCCCCCTGCTGTCCTCATCCATAGGTATATGATTTTTGTCCAGTCTCCTCCCGTACCCCCCACACAGACACCCCTTTCCCCCTGATAATTATCAATCCACTCCCATTCTATGCCCCTGATTCTATTATGTTCACCAGTTTATTCTGTTCCTCAGATTTTTAATTCACTTGGCTTTTAGATTCACTTGTTGATAGATATGTATTTGTTGTTCATAATTTTTATCTTTACTTTTTTCTTCTTTTTCCTCTTTTTAAAGAATACCTTTCAGCATTTCATAGAATACTGGTTTGGTGGTGATGAACTCCTTTAGCTTTTTCTTATCTGTGAAGCTCTTTATCTGCCCTTCAATTCTGAATGATAAGTTTGCTGGGCAGAGTAGTCTTGGTTGTAGGTTCTTGCTATTCGTCACATTGAATATTTCTTGCCACTCCCTTCTGGCCTGCATAGTTTCTGTTGAGAAATCAGCTGATAATCGTATGGGTGCTCCCTTGTAGGTAACTGTTTTTTTCTTGCTGCTTGTAAGATTCTCTCTTTGTCTTTTGCCCTTGGCATTTTAATTATGATGTGTCTTGGTGTGGTCCTCTTTGGATTCCTTTTGTTTGGGGTTCTGTGTGCGTCCTGAACTTGTAAGTCTATTTCTTTCACCAAGCGGGGGAAGTTTTCGGTCATTATTTCTTCAAATAGGTTTTCAGTGTCTTGCTCTCTCTCTTCTTCTGGCACCTCCATAATTCTGATGTTGGTATGCTTGAAGTTGTCACAGAGGCTTCTTACACTATCTTCAACTTTCTGAATTCTCTTCTCTTCTTGCTTCTCTGGAGGAGTGTCCTTTGCCTCTTTGTATTCCAAATCTTTGACTAGATTCTTGCGTTCCTCTAGTCTGCTGTTGGGTCTCTGTATAATATTTTTTATTTCATCAGTGTATGTTTAATTTCTAGTTGGTCCTTTTTCATATCCTTGAAGGTCTCATTAAATTTGTCGGCCTTTTCCATGAAATTCTTGAAAAACCTTATAACCGTGGTTTTGAACTCTATGTCCATGCATTTGTTCTCCTCCATTTCTTTTGTTTGTGATCTGTTTCCTTGTCTCCTCATTTTCGCTGCTTCCCTGAGTTGGTAGGGTAGCTTTGTGTACTAGGTGTCCTATTGGTTCAACGGATCCGCCTCCCAGTTACCTGAGGTGGACGCTCTTGGTGCACCCCTTTGTGACCTGTGTGTACAGGCTTGTTGTAGTTAAGTCTTGATTGTTGTTGGTGTCACTGGGAAGAATTGACCTCCAGGCCAATTGGCTGTGAGGACCCGCTGTGTCTATAACGGAAGAATTGCTGTGCTGGAGACACATTTATGGGGCAGGACTTGTTCCAGTAGGGCTTTGGTGCTCACTGAGTCTGCCTCTTGAATGTGTCCCTTATGAGAGTGGTTGAAATCTGGTGTCGTCTCACACCGACCACTAGATACACTAGTTTCTGGATCTCCAATGGGGTGCAGGTCAGCTACTGTCTGAGGCCACCCAGCAGGAGCTACAGCAAGAACTACAGTTTTCTCCTCTTTGCTTGGGGTTTGGCGGTTTTGGAGCAGTCTGACTGGAGCTGCAGTTTATTTGGTTAAGCTTCCACAGAACAGGCCATTTATATGCAAAAGCCGCTGTGTGGAACCTGGGCGGGTTTGTAGAATGTGCAGGGCAGGGTCTCAGGGCGTCACTAGGCTAGGGTGTGGCAAACAATGATGGCTGCTATCAGCTGTCTCTGCCTTTCCGAGTTTCCAAGTCCCCGCGTCCCGCGCTCCAGCGCAGTAAACAATGATTGCTGGGCGCACCTCAGCAAAAAAGTCATTCTCACTTTATGACCCGATGGCCGAGAGTTCAGCTTCTCCCCATAGGCGTCTGGGTGCCCCGCGTGTCCCCAGAAACTGGATTTCAGAGTGATCAGGAGCTTGTCTCCCTTCGGGTTGAAAAAAAACTGCGCGCTCAGTCGCCCGCCACCAGCCCGATTCACGCGCCTCCGTACCTCAGCTTTTCAGCGTTCTTAGTTATAAAACTTCCATTCAGCCCGCTTTCCTGTGGTTCTGGATGGTAGACATTTTGTCTTTTAGTTGTAGTTTTGAAATTGTTGTGCGAGGCGGCAGTTTAGTTGTTTACCTTTGCCGCCATCTTGGTTCCTCTCTCTATCTGTTACATCTCTTATTTGTTGTGTTTGTTCTCTTTCTCTGCCTTCTTTTGGAGTAAGTGAAACATTTTTATTAGCTACATAACTCTTTGTTTTGTTACTTTATTGATTGTTTAGGGTTTATAGCCTACATTCTTATCACATTCTACCTTCAAGTAATATCATACTACTTCACATATACTATACTAGTAGCCCGTTTGCACGAAGATTCGTGCAATAGACCTTCATTCACCTGGCTGCCTGCACCAGTTTTCTGCCTGCACCGGGGACCCAGGCCTTGGCTGTGGCCACCGTCTTCTGCCTTCTTTCAGGGTGGGGGCTTGGCCCCGGGCGGTGGCCTTGGGCTCAGCCGCACCCAACATCCCTGCTAGAAGCCTCCGCCCGAGGCTTTCCTGGCCTTGGGCTCGGCGGCACCCAGCGTCCCTGCTAGGGATCGCAGGAGCCGACCCCAGTGGTTTCCTGCGATCCGTGCTGGCTCCCCGCTGGTGGCTGGTGCCCAAGGCCGGGAAAGCCTCCACACCAGGCTTTCCCGGCCTTGGGCTAGGCCGCACCCAGCGTCCCTGCTACCGATCACAGGAGCCGACCCCCTGGTCATTGCCTGCGATCCGTGCAGGCTCCCTGCTGGTGCCCAAGGCCGGGAAAGGCTCCGCCACACCCCAACGTCCCTGCAATGGTTTCCTGGTGGGCGTGGCTTGGTTGGTGGGCGTGGCTTGGGTGTAGCGAAGGTGCGGTCAATTTGCATATTTGTCTATTATAAGGTAAGATAGAATATATTTCTACAATAATATATTTCTACATTTCCTGTCCACATTTGTTAATTTTGTCATACATTTTACTTTTACTCTAAGGCCTATGGTACATTGTTATTTTTGTTTAAACAATTATTTTATTTAAACTAGTTAGTTATCTTTTAGAGAGATTTAAATAGTAAGAAAGAAAGTATGTTAACCCATATAGTTACCATTTTCAGTCGTTACCTTTTTGTGTGTGGAGATCTATAGTCCCAACTGGTTTCATTTGCCTCCTGCCTGAAGGATGTCACTCACTGTATATTGTAATGCAGGCTAGTTGGTGATGAATGCTTTCAGCTTTTGTATAACTGAAAAAGCCTTAATTCTTCTTTGTTTTCAGAGATAATTTTACTGGGTATATTTGTTTCCAAAGAAAAGCTGGTATTTTCTATTTGTTAAAAGTATACGAAATAGTTTATCTGTCACTTTATCATTCTGCTATCCCTCAAGTGACTCGACTATTTCTTATTCCCCAGAGACCCAAATCTTTACTGTCAGGTTGCTTGTTGGTCATCTTATTGTGTCTACTGCCTCTCCTACAAATTCTGTCATCTCAGGTTTTCATTTTTATCACATAGGGAGAAACTTTGGGATTTTTTTTCATTGCAATGGTCAGCTTATATTTAAAAATTTCCACTTGGATTTGGTGAAATCTCAGATAATGTCTAAAAAAACATGAATGACATATATAACTTCTGTCTTAAAAGATATAATGACATATAACATGACATATAACTTCTGTCTTAAAATCAGCCAATATCAATGCTGACAAACACTAAACATATAGATCCTTGTTGACATCTGAACATGGCAAATAAAAGAAAAGAGGTAATATTAGAACTAAGCTTACAAATACCCAAATTACATATTTTTATAATCTATACTAATCTTTAGATAAATATGAGCTATTGCAGAACAAAATTGCCCCTCCCTCCATGATTCTTATTTGTTGGTGCTTGGGAATGTCTGTTTTGTTTCAGGTTCCCCTGGTAATTCTGATATACAACCCACAAGGCTTGTAAATTATTGTTTTACTTGACATTACTGGGAAATCAACATTGCATAGAAGCAGATGCTTAAAGATGTCTTTAAATCCCTTTAAACACTATTTAAACAAAATTAACAGAATTTGGTAGATATTTATTCTAAAATACTTTTTATGCCTCTCCATCCACCTTTTAAATTGCATGCTACACAGAATTTAACTTTTCTTGGTGATTGGAGACAGTAATGCCCCCCCCCTCCCTTTTTTAAATCCTCACCTGAGGACATGTTTAGAGAGAGGAATGGAGAGAGATATCGATGTGGGAGGGAAACATTGATTAGTTGCCTCCCTTAACTCCTCTGACCAGGCATCGAACCCACAGCTGTGGTGTGTGCCCTGACCGGGAATCAAACCCGCCAGGGCAGTCATGCCCACCTTCATGAACATCAGTTATTGTGCACGATGCTTTTCGGGGCTTTTGCAGTGCATAGCCCTGTTTACCTCTACACCAGTGGTCAGCAAACTGCAGCTTGCAAGCCACATGCGGCTCTTTGGCCCCTTGAGTGTGGCTCTTCCACAAAATACCACGTGCGGGCGCGCACGTACAGTGCGATTGAAACTTCGTGGCCCATGCGCAGAAGTCGGTTTTCGGCCTGGGCGAGTCTATTTTGAAGAAGTAGCATTAGAAGAAGTTTAAGTTTAAAAAATTTGGCTCTCAAAAGAAATTTCAATTGTTGTACTGTTGCTATTTGGCTCTGTTGACTAATGAGTTTGCCGACCACGGCTCTACACCGTTGGGCCCGTACTTCAATACTGTTTCAGCTGCGTTTGTTTCTGGTGGTTTTTGTCTTACTTTCGTCTCTCAGCTTTTACGTCTTGCTGCTCCGTGTAGATCTGATTCAAGCAACCCTCACTCCTCCAAGTTGTTGCTTGTAATAAGTTAAGGGCTAGAAAACCAGAAGACCGAGATGGTTAGAACTATATGTAAAATAAAATTTGGGGAAGGAGGCTATTCCCTCGTGGAACAGCAGTGCACGTGGAGATGAAACGCACAATGTTGGAAGCAGCTGCTGGTCAGCCTGGGGCCTGAAGCAGTTTCGTTACGTATAGAAAACACATCACTTAGCCTCTCTGAAATTTCTAATATAACATATGGGGCCACATCTGTGAAAGGATTATTACTCTAGGAGGGGAGTGATGTATAATTTATTGAAAGAAGCCCATGGGGACACAGCGGACTACATTGAACAAACTGGAATACTTGCTGGCTCCTTTGCTCTCAGCTGAGTCCCACATTAGCTCAATAGAGGGGGCAGATGAAAACAATTGCCCTTTATAGAATGTTTACTGTGTTGTAGTAGTTAGCGTCTCTCAGCTGAAAAATATTTATGCTAACTGTTGGGATTAAGCTTTGCATATTGAATCCTGCTGGTGTGTAGCTGATATTTAATTCTGAGGAGCACAGACACCCGTGATTCCTCGGCTGCAGGAGGTGAAGGAAGGGCGCGCCATCCTGCCTCCCGCCAGTGTGCGGTCGCGGCCGGCAGGTAAGAGGATCTCCCCAGAGCTGCCCACCTTTACCTCGCCTCCCAGTCCTCTACCTTCACGGTAGGTAGCTCTAGGGGACATAGCCTCAGACATGGTTCTTTTTGGGCCAAACACATTAATTTCCCATTCTCACAGTAATAATACAAAGACGCCTGCCAGAAGAATGCTGTTGGTTGGGGGGGGGTCTCAGGAGCAAATGGCATGGCTCTTTCTCCAGAGGAGAGCAGTTGAGGCCAGACCCCAGCATGAAGCATAGCGATGGGATACCGTGCACAATTCCCACTTTTAAATGAAGGGAAAAGAACTGAGGGCGTCGACCCACATCCCCTGCCTATGCCTTGAGGAGCCCTGGAAGATGAGGCTTGCTTTCCCTGGACCCAGCAGACAAAATGTCATAAAAAACGCTGGTACTGGACTCTTGAAGTTTTGAATGTTTTGCACTGTTGTTTCCTTTTTTTTTTAATCATTTGTCTTGATTTCCTCACTGCCAGACAAATTTAGAGATACTTTTTCTAATATTGAAACTTATCATTGATTTTTAAAAGAAAAGCAAAATTAGCTTCCATTTCTACTAGAGGAAGATTAAAATATGCAGTGGGGTCTGCTTGGGTTAACTCTTTTTTTCAGTTTGTTACACCTCACCTGAGGATATTTTCCCATTGTTTTTAGAGAGCGTGGAAGGGGCGGGGAGGGGAGACAGAAAGAGAGAGAGAAACATGGGTGTGAGAGTCACATTGATTGGTCACCTCCTGCACACACCCTGACTAAGCCTGCAATGAAAGTACGTGCCCTTGACTGGAGTCGAACCCAGGACCCTTCAGTTCGCAGGCCGATGCTCTTTCCACTGAGCCAAACTGGCCTGGGCTGTTTGGGTTAACTCTTAATTAACATGAATAATACTGCAATGAAGCATTGCATGACTATGTCAGCTTCAGGCTGCATCTCAGATATAGAGCACATTTTTCTTCAATATCTTATTTTGGTCTTACTTTTCCTTCCCTTAAATCATTTTGCTTTTTAGATTACTTTTCATCAAATCCCACCTTTGGAGACCTATAACAAAAAGCAGTATTTTCTATTTTATGGGGTTCTGCTTGTAAACAGACAGTAGGGTTTGGGGAGCAAAGGAAGTATAGTGTTACCCCATAGCTCCTTGGTCCTTTGTTGACTCAGGAAATACAGATTGGCGAGAGGTATAGTGTGCCAACGTTATTAGTTGCCCAGAATTTCTGCCAAGGAAATATTTGACCATAAAGCAAATCTGGTATCTTAATAATAATTTTTCAAATATTTGTTAATAAGGTGTGTCATTCACATCTATTTAACGAGCAGAGTTTTAAATAAAGGGAACATAAGGTATTTGTAGATGGGAGTCATGATTAGCACTTACATCTTTTATGCTCCTTTGTGGTTGGTGGGTGGGGGTCAGAGAGTATCCCCATCTCACGGAAGTGAGCTTGAACAGGTTGCCTGAGAGGGGCAGCGTGGAGGCTCACACCCTGGCCTCCAGACTCTGTACCCTGTGATCGCCCTGCTAAACCAGGGCGACTCTGTGTAAAGTGTAGACAATGGGTCCTTGAGGCACAAAACGAAGGAAAATGACTCTGGTTATGTAACTACCTTTGTCCTGTGACACAAGTAGTACAAAGTTCAGCTGCTTCCTTTGCTCAACATGATGCTTATATTGATACTCCCTTCCACTCTGTTGGCACTCTCAAAGCCCTTGGGGGCACCCTGGTTTCTTAACTTCGGAGCCAGATGCCAGAGATACTACAAAAGGGTCAAAAGCATGGACATTGGCGTCAAGACAACCCCAAGCTCCAGTCTTAGCTCCTACTGTTTACAATTGGTGCAGTCTGAGTGGGCTAACACATGTCTAGTAGAGTAAGTGATCAATAAATGTTATCTGTGGTTACCAGCAAATAATCTGATAAGGCATTAAGCAGTGATTCAGAACAGAAAAGCAAGTTCTCTGTGACGTGTTTCTGTTCTGTTTAAATGAGCTAAACTTTGAGGTCAAAGAACTTCTTCTCTTTTTGTGTGCAGCGTAGAGCCTCTTGAGCCTGGTTGAGTGTGAATTGCCTCCCAATAGGTACATGGAGGGGAAGGGTACGAAAAACCAGATTGAATTTTATTTTGAAAGGTCTGATGTGATTATGCCCAAATGCTTCTCATACTGTTGTACCTGTAATGAGAGTCTTTGTTGAGAATCATGTGGCTTTTCTCTTCTTACAGCTTTTTTGTTAAGTTGTTCTCGAGGTGGAATTTACATACAGTTAATCCAGGCTGTATGTGTCCAAGTGTGCAGTGCTGAGTTCTGGACATGCGCAGAGACATCTAGAGTTTCTCCACCACAATTATGATCTGGAACTTAGTGACCCCCAAATTCTCTTGTACCTTTTGTAGTCAGCCCCTTTCCCTACCTCCCAGCCTCTGAGACCATTTATCTGTTTTCTTTCCCTACAGTTTTCCCTTTTCCAAAAGACTATAAAATCGAGTCAGGAGCCGTTTGAATTTGGCCTCGTTCACCTAATATAAAGCATTTGAGATGTCGTCTTGTTGTTGCATGTATTCAAATGATGGCTGAGTACTATTCCATGGTTTTGCTATGGCACACATTGCCTATCCATTCACCAGTTGATGGACATTTGGGTTTTCTCTACTTTTGGCTGTGTGAACAGTGCTGTGGTGAACATGCGTGTAGGAGTGTGTGCATGGACGTATGCTTTCATTTCTCTCGGGTAGGTAACTGGGAGCAGGATTGCTCAGATGGCATTCTAAGGAATTTCGTTTTCATTTGGTGTGTTCATGGGGTCCATGGGTGTATTTTAAGCAGAAAGATCCTCAGGACAGTGAGCGTGGGGTCAGACAGGAAGCAGGGAGAGGATGGGGAATTGTTGCTCTTCTATCCCTGGTGGCAGACACTGCCATTTTCATCGCTCTCTTCAGTGGAACCGGTCTAGGACCGTGGTCGGCAAACTGTGGCTCTCGAGCCACATGCGGTTCTTTGGCCCCTTGAATGTGGCTCTTCCACAAAATACCATGGCCTGGGCGAGTCTATTTTGAAGAAGTGGTGTTAGAAGAAGTTTAAGTTTAAAAAATTTGGCTCTCTAAAGAAATTTCAATCGTTGTACTGTTGATATTTGGCTCTGTTGACTAATGAGTTTGCCGACCACTGGTCTAGGACATAGTAATGCAAACCCTCTATTTTTGTGGGTGGACCACTCCTCCCCATGCACCATGACATAAAATCACCTTCCGGGACTAAGTGGAAATGAAAGGGATCACCATTCATCTATAATAATAAAAGTGTAATATGCACATTGACAGAACGGTCGAATAGCAGAACAACCGTCAGGACGACCACGCTATGAAACGCACTGGCTCCAGGCCAGCCAAGGCGGGTGCCATGCGATTGGTTGGGGGGGCCCCCACCATCACCCCACGATCGCCCAGCAGTAGGAGGCCCAGGCTACCCTCTGCCGGGCAATCAATCAGGGGGCGGGGAGGCCTCCACGGAACCAGGGTGTGTGGTGGCGGATGCTGGCAGCGCCAGGCCCATGCAGGTGCAGGCAGGTGGCGGGGGGAAGGAAGGCCTACCCTTGCACGAATTTAGTGCACTGGGCCTCTAGTTTATATATAATCTAAGGATCATTAGTGCTTTTCTCATGCCTTTAATTACTCTTATTTTCCTTCTTTTCCTTTTTATTTACTCTTAATGTCTCAATCATGGCATGGCAAGAGAAGTAAGGGTTTCAAATGCAGCCAGTCATTCCCCCCCCCCCCCCTTCTTTGCAGTTTTGGAAAAGGATAAAATACTTGTAATGGCAGTGATTCTTAAAAGACAAAGTTTAATATAACATAGACAGCTTCCTCCTAAACCATTTTTTAAAAATCCACAACTAAAAAATTAATTCATTCCAGTATCCTCTAGGTCTACTTTGAAATATTATTGACATGCTTTAAATAAACTGAAAATTAGAAGCACAGGGTTTTCCAGTTCAAAGAGACCTTAATAGAACTAGTCATTTGTACATAAGAAAACTGAGGCTTAAAGAACTTGAGAGAGTTCTCCCCGGTCCCGTCACAACCATGGGAACCTTTTGTCGTTTCGGTAGCAGGACCACGGTCCTCCCAGGACAAGAAGAAAGAGATCTGTGTGTTTTTATAATTGGGAAAAATCGCCTTGGGCTTTTTATACATTGAAGAATTAAAATAGTCATGATAGGACAAAACTTGAATTTTGGAGAAAGGAGCAATCTTAGGAGCTATTAAATAGGAAGATTTATGAAAAGATGGGACAGTACTTTCTTGGTAACGGGTGCTTTGAGATTTTTAATATTTGATCTATTTTTGTGATGAAATGGAAATATTTTGACACTAAGATCCAGTGTGGCTGTTTAGCTGGCATATTATTGTAATGTTGACTATTTTGGATGTCCTGAACTGTCAACAGTCTTTTTTTTTTTCTTCCTTATAAATAGTTAATTTTAACTTATGGCATGGGAAATGTATTTGGGGAAACGGAGGATGCTAGCAGTAAAACCCCCTGCTCGGATGCACCCAGGCCCCGCTGATCCTGTTGGCACGGCTGACAGACTCTCCTGCAAAACCAAAACGAGCAATTGAGAGACGTGATTGAGTGCTGAGAGGACGAGATCGCTCCCGTCCTATAAACCCACATCTCAGTCAGAAGTCACTCCATGTTCCATATCCTCGGCGTGCATGCTAATGTGTAATGACACACAGTTGAAAAGGCCCAGCCAGTATCCCCTATTTTCAGCCTCTGTGTTAGGCATTTATATTTTTCAACACTGGAGGGCCCCAGGGTTCAGGAAGGGGAGAAGAGGAAGGTGGAATAAACAGAAAGGCATAGCAACTTTAGAAATTCACAAGGAGTGAAATAAAGGGAAGGCGATCAAAGTGTCAGTTTATTACTGATGAGAGCTGATTTAAAGGACGGGGCTGAGATGAGCAGGAATAATAGGTTTCTTAATATTGACCCCTAGAATTAGACATGCCTGATGCTCCAGGCAGCATGGGACAGCTCTGCCTCTCCTGTGGGGGGCCCCTCCCTGTACAAAGCTCAGGGCCTGGTGTTTGCTCCTGGGAGGAAGAAGGGGGGTGGCACTCACCCACACAAGCTTGTCCCTTCCCCCAACTCAGTAGTCAGATTCTGTGGGAGAGGAGCTAGAGGCAGAGTTTCCTGGAAACATCCCTCCTTCAGAAACCGTGCTGGTAGGAACTGAGTGTCCCCTTCCTCCTGGTAGAGGAGAGAGGGGGATATCAAGGGACGGGCCCTTTTGGAACCGCAAGGGCCACATCTGTGAAGTTAAATTTTCTGTATCTGGGAAGTTGAGAGAATAAAAGGAGACATAGGTAAAGCTCTGGGTATCGCGACTGGTTTGCTTTATGGCTGGTTTGCTTTAAGACAGCAGAGGAAATGCTAAAAACAAAAAACAAAAAAAAAAAAACACCCAAAAAACAATTCCATGCAGTCTTCTATATGGATACTTCTACATGTTCCTTCTTTGCCCTATTTTATTTGTGATTTGGATAACCAGATAATGATGGGACCATTCTCTGAAACAGGGTAAATATAAGAAAGATTTGTGAGGAATAGTGAATTCCATTTCTGACCTACTGAACATGAGATATCTGCGCCAGAAATCATAGGCACTTGGATTTATGATTTTTGTAATGCAGGAGAAAACGAACTAGTTAATTTGCAACTCAGTTTAGAAATTAAGCAGGTAAACCCCTTTAGAGTGCTGGAGACTGACCTTTGAGAGCACAAGATCCCAGGAATCGGCACAGGGCAGGAGCCACTGAGGAGAGTGGGCAACACAGAAGTCAAGGAGGGAAGAGTCAGTGTGTCAGATGCTGCAGAGGGAGCGGGTCAGGTAGGACAGGGGAAGAAAACAAATGAACGTGTCGATAAGGCCATAGGCATTATAGCTCTCAGGTAAGGAGCACTTACGATATGCCAGGCACTGTGCTGTTGTATTTGCTCAGGTACAACATCAACGTAATTCTCAAACCACTACCCACATTTATAGATTAGGGGGGAAATGAGAGTCACAAAAGTTTAGTACCAGCTTGACTCAGGTCACATAGCTAGGACGTGACATAGCTTAGACTCGGATCCCTGCCATCTGACTTAACTGCTGAGCTCCCCTTCCTTCTGGGAGACTTGCTTTTGCCCATGTGTGGGTGGAGCATTGTGGGTTGAGAGGGAGGCAGGCGTGAAGGGAGGGGAAAGAGAGGACAGCAAGTGGAAGCGGGTAGGCTGAGGTTTGCCTTGCTTGTTGGTTGGTTTGCTTTATGGTTGGTTTGCTTTAAGACAGCAGAGGCTTCTGCATTATGAAATGGTGAGAGGGGCTCAGAAGAGAGCCGGAGAGTGGAGGCGTTCAGGGAAGAGGTAGAGGCAGCGGGCAGGTGTGTGTGTGTGCGCGCGCGTGTGGAGCGGGTGACCTTGGGAAGGAGAACCCCTCCTCTTCTGTGACAAAAGTAAAATGAAAAATAAAAACCTCTGTTTTCTTTCAGTTAAGAAAAAGAAGCCTAAACTTTTAAATAAATTTGATAAGACTATTAAAGCTGAACTTGATGCTGCAGAAAAACTCCGTAAAAGGGTAGGTTGATGTTTTTGTTTTGCGCAGAAACGTGCAGTGATTAATTGTTAAATAAACCCAGGCATTACTCTTGATTTGTTTAAAAAAAAAAAATGTTCAGAGAAACAACCTTTGAATAGAGTGGGTTTTTCCCCAGCAACATCAGTTTTGCATGTGAAAGGAATCAAATGAAAAGAAAAATTGCAGCTGAGATGGCCAAATAGCAATAGAACTTACCTTCAAGCCAGCTGACTTGGGAGTCAGCCCACTCCCATCACATTCTAGTCCTGTGGCTTTGGGCAAATCACTTGGCCATTCTGAGCCCCGGTTTTAAAAAATGAGAATAATAATCATACTTCCTATTTGGTTTTTTGGTAAAGATCAAGTGAGACTAGCAGGGAAAGCATCAATACTGTCAAGTACCATGTAAGTGGAGGTTCTAATTTCATAGCACCTCAATCCAAAAGAAAAAATAGGTAAGTCCAATACTCAGGGTAGTTACTGTTGGGTTAAAAGGCATTAGGTTTCGCATTCTTCTCACTTGGGGTTAACCTCAGGCACCTCCAGTTTTCAGGGTGGCTTTTATGTTTTGCTTTGTTATCAGTTAATTTGAAATATTATTTACATTTGTTTCTAGATATTACAGTGGTGTGTTGTTGTTGGGTTTTTTGTCTGTTTTTATTTTTGTTTTTTGTTAACCTTCACCTGAGGATATTTCCCCCATGATTTTTAGAGAGAGTGTAAGGGAGGGAGAAACATCGATGTGAGAAAGACACATTGATTGGTTGCCTCCTACATGCACCCCAGCCGGGGCCCGGGAACAAACCTGCAACCCAGGTATGTGCCAACACTATAACACTGAACCACACTGGCCAAGGCTAGATATTACAGTTTTTTAAAACTGTGAATTGACACAGATGGAAGTTATTTGTAGTCATATATATATATTGAATTCAGACAGGAATGGAGAGGGAGAGAGAGATAGAAACATCAATGATAAGAGAGAATCATTGATTGGCTGCCTCCTGCATGCCCCCTATGGGGATCAAGCCTGCAACACAGCATGTGCCCTGACCGGAATCGAACCCGGGACTCTTCAGTCTCCAGGCCGACGCTCTATCCACGGAGCCAAACCGGCTAGGGCTATTTGTAGTCTTAACTCTGTCATATTCATCTAGTTATTGGGCCAGATATTTATTGTATGTAATGACATCGTCATTTAATAATCTACTTGTTCTTCATGGAAATTTCTCTTTCTCTACTCTGTACTTGAATTTATACTCAGTGTAATGCTCCGTAGTTTTCCTGTAATATCCTCTTTCTATCAGTAGACTTTGGTTGCAAGAAAGGGATCTTGGACTGTAAGTAAATAAGCAACCACAATAAAAAAAAAAAAAAAAGAAAGAAAAACAAGTAAGAAACTGACATGGGACAAGAATGTGCTTCCCACACATTTATTGGGAATGTACCAGCAAGTATGAAGGCTTCTGCATTACCCTCATTACCAGCCAATAAAAACACAGTAATATTCCAAAGAATATTGCAGTCATTGTCTGCTAAATTAACCCCATGGAATGATTTCTGAGTCCATCCTGTTCAACTCTATAAAATGAAGCCATCTACTATTGTTAGGAAATTTGCATTTCTTAATAGAAGTGAAGCAGGAATCCTCTTTTTCTATCACCTTGTTTGGCATTCTCCACTTCCTCTGTATTAAATGCCATCTATGCACATGTGGAGTGCCTGTTAATAGGTGACTTTGGGGATAAAGAACAAACAGCTTTAGAGAGGATTTGGATGTAATTATAATGCATGGTGACGGCTCAGTTATCAAGGGGCAAATAGGTCAGGGGGACATAAATGTGCTGGAACAATCCATGGAGTATCCTCTGATTTTTGTTTATTTGGAGAAATTATGATGCTTTCCTTAAGGAGCACCCTGTATCTATAACAGAATAAATAAAGGAGGAAGAAGTGGCCACGTAGGCTATTCTTGCTTCTGAAACAGCGAGGAGCCAAATTATTGACTGAATCATCAATTATTGACTAAGTCTTTTAGGGTTGTTTTATAGCTGGCATTTTCAAACTAGAGGCCCGATGCACAAAATTCGTGCAAGAGTAGGCCTTTCTTCCCCTGGCTGCGGGCACCAGCTTCCCTCTGGCACCCGGGACCCGGGCTTCTCTCACAGCCCTGGCTTCATCCGGAAGGTCATCCAGAAGGACGTCCAGTCTAATTAGCATATTATGCTTTTATTATAGATGATACAACGGACTCCACTGGAAGAGCAGGGTCCCAGCTGCAGGGTTGTGAGAGAATTGCCTTGCAGCCACAGGCAGCTAATGCAGGATACTTAGAAAAGAGTCACAGAGAAGAAGATACTTAACATGAATTCTTCATTCCTTAAAATCACTCACAGAAGAAATAGAGCAGTGGTTTTAAAAATGAACTGTTATCCAAAATATACAAAGAACTCGTAGAATTAAACAATAAGAAAACAAATAATGATTAAAAAAAAAAAACAGATCTTAACAGACACCTCTCCAGATGACAAGCATAAGATGCTCCAAGTCACATGTTATCAGGGAAATGAAAATTAAAACACCAATGAGATACCACTGCACACCCATTAGATTGGCCAAACTGATCACTGACACCAAATGCTGACAAAGTCGTGGAACATCAGGAGCTTTCATTTACTGCTGATAAGAATGCAGAAGAGCACAGCGCCTTTGGAAGACAGTTCTGTGGTTTCTTACAAAGTAAACATACTCGTATCGTATAATCCAGGAAGCCTGCTCTTTGATATTTATTTACCCAAAGGAGTTTAAAGCTTACATGCACATAAAAACCTGTACATGGATGTTTATAGCAGCTTAGTGCATAACTGCCAAAACTTGGAAGCAACCAAAATGTTCTTTAGTAGGTGAATGGATAAATTAACTGTGTTACATCGAGACAATGAAATAATACTCAACACTAAAAAAAAAAAAAAAAAAAAGGAATATCAAGCCATGAAAAGACATGGAGGAACCTTAGATGCATATTAAGTGAAAAAAGCTAATCTGAAAAGGCTGGCTACTGTATGATTCCGATTGTATGACTTTCTGGAAAAGGCAAAACTATGGAGACAGTAAAAGGATCAGTGGTTTCCAGGGGTGAGTGGCAGGCAGGGGAGAGGGGAGAGGCATGAATAGGCAACTCGTAGAAAAATGGTAGGGCTGTGAAACTACTCTGCATGATACTATAATGGTGGATACAGACCGTGTGCATTTATCTTTTAATCTAAACCCCTAGAATGTGCAACACCAACAGTGAACCCTAAGGTACATCCTGGACTTTGGGGGGTGATGCCGTGTCAGTGTAGGTTCATTGGTGGTAACCAGTGTGCCCCTCAGGTGCAGGGTGTTGATCTGTGCTTATCTTGGGCTCCGGGGCATATGTGAAGTCTCTATATTCTCTCCTCTCTGTTTTGCTGTGAACCTAATACTGCTCAAAAAAATTAATACTGTGAGAGGGAGAGCAGATTTTAAATAGTGATACAATTACTTCTGACAATAAATATAACTTAGAGAATGTGATCCTGGCTTGATTTAGCGCTACATCCAAGTCCTCATTTACTCTGCATTAACCTGCCTGTCTTATCAGGTAAGAGACTAATCTGGGATGCTCCCCATTATCTTGTGCTGGCACACACGTCCTTCACACAGCACAGTAACGATCATCATCATCATAATAACGACAATAACAATAATAACAGGTGACATTGTTCAGTGCTTTCTGTGTTTGTAGACATATAGGCTTGTCTACAAGCACTCCGTATGTTTTCGGATTTGGCCTTGACAGCAGCCCCACAAGGTAGTCAAGGGCCTTCACGATCCCCATTGAACAGATGAGGCACGCAAGGCAAAGTCATCAGCTACCTGTCTTAGGTCACACACCTTCCAAGTGACTCTCACCCGTCAGCCTGGCTCCGGGCCTGCTCTCAGAGCCACCGCACTGTGCTCCTATTTCTCACCAGCCCTCAGTGCCACTGATGGCCTGTGAGAGGGTAAAGGAACCCTCCTTCCACGATGTCTGGGTAAAGGAATGATTGTGAGGAACTGTAGCAGGCAAGCTGTCTTCTGGAAGTAGGTGGAAGTAGCAGTTGGTGGGCCGTACAGTTTGCTTTGCACAGCCACACTGTGAGGTGTGAGAACCCACTCAGTGAGGGGCAAACACACAGAAACCACAGTGAGGTTGCATTTACATGTGGACTGAATGGATTTATCCATTTATAGGCAGCTGAGCGTCTGGGAAAGTTGAACTCTGCCTCTATCCCGTGGCTCCAAATATCCTAGACCTGCTGCTTCTGTTAGATGCCAGGACATGTGTGTGTGACCCTGTGGAACGGTGCTGATGGAGTGGGATGGGGAGAGGGCTCCTCGGCCCTGGGCCAAGACCCTCACCTGTGTACCTGCTGCGCATCCTCTGTTCCTTTCTCTGCGGTGGTGGTCAGAGACCTATCGCGGGTGCTCGGCCCGTCTCCTTAAGGACCCATGTGAGCCCTGGGAGAGGTCCCATGACACAGAGGCAGCAAGGCACTGCAGGCAGCCAGATGGGCCAAATCAGCCCTGATGTCCAATGGGTGACCGGAACCACGGTCACCTGGCCCTCGCATCCTGCATCCTTATGCCCCGCCATTTTCCCAGGTGCTTCCGACTTCTCATCACAGACCCAAGACAGTCTAGCTGCCAGCAGTATTTTCCCCCAACTTAAAACCTAAATATTTTCTTTAAGAATGCATGTAGGAAACAGATAGAGGGAAAATGCAATTTCTTTTAAAGAAGACTCATATTACATTTGTCATGTTTCTTTCCGTCTTTTAAGAGATAAAGTATATTTATGTGCATTTCTAGTTTTATGTTTCCAAAATACAGTTAATGTTTTAAAAATCTTAGATAAAACTGACTTTTAAACTCAGAATGGAGTCCAGGAAATGTTGACAGAATTACTTGGTGAATATTTAATAACTGTATTGAACAGCATTGTGCATTTGAATTTATTGTGTTTATGTAATGATCTCTTCCTAACAGGGAAAAATTGAGGAAGCAGTGACTGCATTTGAAGAACTAATTCGTAAATACCCCCAGAGTCCACGGGCGAGATATGGGAAGGCACAGGTATTTTAGAACCCTTCAACTTAGATAATTGTGGGTGATGTCCTTGTGTTCTGTATAATTGGATTTCTGGTCGCCCACTATTTGCATTTTCTTTTTCCCTTCTAACTTTTATACAGAATCAATTTCTCATGCATATGCACAAACTCAAGCAAGAAATACTGTTTTAAATAAGACAATTAATTATTGCTGCTGTGTAAAGCTGAATTTAGAAACATTTCTTCCCCCCCTTCCTTCACCCCTGCTTCCTTCAAGCGCCCCCCCTCTCCCCCCCCAGTATGGCATCTCTGTGATTTTGAAATGAAAATGAAGAATAACACTTTGGTCATTGATTTCCCATCACCCTTCCATTCCATCCCATTTAGACCCACCATATAATTTTCACATTAGGCTCCTGAGAGCTTTTAAGAACCTCAGTTTTATAATGAGAGGTTGCAAGTGTGCTTAGGAAAGACTTTCAAACTATAAAAGGGAATATACTTATGTTCTCTATAGTTTCTTCCAGTTGGCTTCTTTCTCTCCAGCTCCCTCCCCGCTGTCTCCCGCGCCCACCGTCTCCGTTCCTATCGGACTTTCTCCATCGTTCAGCTCCTCATTCCGTGCAGCTTTCCCACCTTCACCTGTAGCTGCATAACCCCGCAGTGCCACACCCTGTTTGGGCGCTGCGATTGTCACGGGCTCTCCAGAGGTCTCTGTCCTGGTGGGTCTTGTATTCCAGTGGAAGACATTTTAAAAGTTACTCAAATTATTTAGTGAAAACCCACGATATGCCAGGCCCTGTTTAGGCACTGCAAGATGCAGCTGTCAACAGAACATGGATGCTTATTGTAACGGCAGAGACAGTGCATGAGACAAATGTGTAAATGTATACGCCTGCTAGTGGTGAGTGCTAAGGAGAAACAGCATAACGCAGAGAACAGCACTGGACGTGCGAGGAGATGAAATATGGGATAGGGGGCAGGGAAGGCTCTCCCGAAGAGGTGACATTTGAGCAAAGCCCTGAAGGTCTTTATAAATACTAAATGTATATTCGGAGAATATTACAAAGTGTTAAAAATCAATATTAGATCCTCTGACATAATACATGCCATAAGAAAAGAAGGGAATGGGATAAAGAGCGCACCTGTTAAGATTTGGGGGCTGCAGGTCATGTGACAGGGCAGGCAGCACTTCAGATCAGGTGATCAGAAAAGGCCTCGCTAGGGAGGGACAAGTGGCTGAGAGGAGACAAGGTTGTGGAAGGAGCTGACGGGACAGAGGGAGCAGCAGGGCAAAGGCTGTGGTGCAGGGAGGCATACACTCTAGGACAGAACGGAGGGCTGCGGAGGGACAGTGAAGTGGGACAGGTGAGGCCAGGGCCTCACGGGTTGCATCTTCTATGCACTTGGGAAGCCACAGGAGGGTTTATTGGAGGGCTTTTGCATGGATGTGACTCTATTTTCCTTTTTCATAAACTTTGTTGTGGTTGCTGGGTGGAGAATGGATGATGAAGGCAAACACAGAAGCAAGAATAGGAGACTATTGCAGGTGCACTGGAGATGCCGTGGCTCAGACTGTGGTCATGGCCGTGGAGATGGGGAGCTGGGCTGAGGGCAGAGCTGGAAGGACTTGATGGGTTTAGCTGTAAGGTCACAGAAAGAGGGGATTCCAGGATGAGCCTGGGTTTCTGGTTTGGCCAGCTGAGGAGAGGATAGAGGAAGATTGGTAGAGGGACAGGCTTGGGGTGGTACAAAATAAAAAATTTGATTTTGGTCCTGCTAAGTTTGTGATGCCTGTTAGACAGTCAAGTGGGCGTGTTAAGTAGAACCCTGGATTCATGGAGTCTAGAACTCAGGGTGAAAGCCAGGGCTGACATACACGTGTCGGGCAGTGAAGGCCCTACCTGGTAGCTGGAGATTGATTCTCAGCCCTGCTGGGAAACAGCAGGTGCAGAGCTACCAAAATACTCCAGACACAGAGGAGCTAGCAGCACCCCGCCGGAGGGAGGGAGGGCAGTGACTGATGTGTGACACTCACACAGGAATTCACACATTCATGGACAAAACAAGTATGTTTTGCTCTGAACTAAAGGTGGCGACCACTCAAGATCCAGACGCTCAAATTCTTCTTACCATTGAAAATGTATCAGTTAAAGTTTAATGAATTAAGGTTATCAAAAATTAATGCAAATAAATTCCTCTTGTCCACGTTACCTACCAGGTTTAGCAGATAGCAGCTGTATCCTTTTTGTAAATGAATCTGGTCAGTAATCCTGCCAAATTGCCAAACTGTATTGCTGTTCAACCAGAGGAGATGTGTTTCCTGAAGCTCATGACCATTGAAATAAGTGATGTCACTGATATTGATAGTCATTTGGTTGAGGAAAGCATATTAACTAGGGAGAAGATTGGTGCAAATGATAATTAAATTATGGCAGGAATGCTGTGTGATTTAGAATGTTTCTCAATATGTAGTATTAATTATGGATACCAAAATCCAAATAAATGCACGAATTTTTACACGTGGTGATTGCTATATTTGCATCCACATGTAACAGTAGGAATTTGAGATTTAGGCCTCAGGCAAATTTTTTTTAATCTCTAAGCTATTATGCTATAAGGTGTTACTGATATTTATGTATTGTGACATAATGTAAATTTTAGGCATGTTAAATTACATTTTAATAGAATAATTTAAAGGAACTTTCAAATGCATAGGAATTTTAAAAACAAAAGTTCAACGGAAGCTAGATTTTTTTTTTTTAATTCTTACCAAGGACATGGTCAGAGTAAGGAAGGAGGATGGGGAGAGAGAGAGGGAGAGAGAGACGGGGGAGCGGGAGCGGGAGGGAGAGAGACAGGGAGAAACATCCTTGTGAGAGAGAAACATCAATCTGTTGCCTGGCAACCTTTTGGTGCACAAGAAGATGCTTAACCAACTGAGCCACTCCGGCCTGAATAAATGATGACTTTTTCATTCTTCATTAGCAGATTATATAATTACTTTAGCACATCCCAACAAATTTTAAAAGCTTGGCAATATTAAGTTAAATACAAATTACAGTATGAATCATTTCTGAAATAGCAATCCCATTCTTTGGGTCACTGTGAAAATAAATTTTGACTACGTTCTCTGAACATCAGACACCAAATCTTAGGTTATAAACTCAGTTCCCATTATTCTCTTACACGAACCATTAATGTCTCTGAGGCAGATAATGACACATCTCCTAGGAAAGTTAGATGGGTTGAGTCACTAAAAGGCTTTACAATGGCAATGCCCTGGAACCAGTGTTCAGTTCCCTGTGCGTGGAACAGAGCCTGACTCCCAGAAAATAGCTGTGGAATGAATGAATGAATGAATGAATGAATGAATGAACTGATGGAAGACCAGGAATAGTGGACCGGAGACCTGTCTGTATAATGTTAGTATACAACATGATATAAATCACCATCAATCCTAGTATATATTAGTCTCGTTTTCTTTTTTTTTTTTCTTCCTTTTTTTAAAATATATTTTATTGATTTTTTTACAGAGAGGAAGGGAGAGGGATAGAGAGTCAGAAACATCGATGAGAGAGAAACATCGACCAGCTGCCTCCTGCACACCCCGCGCCGGGGATGTGCCCGCAACCAATGTACATGCCCTTGACCGGAATCGAACCTGGGACCTTTCAGTCCGCAGACCGACGCTCTATCCACTGAGCCAAACCGGTTTCGGCTCGTTTTCTTTTTATATTCTTTCTTGCCTGTAGCTTAATAGCTAACTTTTCTTCATATTATTAAAATAACATGTTGTATTGCTTTCCTTTGTTTATTTTTTATTTCTTGATAAAGAGAAAACTTTAACCTGTCTTGAATTATTTTTAAAGCCCATACAAAAGTTCACTTCTCATGAGTATCTTGGGTGATTATAAGTATTCCTTGTCACGGGACATGTATTCAGTGTGGGACTTCCTTTAGTGTGAAGACGATTTGGCTGAGAAGAGGAGGAGCAATGAGGTGCTGCGCAGGGCCATCGAGACCTACCAAGAGGTGGCCAGCCTGCCCGAGGTCCCCGCCGACCTGGTGAAGCTGAGTTTGAAGCGGCGGTCAGACAGACAACAATTTCTAGGTGAGATGGAAGAAGAGAAGTTAATTCAGTCACATAGGCCATGCTTTTACCTTGCTGAGCCTGGGTGCTCTTAGAAGAATCTAGTTACATGGAAGGAAACCTGATTCCCAGAACTAATTTCGGATCATTTACCCGACTGTTTCTTAGACTGAAATAGAAATCCCAACCTTGATCGTTACAAAGATGCCGATGCTATTTTTACCGCCCCTCCCTCCTCACCCCACCCCACCCATTTTAAAACGGAGGTCAATCGGAGGCTAAGAGGCTGAATAATTTGCCTAAGGAGTTATCGCTAATAAATGAATAGGTCTAGAATAAAAATCTCTTGCTGTCACGCCAAATCTCTTCTCTCTTAAACTAGAACAGCCTGATGCATGAAGGTTAAAATGATCAGTGGGGCCATTTTTGTAGAGGAATATTAAGAGTTTTAGGCACTCTAAAATTTTCCTTGTAAGGTTTGACTCTATAGTAAGGAAAACTTTAGAAAAAATTTTTTTTTTTTAAATCACGAAGTGCTTTGAAAAGAGCAGCATAAAGCATATTCTCTGCGTGACCCAGGCTCCCGGAGCCGAGGCAGTAAGACTGGCTGTAACCTCCCTTCATTATTGCCAGGCTGTGGTCCTCTCCCTCCTAACATGTAAACCGGGAAGGAAGAACCTCAGTCCATGCTAAGGTGGGTGCTAGGCTGGCTGGGTCACTTACATGAACGAATTATCGACGCCACTAGGAGAGGCTCATATAAGTAATATTCAAGACAAAATGACCCTTTTATCAGCTGCTGAGGGGTGGAATTAAAGGTCGTATGTCCCTTTGGTAGATGACAAAAATCTCTGATAGAAGGTGATCCAGGTGATGATTAAAAACAGAAGGACTGGTCAATTAAACTTACATTCCTAAAGATCCGTTCAGGGGAAGAAAAGAATACGACACACACACAGGTGGAGGAGGCAAGGCTGGGACTCAGGTGGAGGCACTCGTGTTGGGTGCCACGTCAGTGTGACTGAGCTGTCCTCTTGCCTCAGACTCCAGTATGGCATTGGTTACTGATTTGCTCCTTACATTTTTGATGTTTTGTTCATCATAGATTTTTACATTAATTTTGATATTTTAAAAGAAATACATAAAAATCACTCCTCTAGATTACTGAATTCGGGGCACCCTCTTGAACTTTGGTGCCTCACCTGCCTTATGCTAGTCCCAGCCCTGGGGGAGAGAGGGCCTAGGAATAAAGCTAGCCCTCTTCCACGGCAGTCTTTCTTAGTCTCTTCCCCTGAGTGAGAAGGAGGCTCTGTGAGGAGGGACTGTGGCAGAAGATGTCAGTGAAGGGGATGCAGGGGCGAAGTTCACCCCCAGTGGAATAGGGTGCCACGATGCAGAGTGGAAGGAATGCGGGGAGGGTGGCAGCAGGAGGGATTTTCACCTCGGGCTTTATAGTGATTAATAGGGGAAGTTCAGAAACAGAAGAAATGTGTGACATTAGTCTGGGCTGTTGGGGGACAGGAAGGATACTGAGTCAGACTTGTCAGTGAAAGAATGAATAGCTGAGCAAACCCATCCCAGCTTGGCCAGCAATGGGGAGCCAGCCTCGGACAGATTGGTGATGTTTTGTGCCCAATGTTTTATCTGCTGGTGGGGCATTAGCTATTGATGGTCCTAAATGCTCGTGGCTAATATTCAGTTTGTGAGCACCTGAGCCCTTTAGGTAATTAAGTGTGTCATGTATACTAGTCTTATTTTGCACATTTTCTCATACTCAGTGTGTCTTCCCAACTTCAGCAAGAAGTAATGCCAATTGGCCCCAGAAATTTTTAATTGCCGTCAGATGGCCTTAAAAATGAATTGAAGCTAGGGTTTCCATGACTCACGCATGCGTAGCATCCTGTCGTCCAGCAGAGGGTCCCATAACACTGGATGATGTCTCCTTTGCTGAGTGAATAGGTCCTCACCTGGAGATGAAGACACTCGTCATTGGAAACAATGTCAGCAGGGTACCTCCGGGCCTCTTCAAGCTCCACACAGGATGCTAGACCCCAAAATCAGTTAGATTTTTAACTTGTTCTCTATTCATAATTTTAAAGTTAATCGTAATAAACAAAAAAATCTCAGTAAAACTTTCTTTTACAAGGAATTGGTAACGGAAACTTTCTTAAGACTGAATTTGATATAAAAAAGCAAATGTTAATGAAATTAGGAAATAGGAAGGTCTTTGTTGTTCCTTTTTTATTAAATTTATTGGGGGAACATTGGTTAATATGATATAGGTTTCAGGTGAGGGTTTCTATGTTATGATATATGGTGACAGGAGAAGATTTGAGTTTGGGTGGTGGGCACACAAGGATGTCTTTAGAGTGTTTATAATCAGTATTATATTTAGTTTCTATAGGAGATACTGTTGCAACTGCATGATGAAATCCTAATAGGTACTTAGCCATCCATATATAAGAGTCGGATTTAAGCTGGTCTTCCAGCTCCAGTGAATAGTCTGTCTTGATTTTAGTCTCACTATAAAAGTGTACATAATCTGTTTTTATTTCTATTGGATTTTTTTTTTCTCTTCCCACCAAATCAGGTCACATGAGAGGCTCTCTTGCTACACTTCAGAAATTAGTTCAACTATTTCCTGATGACACTTCCTTAAAGAATGACCTCGGAGTGGGTTACCTGCTGATGGGAGATAATGAGAATGCCAAGAAGGTTTATGAAAAGGTGAGCAAGCAGCAGTCTTCTGTTAAGTACATCAAATTATTTTGAACATGATGTTCTAACGTTATTTGTAAATTACATTTAATACACCCAATCTCTCATTCTCTTTATTTTAAACTAGGGGCCCAGTGCATGAATTCATGCACCTTGAAAGGAACTGTGGGCCGCGAGGCTGCAGTGGGCACAGGGGCGGGTCTTGGCCCATCCTCTGTGCCCCCACCGTGGCTCCCGATACCCTGTCTGCCGGCAGCCCCGCTCCCACCGCCACTGCTCCCACGCACTGACGGCACAGGCCCCGCTTGCACCTGCTGCCGGCACGGAGCGATTGGGGCCAGCACCAGTATCAGGTGCGAGTGGGGCCGGCGCTGTCAGTGGGTGCGAGCGGCGGCTGCTACTGCCCCGGTCACCCCTCAGGAGCAGGGGAGGTGGAGAAGCCCTCAGGGACAATTGGGCAGCAGCATCGCACCCGCTGACAGCGCCGAGCGATCTGGGGCTAGCGCCAGGCACCGGCAGCGGGTGTGAGCACCAGCAGCGGGTGTGAGCGGCAGCGCTGGCTGCAGGTGCAAGTGGGGCTGGTGCTGGCGGTGGGTGCAAAAGGTGGCTGCTGGCCCTGACCATCCCTCAGGAGCAGGGGAGGTGGAGAAGCCCACAGGGGCGATCGGGGCTGGCAGCCGCCACTTGCACCCACTGACGGCACTGAGTGATCGGGACCAGCACTGGCTGTGGGTGCGTGTGGGGCCGGTGCCGACAGCATGTGCAAGCGTCCGGTGGGACTGTGGCGCACAGGGGCGCCGAACAATTGGGGCCAGCACCAGGCGCTGGCAGCAGTTGCGAGCAGGGCTGGTGCTGGCAGCAGGTGTGAGTGCCCAGCGGGACCACGGCACACGGGAGCAAAGAATTTTCAGTAACCACCAGAGGCTTGCCCTGATGACAGCAACTGGTGCCCAGCCTTGGTCTGGCACCCCTGCTCACCTGCCCCACCGTCCCGCCATGGCCGATGCCCACCATGTTCCGTGCTCTGCTGCCTGCTGCTGATGCCCGCCATGTTCCACGCACGCCCCCTGGTGGTCAGCGCACGTCATAGCGACTGGTTGTTCCGTTCTGCAGTTCGGTCTATTTGCATATTAGGGTTTTATATATATAAAGTTAAATGGCATGTATTATGATAGTTGACATCTTCTTAGTATTGTTTTCACATCATCTTTTTCCCCTTGATCAGAAGATTTTAGAGTTTAGTTGACACTTGGTACATCAAAACCTTCAACCTATAATTGTGGTACTTTCAAACTTCATCTTTATTGGTCCACAAACAGCCTTTCTAAAAGTGTGCTCTATGCTGGAAGAGGAACTGAAGTGTTTCGGGCTACAGAGCATGAATTTCTTGGGCATGTAATGCCGGTGCTCTTGATCCAGCATCTAGAAGGGTTCAGAAATCTGGAGAAGGTGCTGTGCATAAATTAATAAAGAGTCCAGAGACGAAACATAATTTTGAAAGGCATTTGGGGGCCAGAAGAGCTTGGCTAAAGAAACCAAGTTCTCCTTGTCTCAGGACCCCTTGCTTTTTATTAACACAAATTGTCCTAAGGCAAGGTAAATATACACTTCAAAGGCCAGGGTTTAGTACACAAATCCATTGTCAGATTATCAGGTTTGGGAGAAACTGCCTTTGGCTGTTCAGATGTTTGGCCAGTAGGAGGCAATAACATGTAGATTAAGATGCCCTCAGCTGTCTGGCAGCAAGCAATCATTTTATGCATCCTTTTCAGGTTTGGAGAAATGCCGTCAGCCACCTCCAGATGATTCAGCTCTGCTGACATACTGGAATTGGCTTCTGGCAGGCATGTGGAGTAAATGACTCACCTCTCAGAGGGCACTGACTCTGTTCCTCTAGCAACGATGCCTTTGAAAGGATTTCTACCTTGTAATGGACGTTTTCATAAATAACCTCTAGGTCACAAGTAACTCTAAAATCTAGAAAACTGTGACTCCTTTAAGCAATCAGGGAGTTCACTTGGTATGGAGTAAACAGGATACCCAACGAGCTCTGAAGCTGGGGAAAGTTAATGTCTCAGTAAGAGAGGTGAACACATCTGTCTGTGGGTTTCCAGCTGGTGCTCTTTACATCAAAACGCTACTCTTCAGGGATAGTCAGTAGGATTTCTTCTGTTTTTAAAATGCTGGCAAGTGCAGTGTAGTGAGTTCAGCCCCAGTCTGGGGACTGGTCCACTCATAAAGTGGTGCTTTCTTCCTTTTATTGCTGTCAATGCTTCATTGAAAATCATTGAATTTCAGAGCCGTTGTCTTTTCACCCTTATCATATTTTTTTTTCTACCTGAGAGGACATAAATAAGACCTTTGCTTTTTATAGCATCTTGAGTATCTACGCAAAGTGGATTGATCCTGCATCCACTAACATACCTGGTCCACATCATAGAACACGTCCGTCCATGTGGGGCATTGTATTTGCAAATGGCCTAAACATGACACTGAGTGCCCTGGTTGGTTAGGGGATGCATGCTGCATCTCAAAGATTCAGAATTGTATGAATGTAAGAATTGTCAAACTATATCCAATATGCCCATTGTTCTGCCACTGCCAGCGGCCATTATATAAGATGGAATTATAGAATTCATCCCTCCCTCCCTCCTTCCCTCCCTCCCTCCCTCCCTCCCTCCCTCCCCCCCCTCCCCCTCCCATCCTTCCTTCCTTTCTAAAATCATGATCAAGTATTGGCTGAGTTCTAAGCATATGTGAAGTTTAGTCAGGATCTGAAAACATACCAGTTTCTCTCACCCACTACGGATTTCTCCTTCCTTACCTTTTCAAAATCTTCCTTGAATGCATTCACTTTTTTTTTTTACTTGATACTAAATCTGATACTTAAACATTTTACTTCATCTTGAAAAAATAAAATTCCCCTGCTGTTGTTTATACATTTGAAATCATAATCCCATCTGAATAAGCACAACAGGATGCAGAAAGTCTAAACTGTAGTTGTCTAATACAATTGAGTGGGTTCCTTTTTAAAGACATATTAATAGACTGAAAATACATGTGCGGTTTGCCTTTTATTTCTTCTTTCACTTCAGAGTTAATAAGCTGTGTCTAATGGATTCTCTTTCCTTAACCACAGTTTATCCTGATACGTTATGGCTCAGTCAAAGATCATTTCCAGAAAAGTGATAGTGTAATTGTCTATTTTTTCATGTTGATTTTTATCTTTGAGTAAATTTATACTTTTTCCTTTTCTGGGTTTTTGTTGCATTTAGTTTCAACAAAGACCAACTTTAAAATGGTTAGATTTAGGTTGTTCACAGCTGCAGCTCTTGGAGATGCTCCTTTGTCTCCTCCCTCCTCCCTCCATGTCACCCCAGTAACCCCCTAAATTCTTCCTACTCAGGGATCGCTTTGCTTATTCAATACATCTTTATGTAAGCTGCCACAGTAGCCTGGGAAATGGTAGCTAGTGGTACAAACACAGCATATCCTCATAGGGTCTACAATCCGGTACTCAATCACTAATTCCTCTTTACTTTCTGAATATCTTTCAAATTCCCTCCATTTTAAACAGTTTTATCCTGTTTATCCGCATTTATCCATACCAGTCACAGATCTGACCATCCATCCTTGGCTTAACTCTTTAGTGGTTCCCATTACCCAAGCAGTGGTCTTGTGTAACATTCCAGTGTAAAATATTCAAGCAGCCCTCACCGGTTTGGCTCAGTCAATAGAGCGTCAGCCTGTGGGCTGAAGGGTCTCAGGTTCGATTCCAGTCAAGGGCACATGCCCGGGTTGCGGGCTCGATCCCCAGTGTGGGGCATGCAGGAGGCAGCTGATCAATGATTCTCTCTCATGATTGATGTTTCTATCTCTCTCTCCCTTCCTCTCTGAAATCAATTAAAAAATATCCAAGCAAATACCTGCGAAATGCATGTGCATGTGTGTTTGTACTAATTTATGATGGACGTTGTAAAAGCTAATCCAAAATACGTTTTAAGATGAAATAATATTTTGATATTTTTAAAACTTTATTTAACTGCCAACAATATTTTCATTCTCCCTGAAAAAAAATATTTTCAGTAATATCAGTGTGTAATGCTATTATGATTATATGATTTTTAAATTTCTGGTAATGTCATGCACAGTTTGTACTGTGACTAGAAATGTCAGCTATGCCATTTTTTGGTTGTGTGTGTGTGTGTGTAAAGAGAGAAATGAGAGAGAGAATTTGTGTTATATTAGTATTAACATCAGTCTGGGATTCTTAGAGATCTTATAGAGCCACTTGTCCTTTTCTGAGAGTTTGTTGATTACAGCTGGATAATACAGCCTGCACATCCCTCATGCACCCGCCTGTGAACTGCAGCGAGCACAGAGGGTGATCATAGCGAAGCAATCAGGGAGGCAGCCTCCGCCCAGCCTCCCCTCTCGATCGCATGTGTTTCAGTGGGACGTGGGACTCTGCCATGCAGATGAGAGGAGAGCCCTGGAGCCTGCTGCATACTAAATGGTACATTTCCAAGACAGGCAAACAGAAGCCTTTTAATTTTCTGCTCCCCGGTAGATTATCTTGATCATGCAACTAAACAGGAGCTTTTGTGATCTGCCTTCTGCCCTCTATCCCCCATGCTCCCTTTCCCTGATGAACTCCTATTCATCCCTAAACACCTTCCACATATGGCCCAGCCACACCCACCCCAGAGGGAGCTAGGTGCCCCTCCCCTATACTCCCTGCATGCCTCCTGCTTATCGCTATAGTTACACTTACCACATTGCCTACCATTGTCTGCTTATGGGTCCATCTCCCTGCCTTGACTGAGAGCTCCCTGATAAAGCGAGTGTATCTCATTTATGTGTATATGTCTGGAGCCTAGAAGAGGTCTGTGTGTTCGACAATATCTAGTAAAGGAGTACCTTTGCCAATTACTTGAGATGACAGTTGTGTGTCTAGAGCCGTGGTCGGCAAACTGCGGCTCGCGAGCCACATGCGGCTCTTTGGCCCCTTGAGTGTGGCTCTTCCACAAAATACCACGGCCTGGGCGAGTCTATTTTGAAGAAGT
This sequence comes from Eptesicus fuscus, assembly GCF_027574615.1. Taxonomy (NCBI): domain Eukaryota; kingdom Metazoa; phylum Chordata; class Mammalia; order Chiroptera; family Vespertilionidae; genus Eptesicus; species Eptesicus fuscus. The sequence continues at coordinate 33,185,538 of NC_072491.1, read as the reverse complement.
GGCGTTAGAAGAAGTTTAAGTTTAAAAAATTTGGCTCTCAAAAGAAATGTCAATCGTTGTCCTGTTGATACTTGGCTCTGTTGACTAATGAGTTTGCCGACCACTGGTCTAGAGCAAGCAGAAATGTCATCTGTGTGGCTGTGCTTCGTATAATAATCCCTTCAGAGTTATGCTACCGGAAACACGATCGGCCTCCATCCGGTTCAATTCCAGGGGCATTTGTTGAGCTCTTCCTCAGCATCCAGCCTGGTAACAGGTGCTGGGAAGGTGCAGCCACAGAGCTCTCGTTGGGGAGGAAAGCAGCATGCACCCATCCGCTCAGTCAGTGCAGACTTCTTCACAACCTGCCATGTGCCGGCACTGTTCTAAGCACTGGGGAGCAGCAGTGAGTGCAGCAGACACAATCCCTGAAATAAATAATAAGTCAATGGAGATAAGCGCTACAAATAAAGAGGAGTCCGGATAAGGAGTTAGAAAGTGACTAGTAATGGGGGGAGGGGTCTGTTTTATATCTGACATAGGCTTCACTGAGATGGTAACCTTTGATCAAGGCTTTCACTTTTGCTCCGTAAATTAGTTTGTTTAAGCAGCTCCCCGAGTTGAATGTTATTGTTTTGATTTCTCCCTGCTGATTTTTATTTAGAGGCATTTTGCATAATTAATCTTTAATCATAATAAATGCATAAGATAAACTGTAATTTGATTTATTTTAAATATTTACCTGGGTTTTATCACGGAATATTGGATTTGTTCACCTCTTTTTCTCGGTCCTTAAAAATGGCTAGACCTTAGCCTGACCGGTGTGGCTCAGCGGTTGAGCGTTGACCTATGAACCAGGAGGTCATGGTTCGATTCCAGGTCAGGGCACATGCCCAGGTTGAGGGCTTGACCCCCAGTCGGGGGGCGGGCAGGAGGCAGCCGATCAATGAGTCTCTGTCATCATTGATGTTTCTATCTCTTCCTTAGTCTCTGAATTCAATGAAAAAAATATTTTTTAGAAAATGGCTAGACCTTCAAGAAATTTACATTGAATCAGTGGATCATGATACATTACAAATGCAAACTAAGTTTTCTGTTAAGGTAATGTATAAGGCATGTATGTAAAGAAGTGTATAATCATTCAGAGTTGACTTTAAGATAGCAAATATAAAGCAGTTTTTCTTGATTACTAAAAATATGTTGAAGTCATAACAATCGACAGATGTTTTGCTCATTTGCATTGTTAAAGTAACACTCTAACAGTCGTTGCCTTTTCACATTTATTCCTTCATTTTTCAAGAACTAATGTGTGGGTGTGAAAACATTGAGTTGAGAGGAAATGAGGCCATTTAAGCTTAATATATTGCAATGAAACTAAACACTAGTGTTTTAAGCTGTAACGTCATGATCCAAGTAGAGCAAAGCTAATTAGAATTTGTTTTGACAGTCATTTGTAGAATTTGTTGTCAATCACAGTAGCTTCTTTTTCTCTTTGAGTTTAGGTTCTGAAAGTGGCGCCAAATGATGGCTTCGCTAAAGTGCATTACGGCTTTATCCTGAAGGCCCAGAACAAGATTGCAGAAAGCATTCCCTATTTGAAGGTAATTGTCCCCACCATTGCCCTTTGTTCATTTTCCGATGGTTCTGAGTCAATCTATGCATTGTACATCGATTGGCATGCACTCCTGAGTCTTTTCATGGTGAAAATGTACATCTTCTGACCGTGACATTCATAGGCCAGTGTGGACCTTCACCAGGAATGAGAGTATCCAATGTAGAAACACCAACTGTATGAGCAGTGACTCTCTGGAGAAGACTTTATGAAGACATTTCTAAAACTGAAGTGGTTATTAGTTTGTATTGAAACTTAAAGGTAGACCAAAGTTACTGACATAATATTTCAAAATATGGGCAATGAATTAAATGATTGAAACTAAGTTGAATAGGGTTCAGGACAGCTTATACAAAGTGAAGTAAAAAATGCACACTGAAGAGGTCAAACTCCAAAAAGCCTGGTAGCTCAAAATACTCAGATTAAACTACGCTGTCATTTTTTTCTCTCATATCCAGTTGAATCTTGGTCAGCTGGCTCGAATCACATTTGGTCTAGCTCAGGGCTACCGGTGGAACTGTCTGCACAGTGGACATGTCCTCTGTACTCCACTCCAGTAGCCACTGGCCACATGTGGCGACTGAGTACCTAAAATGTGGCGAGTATGACTGAAGAATTGAAATTTTAATTTTAATTAATTTTAAATTAATGACATGAGCCAGCAGCTGCCATATTGGACAGGTAGCTGATCGAATGTCAGTGAACTTTTTTTTTTCTTTTTAAGTAGCAGTATATTATACTTTTATGATCTCTTTCTTTCACAGGGCTTAAATCAGAGGTACCAAATAGCAGCCCACTGATCGCAAATAGCTTGCACATTATATTTGGCCAACATAACTCTTATTAAAAACAATTCTAATTGCTCGCCTGTGTTGAAAATCTGCACATTTTATATAATTATGCAGACTTCTGGTTTCTCATACAAGGTCATATCTGGCTCACATTCCAGCACGGGAGTGAGGTGGGCGTGCACCCCACAATCTGTGTTGGCTGTCACTGGGCCTCTGCAGACTTTTCCATCCCCTGCCACGACTCTGTGGGCATGTGTGTTTCTCTGACTTAAGGTGTTTTCTTAGGTTTCCTTTGACACAGTAAGGGCCTAGCAGGACTCTCCCTGCTTCAGAGATGGGGAAATGGGGGGCAGGGTGCTCCATTAACAACTGAGGACATTGATTGGAGTGTCTATCAGTCCAGAACCCTGATCACAACTCTGCTTCTCTCCTGTTTGTTGCAGCTACTTCTCAACATTATGCAAATAAAATTTCTCCCCAGGAAAATGGGCTTCTTGTGACAAAGCCTCAAAGATGCAGATTTTTAAAAGGAAATCCTTGATATTGAATTTTTTTTTTACCTTTGTCCTTTTTTTATTTTTTAAAGTTTATTTTCTTGCTTTAATATTTTCTCTTTCTTTTTACATAAATCTCAATGTCAGTCCTTATGGGGGAGATGGGGATAGATATCAGCTAAGTGTTTTATAATAAGACTTGTTTAATAACAGTTACATTCTCAGAGATTCCAATTAGCTTTAATCCTATCGAATGTTTTATAAAATATTTTGTTTAAAGGTGAGGAAGGCACTTTTGTTTGGAGAGGGAAAAATATTACTTGCAGTTGGGCCTCTGTCACTTCAGACATATATGAGTAACAAAACATGTTGGCTCAGGCATTTTTAAACAAGCCTCTAGATGACAAATGTTTAGATTGGGAAAACCAAATAAATGTGATAGGTACCTGGCCAAAGAAATTACTTGGGATATTGAAATATGATCACATCCACAGAGGCAGTTCACAAAGCATCATACTAATTTTATGGGCTAGTCTGCTGTTAATTAATGATGACTGTGTTGTTAAATTTTAACTATTATTAAACCTCCTTTTGGTTTTGCATTGTAAATATTGACCGGTAATCTAATTGCCAAACTTTAATGTTGAGATGAATTTGTCTGGTTCTTCGATTTTCAACTGGTATATAAAGATTAAGTAAATCAATGAATTGACTGTGGTATTCTTCCATAAATGCTAACACTGTCTTTTTTACAGGAAGGAATAGAATCTGGGGATCCTGGCACTGATGATGGGCGATTTTATTTTCACCTGGGGGATGCCATGCAGAGGGTTGGGAACAAAGAGGTAATGTGTTTATGATGTTTTTGTTCTAAAAGAGGATAGAGTAGGGGTAAATTATTTCTAAGACAGTTACAATTTTTTAACATAATTTTTTGAAGGTGATAATTTAGGCTTTTTTGAAACAACCCAACAACTCTTACTTAACCCTATAAAGAATTTTTGGGATTTGGCTTCTGTAGTTTCTTTTAAGAAAGCATCTGAGTGAATAATCATAAGAGCAGTCTCTAAATAGGGCTGTGTGTGTGTATGCGCACCTATGTGTATATCTCTGTGTATGTATAAAATGGTAGACATTGCCTTGAAAAATATTTTTAAAGTATGAAATAGATAATCTTTGAAATTGTTTAAATATTTTTAAAATATTTTAACAGTTTGCTTAGATTTATTTTTATTTGGGAACTTAAAAAGTGGTTATTTTAGAATAAAGTCTTTATTCAACTGATTCCTAAGCTCCCTGAACCCCGTGGTTAATTGAGTAAATTACCTTGTGAAATATTTAATACCAAGTTTAAGATGAACACCTGTAGGAATAGTAATAACAAGTACTGACTCAGAAAATGTAGTGGCTAAAACAGATTACATATTTTCTTTGTGGCTGTTAAACATTTTCTGGGTACAATGTCAGCTTCTTTAAACACAACATTAGATCATTAGTCATGATGTATAAATTCCAAAACGCTCCCAATCAGTCCACCATGATTTACAGGATGTAAATTGCTGGACAGTGAAGCCCACCTCAGGTAAGAGCTGCACCATCACTTGGCTCTAGACTGTACTCTCCTTAGAGCCATGGATAAAAGGGTGAAGGGAGACCCTGAATTAGAAATAAGGGAGAAGACATTGCTGATTAGCAATCACTTTTGTGTTCCTTCATTCTTTTAGCTATAGATGCCTGATACCTCCTTTGAATAAGAGGGATAAGAAAGATTTTGCTGCAATATCTAACACCGGATAAATGTTCATGTTTGATTTCTATAAATGTAATTATTCTCACTGATTAATTTATCTTTGCACATCTCAGGATCCAGGGCAAAGACAAATAGATCAAAGAAGTCTATGATTTCTTCTCACATCTTAGATGAAAACAGCCCTTACTTCAAGGGCCAAGAATTCACTGCTGAATACTTGTTAGGGTTTGGGATTTGAACCTAGGAGACTGTTGTTCTATCCGCTTACTTATTATTAATATGCACAGAACAGCACAGTTCTTGAATTTTAAAAGTTCACAAGGATTCATCCTTACAGTGGAATGTAGAAACCCCATGTTAGTATATTCTTTTAAAAAATATATATTTATTGATTAATTTCAGAGAGGAAGGGAGAGAGGGAGAAAGAGAGAGAAACATCAATGATGAGAGAGAATTATTAATTGGATGCTTCCTACACGCCCCACACTGAGGATGGAGCCTGCAATCCGGGCGTGTGCCCTGACCAGGAATCGAACCATGACCTCCTGGTTCATAGGTCGATGCTCAACCACTGAGCCACGCTGGCCGGGCAAAGCCCCATGTTAGTACATTCTTGATGTTAGGTATGGAATCGGTGAATTGACTTTTGAGGAAGGTTTTCCTAGTAGTTCCGTAAGGATAGGAGTGGGAGGAAGACAGACCATGACAGTCTCAGCAATTCACACTCAGCTGTTTCCAGTATTTCCATAACTCCCAAATCCCCATCCCAGCTCTCATCTCCCACTCCAAGTCCAGATCTGTACGTCTGTTGCCTGCTTAATGCCACCACACAATGTCACAAAGACAACTCTCTTATCTTCCTCTAACCCCTTTTCCTTCCTGGGTTCCATCTCTCATTTGATGACATTGCCGACTTCCCAGAATCTGGACTTGAATCAGCTCTAGCTCCTCCCTCCTCCAAGAGGCGTCCCGTCTAGACAGGCCAGGATCTGAGAGTTAGCTTCCTGGTGTCTGGTGCCTGTGTCACCCTCCCTCTTGCTCATTCCGTGTTGTCTGTTGTCACCTTCCATGTAGTGATGGCTGTGAGAACCTGGCTGCTGTTTCTTGCTTTAGACTTAACTTTCATTGTATGCTCAAATACCCCTGGTGCAAAAGAAAAATCCTATTGCCAAGCGATGGCATTCACGGTCCTCCACAGGCAGGTTGCAGCCAACTGTTCGCACCACAATTGTGTCTCCCAGCCCCACTGCGCACCGAGCCCCAGGCATAGTGGACTCTGGCCGGGGCCACGTATGACATAACCTGTTCCCTAGGTGTGGCCTGGGATTTTCTGAGTTGGAATCATTTGACATGGTGGTTTTTTTTTGTTTTTTTTTTTTGTGTGTGTGTGTAACCATACCTGGCAATAATTTGAAGTATAGAAAACACATTTATTTAGAAGGTGCCCCCAGATACTCTATTTCAGTATTCTTGGTATGAAGTATAAAAAGGAAACAGTAAAGAGGAAATTTTCAAAGGATTCTAACTTGATTTTCTTGCAAATTCTTATTGAAAAGTAGTTTAGATGTGTGTGTGTGTTTTTCCCTCTGGCTGAATTCATTGGGTCCTCTATGTAATTGAAGATGATTTTACCTTCATTGAAAATATCATTGAAGAGTAGTTGTGGCGCAAATTGTCAGGAGCTGTGGGTTATAGTTCAAGATGTAGCCTTTTTAAACCTGAGCTTCACCATTTATAAATTGTAGATATTTGCAGTTCTTGGAAAGATCAACTGCTGATCACACGTAAAAGCAAGTAAACTGAAAAGAGTTACTGAAAATATGAAGTGGTACTGCTATCACACTTGATTTTTCTAGCAAAAGAATTTTCAAAGTATGAATTTTAAGACGTAAAAGTCACTATAGTTAACATTTAAAGTATATCTGGAGTTTTATGAACATCTTTTTATCTGCTTGGCATTAAAAGGCGGTGTGTAATTGATTAAAATGTGTATTTGAAATCACTCTTTAAAAGTAATCAATAGATCAGATTTACAATAATGGAGGGGTTACTATTGAGAGAGCACTAGATTGTCCTCTGCCCTGAGACAATGGAGTGTGCGCCTGGCCCTGGGGGAACCTGTGGGGAGGGCCTCCGGAGAGCATATGGCCGGGCATCATCTGAAGGAGACACATGAAGCAGGGCAGTCTGCAGCCAGCTGTCCCTGAAAAGGCTAGTCTTCTTGGAGGCCAGTCATATCATGTTACAGCTAGCCTAAAGCCACAGATGTTATCCTTATGGCAGGGGGGGGGGAAAGGGAATAAAATCCCCCTTTTAAAAAATCTAATATGGGCTATCACTATATTAATGCCAACTCAGAGTACAATTTCCTTTTGTCTACGTAATTTAAAAAAAAAAATCTCTATTTTTTAAAATATATTTTTTATTGATTTTAGAGAGGGAGAGAGAGAAACATCAATGATGAGAGAGAATCATTGATCGGCTGCCTCCTGCACACCCCACACTGGGGATGGAGCCCACAACCTGGGCATGTGCCCTGACTGAGAATCGAATTGTGACCTCCTGGTTCATAGGTCGACGCTCAACCACTGAGCCACACCAGCCTGGCTTGTCTACTTAATTGAATGGAGGATTTACACTGTTTCCTTGGGTGGCCTTCCTGAATGCGGACACAGAAAGAAAAAGACATGTGAAAAGAGGAACTCTCGATTTCAGAATTCTAATGCAGTAAATGCAGATATCTTTGAAGAAATTATCAAAATCGCAATTCTTTTAAAAGGAAACTCAAAAACAGAATTTAAGAAATAAAAGCTAGACTATATAGTCTACATCAGTGTCCAAAGTTGTTTATTACTCAACAAATAAGTCCTAGACTCTACTGAACACTGAGGGAGACCCGAGTGCATGCAGCACGAATCCTGTGTTAAAAGACCACACAGCCTCAGACAGAAAATAAAATCACACATTCCCTTGTCATAATGGGTCATAACCAGGGACCCAGTACAAGAACCGTTTTCACCAGTGTAACCGATTTGGGCACGCCTGACTAGCAAGCTCTTTATTTAAATGTCACAAAGTAATACTTGATTATTCGTGACTTTAATTTTAAAATTAATAAAAACGCCTCGTTTGCAGTTCATTTTTTCTGTTCTTTCAGGCGTATAGGTGGTACGAGCTTGGGCACAAGAGGGGCCACTTTGCATCCGTTTGGCAGCGCTCGCTCTACAATGTGAACGGACTGAAAGCCCAGCCGTGGTGGACCCCAAAAGAAACAGGCTACACGGAGCTGGTGAAGGTGAGTGTTGACTCAGACTGTCTGTCTCCTCCTCAAAACCAGGACGCTTCCCGTGGAAAAGAGCGTCAGGGCAGAGAGAGAGAGTTTATATCCGGTGACATGAGCCAAAAGTTTAGTTGAGATGGTGAAGAAAGAAATTTTTCTTAAAGAGCAGTTCTCACGCATTTTGGCTTCAGGACTCCCTCAGACTCGCAAAAATTATTGTGCAATCTCTAGATAAATGTTTTACATTTTTCCAATTTTTGTTTGTTTTCGAGAACATCTTGAATAAAATGTGTCTATAAGGCGTTGGTGATTAATGTAGTCTACTTGGGGAAAAGAAAGGTTGCAAGGTGCTTTCAATGTACTTATATTGAGTAAGTCTTACCTGACCATGTTTAGTCTGTATTTCACTGTAAAAACACACTTGATAGTCATCATCAACAAATTGTGACCCATAATCATCATCAGAATCCAGTGTAAAGTCAGCTGCCATCAGTTAGCCTCTGAATATCTTATACATCAGAAGAGCACGGTGTGGTGACAGCGAATGCAGATTGCTTTAAAGTTGTTCTATTTCCAAAGCAGAAACAGTACAGGGAAAATAGCGTCTCTGATGCATGTACTGCCTTTGGCATCGCCGGTGATTCTTTTCTTTGTAAAAGTCCATCCTCTCTCGGATTATATCACACTGAGCGCTTCTGGTTCTCTCCCAGCACATCTTTTTCTCTTGGTCTCTTTGTAAATCTGTTTCTCTACTGTAGCTTTTAGGATGCTTTCAAGTTCAAGTAACAGAAATGCAGCATGACCCCGGCTTCCACCAGGAGGAATCGGATTGGCTCCTGGAAAGGAGGCCTGCGGTAGGCAGACCTCAGGGCTGTGTAATTGGGGAAGGTTTTCCTGTCCGTGCGCCTCTTCCTCGGTCAGCTTTGTCTAGAGCCAGCTTTCTTCAGGATGGCTGCCAGCCGCAACTAGAATGGGGTGGGCGGGGAGAGTTGGAGAGGATTTGGGGGCTTCTTAACATTGTTCAGCACCACACCAGCCCTACCTGGCCTTCTAGAAACCTCCAAGCAGACCCTGTTCTATTGTTCATAACCATGTCGCATGGGTCCTCAGCAGTTATAAGGGAGTCTGAGAAACCAAGTAGCTGGCAACAGGCTGAGGTAAGAAGCTTCCAGCAGGAGAAAGACTGTCCCTGTCCTTCCAGCAGGGAGCCAAAGTCTTTCCCTTCTGTCTGATGGAGTCAACTGAAGTCACATTTCCACTCTGGATCAATTATTGGCAAGGGGCTATGAGATTTTCCTTAAAACAACAAATCAACCCCTGGAGCGGTGAAGGGTCTTATTCCTCTCCATTCAGTGGATTATCTGCAGGAGGGTGGATATCTGAACTAAATCAGGGTTCTGTAAGGAAGGAGGAAGAGGCACAATGGTGCTTGGAAGGTGACCGAGTGTTTGGTGCCCTCGCTGACCTCGAGTGCTCTCAGATCCGAACGTGGATCCTCACCCAGGCGTTAACATCTAAAAGTGGAAACTTTCTAAATCTGGTAGCCACCATGCTTTGGCCAAAATCCTTTTAGGGTTATCACCCACATTCGGGTTTTTCTGTGACAGTTAACTGCCTTGGATGGTACATTTTCCTTTAAATTATCCTCATGGTGTGTTCCAGGGAGATGTAGAGGGCCATTTTCTTGAAGGCATGAGACAGTGTTAGTAAAAGTCATCATTTGTTTTCCTCTTTTGTTGAATGTCATTGTCCCCCCTTATTGTGTACGTTGTCATTTGGCACAGGGCAGGGGGCTGGGGGAGGGGGATGGTGAGAGACTATGCAACTCGATGAAAAACTTTTAGAGAAAAATATTCCACTCGAGTTTTTTTCTTTTAGGTATGTGCTCCTTAAAATTTAGTAGGTGGTTGTCCAAATCACAAATATCAGAGCCCTAAGTGCCTTGGGGATATTTAACGTAGAAATTGAAACAAAAATGGATTAACGTCTTTGCTAGGCTATAAATAGAAAAGAGAAAAGAAATCTCTTCTAGTGGGGAAAAAAGCCATCAGACCTTAAGGAAGTTGCTCTTCCTTTTTCTGAGATTATTCTTTGATCCGCCTTATTCGGAGGTGAATTTAGATGTACACATGCATGCATAGAAAGAACATAGAAAACGCAACAGCCAGGAGCAACGGGAAACCATTACTTAAAGCATCCCTTCAGTGTCTGTTTTTCCTGCTACCTGACTCTTCATCCCTGGGGAAAGGGAACGTCCTGGCATCCTTTGAGTGTTTGGGTGTTTCAGAACAGCCTCTCAGATATAAACAAATCGCACCACAGATAAACTTTCCTTTCCTCATATTGTAGTTTTATTTCAGTGAGAGGAGGGCCCAGTAATATTTTGCCCATGGTGTGACACAGTACTTAAGAATGATTGATTAGGCTCTGGGTCATTTTCCTTCAGACTGGAGCTTTTACTAAGAGACCTATTGTGTATGAATAGCGTCACCTGGACAAAGAAAAAAAGGAAGACATACAGTAATAGCATTAGTGGTTCAACATTTCTAGCGGTGTAATTAAATATTTGAATGTTTTCACTGAACTGCTTTTGAGGTGAAATGGATTGAGAAAGAAGTAAAAATGCCAGATTTAGTGGAATTAAGCTGTAAAATAAGAGGATTCGTGATTTTATGGAAAAGTGTTAGGTATGAGGCCGAGCTGGAAGCAGTGCCTTAAGATCAGCTAATAGCTTAATCCTATTTTTGTAATTCAAAGCTTAAGCTTTTGGGAAACCAATGATACTGTCTCTAAAAACGACAGTATCACCAGGGGAGTTCAGAGAACTCGGGGAATCTGCTGGCTGTAGGCCCCCCTTTAAAAAGGAGGACTCTTTAAAAGGGGGTTCGTTTTGTTTCAGCTCTGACACCTTGGGCAAGTCATTTCACCCATCGAAGCGAAGCCTGTTTCTTTCATCTCTAAGTACCAAATAATGGCCTCTGTTTTTACTCTCCTTCGAGCTTTTGGTAAGGCTCCAAACCAAAACAAAAGGCAACAAAAACCCACCATCAAGGGTGTGCCTGTGTGTGTTTGAACGTGAGCCCTTCATAGGAGTAGACACTGCTAAGGTTATAGGACTGCATGTGATGCCAATTATAGCCATAGAAAAAGGATAAAATACTCTCTATTCTTTGAATTATTCCAAACTAAACGGTTGTTTCCTTTCTCAAAGTGAAATGGGTAGGTTTTCAGTATTTGTGAATGTGAAGAAAAAAAAAAAGATGTTAAAATTGGCTTTATTTGTGGCTTTCTTTGGGAACTCACAGCACAGTGTTTGATACTTTAGGACCGTGGTTGGCAAACTGTGGCTCACGAGCCACAGGAGGCTCTTTGGCCCCTTGAGTGTGGCTCTTCCACAAAATACCACGGCCTGGGCGAGTCTGTTTTGAAGAAGTGGCGTTAGAAGAAGTTTAAGTTTAAAAAATTTGGCTCGCAAAAGAAATTTCAGTCGTTGTACTGTTGATATTTGGCTCTGTTGACTAATGAGTTTGCTGACCACTGCTTTAGGACAATTGCAAACTGTACCTGTAGGTTGGTACTTCATTTGCAGTTCCAAGGTTTTGATTGAGTAGGTCATGATCTATGGCTTACTGCACATACACACAGATTGATGTCTTAACGATACACATACACGTATGTTATCGGTGGCAGTGGGGTTCTTCGGATTCTGCTAGAATAAGAATTTCTGGAGGCCCCTCCGGGAGGGTGACATACTGTAGAAAGCATGATTTCTGTGGAATTAATCCCCTGAGTTTCCAAGGTCCCATTCGCCTTTGTCCCACCCAGGAAGAAGTCCCATCGTGCCTTCATCAGGGTTAAAAGCAAAGCCAGTGTCCAGATTTACATTCCATGTCGGAGCAGAGTCCCATCCAGCATCAGGCTAGCTTAGTTTGTGTTCCCAGCTGCAGTCCATTAGACCATCGTATGGGGGGTCCACATGGCCATGGAGGGAACACAGGCAAGTGCAAAACAAGGGAGCCAAGAGAGAAAAAACGCCTTTGTCTTGGGGATTATGTATTTCCAAATTTTCATGGGCTTATAGTGGCCCTACCCCTTCTGGCCAATGGTCTCTGTTCCCAGGTTTGACTGACAGGTATCCTACCTATGTCATCCTGACTTTGCTGAGCATGCACTGTCTCCCCTTTGTTGCACCCCTCCCCCCAGTGCTTTGCAGGGAATGGACTGGAGGTTCCGTTGAAAGTGTGAAGTTGCAGCTTCCTGGTGAAGCTGCCCAAATGGCCATGCTCATAATGTCTGGCCTTCCCTTCGCTCCGTTCCTGTGATTAATAACTAGCTGATTACAATGGTGTCACATACACATTATGGGTCACCTGCTTCTCTGTCTATCAGGTGACATATTTTTCGTATACACAGAAAGCTTCCCCATCAGCTTAGCCCCTTAGCTTTGGGGGGTTTGCTCCTAGCTGTAGCTCCCTCAGGACATAGCTCAGCACGCTATTCACAGTAGGTAGAGCCATGCAGAGACCTTGTCTCTCCTCTTACCTTCCTTCGACTGACATTATTGGCCATTGTCCCTGCCAGTCTGGGCTACAGTCTGAGGACTGAGGGTCTCCTTTGCTGTCTGCATCCCAGACATGTTTCTCCTGGCAACCTGAACTGTCTTTTCTCCTTTATCCTAGAAAAAGAAACCCTGCTTCTCCCACTGTCTAGAAAAACAAAATTCAGTTCTGCAGACTCTTGTCTTGCCCCAGTGCTGGGTGCCTTGAGTTATCTTTTCCCTTCAGAAAGGATAATGAGAGACTAAATAGACAAACAGACAATGTCCATACCATACATCTATAATAATAAAAGCGTAATATGCTAATTAACCAGACGTCCTCTCAGACGTCCTTCCTTCTGGACAAAGCCTCAGTGGGTGGGGGCCGTGGCAGAGGCGGCAGAGGGCCCTGGCCACAGCGGCGGCGGGCAGGGGCCAGGGCCAATGCCCTTGCACAGATTTTGTGCATTGGGCCTCTAGTAAAAATAGAACCTTGACCTACAACCTGCACTGAACAGCCCAGGAAGCCAACCCCTTATCTACAGGCAATACCCCAGGAAGCCAGCTCACTGTGTGTCAGACCTGCAGGAAGCCACGTTGCTCTCTGGTGACAATCCGGGAAGCTAAACAACCACTTGAGTGAATTTGGCCCAAATGGGCTAAAGGATTAGTAACGGACCGCTTCCCTAATGCTTGGCCCTGCTTCCAACGTAAGACGAACCAGAGACAGCCAAACTCGCTCCAGTCACGTAGGATGCTGCTTCTAGTCAGCCCGCTCACAGCGGCCCCTGCCTCCAGCCTCCCGATCAGGTCCCTCGGGTGCTTCTCTCTATGGTGTTCCTCCTTCCCGGCCAGAGAACAAGTGAGGGCGGCTGGCTCCCTTGCCCTAGCCAGCCCTGAATAAACAGCCTGTGCCTCTCCATTTGGTTGGTCTTGATTTCCACAATAACAAATGTCAGATGTTTTCCTTTACCAGCTTGGAAAACAGGAAATCTGATTAAAATGCATTAGAACCAGCAAGACATTGCTGCGTTAATGCTACTAATTTCCCAGGAGATTTTATTAAACTTATTGCAGAGAGAATTTGCTGTGTGGGCATTAGACTCACTATTGTATTTGCTCTGATTTCCTACCTTCAGCTCAGCACTCGGGGGGATGCCCACCCCCGATTTCTTTAGAAGGAGAATATACTGCTCCCCTGTCTTATCTTCACCGTGTTGAAGTACAGGCATGCTTTGGCTAAGATTCAAGGAAGCTGATTTTAATCTCTAAAAGAAATCAGATAAATTCCTAAAATAATGAACTGTAACAAGCTCGTTCTCAGACAATTAAGTAAAATGTGGTATACATTTTCCTAAAGTGCCATTGTTATCAATTCCTTCTAACTCCAATTTAATGCCTAAACTGTGCCACGTGCCTTTTCTTAATTTAGAGTCAGAACCTTCTAATTTAGAGTCAGTCCCATCTCTGGGACTTTTCAAATGCCAGCTTCAGTGTTTTCTTAACAGGCTTTTTCTTAACAGCTAATCACATGGTTACTTGCCCAATCCTGTGTGTGTTAACCTGAGTTTTAAGAGTTCTTATATTATGTTTTGCCCAAATGTTAAAAGTATAGCTTTTTCTGCCTTTTCCTATGCCTATATTTTATGTTGTTCCTGTAAAATTCTTCTTACTTATTCCCGTGTTGATGTGAATTTATCTCTGATCCCCTCCAACTGCTGTTTGCTTTCTTAGCTGGAACTAGTTCTAACCCGAATCTGCATTAGTGCTATAGGCTGTGTCCCTCCGCCCCGCCCCCTCCCCCCCCCAAATTCATATGTTGAAGCCTTAGTCCCCCCAGTACCTCAGAATGTTGACTGCATTGGAGAAGGGCCTTTGGAGAGGTGGCTAAGTTAAAATGAGACTGTTAGGGTGGGCCCTAATGCAATATGACTAGTGTCCTTATAAGAAATTTGGACACAGAAGGGTGTGTGAGGACATAGTGAGAAGATGACCATCTGCAAGTCAGGGCTCAAAAGAAACCAAACCCGCCAACCCGTTGAGCTTGGACTTGCAGCCTCCAGAACTGAGAGACTATCACCGCCTATGGTTGGAGTCACACCAGCTGTGGAATGTTGTTCTGGCAACCCTAGCAAACTCATACCATTCAGTAGTTATTTTCCTTAGCAACTCCCCTTACTTAGCAATCTGCAACCTTTACTACCTGCCTCAGCAAAAATGTTTCTCTGCATGGTCCTGTTTTCCTGCCTAGGAGAAAATATTTAAAGCTCAGTTAGATGAATTTCCATATTGAAGGGACTGCTGAGTTTCTAGCATTTACATTAAGGCATGTTGCCATAGAATATCAGGAAACCAGAAATAAAAAGATCTTAAAATCTTCATCATCATCATCATCATCATCATCATAGCTATACTTACACATAGCATACATACTTTTAAGCACATTTAATCTTCTTGGAGTCTCTTAAGGGAAGTAGTAGCATTTTACCCTCTTTATAAATGAGGAACCTAAGGCACAGAGTGGTTAAGTAACTTGCCCAATATCACACAGCTAGTTACGTGGCAGAGTCAGATTTCATATCCAGGCTTTCTGGATCTAAGTTTTACACCTCCAAACACTACACTATACTAAACGTTATAATGCAATGGAGCAATGCTTGCAAAATTCTAAAAAGAAGTTATTTACTGCCTAGAATTCTGCACATGGCCAGGCCTTCAATCAAGTGTATGACTAGCTTCAGAAATTTTCAGAAATTCAATTTTATCTGTGGTGTGTTCTTTCTCAGGAATGATTAGAATTCACTCATTAGGGAGCCCGATACCAGGCAGAGGCCAAGGACAGTTGTCCAGCAAGCCCAGACAGCAACCTGTTCAGAGGAAAGCAAGGCAGATGGCTACTGGCGGGTTCTCTGCAGAAAAAAAAGAGAAAGAAAGAAAAATAATAGCTTATATGATGTTTTTGGCAAAGGGGAGAATAGTGTTGAGATTTTCTCGCACTCCTTCGTTGCTGTAAAGAAGAAAGATGCTAAGTGCATTAGAAAATTAAGCCAAAGAAAAGAGAGCATGTGAAATGAAGTGTAGTCATTACAACTCAAGTGTGAATGATAACTCATTGTCGAAATTTTATAACACCTGAATGTGAATTTACCCAGATGTATGCATGATGAAGACGAGGGGAAAGAAGACATCGTATTGTTAACTTGCTGCAGGAAATAGCTGGGATTGAACTCGGGCCTGGGGAAGAGTTGAGTAAGAGACTGCTGCCTCCATTATAAGACGTATAGTAGTATTTGACTTTTAAAAAATGTATACTTTTCTTCGTTGTGGCGGGTGGCTTCTGGTGAGAACCAGAAAACCTACTAGACAAATTAAAAAAGAGCTGTAAGCACTAAAAGAAAGTGTATGTTTTAATCCAATGAAAATAGTAAAAGAAATCCTATATAATAAAAGGCTAATATGCAAATTCACTGAACGACCAGTTGCTATGATGCACACGGACCATCAGGGGGCAGACGCTCAATGCAGGAGCTGCCCCCTGGTGGTCAGTGTGCTCCCACAGGGGGGATGGGGCGGGGGGTGGGTTGCGGGTCAGCCAGCAGCCCTGAGCCAGGCTCAAGGCTGGTGAGCACAGCAGCAGTGGCAGGAGCCTCTCCTGCCTCCGTGCCAGTGCTAAGGATGTTGGTCTGACAGCTTAGGGCGCAGGCTGGGTTGAGGGACCCCCCCCCACACACACCCCTGGTGCAAGAAATTCGTGAGTGCACGAATTTCTTGCACCAGGCCTCTAGTAGTTAAATAAACAATTAGTGTGGGTTTAGTGTGCTTCTCTAAAGACTTTCTGAATTAAATCAGTTTTAGGAGAAGGCTTTAAAAATAGGACTTAATCTAATTTTTTAAAATGTTTTATTGATTTTTAGAGAGGCAGGGAGAGGGAGAGGGAGAGAGAGATGGAAACATCAGTAATGAGAAAGCATCATTGATCGGCTACCTCCTGCATGCCCCCTACTGGGGATCGAGCCCGCAACCTGGGCATATGCTCTGATGAGGAATCAACTGTGACCTCCTGTATCAGAGGTCAATGCTCAACCACTGAGCCACACCGGCTGGGCAGGACTTAATCTAATTTGGTGTAAAAGAGAAACATGTACCATTCAAGAGGGATGAGCAGAATATCAGCCAAGTGCCCTGAACTGGATGGAGGGTTTGGATTAAAGAGAGCAGGAGTGTATTGTGGGACTAATGAGGCTTGAAACTAGGAAATCCATTTGTGGGTGACTAGAGTGCCAAATACAGCTGAGGTTTAACTCAACAGGCAAGTGTTGATGATGGGTTTATGGAGCCAAGTGGCACTGTAAAAGCAATCAACTCTGATTTCCGAAGTCTGTGTAGCCACAAGAAGAAATGTGAATTAGAAACTATTGATTTCTGGGCCACCAACTCAAAGGCCAACCCTATTCATGTCTCTCTTTAGTTTCATGAAATGGATGAATTTAGGGTCAAGGAAGTAATATTTCATATGAGTCCTTTAACAATGTAGGCATCCTTCAAGTTCCTGTTGGAATTTCCTAAAAAATGGAAATTTTTGCCATCTCAGAAAACTGAATAATATTACTATAGAGAAAATGTGTATCCTTCCTCCCTCTCTCTCTCTCTCTCTCTCCCTCTCTCTCTCTCTCTCTCTCTCTCTCTCTCTCTCTCTCTCTCTCTCTCTCTCTCTCTTACACACACACACTCCCCTATGACTATGTGAATTTTACACAATGTGGTTTCTTGGTTTGTGCTTAAAAATAACTACCAGGTCCCATCCCAGATTTCTTCCTGATGCCCATGAAGAGACCCTGCTGTGTCTTTCCAAAGTTGAAAAGCATCCCCTAATGAGCGATTTTCAACCTTTTTCATCTCATGGCACACATAGACTAATTACTAAAATTCTGCAGCATACACACACACACACACACACACACACACACAATATAATTTTGATTCATTCACACCCAACAATAGTTCTTGTGTTAACTGTTGTCATTTTTATTTTTATTTTTTTACAATCTAAGGAAAAATAAGTCAGCACCCCTGACTGACTAGTCAGGCATTGCATGTCTAGAGATTCTTGTGCTCTGCCATAGTGTAGTTATTACTTTGGTAGAAAAAATGTTTACGTTGACCACATAAGAGATCATGATTGTTGTTATCTTTGTTGTTCATTATTCCATCAGGTTTTTTAGGTGTGTGTTTTTGGTTAGCCTGGTTTTTCCCAGCTGTCAGGGATGTGAACCCCCTTGGTCAGCCCGGTGGCCTGTGGGGAGCGCTCTGTTCCCCAAGAACCACCTGCACAAGTACCTGCGCCTCACAGGTGCGGGTAACCCGCTGCAGAGGAGCTGGCGGGAGCCGTCAATCACCCTCGTGCCCCAGAGGGAAGCGGGGTCCCCAGGGCCACTACAGCCTCACCTCTCCCCTCCCACAGGTGCCTTAGGAACAGTCGAGGGGCGTGGAGGCAGCAGACGGTTTCTGGCCGCTGGACTGTGAGATGTCCACTCCAAGAGTTATCCCTTCATCCCTGAAGGGAAAAGTGGTCACTAGGTTAACGAGGATCCTTCCAGTTGTAAAATTGTCTGACACGGTATTGAACCTAAAAGAAAGTGGTGAGTGGCTATTTTATAATGGAAATTAGAAACCTGTGCGCTGCCCAATTCCTACTGAGCAGATCCGCGGCCTCGCAGCGCAGGTGGTCCAGTGTGCTACGTGTGGCAAGGGGATAGAAAATCGTGTTTTTAAAAAATCATTACTGCTCCTGGAAAAGGACCTCCCTCAGCTACGCTTCCCTGAGACACGGAGAGGAGGTGAGGCGGGCAGGAATGACATGTCACATACAAAAGCAGCTTGCTCCTCAGTAACATTTCAAAATTTTTATATAGTGATGCAGTTACTTTAACATTTTCCCCTGGGGCTTTGTGCCCTATTTTAGTAACAAAAGATCGGCTCCTTCCAAAGATGCCTCTAAAATTTGCTTTCAAAAGAAGTGAAAGAAACTTCTAAAATACCAGGAGAGAGGAGGGGAAGGTGCCAAAAAACTCATTTGGAAAGTAATTTCCTGTGTTAGCAAGTTAATTCTCCTCTCGCGTGTGACAGTTTAACATGAATCTAACAGATTTATCTGGCAAGTTGAACAAGGCACGTAGCGGCAGGGACTGTTGGTGATTTGTATGTTTTATAGAAGATGTAAATATCTGGACTGCATTTTTTTCTTCTTTCCCTTTCTGTAATCTTAGCACCTTGAGAAAACCACCATATTCTCTCACTCTGAGGACCTGCCAAAGTGAGGACTTTTGAGTGTGTCTGTATTGAAATTAAATCTTGGACTTGCTATTTATGAATTACCTACTTGGGATTAAAGTAGTATTGGAATTATTTATGGGTAGGTGACCAGCACAAAGCGGGTGATGATGGGTGGGTTTCACAGAAACAGAAGTATAAGTTTGGTGCCGTTACTATGCAAAACATTATGGAGGTTCCTCAGAATATTAAAAATACAACTGCCATGTGACCCAGCAATCCCACTTCTAGGTATAGTACATCCAAAGTTAATGGAATATGGGATATCGAAGAGATATCTGTATCCATGTTCACTGCAGCATTATTCACAATAACCAAGGTATGGAAACAACCTCAACCAATGGGTAGAGGAGGATGGTGTGAGCCTCCCTGGCCGGTGTGGCTCAGTTGGTGGGGCGTCGTGTTGTGCACAGAAAGGTTGCCTGTTCAATGTCAGGGCACATGCCCATGTTTAGGGCTGAATCTCCAGTAGGGGGCTATCGATATTCTGCTCTCACTTCTCTCTCTCTCTCTCTTTCTCTTCCTCTCTCCCTCCCCCCACCCCTTTCCTTTCTCTCTACAAATCAGTTTAGCCCGGTCGGTCGGTGTTGCTCAGTGGTTGAGTGTTGACCTATGAACTAGGAGGTCATGGTTCAATCCCCAGTTAGGGCACATGCCCAGGTTATGAGCTCCATCCCCAGTGTGGGGCATGCAGGAGGCAGCCAATCAACGATTCTCATCATTGATGTTTTCTCTCCCTCTCCCTTCCTCTATGAAATCAATGAAAAAATATTGTTTAAAAAATGTCAACTTTAAAAAAGAAAAATTAAAAGATGAAGTGAGAAAATTTTCACTTCTTGATTAATCAGATAAACGAAAAGCTGGGAGTCATTTTGATAAGGTGTTCTACCTGGCATCTTTTCAGACCATTAACACCAGAATCTCCTCTCTAGTCCTTAGAGAGAAACTGGAAGTTGATCCGCGACGAAGGCCTTGCAGTGATGGATAAAGCCAAAGGCCTCTTCCTGCCTGAGGATGAAAACCTGAGGGAGAAGGGAGACTGGAGCCAGTTTACGCTGTGGCAGCAAGGTGAGCCCCCGGCTTCCAGACTCCGCAGCTAGTGATACCTTGGAAGCGGACACTAGTCTGGTGACACTTCCCAGGGTCAGATTCCCCAATTTACAGGAAACTGTCCAGGAAAACCTAGCTTATCAAATTCCATCCAGTTTTCTAAAACTATATGTGAACACTTATTTGTGTGTGTGCATGCCTGTGTATACTCCTGTGTGTATTTGTATAAATATAACTAGAAGCCCCATTCATGAAATTCGTGTACTCGGGGGTGGGAGGGGGGGTGTCCCTTAGCCCGGATTGTACCCTCTCACAGTCCAGGAGCGCTTACAGGATGTCCGACTGATGGCTTAGGCCCGCTCCCTATGCCATCAGTCGGACATACTTAGCGCTGCCACGGAGGCAGGAGAGGCTCCCTCCACTGCTGCTGCACTAGCCAGCCATGAGCCTGGCTTCTGGCTGAGTGGTGCTCCCCCTGTGGGAGCACACTGACCACCAGGGGGCAGCTCCTGCATTGAGCATCTGCCCCTTGGTGGTGAGTGCGTGTCAAAGCGACCAGTCATTCTGCTGTTCGGTCGATTTGCATATTAGCCTTTTATTATATAGGATAGTATTTTGACTTCCTAATCTTTTCTGTTAAATGATAAGCTACAGAGAGTACCTCGACTGTGTAGACATATCTGCAGAGTCCACCGTGTGCTCCTCAATGCCTTGGAGAGGAGCTTCCCTGAGCCTCTTTGCTCCTGTCAAATGGAGATAGTGTTGCTTGCCAAAATGATATCCCAGGGGTAAGAGTTGGTAGAGATGAGGACAGACCGGAGTGACAGGACAGTAATAACTGGTCCCTGAGCTCTTCAAGACTAGGAAGTGATTCATATTCAACCTCAGATTCCCTGAGCTGAATTCAGGCGAAGGCATGCAGACAGGGCTCCGGTACGTGTGTGCTCACTGAATTAACACAGTGGTCGGCAAACTCATTAGTCAACAGAGCCAAATATCCACAGTACAACGATTGAAATTTCTTTTGAGAGCCAAATTTTTTAAACTTCTTCTAACGCCACTTCTTCAAAATAGACTCGCCCAGGCCATGGTATTTTGTGGAAGAGCCACACTCAAGGGGCCAAAGAGCCGCATGTGGCTCGCGAGCTGCGGTTTGCCGACCACTGAATTAACATATCCTTAAAATGAGGAACATGGAATTTTATCTTTAAATCTCTCTCCACTTCCCTTGGAAATTCAAGTTAAACTCGGTTAACAATAGTGTACAAAGTAAATCCATTTTGAAGACTAAATAGCACCATGTGTTGCACAACATCAACACAGGAATTGAATTTGAGAGGATGATAAGCAGTTGGTGTATGTTAAAGGACTAGTAACCACAGTCGTTTATCTCAGTTATGTTTTCCAAATGCTTTACACGAAAGAGAAAGAACTACTTAAGTGATATTTTCAAGGAAATACCCATGATTTCAAGAGATCACATGATTTCAAGTGACTGTCAGCTTTTTGCCAGCACGATTTTTTTTAATGCAGCAAATGATGCTGTGCATTCCTGAGCACATCTTCCCTAAGAAACAGCGATTTTGTAGATGATGTGAAGAAATTTGCTTAGCCTAGGATGCTTAAGACTATGTCCCAAATTCCGTGTCTCTTGACACAGTGACGCCTAGAAACCATCATCTCTCAAAGACCTCCTCCCACCTTCATGTAAATCCTGCTTTTATCCATATATAAAGGATGATCTATACAATGAAATTCCAATGAAAAATATTGTGTAGGAAACCCTTTAGTATAATCCTGGAAATGCATTTTTAGGTTAGAAATATAAGCTTTTGGAGGGGGGGGGGGTTTGAGGGCTGGTATATTACTGTGGCCGCTGTAACAAATTACCACAAACTTAGTGCCTTAAAATAACATGAATTGTTAGAGTTCTGGAGGTCAGAAGTCTGCAGTGGGTCTCACCGGGCGAGCACGGAAGTGTCATCAGGCTTAGTCTGCCCACGTTCCTTGGCTGGTAGCCCTTTCCATCCTCAGAGTCAGCAATGGCCCGTCAAGTCTTTCTCATTCTGTACCATTCAAACCTTGACTCTTCTGCCTCTCTCTCCCACATTTAAGAACCCTAGGATTCCACTGGGCACATTTAATTAATCCAGGATAATCTCTGTATTTTAAGATGCGCTGATTAGAAATCTCAGTGCCCTCTGTAACCTTTATTTCCCCTCTCCGTTAATATATCATAGCATAGGTTCCTGGGCTTAGATGTTGACATCCACTATTCTGCCTGACTCGGGGGACATAACTATTAGACATCCTTAGTCAGATAGTCCAGCAGTGAGGGGAGAATTCTTGTCCTTGCTCTGCAAGTCAGTATCTAGTGGAGCAAAGCACGTTGTCTCCGTGTGAGTATGCAGCCTTCTCATTCCCACAGTGAGCGTGATAAGATCACATGTGGTCCAAGCGGGATGAGTCAGAGCTGTACTGGGATTCGTTCCTAACAATGCTTTTATCATTTATTGTTCTAGGAAGAAAAAATGAAAACGCCTGTAAAGGAGCTCCTAAAACCTGTTCTTTACTAGATAAATTCCCCGAGACAACAGGATGCAGGAGAGGACAGGTACCAAGAGTGTTCTCAGTGCTGGGAAGAGCACAATTGCTCATTGGCCGTAAGGGAATGTGGATGGTTACAAAGAAGTGTTTATGGCCCTTGGCCCAACGAATGCCTCTTTTAATGAAACAATTTCATGTGGTTGATGTCAGAATTGAGGGTGAAAATGTTCAGTGTATATATATAGCTTTGTGCAAAAAGGAAGTACTTATTTTTAAGTCCTTCACAAAGAAATGAGAGGAGAATATTAATTCTGAGTCTTACAAAGGCTCTAATCCAAATTGACAGTAATTTTGTACTGTCACTTTAGTTTAGCAATTCCCCCACAGCTTGATAAATGGATGAACGGTGTGTTATATTTTCGGCACAGATCAAATATTCCATCATGCACCCAGGAACTCACGTGTGGCCGCACACGGGGCCCACGAACTGCAGGCTCCGGATGCACCTGGGCTTGGTGGTTCCCCAGGAAGGCTGCAAGATCCGGTGTGCCAACGAGACCAAGTACGTTTGCTCCCACCATTTTCTCTGTTATTCATCATCTCCGAGGATGGATGTTTGTGACGACAAAGCCATGTTCAGTTGGATACTTTCTCTTCCTTTGTGAACATGTAGACTGGGGTGGGTGATGTTAATCCAGACCCTTTCATCTCTGTCCCTTCTTTGGTCTGGAGACACTTAACTCCCAGTTCCAGGGCTGCCTTCTGCAGTGATGTCTCCCCATCTGGTTGAGGAGCCTTCTTGCTTCTCTTTCTAGATCAAGCATGTCAAACTCAAAGGCTAACATGGGCCATATAAACGAAGCATCGGCCTGCGGGCCGCGAGTTTGACATGCTTGTTCTAGATGGACAGACTTTCAGCTGGCTTATACTGAGCCCCACACATATTACACATTGCGTGTATGGCTTTACCACGGAATTATTCAACAGTACAGCGACCCCCTTCCTGAAGAAACCCCCCCGTGATATTTATGTATTGCTCTGGAGGAGTCAGCATGGTGTCACGGAAGCTGGCTGCCTTGTTCAGAACCCAGCCCTGCCACCTAATTCTATGTAACCTTGGCCTGTTACTTAATCCCCTCGAGCCTCGGCCTTCTTGCTTATAACATTGGCATTGATACTAGCTGCTTTGCAGGACTGTTGTATGGAGCAAGTGAAATAACGCCCACAGGCACTTAGCCCAGGTCCTAGCATGAGCAGGGAGGTGAATGTAGGACCATGTAGGGCCACTTCTCCCCATGCCTGCCCGCGACATAGACACGCACCGGTCCTCCAGCATCGGAATCACAAGCCTCCACGTTTCTGTGTTCCAGGACCTGGGAAGAAGGCAAGGTGCTCATCTTTGACGACTCCTTTGAGCACGAGGTGTGGCAGGATGCCGCGTCTTTCCGGCTGATATTCATCGTGGATGTGTGGCACCCAGAGTTGACACCCCAGCAGAGACGCAGCCTGCCTGCAATTTAGCATGTCGTGCGGGTTTGGGACACACTGGAGAGGGGCTGCCTTTCGGGCTCTGTCGGCTCGGGTGTGGGGAAGAGAAATTCGAGCACCAATACCCTTAATTTCCTTGATTTGCAGCCTAAAGATTTCTAAACCTCCTCCTAGGGTTAGAAGACGTGAAAGGGAATACTTGCCCCACTGCAATTCACTTAGAAAAGACCCTGCTGTATATCATTCCAGGACAGCGCTGGTCTGATGCCCGTATTTCAGGTAAATACATAATAGCTTCTACCTTGCCAGCCAAAGATATTTTCTCCATTTAGAATAGGCTGCATCAGTGTGTAGTGAGAATACATGTAGAGACTGTGAATGGATTGCTTTCGCTTGTAATGTTCCTATGCAATTATATTTTTCTAGGGTAGCTAGATGATTTTTGTCATCACATACCACTACTTTTTTGTTGATTTTAATGACAAGCTGTGTAAATGCTTCACTTCTAGTGGTTTCATGATAACTTTCCTGGTGAACTCAGACTTCCCTCTTTTAATTATTTTTCGGCAAAGACACTCATGAAGGAAGCAATTTCCTAATACGAAGGAAAACAATGTAATTATGCCACCATATGTGAACTGTACAGCTCCCTGCCCACTGGGTCTGCTTTCTTTTTTTTTCTTCAAGAGCTGGTGTCTTCATTTCTCTCTCCTCACCATGCAAATGGTAGAGATACTGTCAAAATGGCATTTCTTTCTAAGAGGAAGCTTTTACACCAAAAAGGGACATGGAATCATTTTATATTGAGTTATACAAATGCCTCATGTAAGTTTTTTTAATGCTTGAAAAAAAAAATAACGTGAAAATTTTCTCTCGGGATCAGGTAGATAGGTGGCTGCTAGGACCTCTTGCTCCGGGCCAGTTGCTGTCCATGACAGGGCTGGAATCCAGAGTGTCTTTGCCTATTGTAGATCCATGCGAGTGACAGAATCCTTGAGAGGATTCCCATCACAGTTTTGCAAAACTAGGAAGGAAGGCAGGAGTGCCAGGCTCTCGGTCCCGGGTATAGGATGTCGAGATCGCTTTCCTCTTTGAAAGTTTGGAAGCCTCTTCCAGCTGCCTGGCTTGAGCAACTCCTGCCATCTGAACATCATTTTGAAATAGCAATTATTATCCATAGTTTATTTTTACTATTGAACACTGCATAGAAATAACTATTGAAAAATGGCCTTGCCTACTCATCCCAAAGATGACCATGTCATTAATTGGGTAGATTAAAGCACACTAGAAATGTTAGCTGTAAGAATGTAATAATATGAATGCACTGAACTTTAAGCCAATATGAACAAAAAAATGCTGGCAAAATTACACAGAGGTTACCAACTATCATTCACAGGTAGAAAAACATGTGTGCCTTCTTTTCTATCTCAGGACAAAGGAGGATGTTTTTGTGTGCCATTTAGAAAACAGTTCTTTAAAATGGAAATGAAATCTTTTTTGTTTGTTCTTAAGCACATTAGCTTCCAGGAGAAGAGTTTGCAAAATATTTGTATTCCCTTCTGTTTTGCCAATGTTCAGAAAACTCACTAAAATAGATGGAGTGGGTGGGAATATCAAATTAATTACCAAAGTAAACTCTTGAAAAAGAAAAAGGTATTTGTGTCCTTCAGTATTTATTGAACAGAGGAAATGACTGACAAAGGACAATACAATGCTCATGTGGTAACATTCATGTCACTTACAGAATTTGGTTCTTGTATGTATATTGCATACACAAAGAAATTCAATGTATAAGTTGTCATCATTGAACCATCTTCTTACATTCATGTAATGAAGTCATGGAATAGTGAAAACTAGCTCTTAACTTGCAATTATAACATGGTATTTAAAATCAGGTCACTACAGGATTCTAAAGATTGCCAATTGAAAAGCCAGAATTGTTTTTACTGTTGTAAAGGGTTGGCAATAATTGACTCCAATAGCATTTTAGGTACTTGGATTCCACAACTGCCTTACCTTATAAACCCAGGTAATAAAATGGATTTTCTAATTCACTTTAATTCTTCATCTTTCTTCCCTATGTCATGGTGTATAAGAAAAGTGTTTCAGTCATTGCATTGGTAGAATTATTTCAATATTATTTTACTTGAAATGTCTACACAAAAAAATTGGTTTTATTAATACTGCAATGCAATTGAGAAATATTTAATTCTATTTCAATTTTATTTCAAGGGTGAATACAAAAATTACTTCTGTTAATTATCTACCAGTAGAAAAAAATTAGAAATAATAGTGATCGAGGGTGATTTATGGCCAGTTGAATCACCTCTTCCCTTTGAAATTTTTAGCTAACAAGTTAACCCTCCCAAATTCTTAAAATGTGAAATCATATTTTGCTGCCCATTAGCTAAAATATTTTAATTTGGCATTGAGCACCCACTGGTTATACTAATGAATGGCCATGTCATGCAGATGGCTGAGATATCAGAAAACATACAGCTGGTTTTGGGGGGGAAAAATGGCACAGGTAAGGATATCATGTCCTATGATATCTTTAATTTTATCTAATTTCCTTTGAATGGATAGTTGGGGCTCCATTTCCAAGGAGAATAGACAAAGAAATACAATGATCTTTGGCATTTCATCCTGCATTCCTAGTTCTCTTATTTTCAGTACTTGCCTATTTAGCCATCCTGAGGGTCTTCCTCCAGCAACAGCCAGGCCTTTTCTCCACACCTTTCACTGGTTGCCGGGGGAGATGGGGGTGGGCGGCGGTGAGTTTAGTGGCACTTTTCTTTGCTGTAGTGACCCAAGTGAGGCAACTTGAATGGATTTATAAATCACTGACATGTTTTCAATGGGACCCCACCTCCCCATCTGCAGAGACACATTGCCTGTGGAAGTCACATTGCTAAGATGAAATAATCATATTTCACATTGTGTGCCTTCTTTTAATGTCAGCTCATGATGATCAGCTGGTAGCCTGACAAAAGATGTGATGTCAAAATCGTTTTTGCAGGATATGAAAATAAGCAGCCTCTGAACATAGCCAGGCCTCGGAGAACTTGCTCTTAGGCTGAGCAACTTGATGCTGGTGATGAGGTCAAAGAAAGCAATTCAATAAGAATGGAAATTACTGGTGATACCATTGTCTCAGGGCTCTGCACTACATTAAACTGGACAACTGTGATGGATCTACTCAGAAATGCACTTAATCTTAAATTGCAAAAACGGGAGAAGGTCTCTGGGCGATGCCTCAGAAAAAGCCTTGATCTAATGCAGTGTGTGCATCAAATTTAGTAATTCATTTAATCCCATAAATGTGGGGGAGGAGAATCTTGATTACATAACTGCCTTGCTTTATCCTCTACCCAATGCCCTCACTGAAAAAGGAAAAAAAAAAAAAAGCATCTCTCAAGTCTTTGTTCAACTTTGGCTGCTCCGACCAATGGCTGGTGACAGTCATTACTGGGTGGCAGGAGTGGAGAGCCTTGGGTCAAGCCGTACCTGTCTGGGGTCATTTGCGCATGTGCTTCCTAGGTGGCTGATACCACCGGCGGCTGGCGATATGCGGGAACCTGGAGTGACTCGGGGTTCAGTCCAGAGCCAGGAGTGGCTGAGTGTTCTCATTCTCTCCCTTCTCCTCATGTTTCAGGGTCCCAGCTTCTACCACAGACTGAGATCTAATAAGATGGGAAGGAAGGGAAAAAGATTCGGTTACAAACAATTCATGATGACAACATTTTGGAACGTTAGAGGGCATTCAGATTTTATATTCCCCTTATTAAGACATTCAAAATAACACTTTAACCCCTCTCCCCCACTTTTGTAGCTCTGCTTTCCTTGCTTCCGGGTCTTCTACACCACATTTTATGGGGAGAGGCATCTTGGAATCTTCTTTGCAGAACACTCATCTCTTTATATTTGCTTCTGTGTATTAAATAGAACTGCTTTGCCTCAGTCTTTGTGGGATGGCCTTATGTAGAAAGTGTCTTGAGGGGTCCAGTGGTATAGTCTCTGTTCACCTGAGCTGGATGCTCTAGGAATGTCTATTGTGTGCGTTATTTGGGCTCTCCTGTTGTAATTGAGACTTCATTGTGTGTGTTTTATATATATATTTTTAATTGATTTTAGAAAGAGAGAAGAAGGGGAGAAAGAGGGAAAAACATTGATTTTTGTTGTTCCACTTACTTGTGCATTCATTAGTTGATTCTTGTATGTGCCCTGACCGGGGATCGAGACTTCATTGTTGATGTCCTGTGTGTGGGAGGGATCTCCCCTCCAACTTATTGCCAGTGAGGTTCAACCCCAATGTCATCGTGCCAGCTGTCCAGTGGTCGGGGACTCCTTAGCCCAGAGTGGGTCTGTCTTGAGTCTCACACCTTGATTGACCCTGTTCTGAGCTGTACTTCCTTCTCCCACAGAGCTGGTCCCACAGGTAGCAGCTGCAGGCATTTAGTGGCGTCCTGCTGGCTTTTGCTTCACTGCACAGTCCGGGATGGGGACCCAAACTGCTGTTTCTGACTAACCAGACCTGGCAAAGACTCCAGACTGACTGGATTCAGCCTGGAGTAGCCACAAGCAGTTGTCCACAGGTGGGGTGAGAGGTTTTCCAACAGCGTGGGCCAGTTGCTTCTGCTTGGAGGCTAATTGTTATTCTCCCTCTCTTAATGGGCATCAGAAACTCTACAGGGTGGGTGAACTGTCATCCCCCAAGGCAAAAACAGCAGGATAGCAAAAGTTTGCCTGAGAAAGATGACCTCCGCAGCATGAGGGAATGATTCAGCACAGGAAACAGGGGTGTCTGCCTAATGAGCTCTAATCCCAGACCCCCCAACCCTGACTCACAGCTCCAGTTCACTCTGCCCTCCCTCTGCTGGAGCCCAAGGTGAGTGGCTGCACTCAAAATGTTGTGTGTTGGCCTTTTAAGAAGGTGTCTGCATTTCTAGCCATTTCTCCCTGGCAGACAGCAACCCTGCTGTTTTTCACAGACGGATGTTATGTGGACACCTTTCTCAGTTCTGGTGCTCTCAGCTAGTGGGCCCAGTTTGGATCAAGTGGGATTTATTACAGCAGTGGTTCTCAACCTTTCTCATGCCGCGACCCTTGAATACAGTTCCTCATGTTGTGGTGACCCCCAACCATAAAATTATTTTCGTTGCTACTTCATAACTGTAATTTTGCTACTGTTATGAATCATAATGTAAATATCTGTGTTTTCCGATGGTCTTAGGCGACCCAGCTAGCGGTTCTCAACCTGTGGGTCCAAAAATCAACCCAAGCCATTACACTCAATACTTGACAAAGGAGGCAAAACATACAATGGAGTAAAGACAGCCTCTTCAACAAAGGGTTCTGGGAAAACTGGACAGACACATGCAAAAAGATGAAACTAGAGCACTAATTTACACCAAATAAGAATAAATTTAAGGTGGATAAAAGACTTAAATGTAAGACATGAAACCATAAAAATCTTAGAGAACATAGGCAATGAAATCTCAGACATCTCATGTAGCAATATGTTTACGGATACATCTCCTAGGGCCGTGGTCGGCAAACCGTGGCTCACGAGCCATATGCGGCTCTTTGGCCCCTTGAGTGTGGCTCTTCCACAAAAACCATGGCCTGGGCGAGTCTATTTTGAAGAAGTGGCGTTAGAAGAAGTTTAAAAAATTTGGCTCTCAAAAGAAATTTCAATCGTTGTAGTGTTGATATTTGGCTCTGTTGACTAATGAGTTTGCCGACCACTGTCCTAGGGCAAAGGAAACTAAGAAAATAAACAAATGGGACTACATCAAAATGAAAAGCTTCTGCACAGCAAAAGAAACCATCAGATTGAAAAGGGAACCCACTGAATAGGAGAACATATTTGCCAATGATACATCTAATAAGGGATTAATATCCAAAATATATAAAGCACTCATACAACTCAACAACAAAAAGACAATCCAATTGAAAAATGGAGAGATCTGAATAGACATTTCTCCCAAGAGGACATACAAATGGTCAAGAGACACATGAAAAAAATGCTCAAAGTCACTAATCATCAGAGAAATACAAATTAAAACCACAATGAGATATCACCTCACACCTGTCAGAATGGGATCATCAAAAAATAAAACAAGTGCTGGAGAGGATGAGGAGAAAAGGGAACACTCGTTTGCTGCTGATGGGAATGCAGACTGTGCAGCCACTCTGGAAAACAGTATGGAGTTTTCTCAAAAAATTAAAAATGGAGCTCCCATTTGATCCAGTGATCCCACTTCTGAGAATATATCCTAAAAACCCCAAACAAACAATATATGCACCCCTATGTTCATAGCAGCGTTATTTACAATAGCTGGGAAACAGCCCAAGTGCCCATCAGTAGATGAATGGATAAAAATGCTGTGGGACATTTACACTATGGAATACTATACAGCTGTTAAAAAGAGGGATCTCTTGCCTTTTGGGACAGCATGGATGGGCCTGGAAAATATTATGCTAAGTGAAATAAGCCAAACTGAGAAAGACAAATGTCACAGGATCTCACTCACTAGTATTTGTGGAATCTAATGAACAAAATGAATTGACCAACAAAATAAGACCTGAAGCAGGGAGGCATAGAACAGACTAAAATACCTTGATGTGGGGTTGGGGGGACGAGAAGAGATAAACCAAAGAACTTATATACTTAGATGCATAGCCTATGGTCAAGGGTAATAGGGTAGTGAAGACCTGGGGGGGGGGGGGTAGGGACTGGGAAGAAGAGGGGAAAATGGGAAATATCTGTAATACTATCAACAGTAAAATGTAAACTTAAAAAATGGTTGAACTAGGCTGGTCCGAGTGCAGTGGTGTCTTACAACTAATTGATCACAGCCAGTTACAGATTTCTTTGTTCCTTCTCCACTCCCACTGCTTCACTTGACTAGCCTTAAAAAAAAAAAAAAAATGGTTGAACTAGATTGTTTAAACAAACAAAAATTTACAAATATGTGTGATAAATGGATAATTCAGGAGGCCCGAGTTGCCCAAAACCTCCACCTTCCAAAGGTCTCAGAAAGGTCTCTTACCTTCCTCCTCTAAACCCTCGGGGCATCCTGCCCTGCCTGGTAAAAGGGTCTCAGACTTTGGGCCATGCCATATAGTATGCTAACAGTGTGATTTATACTGAATGCCTGGGGCTTTGGGTCACACTCTATCAGTTTGACCTCTTGGGATGGAGAGGGGGAGGCACTGAAGACCCAGTAGCTAAGGTCAATCTCACACATACACTGTATGCCTATGTGACGGACCTCTCCTCCGCCCCCTATAAAAGCCCTGGGCACCAAGACATTGGTGAGTTTCCGTGGCCAGTGACACTTTATACACATTGTCACACATCATCACCGAGAGGATTAAGCTCTGTTCGTGTGACTGCACTGGAAGGACAGCTGGGAGCGTGGAACTGGTTCAGTGCAGCCGGACTCCACCCAATGCACCTTTTTCCTTTGCCTGTTTTAACCTGTATTCTTTTGCTGGGACAAACCATAACTGTGAGTATAACAGCTCTTCTGGGTCCTGTGAGTCCTGGCAAATCATTAACCCTGAGGGTGGCCTAAAAGATCCCAAACACAAGCTATAATAACACTAACATTTGTATGTATGCACCTGGCATTACTGTACATTCTTCACATGTATTAACTCATTTTCATGCCCCTAAGAAGTGGTGCTATTGTCTCCATTTTGGGAAAAAACTAAGGAACAACAACAAAAGATCAGGTAGCATAGGAAAAGCAACAAAAATAGTGAGGAACAGGACGGTTTATCACCATCACACCACTCCAGGGTATATCTATGCCTGCAGAGCTATTTAGCTGAAATGTTTAATATTCCACCTCACTGTAAAAATAATTTTCTGCTTAAGATTCTTATCTCCATTCAGGATATGCATGTGCTGTAGAAAGCAAAATAAAGTCAGAAAGCAAATCCGTACAATTGTCCTAAAACAATGGGTTTTCTACTCTAAATATCAATCCAGTCAAACAGTCTAACTTTAAGTATGAAGCCAAACCTTTGGAAATAAAATGGATTCATGTTTTCCTGGGACAGGGAAGAGGAAGCCCCAGGTAGCACTATATATTTTCTGTGCATTTCTCTCTGCTTTAGTTAAAGCTCTGATGTGGGTGGGAGTGGGGGAGGGTGTTAATAGAAAAGCCAAACATCCAGAGGACATTAAAACATACCCAAACAAGCATGGAGAAAACCAGAGCACAGCTGCCTACTCCGGGCAACTCCCTCCAGCACCGCAGACAGCTGCCTAGCTCCTTTCCCCACAGGCCCTGGTGAAAATGAGATGGATGGCCATTCCACTTTAGAGACTTGACACTGTTTTTCTCTTTGGTGCTAGGTGGCTTTATTTTACAACATAGCAAGTGAATCACAGCCACAGAGTTAAAAGGGACTTTTATCTAGAGTAACTCAACAGAAACTATTCACTAAGGGGTCTTGCAGCCTCTTAATTATATCCAAGGTGAGAAACACACTCCTCCAGCTCCTAGAGGGGCAACTCTGCTAGAAGGTTCTTCCTTACATTGAGCTTGCTGTAGACAGACAGACATGAGCAGAGCAAGGACAATGGGCCAGGTACAGGAGGTCATCAGGATGGAAAGCCCCGGGTGCCTAGCAACGGACAACCAGTTGGAGGGTGGGACCTTGCCCCCAGGGTGGCTTTTCCTTCCCCTAGCATATCCCTGGCATGAGCTTTGGACCCCCTGACCTTTCCTCCCTAGAGATAACATCTAGGTCTCAGTTGTATTCTAGCTCCAGGCCCAGAAAAGCAACAAAACCAGCCACTGCTGACAACAGGACCAGCTGCATGGAATAATGACCCCCAGCCCTGGTGCCAGCCAATCAATCAGTGGAGACCACAACCCTGAATGGACACACCTGGAAAACTGTTGAATATTCTATTAAGATCTTTCCCTGGGATCTCCCCTGAAATCTCTGCCCTTAGGATGGAGGACCCAGTGTGCTCTCCCTCCAGGGAGCACACCCGTCCCTGTCCCTTTCCCTTTCCCCTCTTCTCCTCACTCCCCAGGCACATTACCACTAACTTCCCCACTCCCAAGCTCCAAGGGCCCTTCCCTTCCCTCCATAACTTGTTTCCTAAGCCCGTTTCTTCTAGAGATTACTTTTTAACCTCTGTAATTTACCCAATAAATGTTCTCTTACCATTTGGGTCTTGCTCTCAATTATTTCCCAGCAAGAACCCAAGTACTGAGGGTTCTGAACCCAGGTTTGGTCTGGGTACATGAAATCCATCTGGTCCACATAACAGCCCTTTAAGTATGTATCTAGTGCCCTTCAGCCCTCTCCTCACCCTCACCAAGGCTAACCAGATTCCTCTAGTGCCCAGGTTTCCTCTTTTAAGGTTTTAATTTTTTTTTTATTGATTCTTAGAAAGGGAGAGAGAGAGGAAAGAGAAAAAGAAATATGGATGTGAGAGTGGGACATCGATCAGCTGCAGGTCCGCAGACCCAAGCATATACCCTGACTGGGAATCAAACCACTCACTCCTCAGTGCACGGGATGATGCCCAACCTACTGAGCCACATGGGCCAGGACTCTTGCCAAAGTTTCTAAAGCTCACTACTCTGGCACTCTCTGACATCTCTTTATCAACTGGTTGCCCACAGGGTATCATCTCAAAATAGATAAAATTATTGCTTCCTCCCTCCCTCCCCCCTTTTGTATGCTTCTGTTGAATCACAGAAAATACACCTAGAATTGCATTAGTCTTTCTGGCGCTCATATAACACAGCTGAGGGAAAATTTAGCTATATTTCCACGTGCTGCTATTAGACCATTTCTCTCCCATCTTGAAGGTGCTTGGTTGAGTATTAAATTTCATCTTTTAAATTTTGTTTCACATTTCCACTTTATCTCCATTATTTTGAACCTTGAAATTTGTGGTTTTAATGAGTATTGGATTTGTTTCCAAACATCCTCTGCCTCTATTTTCAGGGTTATTATGAAAAAAACAACAACAATCCCACAACAAATGCTCAAATATTGAATCTTCACACAGTCATCTTTTTACATTCACTCATGACAGAAATGTTGGTGAATGTTTCCTGCTGTATTCCAGGGACTGAGCAAATGTTGAGAAACATTTGTTCTTTTGTGAAATTATTGCCCATAGACCCACAAATATGTGTCACTACTCTGATAGTACCCAGAGGAGAGGGTTTTTTTTTTGGGGGGGGGGCGGGGAGGGAGACATTAGCTCTAGGAAGGAAGGGAAAAGCTATCATGCACACAATGACCTCATTCACAGACCCTGTTCAGATGACTCCCTGGCGCCTCCACCTGGAGTCAAATTGGACCTATGGAATTTCTCTCAATACCTGTACTGACAGCAGGCGCAGAATGCAGGCTGTCCTAGCCAATACACTGGATGTCTTGGTTGATGGCAGGGAACAATCAAACAATTCTGAGGAACTGAGCGTGCGGAACTAAACATAACTTTCCCGTCCACTTTTTCCCTGACGGAGAAGATGACTATGGCCTCTGTACTTTCAGCAGGGCATAATTCCATTAACCTGGTCACACAATGAGCATTTTGAGTAAGTAACCCTATATTATGAAGTATTTGAAATTCACTGGGAAACTATAAAGCAAATATTGCTTTTTTTAAAAAAAAAAAAATCTAGTACAAATAAATGAAGCCGAGAAAAACTCTCTTAAATCTTGCCCTCAGTCCATTTAGCTGAGCCAAAGTGCTCTCTGGGAGGATTGATCAACTGCGGGCTGATAAAAATGCCTCCACCCCTTGTAAACAGAGCGCTCAGGACCTGTGCGGTTCGAGTATTAACCAAGGAGGAGCCCTGGCCTGGGGGCCAGCTCCCTCTTGGTGGTAATCTCCCCATTCAGGGACTTGGCCTTCTCACAAGAAGCTTAACACTTTGGCTAAAATAAACATTTTGACTTTTCTCTTGGGTCCTCTTTCCAACACTGAAAGCCAACTTAACCCCAAGGGTAGGCAGGGGAGTGATTTGAGCTATTCAGCCATCATTATCGCAGTGGTGTAGCAGACTACTCTAACAAAGGCTTCATTCTAGCCCTGATAGCCACATTTTGTTTTCCTGCTATGGTCTCATTCTCCCTTTCTCCCTCCCTCTGCCACATTCCTCCCTCCCTGCCTGCTTTTCTCTCTCCCTTTCTACCTTCTCCCTTCCCCTTTTCCTCTCCAAACTTTTTAACATTCCCCACTTCATATCAAAGATCTGTAGCCATAAACTAATTTTTCCTGATTCTAAAGACAAGTAAATTCCAGGGAGAACAGGTGAAAGAGGAAAACATTCACCATGAGTGAGTACATTCTGCAGAATAGCAGTTAAGACAGACATGAGCAGAGCAAGGACAATGGGCCAGGTACAGAAGGTCACCAGGATGGAAAGTCCCAGGTGCCTAGCAATGGACAATCCATTGGAGAGTGAGACCTTGCCCCCAGGGTGACTTTTCCTCCCCTAGCTTATCCCTGGGCACCACAGTTTGGACCCCCTGACCTTTCCTCCCTAGAGATAACATCTAGGCCTCAGTTGTATTTCAGCTCCAGGCCCAGAAAAGCAACAAAACCAGCCACTGCTGACAACAAGACCAGCTGCATGGAATAATGACCCCTGCCCTGGTGCCCGCCAATCAATCAGTGGAGACCACGACCTTGAATGAACACACCTGGAAAACTACTGAATATTCTATTAAAATCTTTCCCTGGGGCCTCCCCTAAAATCTCCGCCTTTAAAACCCTTAGTTAGGATGGAGGACCCAGCTCCCCGCCTTTGCCTTTGCCTTTGCCTTTGCCTTCTCCTTCCCTCCTCCCTCCTCCTCCTCCCGAGGCACCTTACCATTAGCTTCCTCACTCCCAAGCTCCAAGGGCCCTTTCTTTACCTCTATAACTTATTTCCTAAGCCCATTTTTTTCTAGGAATTAATTTTTTCACCTCTGTCATTTTATAAGTAAATGTTCTCTTACAGTATGGGGTCTTGCTCTGAATTCTTTCCTAACCAGAAATCAATTACTGAGGTTGCTGAACCCAGGTTTGGTCTGACCCCACTGGTCAGACACCTGGTACCATTCCCGCCGTCTGGGAGTTCTGCTCTCAGCCAGAGGTTTATTTTCAAAACGTTATTTAGCTACCATACCTCAACAGCTAACACCATGTGTTCTTCTTACTAATGAATTGCCATTGCCTGGCTTGAGCTGTGTGGACTCCAAATCAGGGCACAAGAACTCTGCCCTTCAACCCCAGGCATTCCACGAGAGTGATCAAAGAAGAAAGGCGAGAGCTGTGAGGAGTTTCAGAGTGATTCCATGAGACCCCCATTGAATCAGGTCCCGGAGATCAGCCCCATTACTTCATCAGGTAGCATTCCACAGCCCTGGCTCTGTTCCCCAAAGTCAGCAATCGGCTTGGCTTTGTGGAATGGCACTAAACTTCTAAAAAGACTTGGGCAATGACACAGGAAAAGAGTTAAGCAGCCCCTGGCAGCTTTGAATAAACATTTACTAGTAGAAACATTGGAAGTGAAAAATGTTTTTAAAAGGTAAATTTGTTTGGCTCCTGAAACTAACTGTATTAGGCACATACCGACTTCAGGAAGGACTTCCCGTGTCTTGCCAACTTTTGTCCTTTTTAGTATTTTTATGCTTTTCTAGGAGGAGGTAAAAAACAGTGCTGAGGTAGAGAGATAGGGTATTTCATGATACTTCAAGATCCTTTCTTTTAAATGTATAACATTCAGCCAAATACCTGGGAACACCTCTACAGAACCGCAGTCAGGCAACATGGGACGCTGACTAGTGTGGAGTGAGCAGATTAGACCTCATTGAGGACAGAGCTCGGCTGCCAGAGACAAACGGTCCAGGAACTTGGACGTGAGGAGGAAGGAATTCAGGAAGGGAGCCAAAAAAAGGCCAGCGTTTCCACTGGCAGCTGCAACTGGACATTTTGTTTAATTATTTACACAGGAGTTTATTGGCCTTTATGAGACTATATTCCTGTGATATTAATTCTCAGTTTTGCATCTGTAAAATGAGAGACCATTACCACCTCTGCACAAGGCTGTGAGGGCTATAAGCTGTAATAAAGTGCCCGGCCGGCGTGGCTCAGTGGTTGAGCATCAACCTATGAAGCAGGAGGTCAGGATTCCGTCCTCGGTGTGGGGTGTGAGGAGACAGCCGATCAATGATTCTCTCTCATCATTGATGTTTCTCTCTCTTCCTCTCCTTTCCTCTCTCTGAAATCAATAAAAATATCTCTTAAAAAATAAAATCTCTTTTTAAAAGATGTAATAAAGCGCTTGAAGTTCTCTGAAGAAGAAATGACTTAAATGTGAAGTGTCTCTCATCTTACTAACACCTCCTGAGTGTGAGCAGGAACCACTGACACTGCCTTGTCTGAGAACAGAGACAGCCCATGTCTGCCCACGTGCAGAAAACCAAGGAAAAGACCACAAACTAAAAAATAGCCATGACGGAGGAATCAAGATGGCAGTGTAGATACTAGTAAATGCAGGTAAATGCCAGTACTCGCCGCCTCCCACAGCCACATCAAAACTACAACTAAAATACAAGCAACCACCACTCAGAGCCTCCTGAAAGCTGGCTGAATGTAAATCCTGAAACTAGAGAGGTCAAGAAGACAGCACACTGAGTCTGGGATTGGGGGAGGACAGGCGGAACAGGCTGGTCCGGCACCCACACTGCAGCTTTTTTAATCCGGAGGGAGATGGTCTCTGCAAAGACCACCTGTGAGGAGCAAGGAGTCCCAGCCCCACACCAGCCCCCCAGCCCAGCGTCCCAGAGCTGGGAAGAGAAGTCCGTGTAACTTTGGGCCATAAAACCCAGTAGG
Organism: Eptesicus fuscus; assembly: GCF_027574615.1. Lineage (NCBI taxonomy): Eukaryota > Metazoa > Chordata > Mammalia > Chiroptera > Vespertilionidae > Eptesicus > Eptesicus fuscus. The sequence continues at coordinate 33,147,804 of NC_072491.1, read as the reverse complement.
GATTGTGACTGAGAGACAAAGAGGCTGCTGGAATCCCAGGTGTAAGGGCCGGCGCACAAACTTACTCAGTCTCGCTTCCTCTGAGCTCCAGCGCTGGGCGTGCCGAGGGACCCAAACACGTACAGGGGGGAACTGGATTGTCTGGCATCAGGACAGGAACTCAAAGGCAGCTTTCTCCCAGACGGGGGTGGCCAGGGCACTGTTCCAGTGCCGGGACCTCCAGTCTAGCAGGGCTGACTAGCAGCCATATCAGCGTGGCCCGCACTGGCTCCGCCTTGGTGATTCCCTAAGACTCCGCCCCATCCAATTTGCAGCCCTGCCCAAGCTGTTTGCAGCAGCTTTTCCGTATAAACGGCCTGTCCTGGCTTAGGCTTTCCTAAAATCTCTCAAACAAGCTGCAGCTGGTGACAGCATGCCCCAAACCTATCAATAAAAGGCCCAAGACCCAGCACTAGCACCAGCCTGCCTTGCTTCACAGCTGAGCCTCGCCTCCTGCATAGCAGCTCTCCCACTGTAGTCGCAGCTGGTCCTCACAGCCAATTGGCCTGGAGGTCAACCCCTTCCAGAGATGCCAACAGCAATCAAGGTTCAACTACAAGACTGTGCACAGAGCCCACACAGGGGTGTATCTAGAGTGTCCAGCTCAGGTGACTGGGGAGGTTGGGCCACTGGGCCCTATAGGACACCTACTATACAAGGCCACTATACCAAGTTCGGGAGACATAGCAGCTCTACATAATACATAGAAACAAACACAGGGAAGCAGCCAAAAGGCAGAGACAAAGAAACATGTCACAAATGAAAGAAATGAAAGCAATAAAACTACTGGATACAGAGTTTAAAACCATGGTTCCAAAGTTTAAAACCATGGTTATTACTCAAGGATCTTCATGAGACTTTCAAGGATCCTAGTGAGAATGTGAAAGACATGAAAAAGGACCAGTCAGAAATTAAGCATACACTAACTGAAATAAAGAACAATTTACAGGGATTCAACAGTAGAGGATTCTGAGGATCAAATCAATGATTTGGAATATGAGAAAGCAAAAAACACCCAATCAGAAAAGCAAAAAGAAAAACGAATCTAAAAATATGAAGATAAGGGGGCGAGATCAACCAAAGGACTTGTGTGCATGCATATAAGCCTAACCAGTGGTCATGGACAACAGGGGGGTGGGGGCACACATGGGGAGGGGTTTGGGATGGGAATGGGGGCATGAGGACAATTATGTGATACCATAATCAATAAAGAAATTTTAAAAATATGAAGATAGTGTAAGGAGCCTCTGAGATAACCTCAAGTGTACCAACATTTACATTATGGGGGTGCCAGAAGGAGATGAGAACAAGGTATTGAAAACCTATTTGAAGAAATAATGACAGAAAACTTCCCATACCTGGTGAAAAAAATAGACTTACAAGTTCAGGAATTGCAGAGAGTCCCAAACAAGAGGAACCCAAAGAGGCCCCACACCAAGACTCTTCATAATTAAAATGCCAAGGGTTAAAGACAAAGAGAGAATCTTAAAAGCAGAAAGGGAAAGCAGTTAGTTACCTACAAGGGAGTGCCCATACGATTGTCAGCTGATTTCTCAACAGAAACTTTGCAGGCCAGAAGGAAGTGGCAAGAAATACTCAAAGTGATGAATAGCAAGGACCTACAACCAAGATTACTCTAGCAAAGCTCTCATTTAGAATTGATGGTCAGATGAAGAGCTCACAAACAAGAAAAAGGAGTTCATAACCACCAATCCAGTATTATATGAAATGTTGAAGGGTATTATTGAAGGAGAAGGAGGAGGAGGAGGAGGAGGAGGAGGAGAACTGCAAGAAATAAAAAATATGAACAATAAAATGGCAACAAATATATATCTATCAACAATCAAATCTAAAAATAAATGAACAAAGAATCTAATGAACAAAATAAACTGGTGAAAAAAACAATCAGAGGCATTGAAGCATGGAACAGACTGACAGTGAATCTCAGAGGGAAGTGGGTGGGGTGGGTGGGAAGAGATTATTTATGGACACAGATAGTAGGATGGTGAAGTCCTGGGATGGGGCGGGAACCAGTTGGAGAGGGCAATGGGGGAGGGGAAAGGGGATGTCTGTAATACTCTCAACAATAAAGATTTTTTTTAAATAGCTATGGAGCAGGAGATTAATTACATGATGAAAGTATTCTTGATTTTACTGAGCAATTTACCAAAGAATTCCCTTAAGCAGAGTGGCCCTAGTGCACCTGAAGTGTGAGAGAATTCAAGGTCCTAACTAGTAGGTTGTGCCCAAATCCTTCATTGGAACCCGGGGTATCAGAGGGAGGTCTAATAGATGCCTTATGGCCCGATCTATACCTGAACCAGTCAACTAGCCTTGGACTCGCTCCACATTCTCCGTGTATGTGGGTCTGCAAAGTTCTGAGGAATGGAACACAGTGCTATATTTATTTTGATGTGGATTCAGGAGTTCTGACACGGTCAGAAGGAGTGTGAAAAATTACGTGTTTTCAACATGCAGGTATTTCTGGAGAGGTATTTTTGCTGCCAATCAGAACTTAAAATAGCACAGCAAATGGCTGCAGGTGCTTGCACCTCCTGCTTTGGATAGAGTCGTATTTCATTAGAATTAGACTGGCACAAAGAGCTGTCAGTCCGTTCTAGCGCATTCTAATTGTTCTTCGTGGTTCTCCTCCCATTGAATTGGTGGTGCACAGCTTCAGTGGAGTGGCTTTGGTAGAGCTAGAATGTGATGTTTGAAAACAGGCAGAAAAACACAAGAAGCTGCCAACAGCTGAGACAATGAAGATGACCCCTTCCGTGGGAGTTGGAAAAGGATGGCTGGTGTTCTCCATGAAAATGACCTTTCAGGGGCCTATTTTTTGGGGTCAACTGACAGTACATTAATGGATCTCAATTCTAACGTGTTAATGGATCTTCTCTGATATTACTAGATTAGCCTGAATATCAATTTTCTTCCTGAGGGTCTGTACCTTCCCTGCCCAGATGGGGTTTAGGAACAGCACATCGCAAGGACAGTGTGATAAGAAATTTGCTTTTCAACTGAGTGGAAAAGACTGGGTAGAATTGAGGCTGGCAGGAATGGGAATGGACTTCATCCAAGAGAGCTGAGCAAATGCAATACCCAAGAAGGTGCTCAATAAACCCTTGTGGAAGGATGGCAGGAAAGGAGGGAGAAAGAGAGAGAGAAAGGGAGGGAGGGAAAGAGGTGGGCAGGGAGGCACAAACAGTGTGATAACAGATGTGATACAGGAGAAAGAATTTGACCTGGAATAAAGAAAACAAATTTACAATATTTTGCTACCTACTAGTTGTGGGTAAATCATTTAACTTCTGTGTGCCCCAGCCACTTTATCTATAACATGGGGATAATAATCTGTTTATTTTATCTATTTTTTAAAATTATCTATTTTTTAAAATATTTATTTTTTTTTAATTCTCAAAACCTGAAAAGCTCGGTTTTCAAGAATCCTCAAAACAAGTCTAGGAAACACCTGTTTCCAGAGCTGGGGAGAAGGGGCTCACAGTGACCATGTGGAAGCAAATGGAAAGCTCTGGAAAGTGGGAAGTGCTAGGAAGCAAATGAATCAGGACAAAGACGTGACAGAGGAGGCCTGGCAAAAAGGGGCCGATCCGACTGAGGTCAGGCCAGGGTGGTGAAGAGGAGGCCGCTTGAGAGACAAGAAGAAAGAGAGGCAAGAGGTCTGTGTCGCGGATTCCTCCTTCTCCTTGGCTTTGCCTTCTGTGTCCTGCCCCTACTCTTCCTAGCCACATCCTGGGTGCAGGGTTGCAAAGATCCTGGCCCGATGCATAAAATACAGCACAGAATGGAATTGGCCAATGTAAGTCTTACTTTTTTTTAAATTTAATTTTTTGTTTTTTTTGTGTGTGTGTTTTTTGTTTTGTTTTTTTTTTGTTAATCCTCACCTGGGGATATCTTTCCATTGATTTTTAGAGAGAGTGGAAGGGAAGGGGAGCGACAGAGAGGGAAACATCGATATGAGAAAGACACATTGATTGGTTGCCTTCTGCACGCACCCGACAGGGCCTGGGGATTAAGTCTGCAACCAGAAGCATGTGCCCTTGACTGGAGTCAAACCGGGTACCCTTCAGTTTGTGGGACTATGCTCTAGCCACTGCGTCAAATGGGCTAGGGCTGTAAGTCTGACTTCTAACCAGGAATTCAAGGCATCTCCTTTCAAGGGAACCAAGCCCAGTCATTGCCTGCTTCTCTGTTGGGGGCTCGGGACTTTTCATCGTTTAGTAGAAACTTCCATTGGGAAAGAAATCACAATGGAAACCCTCATGTACAACATTGGGGAAGAAAGCACTACTTATTGAGCTGTTTTTCAGTGCCTCCTGGGTACTTATTCATGCCTCTGTCATTCCACTCTAACACTGGCCCCCTGGGGTTATATCCACTTAATAACCGAGGAAGCCAAGATGTGGCAGGGTTAAGTGACTTGCCCAAGGTCACAGAGCTAAAGAAATCAGTAGAAGAAAATGGCAAGAACCCACGCGTAGCAAAATTGGGGAATAAAGACAAACAGAGAGGAAGAGAACAGTGTAACCACCGCGTCCGAGTCGCGAAGCATCAGCCGGCAGGCGGGGGTTAGGATGTGGTGACGTGTGATGGCACCTCAGAGGCCTGTCCGAGCAGCAGAGCAAAGTGAAGCAGGGCTCCCAGGATCGCCCGCGTCACAGGAACACAGAGGTTTCCAGGGAGATGCTGGAAGCTCAGCGCACTTATTTGTGGCCTTGGCATAAAAACTCCAACACCACAATGTGGACACGGTAAGCCCAAATGCTATCTACAACAAGGGTTTGCCTAAATCTGAAAAGAAACCATAATTCTGAATGCAAGCAGCACCCTGTTTCTCAAGAATGACACAGCAAAGAGGTTTTTAGCACAGACTCTGATCATTAAAGCATGTAAGAGAGATTCACTGCTGGCTAGATGGTGAGTGGGCATACACAGCATCGGCTTTATTGGAATCCAGCAAAATGTTTGTTTACCAACAGCAACCTGCTCACAAGGAAGAAATGTTCTTTGTTTTTTTCTGGCCTGGACTACACCTCCCTTCTCAAGTGCTTGCATCTGACCGTGGTGCTTGGGCAAACAGGAATCTTTCTCAGAACATACACGGTGCGTAATGGAACTGTTTGAACTTGAAATTGCACCCAAGCCGTGCAGCCACATCTGTCCATTTCCCTCTAATTCAATCTTACTTCCGCTTTGCCAGGAGCTCCAAACACTTTATCTCAGAATCTGCCATGTCATTCTGTGTAGAAAAGAAGAGAAAACATGCCCTGCACACGTTTTTTCCAGCCCCATTCATTTTCTCAGGGACCAAATTCATTGTGCAGAATTGCCTTTCACTCCAACGGTGCGTGGCTGAATCCTAAGGAGAGGGCCCCTTCATTTCTGTCGCAGAAGCGAAAGCTGTGTCTCTCAGCAAGAGTCACAGGCAGCGATGAGGCTAAGCAGCTATTTTTCTTTGTTTTTTAAGAAATATTAACCAATTCCTGTCCAACAACCTGCATAAAACACTGGGCATTTTATGACTTACCCAAGAGGTCTTTGCTTCTAGAAGCAACATCTCAGGCCTTAGCTGCTGAGTAGGAACGACACCCCCAAACTAAGAACTTCCATTCTTTTTCCCTGAAAACCAGCCACATGACAATGAGGGAGCAGCTGAGACTGTGGGTCATTCATTCAGAAAGGATGCATTTTGTAATTTTATTGAACGTAACATCCACACAGGACATCTGTTCCCATGCCACCCAGTAATACGGACCCTTTATGCCCTGACTGCATGGAAGACAAGGCGCTCCTGTTCCCACACTGCCACCCCTCATGCTTTTTGTATGGCTTGTACTTCATGATGATGCATGACTTCTGCCGGAAATGAGTAGTTATCCATACGTGCGCCCCGTAAAAAGAGGGTTTTGGGCGGAAAGATCACTAAGGTCATGGCCGATTCTATTAACAGCTGAAAACAGTTAAACGGACTTTTACTACCCAGGCAGGGACCAGGATGGGGCAACGTGACTTAAAATTTCTTTCTGGCTCAGAAACCTGAACTTAGTCTAGGCTTTTCCCCTATTTTCTCCATCCTCACCCCCAAAATCAGATGGCTCACAATGTCTTTTTGACACCTCACTTCTTATATGTGGGATCCAGGAGGGATACTGAGAGAACATAAGGATGAAAGCACTTGGTCAAAAGGACCAACAGAAATCCTACCAGGCACATGTGGACCAGACCCCAAAGCGCTGGCACCTCCAATCACTGACCACATACGGTGGGATAGGGTGGACCTGAGAATAGGGGCCATGCTTTACTCGAGCCAGTGGAGATGCAGCTTGGGGGTTTTAGGCCCCTTTCTCTATAACTAATTCTCTGGATCTCTGATAAGTTTAATAAATAAGTAAGAGCAGGAATGACTACATATACTCAGCCCAACTTTGTCCATGGTGAGGCTACAACAAAAATTAACCCAACCTTCCTGGTAATTACAAGAACTGAATGTTTTGACTATATGAATGGTGTCATCATACAGCTAGAAAAAGAAAAAAAAAGAAAAAGAAGAAGAAAATACGCACACCCTCTGTCCCGGCAACTTCCAAGTTCCAAGTCTACCCAGAGGGACTTTCCTATGAGAATGAGGAGGCATATTAAAGACAGTCATTGAGCCACCCTTAAATGCCCATCAAAAGGAAATGGCTAGTCTGATTTATCCATGTTCTGGAATGCTATGTAGTATTGAAACAGGAACTATGACTAAATTTACTAACACAGACATTACATAACAAGATGCTACAGGGTAAAGTGTGTCCACCCAAAATCTGTATGTTGAAGTCGTAACCCCCAGGACCTCCAATTCTGTTTGGATACAGAATTTTTAAACAAGTAGTTAAGGTCAAGTGCGGTGGGCCCTAATTCAATATGATTGGTGTCCATATAAAAAGAGGGAAGACTATGTGAAGACACGGGGAGAACAGGATCATCTACAAGCCAAGGAGAGAGGCCTCAGAAGACAACAACCCTGCCAACACCTTGATCTTGGACTTCTAGCCTCCAGAACTGTGAGAAAATAAATTTCCATTGTTTAAGACACCTAGTCTGTGGACTTTGTCACAGCAGCCCTAGCAAACCCATACACTGTACTACCTAGAGAATTTAATGGAAGGGTCTACCCCAGCCTGATAACAGTGGTTACCTATGGGGAGGGATTGGGATTCAAGATAGTGGTTGAAGGGGAATTTAGCCTTAAATGTAAGGTTTTATTTTTTTGCAATGAGAAATCCCTCATTATGTTATTTGTATATCAATTTAAAAATACCTCTTCTATGGCACAGTATGCAGAGATGCAATGTACTTCACGACCTGGATGGAACACTCTCGGGAACTTGAGAACATGTGCACTGTCACCCCCAACCCCTGCATTCCTGTCTGCCTCAGTCAAGTGTCCCATCCCTCTAGTGCCTCCATGCCCCTGGGTGTCCCCTTTGCTTGGAGCCTCTTCTCCCCCCCCCGCCCCCCCTTTAAACCTGGGCTGCTGATTTTCATCCTTCAGATCTCAGCTTGAATGTCTTGCTCAGCAGGTTTTCTCCAGGCCCACGCTCTGTTCTTTCGATGTCTTCTTCACCTTCGTACTCCCAGTGACTAATCAGTGCCTTCAGCTAAGTAAATGCTCAATAAATGGTTCCAAATGCACGGATGACGAGGACATTCTCTAGCTGCCTGCTCTTCCATCCACTGTGTCTCAAAGGTCCAACATTTCAGTCTGTGGCATTAGCAGACTCCTTAGAGACTAAGACTGTAATCATGCCGTGAGTGAGGTCCTAGCCTTTAACAGTTTCTATAATACAAGGGGACAGCTATATTTCTGGGCCAGCCAAGTCCCATTTGCTTCCAATTCTGATGAAAGCAGCTGAGAATGTATCGCAATTTACTTTTTTAAGTTCTGTGCCCGCAAAGGTCTTCAATTGCTTAACCCACAATAGACCCAAGTCAAAAATGCCCGTTGACCTCGGACTGGAGGTTCTGCTAAGCCAGGCCTTACCTCTTCATCGGCTTGGGTGAGCACTCCCTCTCCAGGCTGGAGGACGTGTGTTTCACGTGCATCGCATTGTAGGACGTGTGCGTATAGTCATTTTCATCACTGTAGTCGGGACCGAGTAATGTCCGGGCCCAAGTTCCCATGTCGTAAGGAGGAAGGGTTCCTCCGAATTCAGAGGGCAAAAACTCCGGGTGTATGAGCTGGTGAAGGCTGTTTAAATTGTTCCCGTGCAGGAAAATCTGGAAAGAAAAAGCAGTTAGCAATTCAAAACTCCAAAACGTATGACGGAGTATTTCCTCTGATACACAATGGAGCAATGACGCCTCGGATGCGGCGCCGCTGATCGTGGTACTTAAGGAGGCATTCAATTCTGTGTCTAGAGCTTTGTCTTCATGAAGCGTTCATTTATTGCTCAGAAAAGGGGCTGCACTCACAGTCCTTAAAAAGGAAGTTTATGAACAAATTGGGTAGGATGCGGCCCTGGCCCCAATTTACGGCTACAGGGATCTCCTAATTATCCCTGCTGATGAAGAGTAGTGGTGCAGACCACCCACCCCAGGCATGCTGCACATGCACCTCCACATTGCTCTCTCCTCTCTCCTGGTGCATTCTCTGCCCTCTGCACCCCCCTCAGTACTCCCCTTGACTCCCAGGCCTACACCAAGTGGCGGCTTCTTCCTAAATGTTGGCTATTAAAATATTCCATGAACAGGAAGCTGCTTGACCCCATACCTCCCACAAGCATTGGCAGCAACATGGGCATCTGGTATTTGCGTGCCTTCAAAATTCCCTTTGGTTTGTCACTGGGACTCTGAAAATAACCCAGTGCTACTAAATTATTGATTGAATCCAGGCCATTTGCAAACTCCAGCTGCAGCTCAAACGCTCAGGGACTGCGGAAACGCAGAAAAACCACAGAGAAATAAGAAGAAGAAGGAGAGAGAGAGAGAGAGATTGAGAGGAGGGGCACTGTAGTTGTCCCTCCTCCCCCCCCCCCACCTCCCCCACATTCCCGGCTTTGGGCGCTTCTTGTCATTACCCGCTTCCTGGTCTTGTCTTTAAGGAATGGCTTGATGAGCGTGTACAGGGCATGAATGTACCAGGGCTGGTTGACGAAATGGACTCCTCCAAAGCGGGCGGGAAAGCTGTCCTGGGGGGGAAAGAGAGAAACACACTCAGTGAGCGCGGAGCACGCGTTGCAGGTTAGCCTGGGCCAGCAGGGCCGCAATCCGGAGGACAACCTCGTCTTCTCTCGGAAGCTCTCGCTAATGGTGGGAAAGACAGAAAACACACCCTTCCTATCTGCTGGGGTGTCCTCTGTTCCCCTTGCCCTGACTCCCCAACCCCTTTGACTCCACAACTTAAATATCGTACGTGGGTGCCAGGCCTGCCTTTCCCAAGTCACAATTATGTGTCCACCCACATAGCAGGAGCGTGTGCAGCTGGATAGGAGAGAATCAGAATTCTCTGTGGCCTTAAGGAACCAAGGTTTCAGTTCCCAGGAGCCCTAAGCACAGATCTCCCTGCTTACCCGCATTCTCTGCTCACCTGCTCCAGCCGCCCCCTCCACCGCCCCCCCCCCCCCCCATCCATCACCATGACAATGGCTGTACTTTGTGGGTGAGTGAGGCTCTGTAGAAAGGGGTTGGGAAAGAATTTCAAAGGATCTCGGAATCCACGGACACCAAGGGTACCAGCACCTTTTTCACAGATTACAGAATCAGGTCCTCACTTCATCCAGGGAGCCACACAATAGGTCCCAGAGAAAAGATACTTGTTGATGGATGGGCTAGTGAATTCTCCTAGTGGAGCTCCTCTTTTTCTGCAGATCAACGCATTTTGTAAGTATCCGGAAATACTAAGAGCGTTTTTAAAAATGGTTCCAATTTTGGAATCCAGATCAGGGCACAGGCGTGTGTTTTAGAAGCCGAGAAGCTGCTGTCAGTGCTAATTAGATTCACAGAATAAGGAGCCTTGATCACAAAGTCTGAGCTAGTCCCACAGCACCTGAGGTCCCACTGAAGGGCTTCCCCAGATTGCATGGCGTTCATCTTGGTTAATGGAATTTAAAAAGAAGGAGCATCTAATGCAATTTGAATTGCCAAGTGTGCTGGCAATCAATTTCGGTGCAACAAATGTCTTTGCAAAGGTTAGCAAGATGAGATGAAAGCAGAAGGGGCCTGGCTGTCTGAGCTAAGAGTTCAGGTAGCTTGCTGCTTCCTGCAGGTGTCTGAAATGCCTTGCCTGGGTCATTTTTAGTAACATGGAAAGAGGGTTATTAACTTTTTTTTTTTTTTTTTTTTCAGAACCCTCTGAGTCTACAGGCTCTCTCGGCATCTTTTATACCAAGACCTAGTTTCCAATAAATACATGCAACTGTGCTTAGGGTTGACATTTGAAAAACTTAAAAGTATTTTTGCCTCTATGTAGACATTTTACATAGAACAAAGAAATTAGATATTTTGAAGGTTATACTAGACAATTCCAATTAAAGGTCTTTTATCTTGCAATGTATTTATTTTTTTGTTCTGTTTCTTTTATTTAAAAAAAACTTAATGAAGCCACCAAGTAAGGGTAGAGAGATCATTTATACTAATTTGGACATTTGCCATAATCTCTCATTATTCCAAATCTGAACTGAGAAATAGAAAAGCTCTTAATAAGGTAATCTTTTCCCTTTTAGGAATAGTTTGGGATCTAAAAATTCTTTGCTTCCAAAAAAAAAAAAAAAAAAAGCCATTCCCCCAAGTTTTTCCTTGGCAGTAAGTGCTAAGCACTAATCTTACTCTTTTTGGTCCTTTGCAACTTGTTATTCAGAAGTATAATCCATTATTCCACTCACTAAACATGGGTTCTGAGGGGCTGTAGAATGAGAGGAAAGGGTTTAGCTATAAAACCAGGGCTTTATTGTGTTTTTCTTTTAAATAGGACCAATAAGAAGAATTTTATTTCTGCTGAGAGTCTGTTATATTACACATTTCTAGGTTAGTAAAGTGGAAGAAAACTCTATAAGTAATACTCTAGAGGCAAAAGGTAAAATCTCAAAAGAAAATATTAATCTTTTAAAAATATCTAGAGAGCCTTAGCTTTAGTCTATGGAACCTCCATCATCAAAGCCATCAGAACTGTCTTCTATTTGTGTCAGAGGAGTTACTGGTAAAAGACAAAACACAGGCCTGAGACCCTGTCAGTTCTCTCCAGGGTGGCTCTGGCTTCGAGTCTGCCAGCTTGAAGGCCCAGTGCGTTTTTACTGCTCTCCTTCAGCCAGTGACCATGTGCAGATAAATTCACATAAAATCGTATGCTTCAGACTTCTGGGTTTAGGCCAGAGGAGAAACAGGATGACTTTTCTTCAAGTCCCATCTATAAAATGCAAATGAAGGACCTCCTGTGCAATAAAGGCAATGTGCAAATATTCTGGGTATTCTCAAATGAGCCTGACCATATTATTAATAACTAGAGGCCCGGTGCATGAAACTTGTGCATGGGGTGGGGGTCCCCTCAGCCCAGCCTACACCCTCTCCAATCCGGGACCCCTTGGGGGATGTCTGACTGCCGGTTTAGGCCCGACATCCCTCTCACAATCCTGGAGCACTGGCTCCTAATCACTCACCTGCCTGCCTGCCTGGTCACCCCTAACTGCCCCTCACTGCTGGCCTGATTGCCCCTCACTGCCTCTGTGTGCTGGCCTGATTGCCCCTAACTGCTCCCTGCTGCTGGCCAGGTCACCCCCAACTGCCCCCTCCCTTGCCGGCCTGGTCACCCCACGCAGCCTGCTGTTCAGTCGTTTGGTCATCCCTCACTAACCACCCTGCTGCCCTGGTCATAGGCAGCCATCTTGTGAGGGTGTGAGGCTTAATTTGCATATTACCTCTTTATTATATAGGATGATGTGTGTGTGTGTGTGTGTGTGTGTGTGTGTGTGTGTGTGTGTGATGCAAAGAGAAAGGTGAAGGAGGGAAAATTAGCAGACACAACCCTCTTCCGGGCAATGTCCATCAGTGTTGGTCATGTAGCCTGGTCATGTTAGCAAACTGCCGGTAAAGGGGAAGTCGTCTGCCACACAAATGTCCCCCAGGTCCCTAAGAGGGCCCACCACCCTCAGGGAGGTGCACTTCTTAGGAGCTGGAGCAGATCTAGCTCAAGACTTAAAGGGGGACATATGTAATACTTTCAACAATAAAGATTTTTTTAAAAGATGGTAAGCCTTGATTCAATGACAGTGTAACACTTTGTTGGTTTTTGTTCTTAGCAACTGTGTGTCTTACCATGCTTAGTTAAAACAAATCCCAGGTGCCTTTACAAATCCCAGGTGACCCATCATATCAACAGGTTAAATAGGGAAAACACATGATCATCAATTGTTGCAGAAAAGTCATGTGATAAAATTCAACACCCTTTCTTAATAAAAACAAATAGGAAAAATAGGTCTCTATTTGCAGATAACATGATTACCAACATAGAAAATCTCAAAGAATCTATTTAAAATAAACAAACAAAAACCCTCCTAGAACTAAATAGTTCATCAACATTGCAGGATAAAAGAAAAACATACAGAGACTCCATCATATTACTATATATTAACAACAAACATAAAGACATCAAAATTTAAAATATATCACCATTTAAAATTGCTCAAAAATTTAAATATTTAAGCATAAATCTAACAAGACACATGCAGGATTTGTATGCTGAAAACTACACAATGCTGAAGAAAGAAATCAAAGAAGATTTCAATAAATGGAGAGGCATATCATATTGTAACTCAGAAAAGACGATATACTAAATATGCCAATTCCCCTCAAATTGATAGACAGGTTTAATGCAGTACCTAGCAAAAGCTACTAGTAATTAAGGTGTGTTTTTTTATAGACATTGATAGGATTCTTTTAAAATTTATATGGAAAACATAGATCCTAGAATAGTTAACACTTTTTGAAAAGAAGAATGAAGTGGAAGGAATCAATTAATCCAATTTTAAGACTCATTATACAGCTACAGTAATCAAGACTGTGTGGCATTGGAGGAGGGAAAGATGCATAGGTTAATGAAGCAGAATAAAGAATTCAGAAATAGATCCACACAAATATACCCAACTGGTTTTTTAATAAGGTGGAAAGCATTTCAATGGAGGGAAGAAAGCTTTTCAACTAATAGTGGTGGGACAATTGCTCTTCCACAAGTCAAAAGATGAACCTGACAACCACACATCTCATGCGAAGTTAACTCCAAATGGATCATGAACTTAAATGTAAAACATGAAGCTATAAACGTCTTAGAAAAAAATATAGGCCACAACCTTTAGGAAGTCAGACTAAGCAAAAAGCCTTTAGATGTCTCCAAAAGCATAATCTAGAAAGTAAAAGAGTAATAAATTAGATGTTGTCAAAATTAAAAACGTTTACCCTGTGAAAGAGTAGAAAAGAGAAACTATGACCTGGGTGAAAATAGAGCAGAGTTTTTCACAATAGCCCAAATTGGAATTAACCTACATATCTTCAATGAGTGAATGGTTAACCAATTGGTACAGTTATACCATGGAATACCACTCACCACTTAAAAGGAACATTTACTGACATACACAACAATCTGAATGAACCTCTGGAGAATTTGGCTAAGTGGAAAAATCCAACCCTAAAAGTCTATATGTCTGATTCCATTTACCATATGATATTCTTGAAATGACAAAATGATAGAAACTAGATATTAGTGTTTGCTTGGGATTAAGGAGTGGGTGTGGCTACAGAAGGGTAACATGGGTGATCCTTGTGGTGATTAAAATGTTCTGCATCGCCGAAACTGGTTTGGCTCAGTGGATAGAGCGTTGGCCTGCGGACTCAAGGGTCCCAGGTTCGATTCCGGTCAAGGGCATGTACCTTGGTTGCGGGCACATCCCCAGTAGGGGGTGTGCAAGAGGCAGCTGATCGATGTTTCTCTCTCATCGATGTTTCTAACTCTCTATCCCTCTCTCTTCCTCTCTGTAAAAAAATCAATAAATTATATTTAAAAAAAAATGTTCTGCATCAATATCAATATACTCGTTGTGATATTGTTCTCTAGATTTGCAAGGTGTTACCAGTGGGGGAAACCAACTAAAGGCTCTATGGGATCTCGCTGCATTATCTCTTAAACTGCATGTGAATCTACCATTATCTTAAAATAAAATTTTAGAAGTATGATTATTGTGACTATTTCAAAACTCTCGGTTAATGGGAGCAGCCATTTTTAAAAGTAGGGTAGAAGCATTTCTAAGAATGATCTTTTCGGTCTTCATGGAATGTTCAACAAAAAAATGCCAAGATAAATTGTAGGCGCAAGATACATTGCAGGGCATTCTAAGTGCCTCTTCTTTATTTTCTTCGGGAGTCCTGGGCACCACTAAGAGGCTCTTGCAATCCATTAGAAATGTGTTTCATTATTTAACGGGCACTTTGTTCACACTTCATTTTCGCACGGCACTATTTAAGCATCCCTCAGCTGCCATTTCTTCCGTTCGATCAGGATTTAGGAGCAGCATGATAGAGGCAAAACTATTTCCTATCTTTCTTTTACAATCAGATACAGATGTTACGAGGGGCAGTTGGCGGAGTTTCTTGCTGCATAATGTGGTCTTTTCTGAGATGTGTAATGCCTGCAGGCTAACACCCTTCACGCCACAGTTCAAAACACACCTGACCTCAACATTGCATTGCCCTGTGAAGCTCGGGGAGCTTGGCTGCCCTGTCTCACTCTCCTCCTTTCTCACCTCTTCTGCTCTTCCCTGGAAACTAGAATAGGACAATTCAGACGCACAAATACTGTGAACTCACCCCACCCATTAAGATGCCTTTGAAAGCCAAATGCAAAGATGAAAACAGAGAGAACAAGCACCTGAGCTGTTTACAGACCTTCTCCCCCACTTCCCCCCTCCCCCCCCTCGCTCCCGGTTAGTAGCTACATATCTCCCAGGGCCTTGACTGAAAACATCCATTCATTCATGTAACTGTACGCATGGAGGTCTGCAGGCGGCGTAAAGACCCAAGCATGAAGTTTGGTTTCATCTGTCCAGTTCATGCATGTCTTACTAATGACTCCCATTTCCTACATCAAAGCAGACAGACACAAGCATTTTCAGCAGCATAAATGGGTGTCACTGATGCAAGAGAACCTTCTAAAAATGCTATATCTCATGGTGATGGGTTTCTATTGTCGCATGTGGTAGTCATTAGTATGAAAGTCACACATCCACCTATTTGCAATGAAGTGGAGAGCTTACACAATCCAATTCTACTCCAAATGCTTCATATGAATCGGTAGTAAGCATGAGAGAGAGACAGAATGTGTTTACTAGGAAGGCAGTTGGGCAAGGGCTCCAACTGATTATGGGGCTATTGATTTTCTTCAGATAAAGGCTCCTGAAAGGTACTGTTGATTTCTGCGAAGCTGTACCAACCCAGTGTTCTCTTGAGATGAGGAAGGACTTGGGTTTTTATGCAGGATCAGATCAGGGTGTGCTAGAAGACAAAGTTTTATCTGCAGACCCTAGAACAATTACAGCCTTTTGGCAATTCTAACCACAGTAAGTGAAACTGGCAGCCCAAGCTCAGAACCTTCCCTGGCTGCAGCCCAAACAACGCTCCTTGATCATCTCTCCCATGCTCAGGTCTGTTCAACAGATCAGCAAGCAGCTATTGAGCTCCTTTTCTGAGGGAAATGCAGGGATACGGGGATACATGCGGTGTGTTCCTTGCCTTCGATCAATGCATTGTCCAGTGGCAGCAAGCG
Source organism: Eptesicus fuscus (assembly GCF_027574615.1). Lineage (NCBI taxonomy): Eukaryota > Metazoa > Chordata > Mammalia > Chiroptera > Vespertilionidae > Eptesicus > Eptesicus fuscus. The sequence goes on along the minus strand of NC_072491.1, from coordinate 33,131,957 downwards.
AAGTGACAACGCTTTGAGAAAAGGATGCAGATTTCAGAGTTCAGGTTCTGTGGTTCATGGTAGCTCCTCAGAGCAGAGTTCATAAATATATGATTGAGAGTTTTCAAGAGTTTATTTGCCACTAGGAGCTCCTACATTTTGCTTAGCCCCACCGCACTATTTTCTAGGAATAAGCTTACAGGTGATTTCTATCTTTTCCTTTCTTTTCTTTTCTTTTCTTTCCTTTCCTTTCCTTTCCTTTTTCTTTTCTTTTCTTTTCTTTCTTTCTTTTTTTTTTTTGAGAGAGAGAGAAACATGGATCCATTGCCTCCTGTACATGCCCCAGCTGGGGATGAAACCTGACCTGGTATGTGCCCTGACTGGGAACTGAACCTGCCACCTTTTGGTGTATGAGACGATGATCTAACAAACTGAACTACAACAGCCTGGGCAGTGGTCTCTATTTTAAAAAATAAAAACATAAGAAGGAAGAAGGAAGCAATGAAAGAAGGAGGGAAATAAATAAAAAATCATCTCATGTTGTACCCCTGTCCAATTTCTGCTAAGACAACAGAAAATGTGACTATAAATTTAAAGAATATGTTGATTACACTAGTGTCTGCCTCACACCTGGTAAGAAAGCCTTTAGTAACAAGAAAACCAAGATAATCTCATTTGCTTTTTTTACTTCCTATGGTAGAGCTCCAAACAGCAGAACTCCAGTCTTCCTCGGCTCTGGCAATCTTATTGCTGCCAGGCGAGATGAGCCAGGAGGTGGCCATACTCAGGAGGTGACCACTGCGGGGAGGACAGGGGGGTGGAAGGCAAAGCCACAGCCTGGTCACTCTGAGTCAGTGAGCTGAGCTCCAGCAAGGAGAACTTTATCTGCCATAAAAATCACTCCCAGCTTCCTAACCACAGTGACCTGAAAAAAATGGTTTCTATTTGACTATTAAATAGCAAATGCATTGTAGTGAGTATACAATACTTCATCTTCAATTTTCCCGCAGGGCCCCTAAGTGGTAAATAGGTGATTGCTGTTCATTAATTACAAGCCGATTCATGGAGAAACCCAGAGTGCCTGAATCACTGATTTGCACAGAAAATCAATGCCGGAAGATGCAACATTCTTCACATGATTCAACCTGCCTCTTCGTGCAGAAACTCACGAAATCATGCTGTCTCCTAGAGAAAGAAGCATGGTGCAGGGAATACAGAAGTCAAAAATTTGGCAAAGGTTAAGCTTTTAACCACACACATATCTTTGGTCTGTAACTAAATATGTAATAAGCAAGTATAATAAATAATATGTATACAGTATATTTAAATTGCAATCAGTAAAGGTAATTTAATACCTAAGAATTGGGCACTTACTATCTACCAGAAACTTTTATATGTGTTGTCTTATTTAGCATGACAACAATATTATGTAGGTATCATCTATATTATGTAGGTATCATGTATGTAGGTAGATATATAAAATCTATATTATCCCACTTTTACAGATAAGAAAACATAGCCTTATTTAAAATAGTTAGAACCTTGGTCAAGTTCACACATCAAGTAAGAGATTGAATGAAACTGAACCCAGACCTAACAGTTCTGATAGTCATACTCTTATCTCCTCGACTGTATTACTCTGTTAAAGACAGTTAAACTCTGCATCAGCAAAATTTGGACCCTTGACCATCTTCATGAGGGTTTTCAGGATGCATATGCTTACTAATTCAGATCAAACAATAAACATTTCATGCTTGAAATCTCAAATTCAAGTTAAAATGTCCTAATCTTGTTGTAGCTGCACATGCTTTATGTACCTTTCATAACAGGGCCATCATCATGGTTTGAAAGTGTTGTCATTGAAAGAGAGTTAAAGTTGTTATTAGAATAAACAAGTATTTTTAATGTGCACTCTGAAGTTTTAAAGATGAACCTGAATATCTCCATATAAGTTCCAGCCTTGTTGGGGAACGCTTTACTTCATTTGAACTTGGTTTTATTCTGCAGAGATTTGAGTCAGCTGGAAATATCCTTGTACTTAGCACATTTCATTTTCTAATCACTACATATAAACCTCTTCTTTACATCAAAACTACCAATAACCTACCTCCAACATAAACAGCAGGGAGGATTCTATCAGGACAGGCTTAGACAAAGTCATAACATTTATTTGTGGTGCTGCTCCTTCATCCTTGGGATGGAGTTGGTGAAACTCCCAATACCCTTGTCTTCTCCTCTTCCCAGGATCATGGCCAAACTATGTTTCCAGTCCCTTGTTTCAAGGTGAGACATATGACTAAGCTCTGGAGAATGAGCTGTAGGTGGAAGGTCCACCAACGAACATATGTGAATCCTCCATCTCTTTTTACCTTCTCCACATGGCTGGAAGTGAAAGACTCTAAGACCCCAGAAGATGGGGGAGCCCCAAAACAGGAGTCCCAAACTATGAGCCACTTGTTGGAGGAGGGATCCATGCCCAGTAGAACTGTCTAACTGGGGACAGCAGTAGAGGAATCTATGGGCATGAGAAATAAACGCTCATTCTGTTAGCAAAACCAAACACAGCATAGCTTATCCTGTTCTAATGAGACACTAACAGTGAATGGAAGGGAACATCTCGGCTGTGGAAATAACTTGGGAGTTACCAGCTTGTAGGTGAGATTTAAATCCATGTGCTTTGTGAGTTCACCCAGCAAGTGAGTGAAGATAGAGCAGAGGCGAGATCCCAAGACTGAGCTCTCAGGGCTGTCATATTTAAAGGGAAGAAATATGAAAAGAACACAGGACAGGTGGCTGAAGGCATTGGCCTGTCAGGCATTCTTGCAATATCTCAGCACTTTCACAATTGGCAGAGCATTCGATGATGTCAAAGGATCCTGAGCAGCTGAGTAAGATGAAGGCTGAGAAATGTCCCGTGAATGTGGGGCAATGTGAAGGGCCCTGCCTTTAAGGAGGTTACCTTCTAGTTGGAAGAGATAATAACCAAAGTACTAGTAAAAACAACAACAAGAAACAGCTAGATAAGGATGCTACATTAGAAATAAACTAGGGAGAAGGCTAAGGAATGTTGAGGAAGGGGCTTGAATTTTAAAAACTTGGTCAGGGCCCTAGCCGGTTTGGCTCAGTGGATAGAGCACCCGCCTGCAGGCTGAAGGGTGCTGGGTTTGATTCCAGTAAAGGGCACATGCCCGGGTTGTGGCTTGATCCCCAGTAGGGGGTGTGCAGGAGGCAGCCAATCAATGATTCTCTCTTTCTACCTCTTCTTCTCTGAAATCAGTAAAAATATATTTTAAAAAATAAAAAGTAAAAACTTGGGCAGGGACGGCCTCACTGAGAAAGTGACCTCTGAGTAAAGACTGGAGGTGATGTGGGAAGCCAGCCACATGGCTGCCTGGGGCTGGCGTTTCCGGCCAAGGGCACAGCTGCAAACATCCGGCAGCCAGAGCATCCCCATTATGTCGGAAGGAAGGGATGGCCTAAACTAGCATTTCCCAAAGTAAGTACTGCAGAATATTCATTTTGAAGGGTCTCCCCAGGCCAAGTCCCTTCGGAGGTAAAGGGACACATTTACCTATTTAGTGATAGTCTTTGGAAAAGCCCAGTAGCAAAGAAACCCATTGAACTCTGTTTGATCTGTGGTTTCCCACATGATTTAAACCATAGGGCATCTTTGGAAGGTAATCTACTAACCAAAACCAATATTCAAAAAAATCCACAAGAGGAAATTTTGGACTTACTTGCCTGTCTGTGTAGGTCAGAAAACAATGTATTTCAGGGAATAAACCTATCAGACTTGAGTTGACAATGTGACGGCTTAAATATTTTCAGATACTATTTAAAATAAAACTATTATGAAAGTCATATACTAGTAGTTATAGGGGGCCTGCACGTGATTTCAAAAAATCATTCTATGTCTTTTTAAGAAGTACATTTTAGTCATTTGAAAACCTATGTTATTCATATGTTACTCAGCTTGCCCATTTTTAAGCTTTTAGAAAGAGGGAAGGCCAGAGATTTCTTGCTCAAGCCCGAAGGAACAGGGAACTGAATGTCCTCCTGAGCAATCAGCCTATTTTCCACTCCACTTCATTCTTCTCCTGTCCCGGGAAACAGCAGCACCATCCATTAGAGGTTGAATGACACCTGCATTTGAGGTCAGCACAGAGCACAATCTTCCTTTTCAATGGGAACATGCTGAACACTGATTTGGGGTCCTCTTGAGGCAGGACTCCAGCCGTAGCAGAGCCCACAGAGATGACTGGCAGGTCACTGTGACCTGGGACCCAGGAGAAGAGCCGGGGGAGGGGGGAGGGCGGGGGGCTAAACACAACCCCTTCTTGAGTCCAAGAGTCATTTTACACAGACAGAGAGGCCTGCTTTTTACTGCCTAACTATAAGTTTGTTGCTTTGCTGGGTGGAAAAAAAAAAATCCATGCCTTGTACATGGAAGGCAAATAAGGGCCTTTGGGGGTGGGGCGGGGGCGGGGATTTTACTTTCCCTTCTTTTTTGAAAAAACTGTCTCCTACACCTCTTCTTCTTGCTCACCAGTCTTCCATGCAGCACGGGGCCTATATTGTCTTGTAAACACTCCACTATCCAGAGAAAATTCTCGTTAAATCACACCAAACTGCCCCAGCGGTGCCATGAAATTTACCATTTGATGTAAGCCTTTCTGGAGATCTGATGCATTCACATACTTACGATTCAGAAAGTCATCCGCAAAAGGGTTTTGACAAGTATGTGGACTCTACAACATACCGGTCAAAGGGCTTTCTGCACTGACTCATGTACCGCATTGGCCTGGGTGCTGAAAGCACACTCAGCTCCTTCATAAACACGGACCATTATCAATATGTGGAGCCAGGCTTTCATGCAGAGAGCAGCTTACCTTGGTAATTTAAAAAACATGATAGAAATGATCCCAGAGAAAATCACAGCTCACCAAACAGGACTGTGAATTCTGTTTGTGCTTTTAACTCCGCTGTGAGAATCTTGGGGAATTTAAGGGCCAAGGGAAAGAAGATTATTACTAATAAAATTAGATATTTTCTATTAGAGAAAATTTATCACCACCATTGTAATATACCTTGGGGAAGGTGGCTTTCTTGTGTTTTAGTGGTAACATAAATTCTTGTAAGTATTTTATATTAGCAAAAGCACCATGTTTATTGAATACCACAGCATTCAGGTATTCTATTTCAGATTAGAGGCTTTCAGAATTAGCTGGTATCTTCAAGAAAATGCTAGATAATGGTTCCATAAACACACGCAACCACATGGATTTCTACAGGGTAACATCATCAGGGGGCATCTCCATCAGCTCCAAGGGGAAGAACGTGTTGTTTTATGTCAGCATAATTGAAATCTGCTGTCCTAGCCACATGCCCTCCATGGAGTTCATACTAAAGAAACGAGAAACTCACCCCTTGAGGGAGAAGACTCTCAAAAGATATATGACATTTCCAGGGTCTCATTCCGAATATTATAATATTATCCTGCCGCCCTACTTCATTTTATGTTCCCATTCTATCCATGGGGTAAGTGTACTGAAGGAAGGGAGGGAACGGGTGAGCCCAGAGAAGAGATGCTGCTTTCAAACACCTAGCACAGAGCCAGGCACATAGTAGGTGCTCAAACACAAGGCTAGTCCAGTAGTAGTGGGCGCTGGGGCTGGAGATCAAATGCAGGGACACTGTACCACCAGCTGACAGAGGTCAAACCCTCCACTGAACACTCATAAAATGGGAGTGAGTGGGAAAGGTGGTTCAACCTATAGCTTTCTACCTGACCCTAAACCGATTCCACCAATCATCGTGTATGAATGGCAGGAAGGCACACTACCATGTGACAGGACTGGGGTGGGACAGGGGCATGCTGTTTGTTGGTCTCAAGGCAACCTCACTCTATTTGAGAAGATACAATTAGCAAATAATAGAAGTCCATATACAGTGAAGCACAACATCCTGAGCTATAAGTGGCATGTATTGAGGGGACTGTCAGGTAAGCTTTTCCTGAATCAACGAATCTATGCAATAGCCTGATTGGTGTGGCTCAGTGGTTTGAGCGTCGACCTATGAACCAGGAGGTCACAGTTTGATTCCTGGGTTGTGGGCTAAATCTTCAGTAGGGGGTGTGCAAGAGGCAGCCGATGGATGATTCTCTCTCATCACTGAGGTTTCCATCTCTCTCTCTCCTTTCCTTTCTGAAATCAATAAAAATATATTTTAAAAAATCTATGAAACAGATATAAATGTCCAAAAGAATGTTTGGACTATAACCCCCCTGTGGAAGAGGGTGTGTGTAAGAATGATGGATTGGTGTTCATGGACTGTATGCTGGTTGGGTGTCTCCTGAAATAGAGGTAGAATGTGATATGGAATCAAGACAAACATTTTACTTACACACCCCCTGGCCTCCTGATTGGAGCCAGGTTCTAACTCTAAATAAACTTGCAAAAATGTATTCACAGCTCCATAGGGCCAGAGATAGGAACTGATGACATTTTAGCAGTCTACAAGTCTAACTTCATACAAAATGGAGCTGCGGCTGATCTAACAGCAGGCAAGCACAGAAATGAGATCCAGTCTGTATACCCTGAGCTTACTTCAAAAAGTCACCACATCTAACCTGCAGAACTATCTCCTCTCTTTTATCCTAATATCCCAGACACTGTTCAATAAATATTTGTAGAGCAAATGAAATAGAGAATAGCATGAGAGCAATAAACCACCACACCAAAAAGTCCATTGCCTATTCTATTGCATAAACTATACACTCAGCCTTTGAGATGATTTTTGTAATTGAAAGGTAAGCTCATGGGGCTGCGGAGCAGAAGTGCCAGTGAGTAACTACTAATGGGATACAGAGCTTCTATCTGGGGTGAAGAAAATGTTCTGAAATTAGATCGTGGTAATGGTTCTGTGATTATACTACAACCCACTGAACTGTGTACTTTAAAAGGGTGAATTTTGTGGTATAGGAATTATATTTCAATAAAACTGTTATTTTTATAAAAATCACAGTTGAGATTTTTATAAAAATCTTGATGAGATATATCGCAACTCAAGAATGCAAACATAGCTTATTGTGTGTAGTATAATAAAGAAGTTTTATTCTTGAAAATAAGGGGATTTATATTACAAGCCAATGAAAAGTATGACCTCAGATAGAGAAAAATTATTCAGTTGAAAGTGCTTTAAACAGAAGACCTGCAGGCAAATGAGCCTGGGCTCATTAATTTAGGGCTAAAACTACTTTGTGTATCAGAGAATTGGTAAGTGGGCTATTGGGTCATTTGTCCAACTAACATTTATTCAGAAATCTGAGTCACAGTATTTTTCTAGAATCTTGAAAAAGCTAGGTCTCATCACTGGCTAAGTCACTGAGCCCTAAAAAGTTTCCGAATTATCTAAGACCAGTTGAATATACTACATAGGGAGCCATATAGATTCATCCCCAATGGCAGCAAGACCCTGGGACTCTCAGATAAAAGTTGGGAGAGCGAGTTCCACAGCTATAACAAATTGGGTTCATCTTGACCACAAGTCCTTCTGTGAATAGAAAAATGGGAGTTCTTTCCTGGATACTGTGACTTTTCTTAACATTGATGTCCCAGAACTACAATCAGTTCTCTGTCTGTCTGGCATCCACTCTGAGCTTCAACAGACTGCAGCTGATAAGCAGTCAATGCCTATCACCCTGAACTGTCCAGTATGGGTGCCTCTAGGTTATCGATCACTTTGAAATGCCTCTTTTCCAAATTGGGATGTGCTGTCAGGATAAAATACCAAGTGTTGAAGACTTTGTACCAAAAAAATAAAATAAAATCTAAAATACCTCTTTAATCTTTGTAAGACCTATATTACATGTTGAAATGGCAATATTTTGTATATACTGGGTGAAATAAAATCTATTATCCCCTCCCAAAGGTAGCTATCCCTTCCCTGAGGATTAACATCAGAGGAACTCAGTCAAAGAGAGCACAGCCAGTGAAGGAGACCAAGAATGAAATCAAAAGAGGAAAAGAGAGAGACGTGGTAAGACTCTGCTTGCTAGCTTTTTAGAACTGCTCTCACAATTGGGGGTAAGAATGAGAATCAGGCTTGAGATGTTAATCTTAAAGCTGGCTGAAGCCTTCAGTCGTCCTGAATACAGGCACAATTGGGAGTTGAGTCAGAGGTATAGGGAGGATATAAATAGTCATTTTCAAACTATGGTTGAATTACACCACACCGTTTGAACTGTACGTGGATTTTTTTCAATAAAAACTATAATTGTATTTTTTATTTCTTATGATTTTTAAAAATAGAATGTTCTTTCCTTCAGCTTACTTTATTGTAAAAATACAGTCTATAGCCCTAGCCAGTGTTGCTCAGTGATTACAGTGTTGACCCACACACTGTAGGGTCTCAGGTTCGATTCCCGGTCAAGTGCAGGTACCTGAATTGCAGGTTTGATCCCTGTCCTTCTGTGGGAGTGCATGCAGGAGGCAACCAATAGATGTGAGACACATAGATGTTTCTCTTTCTCTCTCTCTCTCTCCCTCTTCCTTCCTCCCTTCCATTCTCTCTCTAAAATATATATATATATATATATATATATATATAAATATATATATATCCATCCATCCTCAGGTGAGGATTAACAACAACAAAAATAAAATAAAATAAAAATACAGTATATGTATTAGATATGTATGTATATACATATGATTACTTATAATACATGAAATACATGTTAATTGACTTTATTTTATTGGTAAAGCTTCCAGCCAACAGTAGGCTATTAGTAGTTACATTTTGGGGAGTCGAAAGTTATACCCAGATTTTGACTGCATACAGGAAGGGAGGGTTCTTACTCTAATTCCTGTGTCGTTCCACTACATAGTCCTAATATCCATGTGGTTAAAGAGCTCATAGCAAGGAGAAAGAGATGTGTCCCTTTGCACTGCATAAAATGTAGGCATATAATCTCCCTAATGTTTCCTTTATGTAAATAGGCCCAATGGGAAAAAAAAAACCACAAATCTTCCAGGGTAATGCATATGTGCTCCTAACTCTTAGCCAGCAATTATCTAATGAGACCCACTGTGTCTGGATGGAGGCACTGAAACACAAAGATAAAGTACTCCTTAGCCTCCCTTGAGAGAGACATGGTTTGGTGGGGGAAAGACACAGGAAAACAAATAGGTAAAGCAATGCTATACATACTACAATCATGATAGTTGATTACTAGTGGATGTAGGAGAACACATACCATTTTATAAGTAATTAAAGGCAAGTTTATGTGCACTGCTATGCAATCAACAAAACTTCTACTGCTGCCTGCCCGGCATGGCTCAGTGGTTGGGCGTCAACCTACGAACTGGAAGGTCACAGTTCAATTCTCAGTCAGGGCACATGCCTGGGTTGTGGGCTCCATCCCCAGTAGGGGGCGAGCAGGAGGCAGCTGATCAATGATTCTCTCTCATCATTGATGTTTCTATCTCTCTCTCTCCTTCTCCTTTCCTCTCTGAAATCATTAAAAATATTTTTTTAAAAAAGCTTCTACTGCTGCATGACCATACATAAATTGTCTGTGAATTATCACATTTATGGAAGTCAGTTCAAGCTACTTTGCTGTCGATATGTGTGTGGTTCTTTGCTGCTGGGGGTGTAGAACAAACACATTAGGAGTTAGCCTTTTGTTTCAGTGCTCTACGCTGAAGGGCTGTCATTTGTCAAGGGAACGCCTATGCTTTGCCCACGACTCTTGGAACACTGGAGGCTTCTCTCTGCAGGAAGGGCAAGACCTCTGTGAGGTCCACGCATTCACTGAGAGGCACTAATGGCGATAGTCACGGCAGACAATTTGGGAAAACAAATGAATGATTACAGCTGACAACTTTCAGGAAAAAAAAGGAGCTAATTAATGAGCTTGCTAATTAGTCCTCTCCATTGAGGTAGTTCAACAGGTATATCATTCTGTAGATAGTGCCAGGTGGCTTTATACAGGGGATGTGTGTATGTGCAAGGGAGGAGAGATAAGCATAGACAAAGATGGTCTGTGTTCTGGAGCCTCATACAAGAATCTTATAAAATGTTGATAAATGCTTCCAAGTCTCTGCAGTTTACTCTTGATTTGTAAGTAGACACCTTTGTTACACACAGAAAATTAGTGTTCTCCTATTGGGACATTAACCATTCCAATCCTTTGATATTGCTCAAGTTACATTTCCATCTCAGTTCAGTCTACCCTTCCTTCCCTGAGAGACACTTTGGTCAAATATGATTTGCTATTAAGTGATGGAAAGGGGACATTTCTAGTAATTTTTGGAAAATGTAGCTGTTTAGTCAGTAAAATGATTCGGAATGTCTCTCCAGCTGTTAGGTAATTAATTATATCAAGAGGCAAGAGGAAAAGGGAAATCTCTCTAAATAGCATTTTAAGGGAGTCTAGATAAATCATTCTTTAAAAAAATATTTTCAAAAAATCTATTAAATTTAATTATGCAAGGAAATTTATTGTTACCCATTGAATTGTTATATATTAGGTTTTGCTTGTGTTTATGTGTTTTGGTGACTAACAAATGTACTTCACAGTACACTCAGGACCTGTATAAAATCTGGGTGGGCAGTACTCACATGCCATTTTGTAGAACTTGGTGCATAGATATATTTCCAATTTTTCCATCCAGGTTTATAATTGCACCCTTATTTTTGACATATCTTAGGTCAGATTTAGAATACCATACTCATGATCAGTCATTCTTCTGCTGAAAAAATATATATTTTTAGAATATATTTTTATTGATTTCAGAGAGAGGGGGAGAGAGATAGAAACATCAATGATGAGAATCATTAATCAGCTGCCTCCTGCACACCCCCACTGGGGATCGAGCCCACAACCTAGGCATTGCCCTTGACCAGAATCAAACCTGGGACCCTTCAGTCTGCAGGCCAACACTCTCTACCCACTGAGCCAAACCAGCTAGGACCTGAAAAACATTTTAAGCACAATTATATAACACCACACAGATTAAACTTTGGAAGATAATTATAATTAGGTGAGAAAGACATGCAGAGTGTCCCCTACATAGAGAAATCCCTATAGAATATTTCTATGCTTGTCCTGCCCTAGAAAAGATGTAAAAGTCATAATAAATTTGTTTTGGGTAAGCTAATTGAAAGTGTTCTTTCTACAAATTAGATAATTTTTATATGGCCTGGCTTTAAGAATGTTTTAATTTTCAGTATTACTAATCTCTGCTAAAGCTAAAGCAGTTTAGATCCTTACTCATATGAGTTTCAGGATTACATGAGCTAATTCCTATCTAATAAAAGGGTAATATGCAAATTAACCATCACTCCATCACAAAGATGGCTGTGTCCATAGCGCCCCGGCCCACGGAGGGATGAAGGGCGGGCACGCCCTGGCCCATGCACGAATTTTGTGCACCGGGCCTCTAGTAAAGAAATAAGTGCCCAGTCCTGATGCCACAGGATGAAGAGAGGGTGGGGGGGGGGATGTCCCAGTGGGGAGGGAGCCTCATATACCAACAGGGCCAGGGTTGGAGGGGACTGAACAGTTCAGAGCATGTTTTGTTCATTGGAGTAATGCTTTGATTCTCATAGTTTCCAGTTCAGAAAAATCGGTGGGTACTGAAGACAGCTGCAGTCAGTTCATCGTCCAAGAGAGCTCACTCCTGGTCAGCCATCCATTGTCAGCTCTCCTGAGGGAGCATCCCTGTCCTGGGAGAATGGCCCTCCTGGGACGGGACTGGGAGGACAGGGTGATGGGTGGTTGTGGCTGCTTCTACCTCTGCCTTCTTTGACTTCTGTCCCCTGTAAACAAGCCGTCTTCTTTCTTTCAGTGCTTTTAAATGTTTCAACTAACTCATGAGAGTAGACTACAGAAGACTCTTGATAAGCAGTTTCCTTTGCTCTAACTTAGTCTTTCAGAGCACACGTGGCTCATTCTGAGTTTTAAAGATGCTTTTCCGTTATGAAGATTCACTATATGATTGTCCCAGTGGTTTATTTTTATTCCACCCCTGGTTTTTCTCCATCTGCTAGCAAACTCTATTCAAGTTATAGACTGCTCTTCGTTGGAACTTCAGCACTTTGAAAACTAGCTCCTGGGTATAAATTAGGCTTTAAAAAGAAAACAGTTGAACACCAGAGACTAATAGGGGGGAAATCTTAGCTAAGGAGCATTTTTAGCCATCCCAAATTACATTAATTTATTTTCTCTTCTTCACAGCACTGAATGTAATCTTTAATTATATATCTGTTTGTTCTACGCTTTCTTCTCCTCAGGACCCCAGTTCCCATGACTCAGTGATCACATTTGCTTGGTGTTGTGCAAATTCAGCCCCCAGGTCAACCTCTGGCTCATCGCAGGAGCTTAGGAAGTAGCCTTTTCCTGGACGTTAAACAGAATGAATTTCTTGGTGACATTCAGCTGGGGCCTATCGAGGGGGTGAGGCCTAGGTGTCCTTCCAGCTATTTTCAATATTTCAAGAGTTTATCTCAGAATAGAGTTTACATCCAAACAAAACACCAACTGCCTCAAACAAACAAGCAAAAACCACTCTACATTAGATGCTAGTTTTAGTTTCTATTTTTCTTAACTTGTATACTCAATTGCATATATTTTTAGTAGTAAATATAAAAATAAATTACTGATAAACACAATTCCTAAAATAATATCAATGTTTTCTAAAAGTTCATTTTCAACCCTTTTTTTGGGTGTTTACTGTGTGCCAGACCTCCTGCTATGTGCTTTTGTTAAATATCATAACAATTTCATTAAAAGGCAATATTATTAGTTCCATTTTAAGGATGAGAAAACTGAGGCTCAGAGAGGTTCATTAATTTACATGAAGACCTATAACCAATATTCTTTGGAGTCAGGATTTGAATCCAGACTGTCTAACTCCAGAGTTCCTGAATCGGATAAATAAAAGGGAGGAAAGTGATTGAGAAGGTATTATAATAATCAGACTTGAATGTATAAATAATTGGTAAGGTCCAGCTGATGTTGCTCAGTGGTTAAGCATCAACCTATGAACCAGGGGGTCACAATTCAATTCCCGGTCAGGGCACATACACAGGTTGCAGGCTCAATTCCCAGTAGGGGATGTGTAGGAGGCAGTTGATCAATGATTCTCTTTCATTATTGATATTTCTATCTCTATCTCCCTCTCCCCTCCTCTCTGAAGTAAATAAAAAATATATTAAAAACAATAAATAATGGGTAGTTATTTGCCTGTTACCTTATTGAGCCAGCCTTAACATGTTTATTTAGCATGACTAGTAGGTAAATAGCAAATGTGAAGAGCGTAAAAATATTCTTAGAAACTCTAGAAGTCTGTTTGGGGCCCTTTAGAGATTATATCTTTAACTGGCAGTTTGCAGAGAGGCAGTTAAGTGCAACGCACAGAGTCCACCCGCATCTAGAATCAGGATGTTATGCCAGAGAAGCCTGGGAGCTTATGGAGATATAAAGGAAGATAATGAACATAACTTAGGCACCCAGCTTTTGAGTCAGCTTCTTCCAGAGGCATATTCCCTGAGGGAGTTCCAAAGAATTATGTTAAACTGTATTAATGTAAGAGGGTGAGAGAGGAGCCTGATTTCCAATTCAGCTTGGAGTTCCCTTGGCTGGTGAAACAATTACAGGTCCCTTGCCATCAGCCTTCAGCGTGTCAACAATTTTTTTTCATTGCTTATTCAAATGCATCCCCAGATGTCTTAGAGAATGTTCCCTGTTTCCCTCACTACTTTCTTCTTTATTTTCACCACAACATTGCTTACAGAAATGGTACTTATTTGTAGTCTTGTTTGTACCTTTGTTTATTCCTTTTTAAATTCATTGTTCTATTCATTAATTCTTCCTATGTCTCTCCCATCTCATCCCATGTTTATTGGTCAGGCATTCTGTACTGTGCTTGGTTCTGGGCACAAACATGGACCAGGTGGCCCTGGCTCTCTTCTTCCCCAGCCCATAGAACCCTCGTATGGCTCCCACTGACACATTCTCCATCAGGCTGGGCAGATGGGGCAACTCGGCATTCTATACACCAAAGTTACTGGCTTCATCTGTGCTCAATAAATTTAGCTATTCCTTCACTCACCTGACCTCTTATGCATGTTAAAGAGAGAAAGCTGATTGATCTAACAAACAAAATGCCTCAAGTCTAATCCTTGCAGAGTGGTGACTACAAGTTACTAAGCTCTTTCATTTGCTCCTCAAAACAACAATATATTGAGTGGGGAAAAAAACCAAAAAAACTAGTTGCAGAATAATGTATATATTATCAATAAATTTTAGTACAAACAAAACCCCTCTTTATTTATGTTTGTAAGAGAAAGGAGGAGGGGATGGAAGGATATGCATTGGGCTGTGTGCATTGCCTATATCAGAGGGAATGGGGAGGGGAGAGAAAATCATCTTTGCCTTCCTACAGGCTTGTTCCGTTAGCATCTGTTTCATCAGGTAAAATTAACATGCATTATTTTTGTAGTTTAAAAAGTATTCAATAGGGAGAACCAAGATGGCGGCAAAGGTAAACAACTAAACTGCCACCTCACACAACAATTTCAAAACTACAACTAAAAGACAAAACGTCTACCACCCAGAACCACGGGAAAGCTGGCTGAGTGGAAGTTTTACAACTAAGAAGGAAAGAGAAAGGAGCACAAACACTGAAAAGCTGAGGTACAGAGGCACGCGAATCGGGCTGGTGGCGGGCGACTGGGTGCACAGCTTTTTTTTCAACCCAAAGGGAGACAAGCTCCCTATCACTCTGAAATCCAGTTTCTGAGGACACGCGGGGGACCCAGATGCCTACGGGGAGAAGCTGGACTGTAGGCCATCGGGTCAGAAAGTGAGAGTGACTTTTTTGCAGAAGTGTGCCCAGAAATCACTGTTTACTGCGCTGGAGCACGGGACGCGGGGACTTGGAAATGTGGAAAGGCAGAGACAGCTGACGGCAGCCATCGCCTTTGCCACGCCCTAGCCTATTGACTCCCTGAGACCCCGCCCCGCCCTGCCCTGAGACCCCGCCCCGCACATTCTACAAACCCGCCCAGGCTCCACACAGCGGCTTTTGCATATAAATGGCCTGTTCTGTGGAAACTTAAACAAATAAACTGCAGCTCCAGTCAGACTGCTCCAAAACTGCCAAACCCCAAGCAAAGAGGAGAAAACTGTAGTTCTTGATGTAGCTCCTGCTGGGTGGCCTCAGACAGTAGCTGACCTGCACCCCATTGGATATCTAGAAACTAGTGTATCTAGTGGTCGGTGTGAGACGACACCAGATTTCAACCACTCTCATAAGGGACACATTCAAGAGGCAGACTCAGTGAGCACCAAAGCCATACTGGAACAAGTCCTGCCCCATAAACATGTCTCCAGCACAGCAATTCTTCCGTTATAGACACAGCGGGTCCTCACAGCCAATTGGCCTGGAGGTCAATTCCTCCCAGTGACACCAACAACAATCAAGACTTAACTACAACAAGGCTGTACACACAGGCCACAAAGGGGTGCACCAAGAGTGTCCACCTCAGGTAACTGGGAGGCTGACCCATTGAACCAATAGGACAACTAGTACACAAAGCTACCCTACCAACTCAAGGAAGCAGCGAAAATGAGGAGACAAAGAAACAGATCACAAACAAAAGAAATGGAGGAGAACAAACGAATGGACATAGAGTTCAAAACCACAGTTATAAGGTTTTTCAAGAATTTCCTGGAAAAGGCCGATAAATTTAATGAGACCCTCGAGGATATGAAAAAGGACCAACTAGAAATTAAACATACACTGACTGAAATAAAAAATATTATACAGAGACCCAACAGCAGACTAGAGGAACGCAAGAATCAAGTCAAAGATTTGGAATACAAAGAGGCAAAGGACACTCCTCCAGAGAATCAAGAAGAGAAGAGAATTCAGAAAGTTGAAGATAGTGTAAGAAGCCTCTGGGACAACTTCAAACGTACCAACATCAGAATTATGGGGGTGCCAGAAGAAGAGAGAGAGCAAGACACTGAAAACCTATTTGAAGAAATAATGACCGAAAACTTTCCCCACCTGGTGAAAGAAATAGACTTACAAGTTCAGGAAGCACACAGAACCCCAAACAAAAGGAATCCAAAGAGGACCACACCAAGACACATCATAATTAAAATGCCAAGGGCAAAAGACAAAGAGAGAATCTTACAAGCAGCAAGAGAAAAACAGTTAGTTACCTACAAGGGAGCACCCATATTATTATCAGCTGATTTCTCAACAGAAACCATGTAGGCCAGATGGGAGTGGCAAGAAATATTCAAAGTGATGAATAGCAAGAACCTACAACCAAGATTACTCTACCCAGCAAAGTTATCATTCAGAATTGAAGGGCAGATAAAGAGCTTCACAGATAAGAAAAAGCTAAAGGAGTTCATCACCACCAAACCAGTATTCTATGAAATGCTGAAAGGTATTCTTTAAAAAGAGGAAAAAGAAGAAAAAAGTAAAGGTAAAAATTATGAACAACCAATACATATCTATCAACAAGTGAATCTAAAAGTCAAGTGAATTAAAAATCTGAGGAACAGAATAAACTGGTGAATATAATAGAATCAGGGGCATAGAACGGGAGTGGATTGATAATTCTCAGGGGGAAAGGGGTGTCTGTGTGGGGAGTATGGGAAGAGACTGGACAAAAATCATACACCTATAGATGAGGACAGCGGTGGGGGAGAAGGTAAGGGCAGAGGGGGGGGGTGGGAACCAGGTGGAGGGGAGATATGGGGGGAAAAAAGGAGAAACAATTGTAATAATCTGAACAATAAAGATTTATTAAATTAAAAAAATAATAAAAATAAAAAGTATCCGATAAAAATTTTACATTTAAAAGAAAACAGAAAAAAAAAATAAAAAAATAAAAGACAAACAGAAAAAAGAAACAATCCTGTGTGGTTTTTATGGGTAGAGAAACAATCTGAGAGAAACCTAGGCCTTCCTCAGGTAATGGGGGCAGAAACAGGCAGAGAAAGGCTCCCACCCAACTCTTCTAGTTGGGTGGACAATGAGATTTCAGCCCACAGCAACTGGTTCTTTTCCTTAGAACAAACACATCACAACTTGTCAAGATTTGGAGAACAGTATAAAAGCAAATAAGTCTCAAGAACTGAGGAATAAGACATTTTGACTAAGGGGATTAATGATAGACCAGTTGGCTCTGGGAATGATGTCCAACACCAGGTTGACTGATTACCTGAAGTTCTTCATAACTTCTTCAAGTTTTCCTCAAGTCCAGAGACCCTCGAACCATCCCCAACTATTATCAAACTGCTCTCAGATTGGGTTTCCCAGTCTCTGGCTTAAGCAAGTCAATTAAAGATGACTCTTATTTGTAGGAATGGACACTTGTGTGAGTTGTGAGAACTTAACTGGGAAACCTTCTCTGTATTGAGTATAGTTTTTAGTATTTGATGCCAATGAAAATAGTGAACAATGAAAGAAAGGGAGAACTGCCTCAGCTGCAGACTACATCAAGGGAGGTTTCCATGACTGTTTGAGATGCCCTTTTCTACTCTTGCATTCCTAGGTGGAGCTGTGTCCACGGGTTACTTGTTCGTGCGCCACTCTTTTGATGGAGATAGATGCAGAGATAAGAACTCAACCTAGTTTATTTCACTTAAATATTTCATATTTTTCAAGATAACAAGAATAAAAATCAAGACCTTGAACTCACGTGAGAGAGCATCTTGGGATAAACCAGTCAAAATTCAGTATTTGTTCTACCTATTGTTTCTAATATTTATTCTATGCATTGGGATATCTATCTATCAACCTATTCACCTATATATCTATTTATCTATCACCATTATCTATCTATATCTTATTCAGTAGAGCTTTTTGGGAAACCAGTGTTGAAATTTAGAATAAAATAATGATAATAGACAAATATCACTATTTAAAATAAATACATAATTCTCAAATTCCACATCTGGGGATAGCTCCAGAAAAATAATTGTTAATCCCAGAAGTTATGTAAAATAAGAAGGTTTGTTATTTCTGATTTTCTTCTGTTACAAGTTCCCTAGCCTTTCTATCCAAGGGCACATCTCCACATCTTGGGAGTTGCTGGGGCTCCTCTTGACTCTAGTGAAAGTGTCGTTGGAGAAATTCCACTCGGCCCACATGCAGCACTAAAGCATCCTCCTACGTATGCTCTGGCGGGTGGTGCAGGGAATTCACCAGGCTTTGGTTTGTGCTGGTCACAATGTAGCCTCCCAATGTAGCCTTGAGATCTTCAAATTTTTGGATAGTGTACCCTTATCCACTTTGACTGCATGGATCAAATCAATGAAGACAGAAAAGAGACATTTTTCTTGCTACACCTCAGTGGGCCATCTTGTACACCACCTGGGCACTGCTAGTCTGTCTCCTACTTAAATAAAACATGTGATTCATCACCTTATGAAAGAGGATAGGTGGCCGCTGGTTGGAAATACTTGCATTTTAGGAGAGCAAAAGCCTGGAGTCTATACAGGCAGCTGTGGAAAGTATGTGAGAGTGACGTTCCTCTCAGGTTCCCTGAATTCTGCTAGTCTGCTGCTGTCCCTCCTGTTAATAGTTGCTCAGGATTTCTGATGAACAGGAGGGAGCAATCTCCTGAATAGCTGATTATTCTGATGCCTTTGAATAAAGTTCTATACCTTGAGATGACTTTACCATTGGAAAGATAATTAAGAATCTCCTAGCATTCATTTTTCCTTGTTACAGATTTCACCTTTTTTTTTTTCCTAGAAAATGTCTTTGACACAAATTTATGACCGCAAAACAAAGAGATTGGGAGGCTGAGAACAGTGCAGCCCTAAGCTCTGAGCTCCCAGAACAGCTGCCCCAGCTTCCCACCTGGGTGACCACTCGGGAGGCCACCACCTTTTTGGCTCCTACCCTCAGGAAAGTGTCAACAGGCAATAATGAATAATGTGAAAAAGGGGCCTGATGTGAAGTGACAAAGCCTATGAGAGCCTAGAAATGCAGAGAGAAATGGTTTGGGAGAAAAGGCCTTAGAATACAGATGAGGCAAGAGCCAGTGAGGATAATTAAGCCCAAAGCCTTGGGCCTTCGCCCAGAGCAGCATTTCCCTCTCCGAAACTTCAGTTACCTATTTCCATTTCCCAACCCCCCAAGAGCAACTAACTTCTGCCTCCCTCTGTGGCTTACAGTGTGGGGTGCAGAGAGTTAGCTAAACCTATGAATCTATAAAATATGCTAATAAATTGTCTGATAAGCAGGTGGATGGTCCCTGACAGAGGCAGCTGTGTGAGGACAGCTGCATGTGACACCTATCCCACTGGCCTGGGGGTGGGGGGAGCCACCTGCCTGAGGTGGTGGGGAGGGTTCGGTTACTGCACAGAGGGGCTCGTTATAGTCATGTCGGCTCTCAGCACCTTAACTGTGCTCCTCTTTCTCTGCCTCTGTAGACGTCTCTTCCTCTCATAGCTTTTCTCGGTGGATTACAGGTTGGTCACAGGGAAAACGAAGGTAACAGCAGGCTCCTTATACTGTCTGGTAGCCTTGCACCCACACCCAGCTCATGGAGGATGCCGCTTCTCCACCTCTTGGACCTGCCATCTCTGCTAAAAATGTCTCATTCTGTCCCCACATTGTGTCACAAAAACATCTCAGCCCCAATACAAGTAGAGGGGGAAAAAAAGTAAAATATGAAAACAAATTTTCTGATCATTTCAAATAAAGCTTGAGTGCCCTCCTTTTCTTCTTCATCTTTTATAACCTAGTTATTGTTCAATAAATAGATCCCACTTGAGTCATGGAGCCTGTCTTGTCTGAGGGCCTAAACTCCCAGGTTATGCATTACTTTCTTAGAGCTTCAGAGCATCTTTATTTTCACACATTTATTTCTTTGCAAGTATTAGCTTATATGTCTATCACTCTCACAAAGCTGCAATCTGCCTGAGGCAGAAGTCCAGATTTATTTCTTTTTCTTCCCCTTCTCATTTTTATTTTATTTTATGATATCTTTTTTTCCTGTGTGTGTGTGTGTGTGTGTGTGTGTGTGTGTGTGTGTGACCTAACCCAGTGCTCAGTGTCTATTGATTGATAGGTCCCTGCATCTAATTTATTAGTCAGTTGTTCGAAACTGGAAATGAAGTTTCCCAAAAGTCCATGTCCAGAATGGCAGTTAACATTCCTGGAATCATTAAAACGCCCTCTAAGCATAAATTTGTGATCAAGGAGACACCCCATATATTAGCTATGAATAACCCAAGGCAAGTCTATTGCAATATTAATGGAGTATATCTTTTGCATTTTGTGAATATTACTGCAGTATATGATTTGCTACATAAAATAAATCTTTGACCAGGAGTTTCAAACAGACCTCAAAGGAGGTTGAGATATCGACCCTGGGCTGAACCACGCCTGCTCAGTGGCTAAGTGACACGCTGCTCCTCGAGGCTCACAAGGCACTGAATTCGAGGGCCGCCGCAAGATGACGAATTGTTTGCCACGGTGATAACTCACACATAGATGACATTAAAATGTTAGTTCCAAAAATGCACAAAAGCTTCTGAATGTAATTTAGTAAGGCAAAAAATCGAAGAGGAAAATATAATTATTCATTACCAGTGGGGTAAGTAATTAGGGAGAATAAAAATGTGCCAGCCCAGCCGACGAGGCTCAGTGGTTGAGTGTCGACCTATGGACCAGGATCATGGTGTGATTCCAGGTCAGGCACATGTCCAGGTTGTGGGCTCGATCCTCAGTGTGGGACTTGCAGGAAGCAGCTGATCAATGATTCTCTCATCATTGTTGTTTCTACCTCTCTCTTCCTCTTTCTTCCTCTCAATATACACTGAGTGGCCAGATTATTATGATCTCTGAATGCATAATAATCTGGCCACTCAGTGTATATCCAATATAATAAAAGGCTAATATGCAAATTGTCCCCTTGACCAGGAGTTCGACCAGCAGGCAGGGCGGCCAACCGTCCATGTCCCCTCCTCCTGGCCAGGCTGGCCGAACCCCACCCATGCACAAATTCATGCATGCATGCACCAGCCTCTAATACACACACACACACTGATTGGCCAGATTATTATGCGTTCAGAGATAATAATCTGGCCACTCAGTGTATATACTAGTAGTATATGCCATTTAGAGACTTCTCTAGTGATTCTGATAAGAAGCTCTAGGGAATTTAGAAACTCCTAATACCAGTTCTTAGCTCTTTTGTGGACATTCAAGACCTGCTACAAAGTAACTGAAACCCAGGTGTCCGCCTCAGTTCTCATTGCCTCCCTTGATGTGCGGCTAGTCTTAACCAAACTGGCCCCTTGCTCTTCCTTGAGCACCCGGCTCTCCCTGCCCTGATGTTACATGACCTCGGGCAGCGGTAGAGGACCAGCAGTCGCTCCTTCCCTGGTTGTCACCAGGATGGAGTGCCACCATCTGAGAGTACGTGGGCTTTGCACAGATAAGTTGGACTCATTATGATGCCATGGAATACACCTCAGCCCCATCCCTCATCCATTCTCATAACCAGTGTAGACACCAACTCAGAGCTTCTGTTATGATTCCACCTCATGTCTGAGGTCTGAGTCAAATCCCTTTCTCACAAGAACGCCTGCGTGGAGATGCCTGCCACGTGGAGTTATTTGGTTTTAGCAAATTTTCACAGAACATCGTTTTGGATCTTTCTTTGACTTGGTCCTTCCCCTATGTTTCAACTGCTTTCAGTGCACATCTCATAGCCTTTCGATGAAAATTTTAACTTTTTAATGTGAAATAACTTAAAATGTGTGTTTCGCTTTCATCATTAGTGTAATGTCACATATTCCACCAAACCATCATTTTGTTTAAGGATAGGACTTTGTCATTCCCATCGTTTTACCTCCCAGGACCTAGTGTGGTGTGAGCTCACAGAGAATTTGAGTGAATATCTGCTGACAAGTGTGATGGGATGAGAGATGCAGGATGATTGCCTTCAGAGGCCTCGCAGCTTCCTCTTCCTCCACTAGTCCTTCCTGCCTGGTACAGGGGATATGTAAATATTGGGTGAATTGTATGAAAACATGTGGATTTTAAAAATAAAAATCGAAGCACTAACATAGCTGCACATCCCAGCCGTGATCAGAGAAGGCTTCTTTTCATTCATCCCTGAAAAGCACTATCATTCTGAGGAAGGCTGGAAAGATTTGGAAGAGAAAGGGAGAGCGGACAAAAGCGTGTGGATGTACCATAGTTTTCTAATCCACTCATCTGCTGATAGGCAGTTAGGCTGTTTCCAAATCTTAGCTATTGTAAATTGTGCTGCTATGAACATAGGGGTGCATATATCCTTTCTGATTGTTGTTTCTGGTTTCTTGGGATATATTCCTAGAAGTGGTATTACTGGGTCAAATACACAATGGAACACTACACTGCTATAAAAAAGAAGGAACTCTTACCATTTGCAGCAGCATGGATGGAACTGGAGAGCATTATGCTAAGTGAAATAAGCCGGCAGAAAAACACCACATGATCTCACTCGTTTATGGATAAAAAAGAACATTATAACCTGATGAACAAAAAGATAGACACAGAGGCAGTAAAGCACCGAACAGACTGTCAAATTACAGCGGGAAGGCTGCGGAGTGTTGGGTGGAGGGGGAAGAGATCAACCGAAAGACTTGTATGCATGCATATAAGCACAACCAATGGACACAAGACACTGGGGGGAGGGGTGGGTAAGGGCATGTGCCGGGGGGTAGGGGAGGCTGGGGGAAGGTCAATGGAGAAAAAAAGGAGACATATGTACTACTATTTGTAATACTTTAAACAATAAAATAAAATTAAAAATTAAATAAAAAGAAATACAAAAGACAAAAAAAAGTGAGTGTGTGGGAGAGGGAGAGGGAGTGGGAGTGAGCATGTGGGAGTGAGGGTGTGACTGGACAAGTGAGAGAGAGGAGAATGCATGAGTAGATGCACAGTGAGTGTGACTGGGGGGCTGGGTGTGTGATAGGGAGTGTGACTGAGGAATAAATTTGAGCAGGAAGTCTGAGTGTGTCAAGTGAGAGAGATGGAGGTGGAGGTGGAGTTTCTTGAGGGAGGAGGGTGAAATACTGAAGAAATGAGATGCAATGGGACCCTGTCAGGAAGGAGAGGGGGGAGGAGGAGGTTCCTGAGTGGGTCCTGGGTGGATGTCAGGATAGGGAGGCAACAGCAACTATGCATTGCCGGCCATCAGAGCACCTCTGAACACCCCCTAACCCCGCAACCACCTCCTCACCCTCTGGGTCTGCCCGGGGGGCGGCGGGGGGGGGGGCGGCCTGGCCTTGCCCTGCTTTCCTGGTTCATAGGGCACTCGCCTGCCTCTCACCACACAGTGTCATGGCAGGAGACAAGGTGAGCTGGGAGGCAGAGGGGAAGGGTGGAGGGGAGCCAGCAGTGTGGGTGCCTGGTGGATCTCGGTGGGCACTCGGCCCCTGAACCCTCACAAAGCCTGCCCTGGGCACTCACTGTGCATGGTTAACAATGGCCTGAACTTGGGGTCGGTTGTGGGGCGGGGGAGAACTGAAGGGCCTGGCGGGGGCTCAGGATGAGGGGGTTGGCATAGGGTCCCCACCTCTGTGACCTAAGACCAGATGTGTGGCAGGCCTACCCCTCCTTAGGTTACCCACAGAGACGCTGGCAGTTTTGGGGAAACCAAAACAAAGGACAACAAAGCACTCACCCTGTACACTAGGACAAATTGCAAATGGATGAAAAATTTAAATATAAAATAAAAAGAAACCATAACATTTTAGGAGAAAATCCAGAAGCCAAACAAAATTGATAAATGCTACAATAAAAATCCCCTTATCTAGCAAAAACAAAACAAAGCAAAAAAAAAAAAAATTCTGCAAGTAAAATAAAAACCAATTGGGGAAAAGAACAACTATGAGGAACATTTGCAAACTGTATCACCAAGAGCTAATCTCTCTAATATAAATTGATATAACCAACAACATAATAAAAGAAAATTGGAAAAGGATAGGAACAGGAAATTAACAGAAAAGGAAATACAAATTCCATTTAAACATATGAAAAGATGCTCCACTTCAGTCATAACGAGAGAAATGCAAATGAAGCTTTCACTGAGAAAAACATTTTTTATTCTATGAGGCTGTCAGAATCCGCAAGTCTGTAGATCCGTTCTGCTGGCAAGGCCTTGGGTAATAGGCACTCTCATACGTTATTGATGGTAGAGGATACGATAATGAATCCTCTATGGAGGGATACTTCTGAATATTTACCCAAATTACTAGTAAAAATGGGTAGTTTTTAATATGTACAGAAAGCCTACTTCTGGGAATTTATCTCGCAGGTATAATTGCACATGTACAAAATGATGAATTAGAAACTTGTTAGTTGTTGCATTGGTTGCAATAGCAAAAGATCACATTTATACCAAGTATTCATTTATAAAGGACTGTGCTAGGCAAACTGTGGTACATCCATGTAATGGAATATTATGCACATGTAATAGAAAATAAGGGGGGAAGTTCTCTATGTGCAGGTACATGATTTCCTTTCTATAAAATGACATGCTGAAATCCCCCAGACATACTGTTTAAATAATAAAGCAAAATATATAACACTGTATAGAGTATCGAATCTTTGAACAAACAGGAGGAGTCAGGAATACATACTTATGTTTCTCTTACACAAGAAACAAAGACACACACAGAAAAACTAAAAAAGTTACCCCTGTGGAAATGAAGGCTAGGAATGAAGTAGAAACATTTTGTTGAATACCTTCTTATATTATTTTGATTTACATGCTATATGAATGGATTCCTATTGAAAGCTTATATATATATATATTATATGTCAGTCATATTGAAATACTTCTGACTTTAATATTATCAACAAAAAAAGTCCTCTTTAGGGAAACCAAAGCAAAACTCAAAAATGCTTCTGATAAATTACCCTGTCTCTCTTCCTCTCTCTCTCTCTCTTTTTTTCCTGTTCCCATTAGGGCTTTTGAGCCTGACATATTTCTTCCTTTGACTTGGAGAAGAAGAGAAATAACTGTGCTGATGAGTGGCTTGAGGATTTGGGGTGTTCTGTCAACAACACGGAGACCACCATTTCCCCATTAACTCTGGATATCTGTCTCGGAGATGCCAGCTTTTCTTAGCACACGGAGTGAGTGTTTTCCTTTATAAATCACTGTTTTCAACCGGCTAGCTGCACCCAAGCAGATCAACAGCTGTCATGTGCCCAGAGCAGGGCTGAAGGCAAAGGCAATGTCTCTCACTGAGATCAATAGCACCAGGGTTCCAGGTATGTGCCCCTATGTGCCAGAGCTTATTTTCCTCGGTTATAAATGATTTATATATTGCTTAATTTACTAATGCTTCCCCTGCAAAATGTAAGAATTTCTAAACGCGACTCTGCAGATGAAATAAGATAAAGTCTGTAACTTGCTGTAGGCATAGGAAGCCTTGCCAGTCCCTGGCCCATTGGGTCAATTTCCAGGTGTGGAGAAGAGATGGATCAGGTTGTAACATCAGGTGAACCCACCTGGGGGAGCTGAGGAGGGGAGCTGGAGGAAGGCAGAGGCTTCCGCTTGCCTATCTTTCCAATCTGATTTTTTAAACTCTCTTCTTCTAAAGCTCTTTGCATGTGCTCCGTCCTCAGCCCAGAAGCTGCTGCCCTAGGCTGAATGCCTGTCTTCTCTATGGTCTAAGCCAGTGGTCGGCAAACTCATTAGTCAACAGAGCCAAATGTCAACAGTACAACGATTGAAATTTCCTTTGAGAGCCACATTTTTTAAACTTAAACTTCTAACGCCGCTTCTTCAAAATAGACTCACCCAGGCCATGGTATTTTGTGGAAGATCCACACTCAAGGGGCCAAAGAGCCGCATGTGGCTCGCGAGCCGCGGTTTGCAGACCACTGGTCTAAGCTAAAATTTTATTTATTTATTTTTAAATATATTTATATTGATTTTAGAGAGAAAGGGAGAGGGAAAAAGAGATAGAAACATCAATGATGAGAGAGTATCATTGATTGCCTCCTGTACTGGGGATCAAGCCCACAACCCGGGTATAATAAAAAGAAACCATAACATTTTAGGAGAAAATCCAGGAATCAAACCATGAATTCATGGTTCATAGGTCAATGCCCAATCACTGAGCCACGCCGGCTGGGCCAAATTTTATTTCTTGAGATGAACTTCTTCTCTTGCTTCCCCATCCCCTCTTATTCAATTACATAATTTTGTTTTATTTTCTTGCGAGCACTAATCATTGTCTGAAATGGTCTTGTTCACCCATTTGTTTACTTACCATTTGTTATTCTCTCCTCCCTACCACCCAATAAACTAGAAACTGCAGAAGAGTGGGACCTGGTCTGTCTTGCCTTCCTATGTATTCTCAGTGCCTAGAACACTGTGTGACCCATAACAAGGTCTCAGTAAGTATTTGTTGAATGAGTAAGTGGAAGATTAGAGCCCAGGTCTCATTGGGTTTTATGCACAAAACCTAGCAAATGAAAAACCTTTAACAAATGAATGCGTGAATGAATAAATTCAAGTAATTTCTCCTTAGAAATGTGCCCTTTAAAGCACTCAATCTGGCAAAAAAAAGACTCTGGCTTGACCCTTGGTTGTTCAGTGATCACTCTTTTCTACCACACTTAGGACAATTACTGAGATGCCTGAAATTCTGAATAGAAGCACAGCTTTCTTTTACAATTCTCTTAATTGTTAAGAAGACCCAATATACATTAAAAGGCTTGTTAAAGTTAAAAGACTTAACTATCAGACAACTTATTTATCATACATGTAATTTCTTTCTTGAGAATCAATGGAACTTGTACTAGACTAAATCTATTTTTCCTCCAAAACTGGTTTAAAAATCAATTGCACAAAATTCTTTAGCATCAGCAATGTAATATTTTTAGGTATCTTATTCTAATTTCAACTGCCATCTTGTAAGTGTTAAAAAATAAATTTTCAAATTGTATAAACAACTAGAGATTATTGATGTGTTGCTTTAGTAAATCCTAACCACAAGGCTACATTGAGAGTATTAATAATTCTATAGACATAGTTAGTTACACTTAAAAATATAAATAAAATCTGTGCTTTTCAATGAGGCTCACACCTCTTTTTATAAAGAGCATTTTCCTTCTCAAATGTATGTCCTTTTCTGATGAGGCAAAATTAGAGATGGTGAGCCAGGTTTCAGAAAGGGGAATGAACATCTATTGTGTGTCTGGACACAATCTAGACAGGGTCCTGGGTATTCTTTATGTGCTGGGACCAACCAAATGTTCTCTGCTAATCACTCGGGCTTTAAGGAGCAACCCTTATGGGATAGAATATGTGGTGTAGTCTCCATTGTGATATGGTCCCTTGGGGAGCGAAATACCTTTGACGTGGGTCCAAGATAAATCTTATTTTATATTTATCACTAATAATAAGGTTCAATATATTATAAACTCCTTAACACTGCAGAATCTTGTCATTTGGTGAATTCTTGATTAAGATGATTTTATCTAGAAGGAATTGTATGCCAGACTTCCTGGGGTTATGTCAGTTAATCAGGAATTGTGTTAAGTTCTCTTCCATTCTGGTGATTATCACGAACTATTTTTGCCTTGGAAGTTTATTATAATGAACATATGCCTAAAAATCACATTTTAGATCAGAGGAACTAACTGATTAATGGTCTTTGTGTAGTGAATTAGTAAGAGAGAGAGAGAGAGAGAGAGAGAGAGAGAGAGAGAGAGAGAGAGAGAGAGAGAGGAAGGAAGGAAGGAAGGAAGGAAGGAAGGAAGGAAGGAAGGAAGGAAGGAAGGGAGGAAAGAAGAAAGAATTTTCTTGCAGCACAGAGGAGGGAAAATAATGGACATGCATTTGTCTTCAACACTATTTCTTTACTTCTCTAAATTTAAGGATCTGCTGTGACAGATATTTTTTTGGACGATAGTTTGGAGTTCACATGTACTGAGTGTCTGATGAGTTGAGAGAAGAAACAGAAATGGAAGAGAAATTACTCTCTCCCTTTCAGACAAAACAGAACCATGAATTACAACTTGGACTCTGTCTTATCTATGACCAGGACATAATGAGGAGCTTGAATTCTGTAGAGACTTTGCTTGGTAAAATGGACTTCCATACATTACAGAGGGAAGTGCAAATTGGTGTGTCATGTCTGAATGGCAATGTGTTAATGTGTATCAGACACCTTAAAACATGTATAGACTTTGACCCAATAATTTCAAGGTAATGAAAGGATTTATATACAGTAGCAGTTCTTAAATTGTAGTCCACCATCCTGCAGGGATCCCTGATACCTTTTTTGGGTGACCACAAGGTCAAAAAAGCTATTTTCATAATAATAATAAGATTGTTTGCCTTTTGCGCTGTGTTGTCATTTGCACCAAACATGCAACATGAACAAAGACAGTGGCACCAAACGATATGAGAACTCATCGTCTCCCACACTACCATGCCCCAGGAATAAAAATTATGTTGGTTCTACTTTGATCAGTAATGTTATTAAATCTTGAGTCTTAAATCCACAGCGTTTTAATATTCTGTGTGGGGAAATGGGAAGTACATGTGAGCGCTCCTGTTGCGCACTGAGGAATGACCCGGTGTCTTGAGGAAATGTCCCTGTGCCATTGTTTGACTTGGGAGTGCACTAGCTGCTTCTTACATGAATGACTGAGAGGCAAACATGGGTTCCGATTTGGGTTCCTGGCAGATGCTTTCTCCAAAATGAACAAAGTGACCCTGTCATTTCAAGAAAAACAAGCAATAGCATTTTCAAGTCAGAAGAGTCAGGGCAAGAGCCATGCTAGTACAGTAATTAACACAGAAATATTTGAAAAGGAATCAGTGCATGAATTTACTGAACCTACAGAGTTCTTTGTAACAGTCAAACCCCGTTGGCAAAGAAAGCAGCAGCCATTTCCCTTTAGCTCATGTAGAGCAGAGGCCTGATGTGGTTCTGGTGGCCAAGCCCTGGGTCAGCGGCAACTGGTTGGTTTTAAGCCACATATGGCTATCCTCCCTATGTTTTTACCTAGTAATTGAGCTTGACATTGAATCTCCTCTCCTCCAAAGGCTGGCTGTCATCTCAGGGGATCTTGTGGGTAGGCTGAACCCAGGGCTCTGCTGACAGGTCTCTGAAGGAATAAGTATCAAATGCCAAAGTTCTTATTACCTAAATGAGCACGTTAGTTCTTTCATCCATATAAGGTATGCAACTAGCTCAGACAAACGGTATAGCTGCAAAGCCACCAGCCATTTTCCTCTAATTAATTCATAACAAACTGATCTGCTCTCTGCCGTCAAGTTTCCAAACGTTTCTCCTCAGTAGCTTGAGGGGTATTGTGATCTCTGTCACTTGGTAGTTGCTATTTTGAAAAATCCTGTTCTCCTCAATCTTTCTAGTGTGCTCTTTATAAGGGAGGCTAATTATAATGGAGCTTTCACCTGTTCCATAAAGACGAGGATTCTTTTAATTAAAACCCCCCATAGGCACTGAAATGAAAATGTAAACAGGAGGTGTGTGTGCATCAAATAGAATTTATTCTTCGAACAAATATTTATTAAAATCTCACTGATGAATCACTGTGGTAGGTTTTTAAAAACCAAAATATACGGTCTTTGCTCCCAAGAAATGTATAATCGAAGAAGGCTGAAAGAGAAGTAAATGGACTCTCAGCAAACCCTGGGAGGGTGCTGAGATAGAAGTGTGAACACTGGCTGTGGAGTGTTTGGGAGGGAGCCTGGACCTGACCCAGGGCCAGGATGGTTGCTAGGGAAGGCGCCTACCCTTCAAGGAGTCTCCAAATCTGGTCCCAAGTCATCGGTCTATGTTTATGCCCTGGTATTTCCAGTAAGGACTCCTCAGCCCAGGCAGGGCTCCCTGCTCACTCTCCCACTCTCCCCATGATTGTTGATGCTCCAAGGATCTTGCTTAGATGTTGCCTATGTCTGGAAATCTCTTCTTATTCTATCCGTAGCCACATTTTCCTGTTGCTTAATGACCACTCCACTTCCAGAAGCTTGCCTGATCACATCAGCTTCCTTCCTACAGGCAGCATTTGTCATTTCCTCAGGAAACTTCCTGTCGGTGCCCTTCCCACATGTTCCCATAGAATCTTGTACTAACCTTGGCTTCTGTACTTATATATTCGGCTGCCGAGGTGATAGTGCCCCTTGTAAGATTTCACATTTCCAATGTGCAAAACGGAATTCCTGATCTCCCGCCCCCATCACCAATTGATTTGATATAAAGTCTTTTTCTTCCTCCCCACCCTTCCCCATTCTCCTATAAAAATCCTGAATTTGTCTTTGACTCCTGTTTCAAAAATCGCATATCCAGTGCTGACTCTAACCTTAAATATATTCAGAATCTGGTATCTTCTCACCACCTGCACTGTTTCTACTCTGATCTCAGCCACGAGAGTAATCTCAAGTCTAAATTATGCCAGTGGTCTCCTAATGGTTTCCCTGTAATTTAGACTGCTCTTAATAGTATCTCAACTCTATTCTTCACAAGCAGCCCAAGGAATCTGTTTAAAATGTAAATTTCATTGCACCACTCTTCTGCTCAAAGCCCTCCAACTATTCTCCATTTTACTAAGACCAACTCTGTACAAGGCCCAACAGAACACTCCAACTCTCTGAGCTCATCTCCCTATAACTGCTCCCAGTCACTTAACTTCAGAACTAGAATATTCCCGGCACATTCTCACCTCAGGACATTGGCTTAACTGTTCCCTTCACCTAGAACATTCTTCCCTCAACAGCTGTATGGTCAACAACCTCACCTCCTTTAAATTTTAGCTCCAAAGTCACCTTCTCAATAAAGCTAATCACAATAACTCTATATTATTTATTTTTCACTTACAGTTGACATACAAAATTATATTAGTTTTAGATCTACAACATAGTGATTAGACATTTAGATAAATTGTGAAATGGTCACCCTGATAAATCTAGTACCCATCTGTCACCATACATAGTTATTGTAATATTATTGTCTATATCCCCTAGTCTGTACTTTACATCCCCACGACTATTTCCATAACTGGCATTTGTACTTCTTAATCCCTGCACCTTTTTTACCCAGCCCCAAAAACCCTCTGCCATCTGGCAACCATCAATTTGACAATAATAATCCTACTTTTAAGCGCAACCCATTCTCATCCATGCTCCAGCAGTCCTGATCGCCCTAATCTGTTTTTTTTTTCTTTTCCATAGTACTTATTTTTTTAACACACTATATAATTTATCTATTTGTTTATTGCTTACCTCTCACCTCTATCTGGGCAGATATTTTAGTCTTTTTAATTCATTACTGTGCCATGAGCATCCCTAGGATACGCTCTATGATGGGTTTTAATGGTATTTTCTGGATGAATAGTTATATGTTAACTTGCACTACTTCTTTAGTAGACTATAAATTCTTTGAGCACACAGATTCTGAGTTATTCAACATTACATACTCACCTGGCATATTGCTAGCACAGGGTCAATAATTGTTCACTGAATGAGTCTTTCCCTCCACTGAACAGCTATTGTCTGTACTGCCCATTTTGACATTTAGTTATTGCTGTTCTTTGATGTCTTACTCAATCTCATGTATGAGAATGGACAATTTGATGAAACTTGGTTTTGTTGTGATCACAGGCTGCAACATTTACTTCTTTTATACATGAACATGATTACCTAATATATGGTCTACCACATTTTTTAGTTAAATAGACTGTATCATAACTGGTGGTAGAGTGAGGGGTGGCAGAGATGAGGGATGAGGGTCCCTAGGAAGCATTATTGATAGAACATTAAAGCAACTGAGAGAAGTCACAGAGAGCATTATTTCCAGGGATTGAGATAAGTTCCGTGGAAACCCTAGATTCCAACACTATATTTTTTGTTCATGTCTTTTTTTTATTCATTCTCTCCTCCTCCCCCCATTTATATCCCACAGGCACTAGAACATTTAATTTACCTTTATGGTGTTTATATGCAGGTTTAGAGTTATAAAACTCTAATCTTAAAACGTGCCCCTGAAGTTTATAATGAAGTGTCTAATTGTATCCCTCACTAGTTTTATGACATCGAGCAAATCATTTTGATTCTTGATTTACTATTTATACAGGAAGGAGCTCTAGTAATGAGTGATTCTCAAAGAGGTGTTCCTGGATCAGCAACATCAGCATCATTTGTGAACGTGACTGAAATGCAGATCCTGAGATTCCATCCCGACCTGTGGAGTCAGAAACTCTGTGGATGGGCTCAGCAATCTTCCTAATGTTTAAATTTTCCCTATGGATCTGACACATGCTAAAGTTTGAAATCCACTGATTTATACCATCCCCAAGTTCTCTTTTAAATCTAAAATTTAGCGTTGGGCAGCACTGATAAACAAACTCAGATGAGTATAGTCGGGCAGCTTATGGTAGCTCATAAATATTGAATATTAGGTTTATGCTTAGAGTTGATTCTTTTCTCTGTATCTACTATACTTGGAGTTAACAAACTTATTACATGCAGCCAACTTTCTTATGGAAAGTGTTGTAATAAGTCACTCACTTTTTAAGGAATTGTGAATATTAAGGAAAAACACAAAAGAACAATAAAGAAATGGAACTTGGTGCCCAAGTACTCAACAAGAACATGCTCTGACCTGAGAGAAGTATTTCAGAATGTTCTCGGGCATAGGTCTATCAAGATGCCATTTCTTTTATAGCTTCAGAGTCAGGTTCTCTCTTTTCTAAATCTCTTTCAGAACTGAGTTTGCCCTTCCAATGTCTTAAAATCCACTTTAATGTTGCCCTGTACTCTTGTTTTTCCAAGAAGATCTTAATTAAAACTTCATTTAGTTAATGGAACAAGTCATTCATAATTTCTTTCAAATCCTTAATGAGTCTACGGATTAAGGCATTACGGATTATTCCTTTCAATTAATGGCATTTCAGTTGAGCTGGCATTAGCTTAATCTTTTAAGTTTTTTTTTCACATTGTTAATAACCTCCATTAAATATCTTCTAATGACTAAATTCTACTGGATTATTATTAAAGCAGGAGAAATTGTCTTTATAAGTATGTATTTTAGAATTCCTTAGTAGTCAAAGGTGTGCCCAATAACTGCCCTGTACCTGGCTGAACCCATCTCCTTTTTCCTTTCCTCTCACGTGGCCCCAAAGAAATACCAATTTACTAGGTGTACCGGTTAATATTGCGTATTTTTTTCAATAGATGGAGTTACACATATGTTGATATACATGTTATTTGATATGTATGCTATTTTATTGTATTGACAACAAACTTCAAAACTTCATATGTCAAATTTGCTGAAGGGGTTAACATCATAGATATTTTTACACTTAAAAATGTCAAATTTCGTGCCCCAAAAAAGAGCATTATGGGAAGTTTTAATTCATTACTTTATTTTGAAGAAAAGTGCTGCTGAATACTTTGAGAAGCTTATGGTGAACATGCTCCAAGATATGTGTGAATGCTGGTTTAAATGCTTTAAAAGTGATGATTTCGATGTGAAAGACAAAGACGTCCAGGTCAACCGAAAAAGTTTGAAGACCAACAATTACAAGCATTATTGGATGAAGATGCGTGTCAAACTCAAAAACAACTTGCAGAAAGATTAAACGTTGCTCAGCAAATAATTTCCAATCATTTAGAAGCAATGGGAAAGATTTTAAAGAATGGAAAATGGGTGCCACATCAACTGAACAAAAGACAAATGGAAAACCGAAAAAGTCATCAGTAAAATGTTGCTTCAATGGCATGAAAGAAAGTCTTTTTTTGCATCGAATTGTGACTTGTGATGAAAAGTGGATTTATTTTGAGAATCCCAAATGCACAAAATCATGGGTTGATCCACATCAACCATCACCATTGACTGCAAGGCCAAATCACTTCAGAAAGAAGACAATGCTCTGTGTTTGGTGGGATCAGGAAGGTGTGATGTATTATGAGCTTCTAAAACCAGGTGAAACCATTAATATGGATTGCTACCAGCAATAAATAATCAATTTAAACCACGCTTTGATCATGAAACAACCAGAATGTTCCAGAAGACACGGCAAAGTAATTTTGCTTCATGATAATGTACCATCACACAATTCAAAACCGTTAAAGACACATTGAAAGATCTTGCTTGGGAAGTATTAACTCACCCACCGTATTCACCATACCTTGCTCCTTCAGATTACCACTTGTTCTGATCGATGGCACACACACTTTCTGAGCAGCACTTCAAAATATACAAAGAAGTGGAAAATTTGGTCTCTGAATGGTTTGCCTCAAAACAAGAAAAGTTTTATTGGGATGGTATCCACAAATTACCTGAAAGATGGGGAAATATGTAGCTAGCAATGGACATTATTTTGAATAAAGCACTTTTGATGTTTCTCTTGAAATTGTCGTGTTTTCTTTGATTACAAAATCCACTATTATTAACTGGTACACCTAGTAATCTTCATCCTGTCCTGGGGGCATGACCAGCTGGTCCCTCCACCAATGCCTCCTTAGAACTCCAGCACATGGTAGGTTGACTACATAGTTGTTGAATTGAGGTGAATCCCATCTCCCCATCCCTTGCCAATTCATATAACTACTCATCTTTATAAAAAAATTGGCACCAATTTCTTACAGAAAGCATTCAATGACTAACTAACTCTGTCACAACTCACCTTAATATTTCTTCTGCACTGATTTATCCACCTTCTAAAATGGTATTAGGACTAATTAAAATACATAAAGAAAAATTAAGTTTGATCCCTTCCTCACATCTTTTCAAATGTAAATTTTGTTAAATTAAAAAAAATTCAAGTCTAGAAAAATATACTCATGAATTTTATATAATATTTGCAGGAGAAAAAGTTTTTAAGTCTTAGAAAATGTAGTTCAACAAACTTGATCCTATAAACTTTTTAAAATGCTTTAAACAGGAACAGCAAAAATAAACACTACTCATTATATAAGAAAATTATGAAAAAATGTTTGTGACATGTGATCAAAGTTCAATTTTCTTAAGTAATAAAAATCTTACAAATCAGTAATAAAACAACATTTAAAAACCTCAATGGAAAAATGGGTGAAGCATATTAACAGGAAATAAACAGAAAAGAGAATACAAGTGCCTAATAAATATATAAAAATGTTCCACCTCACTAATAATCAAAGTAATCAGAGCAAACTAAAACAATTAGTGATCATGTGGTAGAAGCATTGTAGGGAAGTTACAAGTACATCAAGACTTATTTTTAATCAACCCAGTGTTGATTTTTGTTCAAAGCTGACCCTCTAATACATTGCTGGTGAACATTAAAGTATATCCCTTCTGTAGAGCATCTTCAAGATGCATTTCACCTCTAGAAATTAATTCCAAGGAAGTGAGTCACAAGATCAAAAATTTAGCTAAGGATAGATTCATTCATTCATTCGTGTCAACATTTTACATAATATGGGAAAAATTGAGAACAGCCTAAACATTCAACAGTTGGCATTGGTTAATATATTATAATACAATTAAACAATGGAATACTATGTGGTTACAATAAATGATGTTGAGGTAAAATATTTAAATAACTAGAATACTGTTCACTGTGTACTGTAAAGTGAAAAGAGCAGATGTCTAGGTTAAAATATTTATTTCTGAGTAGGGTTGTGAGTAATTTTCATATCTAATATTTATTTATCAGTATTACCAGAATTAATTTTTCTATACTGAACCCCCAAGAGTGGGGTTTAGGGAATAGAAATTGAGGTTAGAGAATGTTACAGGTTTCAATAGCTAGGGGTGCTTAGAGCTTCTACTGCTCTTCCATGTCAGGAAATCTGAAAGACTAGCCTTTAAAGGGCTCTGTCTTGGCAATGTGGAATCTCTTTCCATGATTTAATAAAACATCTGTAGAACTCTCAAATAATTAATAATTTCTGGGATTCCTAAGTTATACAGGTGACTAAGAATTTGTCTCCTATGCTGTAAAATTTTCTATATCACAGTATAACTATTTTTCGATGAAACTCTACTATACTGCCTACTGAATGTGACTGAGACTCTTCCACATAGCTCAGGGTCCCAGCTATGCACATCATAGCTGGCTCGTTGGTAAGTGATGCTCTCAGAGTGTTGGTACAGTCACCTCTATGCTAATTGGACTCCATCATGGTACTTCCTAGTTTCAGGGGTATAAGTTATCTTATATTGTTTCCTCCCTTTCCAACAGCCATTATGTCTTCATGTAGTTTATATGCGAAGGTGGGTTAGCCCCTCCCTGCACCTAATTCTCCTTACAGACTTTTAATATGTGGTGAGCTTGGAAACTACCTGATTAAATCAACACAAATTATGTGTCAAATGAGAATAAATGGGCTCTCAGGGAAAGTTGGAGGGGTTCTCTTAAGAATAAAGTATATAAGCTTAATGCAGCAATTTTGTCACACTTAATTGATGCCACATGTTCTATATTCTAGGCAATAAAATTGGGAGATAATTAAATTCCACAAAGACAATGTACTATTGCATTTCCTAACTTCAATATTTCCCAATAATAATTGTATTTAATAAATGCCAAATATAGACATTAATTGTTTTAGGACCTTGAACAAGTAGTATACCAGGTGTTATACCACAAAAAATGATTGACTCAGTAACAGCTGAACAGGGGGGAAAGTCACCTCATTTTCTTTCATAAATCCAACTGTACTCTGGCAAAACCAATTGGTGTGTCAAGTCAGGATAGTAGCTACCTTTGGGAGTCAGTTTCTGGGAGGGGGAAAGAGAGGCCTCTGGGTAAACTGTAGTGTTCTTTCTCTTGATCTGAGTTTGGTTACCTAAATGCTTTTACTTTCTGAAAATTCACTTGGCTGCACACTTACGATTTGGGTCATTCTCTGAATAGATATCACACTTCAGTAAAAAGGTTCTTATGTTAAAATTAGGTCCTTCTAAATATAAAAATAAGAAACCACACTTTGAAATTTTTTTCTTTGGACTAAAAGAGGTTAACAATTCTTATTGGTTTCTTAGCAACAAATGCTTTCCTTTGGTGAAAAGACTATTTTATCACCTATTTATTCTCACAAAGTCCACCTTCTCTCTTGGTGAGACACAACAAAAAGTTTTGGGTCCTTAGTTGGCCTCCGAGGCAAGTGAAACCTCATTCGGAATGTTTCATGATCATTTCAGTCTTTTTCATGTTTTTGTTTTGAACTGATGATTTGTCACCTGCTCTGCTTGTTAACACTTCTGTTGGGAGGATCAAATAAGACACGATATGCCCGGCTGGCGTGACTCAGCGGTTGAGCGTTGACCTATGAACCAGGAGGTCACAGTTCAATTCCCAGTCAAGGCACATGCCCAGGCTGTTGGCTTGATCCCCAGTAGGGTGCATGTAGGAGGCAGCCTATTGATGTTTCTCTCCCCCTCCCTTTCTCCACCTCTAAAAATCTTAAAAAAAAAAAAAAAAAAAAAGACTGCTCTTTCGTGGTGGTGTGAAGGCTCTTAATATATTCCTCCACTGGAAATCTTGTCTGATGGAGAAGTAAGATAAAATACTTCTTCCACTACCATCTTGTTCTCTCTCCTCCAGTTTCCTTTATCCTCCCACCCGCTGTGGTCTGTGGAACATATTTCTTGGCAATGTCCCTTTCCCCACCTCCTTCTGCAAACTAGAGTTCTCTAGATGCCATCCCCATTGAGACAATGCAACAGTTTCTCTCCTTGAAGCCCCGACTTGCTAGTTTCGGTCAGGAGACCAGCTTCTGATTCTTCTTATACCCCCTACTTCAATGCCTCCCTTTCTGTTTTGTGGGCTTCTCTTCGTCTAACTTGTTCATTTATGTTGCTCTTTACTTGGGTTTTTTTCACACTCATTCTTCCTCACTCCACATTTTTCTCTTTGCCTGTGACTTCAATTACCATCAACTCAATAAATCCACATTAGACCTCTGTCCTTAGCTCAGACTTAATGTAAACAACTAAAATACACAACAGAATCTTAAACTCACCATGTCCAACACTCACAATGTTCATTATCTCCCCATACCTGCCTGCTCCCCACTGTACCATCTCATAGGTTGGCACCAACACTCACCCTCACCCCAGCTGCCCACCTTAGCTTCTTCCTTGACTCCTCCTTCATCACTTCCCTCTCCCAAGTGTCCAAGCACCAAGTAATGCCTTATTTTCCTGCCTATATAGTTATTGAATCCCTCTATCACTCCTAGTTTAGACTCATTATTTATTTTTTTAAATTTATCTTTATTGTTGAAAGTATTAGAGATGTCCCCCTCTTCTCCCCCCCAATTAACTCCCTCCACCCAATACCCTCCCTGCCCAAGCCTTCACCACACTATTGCCTGTGTCCTTGGGTAATGCATATATGCATGTAAGTTCTTTACTTGAATTATTGCAGTTGTCTTTTAATTGGCTCCCCTGCCTTTGAGTTTTCCCTACTCACACTCACCAAATTAATCCCACGTGAAACATAAATCTGTGTTGCCATTCTGCCTCAATATGTTCAGTGGCTTTCAATGTCTGCAGGAAAAGACCATGCTCCTTACCATGACACAGGGACACACCAGCTCCTTACCTGCACAAATCTGCTAAGGATCAGGTGTGACCTTGCCCAGGATGCCATTCCTAACAATTCTTGCCTAAATTGGGATTTTATGAACCTGATGCCTCTCTCTCTTTTTGCATGGGGTACCTCATTCTCATCATAGGTCTGCCTCTGCTCTTGACCGTGACCGCTTGAGAACAGGGGCTGCATCTGTTTACGTTTGTGACCAACTCAAAGGAAAAGCTTAGGAACTGTTACTTGAATGGATGAACCAACGCATTGGCTAGGTCTATAATGCACGGGAGTCCAGGGAAACTATTTATCAAAAGTATGCTGGAGATAGACCTACTTAATTGGAACTGTTTTAAATGGGCCATACTGTCTGCCATCAGGATCACCGGAGTGTCATTAGCTCTAATTAGTTTCCTGAGTTTAATTGATACTTAACAATGTAGAGCATTAAAGGAGAGATTTTATTCCTCTACTATTTTCATAATAACATACTGCATGATTGCAAATTCAGAATTACAGCTTTGTGGCTTGAGAAGGTAAAAAATAGTTTGTCTAGAGGGAAAGTGTTCTTCAAGTATACTTTGAAAATATAAATTAAGAATCTCCTTGGCAAAATACAAATACATTTTTTTCTTTTCATCTGTTCCTATTTAATATTCTTTAATACATGAAAATTTAAGGATCAATAAAAGCACTGCAAATGTTACTGCTAAAAAGAGTCCTACAAGATGAAAATGGTGAATTTGGGCCCCATTAATCACCCAACTGCAAAGGTGTTGGAGGTAGACTATTGGGTGATAATTAGAACGATCACACCCCATGAAATAGAAAGAAAGGGCACCTCTAGTGCCACCGCATGGGCAGGTGACACCAATCCACACACAAGTCATTAACTAAGAAGTGTGGGGAGAGAGTGCTCCCTTCTTCAAGGCCAGTGAATAGACAGCAAGGTCTAATTTTCAAGGATCCAAACCTGCAGAACTGGGGCACTGGAGAGCAATTTCACTTAAGTCTGTGCATTAGAGCCACAGGAGCCCATGGATACGTGCTGGCCTTTTCATTCTTTCACTAACACTCTGTCAGTCAGTGAGCACTGACTATGGATCAGGCAGTTTTCATGTACTATTTAATTTTCACCACAAACCTCTGAGGCAGTACTGTTATGACACCACAAATTTACAGATGACAAAACTGAAGCCTAGAGAAGTAAATGACTTGCTGAGGACTCTAATTGGCAGAACCAGGATTGAATCACAAATATTTGGACTCTGCTGCCACCCACGCCAGAGTGTGGTTGTACCAGCAGAACCAAGCAGCACCTGGGAACATTTTTGAAGGGTAAACTCATGGCCTCTGGTCCAGATCTACAGAATCAGCAATTCTGGGGTGTGGGTTGTAACCAGCCCTCCAGAGGACTCGGATGCACTTGAGGTGGTGGTCCATCACGTTATAATGTAACAGTATCTGTTAGAGCCGTGCTTCTCCAACTTCAGCGTGCATACAAATTACTTGGGGAGCTTGAAATGTGGGTCCTCTGATTCAGTAGGTCTGGAGTAGGCCCTGCCAATCTGCATTTCTAACCAGCTCCTGGTGATGCTGACATTGCTGGTTTGTGGACTACTCTAAGCCTAATAAAATTCTGGAATGTAAATTTCAGGAAGCCAGGTTGGCTTTGTTCTCTGCTGTAATCCTGTTCAGAAGAATCCCTGACCCACATTTTATGTTGAGTGAATGAATACACTGGGAGTCAGTATGTCTGCCTGTCTGAGTTATGGACTGTTGATTTGGTGTGAATGTACTACTAACTTGACAGACATCTGCCCAGCCTGCCTTTTCAAATGTCTAATCACTCTATCCATTTATACTCAGGAACTGTCATGCTGCCCACCGACTTACAGACTTTCCACTGTTCTAATCTTTTGAGTGAATATGTCACTTGGAATTTCCCAAGGGCGAGTGAACATATCATATGTTTTGGGAAAAGGTTGAAAAATTAGGATATAGGAAGGAGGCTAGAGAGAATAGACAGGGTCTAAATGGATGTGATAAAAAGGGACACTTGGAAGATGGATGGTTCACAGTTAGCTGAGCCTCTGAACATTGCTCCCAACCTCCTCCAACCCCTGGGTTAAGAGTTGGAAAAGCAATGGACTGCCCTTTCCACCAGCCTGGCTCAAAGCCGTTGAATCAAAGTTGATATAAATATTATAAAACTATATTTGACAACAACAAAAACAGTCATACAGTCAACCTTGAAGGAAGACAATGAGTTGATAAAGTGATTGGCCAGAGAAAATAACATGAGCGCAGAAATGAGGGGGGAAATCACTGCTTAGATCTCCTCTGGTGAGTGAAAAGCAAGTTTCTCTACACCCTTAACAAATGTCTTGGCCCTAAAAGGAGCACAATATTTTGTAAAAAACTTACAGGGTACAAGGCTATACCTCTTCTTAAGTAAACCATTTCAGCACAGCAAGCTCTGTAAGAATGTATCTGGGCTGGCTGAACACTGATAAATGCTGTGTGTTGGTTGTAATGGTTAGGCTGCAATGATTTACACGAAATAATTCCCAAAATTGATTTTGGAAACATTACAAAACTCAAGAGCAAGACTTTGTTGTGTTGCTCATTCTGCCAGAATTCCCCAGCAGAATTGAGACTAATGCTGTGCTGTATTAAATTGGTGGCATAAATATTACTTTGAGTTTGATTAAAATTTAACAAGTTGTAATGAAGAGATACAACAGCTCTTTTAGGCATTATTGACCACATTTAAGAGATCAAATGGCAGAGGAAGAGAAAATGACTTCTAGGCATTCTCAAAATTCATTTTTAACTAGAATTCTTTGAACTAATATTCATAGAATATTCATGTAACTGGGGCAACTTAATATTCTAAACAATGACATTTCCTCAAAGCATTTCTCTGAAAGAAGGAATATTAGAATTTCATGATGAGCTGTGCTGGTATCTTTTGATATAAAAATCTGATGATCCACTAAGGAGCAGTCTTCTGTATGATTGCTCTTATATCTCATTCATTCAGCCTGTGAAGCGCATAACCAAAGTCCTATGTACATCCTTTTTTTTTTTTATAATTGTTGTCAGAGGCAGTATAATTGCCTATTAAAAATTTAAGATGATATTTTGAGCAGTTTTAGGTTCATAGCAAAATTGAGGGGAAGGTACAGAGTTTTCCCATAAATCCCCTTTTCCCACACATGTATTGCTTCCCTCATTAGCAACATCCCCCACCAGAGGGGTACATTTGTTACAACTGATGAACCTGCATTGACACATCATCATCACCCAAAAGCCATCATTTACATTAAGGTTCACTCTTGATGTTGTACATTCTATGGGTTTAGGCAAATGTATAATGACATACATCTATCATTGCTGTATCATACATCCTCTGAGCTGCACCTATTCATCCCTCCTTGCCCCACCCTCAGTCCCTGGCAACCACTCATCTTTTTATTGTCTCTGCAGTTTTGCCTTTTCTAAATGTTACCTAGCTGGAATTATACACAACATAGTCTTTTCAGATTGGCTTCTTTCACTTAGTAATTTGCATTTAAGATTCCTCTATGTCTTTGCATGGTTTGATAGCGCCTTTCTTCTCAGAGCTGAGTAATATTCCATTGCCTGGATGCACCATAGTTTATCTATTCACCTACTGAAAGATACTTTGGCTGCTTCAAACTTTGGGCAATTATAAACAAAACTGCTATGAACATTCAGGTGCACATGAATTTTCAGCTCTTCTCGGTAAATACCAAGGAGCAAGATTGCAGAATCTGTTTTCTAAGATGCTGCCAAACTGACTTTCAAAGTTGCTGTACCATTTTGCATTCTCACCAGCAGTAAATGTGAGTTCCTGTTGCTCTACATCCTTGCCAGGATTTGGGATTGTCAGTGTTCCAGATGTTGGGCATTCAGGTGGGTAGTAATATTTCATTGTTTTAATTTGCATTCCCCTGATGACACATAATGAGAAGTATCATCTTGTATCCTTAGGTGCCATCTTTGGCAAGGCATCTGTTCAAGTCAATTTTAAAAATTTGATTATTTGTTTTTTTACTGTTGACTTTTTAAGAGATCTTTGTATATTTTGGATAATAGTCCTTTATTAGATGTGTCTTTTGCAAATATTTTCTCCCAGCCAGTGGCTTTTTTACTCATTCTCTTGACATTGTCTTTTGCAGAGCAGAGATTTTTAATTTTAATGAAGTCCAGCTTATCAATTATTTCTTTCATGGATTCTGCCTTTGGTATTGTATCTAAAAAGTCATCATCATGCCCAAGGTCACATAGGTTTTCTACTATGTTATCTTCTAACAGTCTTATAGTTTTGCATTTTACATTTAGGTCTGTGATCCATTTTGAGTTAATTTTTGTGAAGGGCGTAAGGTCTGTGTCTAGATCCATTGTTCCAGCACCATTTGTTGAAAATACTATCTTTGCTCCATTGTATTGCTTTTGCTCCTTTATCAAAGGTCAATTGAATACATGTAATTGCCTTGTGAAGCACAGTAAAACAACTGGTAGACCTAAATAGAAGACTGTCAACAACCTGCTATCCCAGTGCCCATCAGCTCTATATTACCTAGTATCACCTTCACTTTGGGGTATATTGTTTGTAGCCAAGAAAAGAAAATCAAACATCCCGATTCTTTACATTACAAAGATATCCCAAATATCTATTACTTATTACAGTAAATATTCCATATACAGTCAGACCTCCTTCAGAATTGAGGATGTATTCCCTGGAGGCTAGGGGTGCTGCCAGGAGAAAGTTCTTAGATAACAGTGCCCTCTGGAGACTCAAGCTGAAGAGAGCCACATCACCCAAGCTCACAACCACTTCCCAGGGCAGCCTGTACACAATGACTGAACAATGTGGCAATATAAGGCCCAGTCCCTGGGTCCCAATGAGGGACAACTCGGAAGGATCATCTCAGCTTCAGAATGCCTGAGGCTTTCAATGGAAATGCCTGAACCTCAGCTTAACTTCTCCTGCTGCCAAACATTCTTCCATGGCTTCTTTTCTACAAATGTTGACCCCAAGAGCACTCCCTAATAAATTTCCTGAATGTTGATCTCTGTGGCAGAATCTACATCCTGGAGAACCCAACCTACGACAATTAGTAACTGAATGTCTCATGGAACGACTATCTTATCGAGAACTAAGAATGGAGGTAACAGGGCTAAAACTAGGAGTTCTGGAACTAGGTTGTAATGCAGGGTGCAAGAATGATTTTTAAAAAATGACTCTAACGTATCACTGTCGGAACAGTGGTTCCCCACCCCCTACTCTCTGCAGGAAGGATTGTATTAATTATTGGAGAAGGGGCTGTCATATTATAGGGTCCCCAAATTCTTCAAGAGTTGAGCAGCAGGTAATCCTAAACAACTCTGATAAACAGCCGAAACCCCAACCAGATCGCCTAGCCCCAAAGTGATCTGGTTAGTTCTCCTAACAAGGCTACTTACATCTACCCTACAAATGCAGGACAGCAGAGAGAGCAAGCTTGCTACACTGGAACATAGGATCTGCCTGCCCCACAATCTCCCGTGTGTCTAGCAGACACCCTGACCTCCTCTGGTCCTTCTGAGGATGCAAAGGAGGAAGGAAGAGCGGTGGCTTCTCCTCTCCCACGGACACTGGCTTTATACAGCTTTCCCTTTCTCCACCTGCCTATGCCTTCACCCATGCCGGTGGTGAGAAACATATCTTGAATCTTCATGGCTGACACATGGAGGCCTGGATGGGACTCTCCTGTACAACCGATAGTGTGACCAAAGGCATAGATTTTGCTTAGTACCAGTTATGACTTGTTTGAGATGTCAAAAGGGGTTGATGGCTACACTAGGGATGAAAATTATCCCTGCCGTGGAGAAAGTTCACTGAGCGAGCCAGTGGATGGAGTGACCATGATGTCTGATGAATGTCCCAAAAGCCCAAGAGAAGATAGTCTGGTGTGAGAAGTTGTCAGTGGCTGAGCAGAGCTGACTACTCACAGCAGTGACCCAGAGGGCTTCTTCACAGTTGCCAAGACAACAAGCTAAATGTTACAGGGAGTTGCATCCTCATTGGAGGAACGGTGCCTAGGTCAGCACCCCCTGTGACCACTAGCTATTTCTCCTGGCAGGAGGGACTGAATCTCCTAAGTGTCCCCAGGTCTTCAGGGCTTGGGCAGGCAGAGTTCACAGAAAAAGCTGCATCCCCCATCCAGACAGCCTGACTCCAGGATGGCCTGGTCTTTTCCACAGTCGAGGTGAATGGACCTGTCT
Organism: Eptesicus fuscus; assembly: GCF_027574615.1. Classification (NCBI taxonomy): domain Eukaryota; kingdom Metazoa; phylum Chordata; class Mammalia; order Chiroptera; family Vespertilionidae; genus Eptesicus; species Eptesicus fuscus. The sequence continues at coordinate 33,087,075 of NC_072491.1, read as the reverse complement.
TTATAAAAGGGAATAAAGGGGCCACGCAAGGCCATGCTCTGTGAGATGCTGGAAGTGTACCCATTTTATTCGCTGTGACCCTGGCCTCATCCATCTCCCCTTCTTCCAGTAGAGGCTACTCCCTAACTAGAGCTATAGGACATTGCAGAGTTCATCCCAGATCCTGCTACATGGTAAGTGAAGGCTCAGACAGCACCTACCTTGCCCCACAAAAGGTCATCTAGCATTTCTTGTGAAAATAATTTATAAGCTTAGGTACATGCACTAACTCAGTAAGCCCCACATCAGCCTAGTGAATTTGGCAAGGGACATATTATATAATCCACACATTTTTCAGAAAGGAAAACTAGAACACAAGGTTGGAGAAAGGACATTTTCCTTCTTGATTTCTGAAAAAAATGTTACAAATACAGAGAACTTGAATCACAGCTACTTATACATGTAACAAATTAAATGAAGCTTGTACTACAACTACCACAGAAAATCCTGGAAATAGGGTCAGCATAATTATAGGGCATGAAATAAACCTTGCAGCTTACTTTAAAACTCCCTTTGGTAAAAGCTTTAAGGGAGAGAGAGGTCACATGTTCAGAAGCTTAGATGAGAGGAGGTGGGAGAGCAGGAGTTAGAGTGAAGAGAAAGTGATTGATAGTAGAGACATATGAGACAGTGCCTGGGAGTTTAAGGGAAGGCAGGGGCTCCATGTAGTCCAGAAATGCAAAAGCAACTTTTAAAATGTGCTTCTAATACACTGCATGACGTGGCCACCCAGGACAACTGCGACTCCTGGGAGCGTGGGGAGTTGCCCCTCCTCTTCCAAAATGCCTGCTCCACCTCCCTTCCTCATGGAGTAGGAAACCATTCAATCAAATAAGGTCCACTCAATAGACACATGTTAATCAGAGGCCCACTAGGTATATACTGGGGGTCCAATAGGTATAGCACCAGCTTAGGAAACAGACCCACTTATTACTCCTCACACTAGAGTAGGATGGGTGATTGAAATGGGATTTTTAGTCTTAAATTTAAAAAAAAAATTATTAATTCATTTTCCTTTCATTGGTTGAAACTTGCACCATCTGCATGTTCAGGATTCAGTTGGAGACTTAGGTGCATAACATTTCATTCCTAGAAGTAAAACCAAAGCACCTAGAGAAACTGGAGTAATTATTGAATTTTTAAAAAATTGAATTTATTGGCATTGGTTCGTAAAACCACGCAGGTTTCAAGTGTACAACTCAACAAAACATCATCTGCACACGGCATCGCGCACCCATTGCCCAAAGCAACGTCTCTTTCCATCCCCATTTATGGCCCTTTTACGCACCTCCCCCTCCCCCCCACCCTCTTTCCCTGTGGCTATCACCACACTGCTGTGTGTCTCTCTGCGTCATCTAGTCCCGCACTATGAAGTGCATGAGTAATGGCTGCTTTATCTGAGAATTAGCAAACAGTGCACTGTCTACATAGCTGCATATAACTGCTGCTCATTGGGAAGGAGGATCGGCCCGCTGAGTCAAGCTTACCACAGAATTAAGAAGGGACAAGAGTTTTATTTGTGCTGACTCGGAATCTCCCTGAACTGTACCTTGATTTTTGAACTGCAATAATGTGTCACCAAGAAGCTAAGCAGCATGGCCTCTCTGAGTGTGGTAACACTTTTCATAGACTCACTGGTCCTTAAAAGTAGAAGGGAGCCCAGAGACTGCCTGCCCTAGCCTTCACACGGCACAGAAAACCCTTCCCCGAAGGCCTGCCGAGTCCGCACACACAGGAGGTAGAGTTTCACGGCTTCCCCTGTTTGCACTGAAGGGATCTACTTTAGTACAAACCCTGCCGCACATTGCATCCTAAGAAGAGGGCATCCACAGGGGGTCTTTCTGGGTACAAAGCTACTTCTAGAAACCCTGGAAAGCTCCCAAGCCACCTCTATATAGGACATGCTCATAAAGCAGATATTTTCTAGCTTTAATTTTTGTAAACTCTCAGGTGAATTAGGCTAAATATCCCTGAGCTTTATTCATAATTGCTACAGTAGGTAATTTGTGCCTGTGGTAACAGTAATTTAGAGTTATTAATGAAAATGAAGTCTAATTTAAAAAAACAAAACAAACCCCAAACATGTAAATTCGGGCCGAGGTAAAAGCACAGAATATCATGGGTGAATTCTGTTTTCTTTTTCCGCTCGAAAAGACAAATATTACTTGGATTGCAATAAGAAAACAGTACATTGTCACACACAGTCTCATGGTGTCCCTTCATTGCACATACCTGCAGCCCTTCGATGGCCAGTCTGAGAATGGAAGGTGTCAGCTTGGAGGCTTGTTTGAAGGAAAAATTGCTCCAGTCTATGATTAAAAGGAACCCGTTGATCTGAAGCTCCGGATCTTCAATGAGGACTTCCAGGGACAGCAGGATGGCCCGCAGGATGTCTGTGAAGGAGTTCCTGCAGCGAGAGCAGAGATGAGAGGCTGTGCGTGAATATGAGCAGGTGATCGCACTTCACTGGTGGCCCACGGGCCTCCTCACTCCACTGCTTCCTGAGCCCCGCCTGCAGGGTAACATCGGTGTTTTGTACCCCAAGTGACCAAAAACGCATTTGCTAAACTTCCCAGGAAAAGGCTCCAAGACTCACAGGCAGGAAGCTTCCCTGTGATCTGACTGCACCAGTACCCCAAACTTAAAGAGGCGTCACTCTTTTGGTCTCCAGGGGTCTCTATACTCTGCCTCCCACCACAGCCCTGATTGTCTTTCACTGAAATGCATCCCTTACTCCTCTCTTCCCACACACAGCTCTAATCTCTTCCAGGGCAGGTACGGGGGCCATAATCATAGTTGTGTCCCAGTACCTGGCTACTCAATGAGTCACTGTGGAACAAAAGAAGTGAGACCTTAATCAGAGGTGCTTATTTTGATTAAACCTCTTATTCCTTTTGTTTGTTTATAAAATCTTGCTGAAAGTGTAAAAACAGCCATATAGTTGATGCTATTTTTTTAGATGTAATTCATGGGGGGAGAAAAATAAATAGTGAAGAATAGCTTATTTTCATTGACAGAGAGTGATTCGGGAAGGAAATGGCTTTGAGTCCGTGGGTAACTATGACAACAGGCAGACCTGAATACAAAGGAGAGTGACAGTTCTCCAGTGTTGTATGTGGTCCTTCACATCGTATATTCCCATTCACTAGTTGATTTTATCTTAATCTTCAGACATGAAGAAATGATGGCATATTCACTCTTCTACTCCCAACACATTATTGGAACTACAAACTTAAGATCTTAGAGGATTCAGCAACTTTTTTTTTTTTTTGTAAGTAGGAAAATATAACCTCGGAGGGCAAAACACGTTACTTCCTTTGGGCTATCATTAAAACCAGAAACCATATCCTTTTGTGATATCAGTGTGAAATGATCAGATTCTTGAGCATTCAAATCTGGTTTGAATTCTAACCAAGTCTAGTGATTCCAGATTTCAAAACAGGAAATCCATGATTGAGCAGTAAACTAGTAAAAACTTACTGAATGCTTATTATAAGCTCAGCATTATCTTTCATACTTGAACCCATAAAATAGTATGTTATATGTCTACTTCCAAAGAGCCCTTAATTTAGTTGGGATGGGATAGATTAGCAAGATAATTTGATCAATACAATTTGAGTAGTCAGGGAAGAGTTTATGGAGGGATGAAGGTTTGGGATAAGTCTTGGAAGATAGATAGGATTTTGATAGATTATTGGGAGGGGGGAAAACATTTTAGGAGAGACACAAGTAAAAAAAATAAAGATATCAGCTCATTCTGTTCCTGCACAGTTCTTTTTACTAAAAATCTATTCAGTATATCAAGCTGACATTTTCTTCCCTTAAACTCACCCATTGGGTGTGGTTCTGCTAAAAAGATAAAAAACCTCAGGTCTTTCATACCACACACTTTCAATGATCTAAATGTAGTGGTCATGATACCCCATATTATCTCTAGACTAAAGAAATTATTAATAACTTTAACCATTTCTCATAGGAAATGGTTTTAATACTCTTCTCATCATTTTTGTTTTCTTTCATTTGTATTCTCTTTTAAGCTTTAGAGATGTCAAATTCCTATTAATGTAGGATAAAGTTTTCATGAGGGCTTTGGTTTTTGTTTTGAATTCATATCAAACATGATCTAAAGACCCAACTCTTTTTTAGAGATACGGTTTTATATTGGAAAGAAACATTGACTTAACAGGAGCATGGGACCAAAGAGTATGAGTTGAAGCAATTCCAAATGGAATAAGGAAATGGCCAGTGGTAAACTAGAAATGATCATTAGGGAATCAAGAGAGCCTGATCCTGGATAAGCTTTCTTAAGAAGAGCACACACATGGGAAAATTCATGACTGAAAGGCTAAGCCTTAGGTAAAGCCTACAGACAGTACTGAGGTTGAAGAAAAAAGAATTGAGGAAATAAAAGGTGAGAGGCTCAAGATAGTATTGAGTTCAAACAGAGGGAGTGTTTCCAGAAATAAGGATATGATAAATTACATTACTGACCCAAATTCTTCACTTTTCTGAGCATCCACAACTAGCTATGTATTGACCTCTTTGACAATAGAGTGTACTTTCCATCCCATAGCCATGTGACTTGATATTACTGATGGCATGTGACAGAAATGACAATGTGCCAATTCTGAATCTAGCTCCTAAAAACCTCAGATGTTGCTAATGGTTCTCTTGTCTTCTGCCATTGCCATGGTAAAAGCATGCTACGGCTAGCATGAACTGAAGAGAAGGATGAAAAACACAGAAAACTAGCAGATCTTCATAAGAAAGAGAGCCACCCAGATGAACCCAGCCTAGATAAACTCCAGCTGTCCCACAGATGAGTGAGAAGTAATAAATTATTGTTTTTTTAAGCCACTGGGTTTGGGTATAGTTTGTTAAACAGCAACAACTACCTAATACCACAGGGTAGATTACCAAGTCAAATACAACAGGAAGATTTAGGAGAATAAGGAAGGAGAAAGTGCCATTGTATTAGGTAACAAGTAAATCTTTGGGGAATTTTGAGACAGCACTTTTAGTTTAATGGTGAAGATGGAAATCATTGATTATAAAGATTTTTAGCAAATCACTTAATCACTATCTCATTTTACTCCTATATAAATGAGAGATAGCACCTCTTCCCATCATATATCCACTTGTATAAATTCCCAGGAATAGACATAAAATTCTTCCTGGAAACTATGCATTTTCAAGACCCCAGAAATCATTTGTTCTGGCCCTGCCAAGGCATTAGGGATGAGTTAATTAAATGTTTGACCAAATATAGCAGGCTAATTTTTAAGTTGATACTTTTGTATGGCCAGTGAATGATGTTATAAATATTCAAATGGCCCTTGGCAGAAAAAGGTTCCCCACCCCTGCAGGAGTTATGCAAAATGACGGTATGAAGGAGCTTTGTGAATTGGAAAGCATATCCCAACTGGAGCCAATATTTGTACTCTCACGAATTAGTGGTCTACCCCTCTTGGTTGTACTTCTTCATGGTGGTAATGGCAGCAGGACAATGGGAAATGTGCAAAATGCAACTGTGTTCTGTTCTGATAAATCTATTTTTTCCTTTCTAAGGCTGAGGGTCTCAGAAAAAATGGTCTGGAAGGGGAATTCTGGTGATATATTTTCTGGTAGAAAATATATCTAATAATTATTAGATACTATATATCTAACAATTCCTATTTGAGTCAAGTTTTAACTGGGTGGTCTCTCCATGTGCAACCAGAGCCCGTGGTCAGCAAACTGCAGCTTGCGAGCCACATGCAGCTCTTTGGCCCCTTGAGTGTGGCTCTTCCACAAAATACCACGGCCTGGGCGAGTCTATTTTGAAGAAGTGGTGTTAGAAGAAGTTTAAGTTTAAAAAATTTGGCTCTCAAAATAAATTTCAATTGTTGTACTGTTGATATTTGGCTCTGTTGACTAATGAGTTTGCTGACCACTGAACTAGACAAATGAATCCATATTTCTTAAAGGGGTAATCCAGGAAAAGAAAAAGAAATGTACTTGTGTTCTGAAAATATTAGATGCAAGGAAGAAGCTAATAAAAATGTTTAGCTTTGCTGTTGTAGAATTAATATTTGCAGGAGCTTAATATTAAGTTTACTACTTAATGTTAGCTGGAAAGTCAAACTAGATAATTACTTTTCTCAGCAGGGACAATCACTAAGAGAACAGGAGCCTGGGAATTAACTCCGCTTCACATGGTTTGATAGTCCCATAATGTCAAGAGGAGAAAGAATGGAAAGAGGAAGAAAGAATGAATTGGGAGTTGAGGGGGAGAGAGAGAGAAAAAAAAACCTTGCAACTGTGCAATTAATTTTTTATTTCTATTAATTTTTTTTAATTTTTTTTTTTGGTGCCGTGACTCGGATACGAACCGTATTTCTATTAATTTTATCCTATTCTGGCTTGTAAAGAAAATTTTTGGATTTATGTTAATCTAAGAATATAATTCCTTGTAACATCAGAATAAATGAGTTGCCTATTGATTTATTATTAGTTGCAATATGGGAATATCTGGCTCTCAAAGTCTCAGCATCAGAAAGAAGGAATAATGATTTTAGTACTATTTAAACATCTTATGACATGCAAGGCCCAGTCTCTATATGTGAAATTCTATCTAATAAAGAGGGAATATGCTAATTGACCATCACTCCATCACAAAGATGGCTGCACCCACGGCTGAGGCCAAGTTCCCATAAGGAGCCTTAACAAGCAATCAGCAGGGAACTGAGGCTATGCCCTCCCCCGCCCCCGTGGGGCTTGACAGGGGACCTCAGGCCGTGTCCCCCACCCTGGCATCAGGCTGGGGGACCTCAGGCCGCACCCCCCGCCCCAGTGTCAGGCCAGGGGACCTGAGGCCATGCTCCCCGCCCAGCAGGGCTTGACCGATGATCTCCAGGAGCACTTCCCATCCTGGTGCTGGGCTAGGGGACCTCAGGGTGCTCCCCCCGCCCCAGCGCCAGGCCGGGGGACTTCAGGACATGCCCCCCACCAGGTGGGGCTTGACAGGGGACATCAGGCCGCACCCCCCACCCTGGCACCAGGCCAGGGGACCTCAGACTGCACCCCCACTTGGCAGGGCTTGACAGGGGACCTCAGGCCGTGCCCCCCACACAACGGAGCTTGACGAGGGACCTCAAGGTGCACCCCCAGTGCTGGGTTGGGAGAACTCAGGCCACGCCCCTGCCCAGCGGGGCTTGACGGGGGACCTGAGACTGTGCCCCCCTCCTGGTGACAGGCCAGGGGACCTGAGGCTGTGCCCCCCCCCACCTGGCAGGGCTTGACGGGGGACCTCAGGCCATGCCCCCCACCCAGCGGGGATTGACAGGGGATCTCAGTCTGTGTCCCCCACCTAGCGGGGCTTGATGGAGGACCTCAAGGCACGCCCCCCCCCCCCGGTCTGGACTGGGGGACCTCAGGCCATGCCCCCCATCCTGGCACCGGGCCAGGGGACCTGAAGCTACCCCCCTGCCCGGCAGGGCTTGACAAGGGTGGGACTGGCTGGGTCTGGATCTAGCCCAATGGGAGGGGGGGTGCGGCTGGGTCTGGGTCTCACATGATTTTGAGGTGCATGTGGGTGGGCGGGGACTTGACTCTGGGTCCCATAGTGTGCCCCAGACTCTGTCAGGAGGAAGGTTTTCATATACATTTTACTAATTTTCTTTCATCTCTGACACTTCTATTATAGAGAAAGGGCAAATAGCAATATTATTTCAATAAGTAGAAATAAATTATTTCTTCTAATTAATCCCCTTTTAATGTGCACCAATTTCATGCACCGGGTCACTAGTTTTAAATAAGGAGCAAGACACAGGATATCATCCTCTCTGAATTTTTGGTTCAGTGTGGGTCACAGAACCTCAACTAAAATGGGTATAGTTTACAAAAACAAGTACTGTAATTTCAAATTTTTATCTCTCTCTACCCTGAATGACAACAATATATGGGAAGAGTATGGAGTCCAACCCACCTTCAACTCAACCATATGCTTATTGAGGACCGAACACAAAGGGTATTGCTCTTGAACAAGGTCCCAGTTTTGAACTAGACTACAGAAAATAGCAGGACTATGACTTCTCACTCAAGTAAAGCATGAAGATAAAAGGCTGTGTCTCTGTAGACCAATCCTGAAAGGCCTACCCATCTCTAGATATAGACACAAGAACGCAAAATATTTGTACCCATCATTCAAAATGACACAGACACTAAAGCTATCAAATTTCAATTTGCCAAGTTCTTTCTTGTTTATATATCTGTGATGAACAAGAATTTAATGTATGTGTGTGTGCACATATAATAATTCACCATTTAGAGTTTCCTTCATTCATTTTTTTTTTGTTTTAAATGAAAAGACAGTTTGATAGATAAAACCAATATTGTATCACATTTGATCTAACTGCTTCTAAATTTTCCCAAGAATTAAAAATAATAAAATTAATACCAAATGCATCTATTGGCTTACTTACACAGTTAATACAATTTCTTATCATTTAATGTCTTCTTTTAAAAATGTTGAAGTATCTGAAACTGGATAAGGAGTCAGGGGACATTTGTTCAAAGATTTAATGAAGTTCTACTTTATGGAAGTAACATAAGATAAGAGGGTATTTTTTAACCTTCCTGCTAGTAGATGGAAACTGGTAGGAGACATTAAAATACATGCACATGGAAAGCGATGGAGCAGTCATTAAAAGCATAAAGCTTGTAGTTAGCAGATTCTGATTTAAATCCTGTCTGCTCTGTGCAAGCTTAGCAAGTCACTTTCTCTCTCTGTGATTTAGTTCTCTCCTCATTTGTAGAAGAAGAATCATAACACCAGCCTCACTGGTAATGATAAAGTAAGAGAATATACACAAAGCCATAGCAGAGCAACTGGCTCCTACTAATCCATAGAAGGAGCTGATGGTCATGGTGGTTTTCATTATTAGATAAGTGAATATGTTATCAGGTCGAAAGTAATAGAGGTTGCAAAGTGTTTGGGAATTACAAGGAGAGATCACTATGGCTGGGGGACTTTGGAGCATCTTCAATTGGACTGTGTAGAATGTGAAAGGTTTGGACACTGGACATAGAAGGAGCCACATAAATAGTGAGATCTGAGACCATGGAGACTACTGAATTGGGAGAAAAAAAGCAAGTTTACCTGTGCCATGGGGTAAGTGAAAAGGCATGTAGAAATAAGGTTAGATTGTGGCCCATCTTTGGTCTGTTTTCCAGGAGAACTACTAGCTATTTGTGCAGGGGAAGAAAGCAATGGCAGTTATGCTTTATAGGAAGATTTGAACTGACAACAGGGATTATGTAAATTGGAGTCAGGAGACTGGAGCAATGTGGTCCAATTAGGAAGAGGCAATTGTAGTGCATTAGGTGAGAGATGAATGGAAATGATAGTGATATGAGAAGAACTATAAGGGACAGTAACCATGACTTAGTTACAGATTAGATGTGGCATAAAGAGAGGAAAGATTGTGGTACTATTAAGAATGAAAAGAACCCTGTTGGGTAGGAAATGAGTCAGAGGTGTTGTACTTGTATCTAGTTCTTACATAATAAGAATCAGCGCCCAGGAGAGCCACACAGAATATTAATATGAATATGACCTGACACGGCTGTCAAGGGAATGCCTAGACATGCATGGTTGTGTGGGGTCTACATTCCTGTCACTCAAGTGATGAAATATTACTATAAACAGATGCCAAGTCTACAGGAGAAATAGTTCCTGTTCCAGTCATAAGAAGGGACCACTGCCTTTGAACCCCTGGAAATTACCTATACCTACACATAGTCGATGCTCAACCAATAATTCTCAGTGAAGGCACAAAGGAGGGCATGTTAAACCAATCCATTGGAAGCTTTAAAAATTAAAAATAAACAAAACCTACTCTGGGAGTGCCAGTGGGTATATCTCCTTCTTCTTCAATGCCTGTTACACTCATTTCTAGGGAAAGTAATGTCTGATGTGTGTCCTTAAGCACATTTCCTATCACAGTTCATATTTATAGAATAATATATTACCGAGTCTCATATATCCAAGAGTTGGAGAGGAAACAAAGCTTTAAGAATTGATTTTAACTTAGGAGAGGGTCATGTCTGAGTTCACATAGATGAGTGTGGAGGTAAAAGAAGACGATAAGGACGTGACAATCTGGAACGGTTAATAATAAATGCTAGATGGATGTTTACAGACAGGAAGGCTGGTATAGCTCAAGATTCTTAGTCCATTGGGAAAGAACTGCCCCCAAACCCCACTTTAAGATAGGCTGAAATGCACGTGAGGAAGGGGATTATTTCATCCAGCTCTCTAGATGGGGATTGGGCCACGGTCTAAAGGGAGCAGCAGCAGCAGAATAAAAACACAGCCCGATGGAAGTGAGCTATGAGCATGAGATTCATCCCTAAATGACTATGAAATATTAATTTCATGCTTGTCTATTCTGGTAACTCCCTTGACTGAGGAGCTACTGAAAAGAAAAAAAACAGGAAGAGTCTCAAGTAGGTGAAAAAGCACTCACTACTAAATATTAGGCATGGAGTTAGAATCAAATCAGCCTAACCAGGGTTAGAAACAGCACGATCTTCCCTGCCGAGGGTGAATGAGTGTGGATGGCCACATTACTCTTACTTCCAATGGAATACAATTGGCACTTACAGGCCTTTCACGGGGTTCATGACAATGTACTAGTCTGTACTTGAGATGGGATATTCTTTCCTCTAGGCCTGTCTGGCTCTTATAACCATAAAAATCACTCTTAGGATAAGAAATTGGACAATAAGATGAGAGAGCAGGCATTTTAGGAAAGCATCCATCCTGTGGTGCTCCATTGCCTTGAATGATTTTGCCCTCCTGAGGTTTTTTCCCTCTGGGTGATATGCTGCAATCACTCTTGCAATCAAGAGGTTCCTTTCTGAAATCACAAATTCTGATAACAGTGTGCAAGGCAACTTGAGTTAAGTAGTGCCGTAGCAAAACAACGCCATAGATGTTGCATTCCATCGGACTTAAGTTGGAATTATATAGCATCTCATAATTTCAATTAATTCATAAAATTGCCTGCCTTCAATGAAAACTCCATCCTTCTGTACTTAATAAAGAGATCAATATATTCTGGCAGGATACAAAGACCTTAAAACCAAGAGAAGTCCCAAGGCTATAAAATTAGTTGCCTACAAATAGGAGTCTCAACCCTGACAAATGTGGGTAATTCACATGAGAAGAGTTAATAGAGACTGAATTTAAAGAGTTTGCCATCTGATTGAAGTTTTCAAAGTTGGTTTATCCTTTTCCCTTTTAAAATTCTAGCCTTTTAAATTATAAGCTACTGAAACATCAGCAAGCAATCAAATTCATGAAAGATTAAAAGGAGAGAGCCACAGGAAATCATTATGTAATGGGAAGAAAAGTCTTATTTTTGCAGGTAGTATATTTGAGGTAGTTTAACAATGTGACAGAAATGCAACTTGTTGGCTGGTTTCCAGGTAGGCATTCTTTTATCTGGTTATCATCACTCTTCAACTATTTCCTCTTCCTCAAGACACCTCAAGGCTATTGGGTTCATGAAGAGGGAAAGATATAAGGTTCTCATGACCTTCACTGCTATGAGCCTCAGGAAGACCCTTACCACTGGTTACAATGTTTATGAGTTTTGGCACCATTAAGGCCAGTCTGATGGGAAGAATTTTTGGTCTTGATCAACCCCTATGATACTTAATGATAGCTCACAAATCACAATAATGACAAGCACTTGATCATCCTTCTGAAACCAGGATAAATATATGCCCATGGCCCAGGGGGGAAAAGCCTCCTGCAAATACCACCTACACTATTTTCCAGAATAGAACATGTGCGTAACTTCAGCAGAAAAGTCCCCTTTGGAGGTTTCCAAAGACAACTGGAGCCTAGCGAGCTGCGCCTATAATAGTTAATTGGCAGGGCCAGGCATGTCATTAAGAGAGATGTGGGTATTCCTAGAACTCTCTTAGCAGAATTTTCCCACTCATTGGGCCCAGCCAGCCCCAATCGGGCAGGTCACGGAGACTAAAGAGTGGGAACGCCCTTTCCCTGGACTTCCTTCATAAACCAGTGGGCTAGGGCCTCTAATGGACCCACTGCCTGAGCCCCAGTCCGAATACAGGCTCCTTACTCTCACCCTAATCCTAGGAATCAGAAGTAAAACAAAAGGTAACATTAAATACATTCATTAAAAAATGAACACGTGCTCCAGATGGTTCACTGAACAACAACAGGATTGGCTGACTTTTCCTACCCAGGGTCAGCGTGCTTGGAGGGCTAACTTTGCCCTACAAGGTCACTTTACCCTCGGAGGCTCTGACAACTCTCCAGGGAATTATTTTATGGAGATGGTTAAAGATAACGTTGGTTTCTTTCATTTAATTACATCAGAGATTATCACTTGGCAATCCTCTAAGCAATTAGAGCCAGTGGTTATTATTTATTACCGCCACTTAATAGGAGCTACACTGCAGGAGATACTGCAAAACATCAACTTATATCTATCTTTAACACCCATCCCAAATATCCTACTCTGAATACAGAACAGAATTTAGAAAATGCATTACATAGATATAACTATATAGTTATATAGGTGTATATAGGTGTATATATAGATATAGATATAGATATAGATACATAATATATATTGTAAATACACAAAGAGAAAATACAACATTTTAGAATTAGGGGTTCTGCTATAGAAGGATTTCATTGCCTAGATTTATCCTAATAAAATCTCAGGGATTGTAATGGACTACTTAGAAAGGTCAGCCATTTCTTTTCCAAAGAGGAAAAGGGGTCGGGGTAGCTTGAATGCTCAGGCTCTGGAAAGTTCTATCTCAAATTTGTCCTCTTGCTTTAATCCATTTCTACAAACGGATGGGCCGTTGCTGGACCCTTTTCTATTAACCAAGGCACAAGGAGGGTTTTCCTCACACAGAACAATTCCAGAGGAAAGAAGTGGAACTTTCTGTCTCTTTCACCCAATCGGGGATGGTACTTACACTTCCATAATTCTCTGGACCCTGAGTGGATTAGCATGGAGGCTGGTTCTCCCAGAATGGGTTTATAATTCACAGAGAAGGAGACAACTGAGAGCTGGCAGGAAACGTTGTGATTACACGGTGGTTCTCCGCTGAAGGTAGGATCCCTCCTCCCCATTTGCGGGACATCTGGTAATGTGTGTATGGCGGGGGGATCATCACTGGGTTTCACAGGATTTGGAGAATGCACCGGCCTTTGTTGGACAGAGGCCAGTAATGCTAAATACCCTGCCATGTGCAGTGCAGTCCCCTGAATAAGATCCCATCCCAAATGCTAGTAACTTCCTATGTTCACTAATGAAGTTCGGGTCCAGAAAAGCTCAATGAAACCACATGAGCAGTAGTTGCCCAGTAGTAACAAGGTTCTGGACTCCTCAGTTCAGTGTGCCTGTCACATCTCTGAGACTCGCAGAACATGCAAAGGAAGAAATACTCCGTTCTCTGCTCCCAAAGCTGGGCTTTGTATGACAGCCAAGCACACCTGCTGGCCCACATCTTTGTTCAGCTTTACAGTTCAGAACGGGAATGAGGTGTCATGTCTGGAATGCTGATTGGATTCAGGACTTATCCTTGGATAAGACCTACCAGTGGAGCAGCCCAGAGCAATAGGAGCAAATTGGCTAGACCTTGGGCTGACAGACTTTGGAAAGAATACAGAGGAAAGTCAAATATGACTCAATATTGAGCAGGGAAAGGCTAAAGAGGCTGCACACAGTGTGTACAACAGCACACAGTATACAAAGTAATTAAGTATTGATTTGACTTGCTGGAAATGACCTGCTTAGAAAAGGAGGTAGGAGAGGGGCAAACAAAGAATGTTTCTCAAATATTTGAAAAATTCTTTTCCAGGCTCATTCTCTCTTTCCAGGGTCCAGGAAAAAAGAGGGAATATTTTATTTTAAAGATGGATTTTTAAAAATATATTTTTATGGATTTCAGAGAGGGAGAGAGACAGACACATCAAAGATTAGAATCATTGATCGGCTGCCTCCTGCACACCCCCTACTGGGGATGGAGCCTGCAACCTGGGCATGTGCCCTTGACCAGAGTCAAACCTGAGGCCCCTCAGCCCACAGGCAACGCTCTATCCACTGAGCCAAACCAGCCAGGGTGCAAGCTTTTAAATTACTGTTTGAAACTTGGAAGACAGATGTGCTGGCAGTCAGGATTGTTCATGATGTGAATGTATTACCGAGAGATTTAGAATCAACTTTTCTGGTGACCTTAAGATAGTTTTAGAACTGTTGCAAAGCTTTCATCTTTATACATGAGAACAAACGAGGCCCAGAGGACACAGCTAATAAATATCAGAGCCAAGATTTGAACTTTCCTGTCTGAATATCAGAGTGGGAAGGAAGCTGAAAGATCACCCAGTCCCCCGAAGGTCAGCAGAGAGTGTTTCCCACCGACGCTTTGTTAAGAAAATGTCCAGGCAAATAGAAAAGTTGAAAGAATACTACAATGATATGCCCATTCTCTGATTCAACAATTGTCAACATTTTGCATAGTTGCTTTATCTGTCATATGTGTCTATATGCATATGTGTGTATAGCTGGAAGTAAATTGACAGAAAGTTCAATCCATCAATTTTTTTTTCATGATTTCCATGCCACTTGTTCTATAAAATGTTCTATGCCAGTGGTCAGCAAACTCATTGGTCAACAGAGCCAAATATCAACAGTACAACAATTGAAATTTCTTTTGAGAGCCACATTTTTTTAACTTAAACTTCTTCTAACGCCACTTCTTCAAAATAGACTCGCCCAGGCCGTGTTATTTTGTGGAAGAGCCACACTCAAGGGGCCAAAGAGCCACATGTGGCTCGCGAGCCGCAGTTTGCCGACCACAGTTCTATACCATACACTGGTCTGTTGTTTTCTCTTTATGCCATTTAATTGTTCCTCTTTTGAACTGGGGCGAAGTCCACTGGCTTGTTGAGAGTCAGATTAAATAGTTCTGGAGAGAATGACTTATATAATGATGCCAATGGGCTTGGTTTCATTGCCAAGTCTGACAAATTGAGGGTTTCTGCAAGAGCTCTTGCTGAGAAAGAGTGGAAGGGTTTCTTAAAACTTAGCAGAAACTTATGCCAAGAAGGATTTGCTGTGGGTACTGGTGGATATGCAGACAACTCCATATTTATAAGACAAGGGGAAGGATAGAATCTTTAAAAATTGAGCAAGCTGTAGTCATTTGTTTGTGTGTCTGTACGTATGTGTGTATATAGTTCTATACAACGTTACCAGGTGTATAGGCTGGTGTGTCCATCATCCCAGTCAAGATACTGGACCAACAAGGATCCTACATGTTGCCCTTTTAATAATTCCCTCCTTCCATCCCTAAAACCTGGCAACCACTAGTCTGTCCTTCATTTCTAAAATGTTGTCATTTCAAAACATGTTACATAAATGGAACATTATGTTAAATAACCTTTTGGGATTCACTTCCTTTCATTCAGCGTAATTACCTGCAGGTTCGTCCAAGTCGTTACATATATAGTTGTGCGTTGTTGTTGTTGTTGTTGTTGTTGTTGTTGTTTTTATTGCTAAATAGTATGCAATAGTATGGATGTACCACAGTTTGTTTAACCATTCACCTGTTGAAAGGTATCTGAGCTGATTCACACCCCAGGCTTCTAAAAATTCCCTTCAAAGCCATCAGTTAGATTTAGGTAACTCTACCCCAATCTGTTAACACAACCTTGAACCTTGGCTTTCCCCTCCAGCCTTAAAAGATAGAAAATACTATTACGCTGTCTCTGAAATATATATATATTTGTCAGAAACAAAATTCTGAATCCCAGAGAAAAGTCCATCTTAGTGACATTGGACACAAATCCATGTGGACTGCCTTTCACAGAGATACAGATTGAAAGAGCTGGCCCTCAGAACAGTACCAGATGGTGGGTGTGGAATTGGCTAGGGGCCTCCTGATAGATGCTGGAGGAAATGAACACGGATGTGAGCTCCCCGGCCTGGGAGCCAGGCCTCGGATTTGGAGCATGCATGTTCACCAATGCCCCCAAAGAGAACGGACAGCCCGCTACAAATGCATTGTGTGTGCGGAAAATGGCTAGGGAGGACGATGAGTGCAGGGCGGGTGGCCAGAGGACCGCTCCAGACGTTTTAACACACGTCTATTATCTTTAACAGCTTTGGGCTTCCATCCAATTTCAGTCCCGGCGCAATTTTCAGACCTGGTTCCCTCTAAACAGAATGATGGACTCATCAGCGTGTGGAGGAGAATTCATTCTGTTGTGGTGACTACATATGAAAAATGCTGCAGCAATCACCAGGCTGAAAGGGAAATGTTTTCTATTGCTTACCTACCAGACATACTTTTTTCTTTCTGGTGCATTTTAACGGTACATGTTTTTATCAACAATACTCTTAAGAGAAGGCCATTATCTTCAGCGCCTGTATCATGCCTGTGATGTTTACACTATGGGTGAAAAAGGGGCCACATACCACACCTGCCAAGCTCAGGGCGGCCTGCATGGCGGCCTTACAGACTCCGAGAACGAAAGTAACCACACAGGATGGTCTGAAATGAAAACCTGCTAACTAAAAGCCAGTCATGGCAGGTGGTTATGTCCTAGGCCGCTATCTTCCCTGACAAGAGTCAATCTTTACCTTAACCGAGCCTGTCCATTATCTTTTTTTGCATCTACGATAACATACTTTGGAATGTCAGGATAACGTTCTTTTTCTAGACCCCTCACTGCACCAGAGCAGAGACCACAAAACCTCTGGTGGTGTTCATTGCTAACTGCTAACTAACCACCAATGTGAAAGAAGTATGTGGCTATTCGTTGTACCTTTTACCGAACCCCAGAGATCACCCCTGCTGCTTTGCTTTCTCCCGCCTCCCTGATCTATCGCCAATGCATTTCATGTAATCCCTTAAGCCTCCTCCTTTGATTCTAATATATAAAATAAGGTGTGAAACTGCCATTCTCTGGAGCATTTTCTCAGACCCTTGAGATTTTGTTTCCTGGAAATTGTCATCAGTTTGACTCAAATAAACTCATAAAAAATTCTCTAGAGATTTGAACATTTTTTAAGTCAACCACACTGAGCTGACAGAATGGTCAACGTAAAACAAAAACAAAACAAAACAAAACAACAAAGCTAAAACCAGGAAATACAAATTGTCTTCTCGCTCCCAAAACAGTCAACCTGAAAATATTCTACTATAGAGTCTTAAAACCATTGAATCAGTTAAAAAAATATTACTCAGAAATAAAATTTCGGTTTGCATTCAACAATTCAATATGGAAATTCACCCAAACTAGAAATGTACTCAGCACTGCTAGAAAATTAGAAGCGCCTTTTTTTTTTTTTTTTTTCTTAACCTTCCATCAGCCTGCCTGACATCGATGCTTCTGAATTCCTGTTTGCTATGAGATGCGGGCCAAACATCAGTTTGGTGAGGCACCTTCCAATCATGCCGGGGGCACCGGGCCCCTCGGTTGATGCCCTGTGAGAGACAGTGGCAGGGTGACCTTGCTGGGACATAGGACACAGGTGACAGCTGGAGCTGGGCCACTTCAATACCTCACCCAGGGCTGACAACTGCCCATGGGAGGTCAGGCGTCAGCCTGTTTCTTAGTTGCTTGAATATAACGATCTCTTGCATCCTAAGCAAAATTCCCACGGCCTCAGAGGCGACGCCTAGGCCATCTGCCTTTCTGCTCTGCCCACTTGGTTCCGTTCACTATGCAAAGTGCTCAGATTGCTGTGGGGGAAAGAGGTCTGATGCACGTTTTCCCTGGGTCACCATGTGCCCTGTTTCCACGTACAGAGGATGAGGAGAGAGTCGAGAGGGCCCATTACAGCAGCTCGTGCTGGCACCCCAGCCCACGAGCGGCAATAGGTACAATGTCCCCCAGTCTTCAAGGACCCTCGTGATGAGTCATGCTCTAGGGAGCCACTCCAGCACGCTCGCCTCCCCCATCTTCAAAGCATCCGCAGCCCCTCAGAATAAACACATACACACACAAAACACTTCCTTTCCCCACCCGCCCTGGGAGAAGGGGAGGGTGAGCGGGCGGTGGATTAGACCTTGCCCCCCTCTATGCTTTGACACTGGGGCTGAACACGCCAGCAAGCAGGCAGGGTCTCCGCCAGGCAGAGGAAGCATGAAATCGGAGCAGAGGTCCCTTTGTGTGGTTCCCACGCCTGGACCTCGGTTCCCACACCAGGAAGGAGAGGCATTGATTCGCCTGCTCCTTGGGAAATCTGCTGCTTATGGAAGAATATGATCTTTTAAAAATTAAAGTACAGTTGATGTACAGTATTATATTAGTTTCAGGTGTACAGCATAGTGATTTGATATTTGTTATGTGACCACCATGATAAGATGGAGACTTTATCCTTTGAAAGGGAGTTTGAATGATGTCAGAGCAACTCAACTGCTGGGGGCATCTCTGGGTGGCTCAGGGCAGGAAGAGGGTCCAGCAGGCACGCAGGAGCCCCTGTCACCCTCTTGTTTCCTCTCTGAATCCTGCTCAGAGCAACCGTGCCTCTTCTCTCAGATAGTGCCCACCTGCGCCCTGACCCTGTCCCCTGGCCCCTGACCCGCCTAAGGTGTCCCTCGGGCATCACATTGGCTAGGCCTATGGGTTACGTTCTGACACACAGACAGGTTTCCTTCCCACAAGCCATTCGGACAGGAACACCAGGCCCAGGGAGAGGCCTGCCCTCCTGGGGGGCCTGCTCTCTGCCCCCGGGGCCCTGCTGCCTGTCTGGAATGTGGGAAGAGAAATGTCCTTTGGCTCAGCCTGTTTCTCAGAAAGAGAAAGGTAAGAGCTGGCACCTTTTAGAGCATGTAGTTTGATGCTGGGAGTCAACAAAAGCCTTACACTGAAAAATAAACTCTAAATAAATCACATGCATTACCTAGGTTTTGACCACATATTTACAAATAGACTCCTACCCTGAGAAAATCGTTATACCACCCCTAAGGAGGAAGAAAATCTCTCCTCAGCCAGACAAAAACTATTTCCCCGCGTCCACGTGAGCATAAGCTTTGCTGCATGAAGTTCACCAAAATAGCACATTTGCCTTGGGGATCTGGGGGGCGGGGTGGGGGGAGCTTTCCTGGTTGGGAACTGATGGGCTCCACCCGACTAGATCCTGGCCATCCGCTCAGACCCAGCTCAGCTACTGCTGCCAGCCCCTCCCCCCGCACAAGGTGCCGCAACTGCGCTGCCATGGCAACCTGCATATTTATTTATCACGGCACTTACTACAATGTACTGAAATACTTTACTCGGTTATTGCCCTCAGGAGCCGCTTAGTTTTCAGGGGGAGCCATCTTGCTGATTTCGATGGACCGTGTTGAAATTTACCTGATTGATCCCTGTGATCCTGGAAAACAGCAAAGGCTAAGAAATCTCCCATCCTTTGTGTTCCAGGAAGCAGGGCGGACTGCAAAAGCCAGGCCTCCCAGATGGCTTAGGCCAGGCTCCCACAGAAGCCCCCTCCTTTGTCCACCTGTGACAAGGCCAGACAGGACCCTCCAACTCCCCCTTCTTTATTGTTTGCTGCGCTGCTGGTCCCCAATGATCAATGGGATGAAAATGCTTGTTAAACACATTTGGTGGAGAATCTCTCCTTCTCCTTGGCCCTGAATGTTGGCTTATCCTCACCTGGTCTCAGGGTAAAGCATTCTCTGATCTGTGCATCCTGACTCCTGGCACTTTTTTTTTTTTTTAAGAGAGAGAGAGAGTGGAAGGGAGGGAGAGAGACTGAGAGAGAGAAAAATCGATGTATCTCACACCCATTGGTTGCCTCCCACATGCACCCCAACCAGGCACATGCCCTTGATCAGAATCAAACCCAGGGCTCTTCAGTCTGTGGGTCAAATCAGCTAGGGCCATCGTGACATCTTTAATCCTTCCCACAACCTGTTCTTTCTGGCCTGTTTACTCCTCCCTATGAAAGAAAACTCATCTTGCCTAAGCCTCAGACACTTGCTGATCTTATGTTCAGAGTGTTCTCTCTATTGTAATAATCCTCCTCTCCCTAATGCAATAGTGGAACTCAAGGGAACTCAGGATTTCCCCACAGTGCGTGTCATCTGTGAGTAGGAGTTACTTCTGCAGAGCTGCCCACCCCAGCTCCGCCTGTCATGGGCTCCAGTGGCTTCCTACAGACTGGATGGGGTGGCTGCGTGGTGCAGACCATAATCCAGGATGTTTTCTTTTTCTGTACACATTTATTTAAAAAGAAAAAAGGCAACTCATTGAATTACCTTGCAGTGGTGTGCGTTTGATTCTTTTTTTGACTGGCTTCAGCAATATGAAAAATTTGAAATAAGAAACATAGCTTAAATTTATATAGAGAATTATAAAAATATTTCTTTCCTTTGCAATCATCTTGAATAAAGTCTCATTTTACTAAGTCCAGATTTGTTTGTTTCTTTGACAACATATTTATTATCACACAGTAAGCACTTGGTAAAAATGTTAAGCTGTTGTTGCATTTGTTAGTTTTGAAACTCAAGGTTTCTAATTAATAATTAATCCCAAAGTTTATTTTCTGTTTTATTTTTTCTTGCAGGCTCCAGTTAGTCATGTCTTTATGCATCAACATCTCTTATCACTGAGATCTTTACAGGACTCTGTTAAATGTCACAATTAGATGATTGGGCTTTGATTTCTAAAGGAGTTTTCTGATTGTAATTTCTTCTTACTATGATGTTTACCTATTTGTCACTGGATATATGTAGATACTGAATTAAACCTTCAAATGTTCCTATATTTTATTCTTGCCCTAATTTTAAGTGAATTTGAAAACTTTTTTGCTCCCTAAGCAGTGTAATAAAAAACGTAATTAGTAAATGCACAGGAAACTAAATTGACTCAAGAACTTTCATGGCATAAAAGACAATTCATAGGTATTTTAAAGCTCACATTATCAATAATAGACTTACAGGAAAGTATAGAGAAACTATATGAACAAAACTAAATAATGTTGGTAGAACTTCCATTTAAACATGGCATATTGAACATATGAGTTTATTTCTTCTACATTTGTATGTCAACTGTAATTGAAAAATGAACTTTAAAAAGGTGTTGATTTAAGTCTCAATAAATAAAGCTCATTTACAAACGAGTAAAAGACTTTTTAAAAATGTATAAGCCAAGGGAACAAAGAGAACATATGAACAGATGGGAATAAATGAGAGCTATCAACAAATTGTGGAAGTTGGCAAGCAGGTGGACCAGTGGCTGCTGACATACAGGCCAGAGGAAGAAAGTGAGCAAGAAGCAAGTCAGTTTGCACCACAAACTCCTGGAAATGCTCAGGAGATAAAGTCTCCTCTGAAGGCAGGGACAGGTGGCTAAAACCAGGAGCATCCATGGAATGTGTTTAAGGGAGCAGTTAGACACCCGGGTGCCCACTCAGCAAAGGAGGAACAGTTGACTCTCTGGGGGGGTTGAAACAGAGAGAGGCTGCAGGGAGCCCTGCCCAGCTCAGTCCAGGGCCAAGGGCCAAACGGGGGGTTAGGGAAAAGTGTGTTTCTGAAACTGCAAAACCAACAGCCCCCGCTCCCCACCCAGCTCCCAGAGAGCTGGCAGCCACCCTTATCCCTGGCAGGACATTGGGAGGACTTGCTGATGTGCTCAGGAAAAAGGACCTATAGATACTGAGATTTGGGAGTCCTTCAGGGCAAAAGACAGCCTGCCACCTTGTTGTGCCACCATGGAGTCCATCACGTTCACGTTCACAGCCATCCCCACGCATGCAGAACTTCCAAATAGGTCGTTAGTGTCCCCACTCTTAAGGATGACTTGGCCAAGGGTTGGCGACAAATGAGGAAACAAACAAGGAGAAAATAAGACAACGTAAGAAGGAGAATTATAATTTAATCCTCAGAGAGAGTATAAAAATGCTGCATCTGGGGGAATAAAGGAGTAAGATGCTATTAACAGCAACAATCAAGAGCACTCTTAAGAGAAAGTGTGCTGTCATAAGTGAGAAATGCAGAAAAGGATTATATTCAGAACGTTCAAGGAAATCTCAAAAAAATATATATATATATAATGTGGAACAGCAAAAAAAATAAATAAAAGTTAACTCCTGTAAATCAAATATTCAAATAACAGGAGTTACATAAATAAAAATCAGAGAAAAAAGGAGGGGATTTAACAACAACAAAATAATAATAAAGTAAGAAAGTCTCCCTGGTCTTAAGCACATGAATTTTCAGATTGCATGGGCTCATTGAGTGTTTAACTGAGCAAATAAAAAAGACCCAGACCAAACACATCAATATGAAATCACAGAACGCCAGGAATTCTCTCCCGAGAGAGGCTCCAGGAGAGAAGAAATGGCTTCTGTGTAAGGAACCAATGATTAAAATATTATTGGATTTAGCAGCACTTCTGGAAGCTTGAAGACAATAAAGCAATACCTTCAAAATTCTGAAGGGAAACAATTCCCAATCTTCAAATTTGATATCAAGCTTAGTGTGAAGATGAAATATAATATTTTCAACCGCCAATGTATCTCCCATGGGCCCTCTCAATGAAACAATGAAATAACCAAGAAGGAAGAGGAACAGGGATCCAAAAAATAGCAGAGACAACACACACAAAGGAAAAGCAAGGGGTGGGGGGTTCCCAAAAAGCAAAGAAAGGAGAGGTGATGGATGACAGCTTGCAGTGAGGCTAGTGCTTGGGATAACTGTGAAAGGAGGGACTTCTCTAAATAAATAAATAAATAAATAAATAAATAAATGAATGAATAAATAAATAAATAAAAGGACGGGGGAGATATTAGCAGTTGTGTTTAAGGAATCTATAGGAGAATTAATCCAGTCATTTGTTGGGGGTGAACTATAGTAGGTGCACACACATTGGCATCTAACATTTGCAGACCAGGCCAAGAGTATGATGGAGCCTCCAGCCCACAACCCCCTCCTTCTGCCCCTGTTTCCTTCCTCTACCACCACAGGTCTTGCACAAGTCTGTGGCCATCACTACAATGCCTACTTCTTGGTCAGCCCTTAGCCTTAGAGTGTGTACACAGCAGCACCATCTGCCTTTGTAAGGAAGGACCTGAAAGGGACTTGGGACCATCTGAGCAGTGAATTCTGGAGTCCAGGGTTCCAAACAAGGTCCAGGAGGGCAGAGTGGCCCAGGTTCCAGGTGGGCATGACCCAGTCCCCTTCGCCTCTATGGATCCCGTGACATGGAGGAGTGAAGAGGGGGGAAAGCTAGACTCTGAAGCTCATGGCCAAGGGCAGAGGACCTTGCTGCCTGGGCCTAAGGGCAGGACTGGGTGCATACAACATCAGGTACATTCTTATAAAAGCAATTATTAACTTAAGGGATAACAAAATGTTGTATAAGGAAGAAAATGTCATCATCGTTTATTACTGTTTTTAAAAAACCTTTAAAAATATAATCAGTAGGGGAGGGAGTTAGAGAGTAACCAAAGGACTTGTATGCATGCATATTAGCATAACCAATGGACACAGACACTGGGGCGGTGGGGGCTTGCCCGGGGTGGGAATGGCTGGGGGGAGGGTGTCAATTGGGGAAAAAGGAGACATATGTAAAACTTTAGACAATAAAAAAAAAATGCAGCAGAAGCAGTAGGAAAAAAAATATTTAAAAAATATATATAATCAGTTTTTAAATATGGCTCATATATGAATACTATTTATATTGTTATAATAATATAAACACTAACTATTGATTTTGCCCCAAATTATGCTTTACCTATTTTGAGAGTTTGGGAAGAAGAAAAATTTATGTGCAAGGTGTGATTAAGCTTTCATAGGATTACTAAATAGCTACTAAAAGTAAAGTAACTAACAAATAGCTGCATATGCATGTCAGCTGAAAATATCCAAGTAGATACAGTTAAAAGGTTTGAAATCATCTGTCTCTGAACAAGGGAATAAAAGAGATAGGGAGAGATAGGGCAATGATGCCTCTGTTTAAAGGCTATCGTTATTTAACTTTTGAACTATTTATATTATTACCTTGGCAAAATAAAAATTAAATTAAAAGAAAGAAAATCATTAGAGGAATATAATAGGGGGGGAATGAATGGTAAAATATAAAATCGTCAAAAGGGAGGGACAAAAAAAGTTTTTTTGGAATAGAAATAAAGACAAAAAGTAAAAGAATGCACAGGTCTAACTTGCAGACATAATCACGAAAATTCTATTTTAGACACAGTGCACCATTCTGCAAAGCTTTCGTGGATTGCCATTTATTATTTTTATTGCCTTAATTTATTCCTCACAACAAGCCTGAGTGAGTCTGGCGGTACCATTTGCCAAATACCCAGTGTAAACAGAGTGCAGGGTGAGGATGGAGGAGCATTAATGACAAAAGACAAATCTGTGTTTCCAGGAGACTCACCTCCTGCCGAGAGACAACCAGCATAAGTGGGAAAACAGGAAAACACAAATTAGAGGCACACAGAAATCCATGGAAGGCAGATTAGAAATGCACACGCATGCTGGAGACCTTCCGAGGTTTCGGGGAATTTGCAGTCAGGAAGGAGGCCTTATGGAGTAATGGATTTGTAAGCTGCATTGAGTGGAGGAAGAAAAGAGTTCTCAGGTGGCGATCAGGGAGGTGATATGAAAGAGTAAGGCTGGCCAGGACAAAGTAGAAGGGGGTAGCAGGCAAGCTGATAGGATAATGTGCCCACCTTGACCCAGCTTTGACTTGCCCTGTTAATCCTGCCCATCCTGTGTGTCCAAGTCGACCCCCACCTTCCAATTCAAGCTCAATCTCCACCTAAGCCACAAAACATGCCCTTTTAGAGCAGGTGACAGTGATTTCTCTCTCCTCCTCACTGTTAGCTGGGGCCCACACCTCCAGTTTGGGCACTTTCAGGATTTTCTGCTGTGTCCTGATCCAATTTTCCCTGAATAGGAAGCCAGCCCAGAAAGAGCATGGTCTTTGACACCGAATTTGAGTCAGAATCCCTGCCTTACCATATTTACGAGAGTTATGGCGTCAGGCAGGTTCACAAAACTCCCCGAGCCTGTTTCCCTACCTGCAAATTAGGCATAATAATTGTCTAACTTGCAATGTTTTTGGAGAATGGAGATACTGAATGTAAAGCTCTTGTCAAAGAGTCGGTGTGCAAGACATGGTAGCTGCTATTAGAATTACTAAGATTAGTATTATTTAATAAATATTCTTTTCTCCATTAAAGTACACATAAGTTGAGGGCAAGGACTTGCCTTTTCCCTCCTCCTGGTGGCAGGCACCTGCTGGATTCTATTGAATCTGTGCAGATTGATCAAGACAGGGATGGCACGGTGAATGCTTAGAGAAGGAGAATCCCACGCTATTAATTTAAGTAGTTCTACATGCTGACGGTTGGGGGGAAGCCATTGACCTCATCCCTACCACAAAAGCAAGGTCACTTAGGTGTGGGTTTGGTGGTCCAATTCTGTTGCGAACCCCTTTAAATGATGAAGAGAAAAATGCCTTAGAAAGTATCTGAAGACCATTCCTTTCCAATGTGTGTGTAACAACAAAACATACAGGAAAGTTGAAACATGAAAGTCATTGTTAGAACTGAAACTAGAAGCTCAATTTGATTTAATTCAGCTTACATATGGAGGGGCCAACTAAATGCAATGCTCTGAGCTAGACACGAGAAAGTGGACAATCTATGGTCTTTGACCTTGAAGAGCTTATTGAGGCGAGAAAATATTTACACTACAAATAATTCTCGAAGTGGTTGGAAATTTTCTGTTCCCTGTTCTATCCACTGAGAAGTGGAAATGCAAATTAAGGTTCTGGATCTTACACAAAAGAGCATCATCATAACAATGAAAACACTAACTGTGCAGATATCTGTACATATTTATGCTCAACACGGAGCATATTTTAAATTGCTGGGAAGTAAAGTCATTTAGAGTATTGCAAGATGAAATGTATTGCAATATA
This sequence comes from Eptesicus fuscus, assembly GCF_027574615.1. Taxonomy (NCBI): domain Eukaryota; kingdom Metazoa; phylum Chordata; class Mammalia; order Chiroptera; family Vespertilionidae; genus Eptesicus; species Eptesicus fuscus. Next base: position 33,061,049 of record NC_072491.1, on the reverse strand, counting down.
TAGAAATAATGCTTTCCCCCTTTTTTTTAAGCTAAAGAGAAAAAATTAGTTTCTTCCTTAAAGGGCTCATTTTGAATTCTCTTGTGCTCTCTACATCTAATAGTTCCATTTACAAAGACTTATCTGATGAGATAGATTCATGTGTGTGAACTTTTTTTTTTTTTTTGCCTCCGATAAAAAGTGATCTACTTTGGCTCACCTTTAACAATATCCTGAATATTGTATTTGGGAGAGTTGTCAAATCGAAAATCCTTTAACTGAACTGAACCATGTTTTTAGGGTTTTCAAGTATTAAAAGATAAAATCAGTATTTTTCTGGCTACATTTATTGTGTGCAATGAAATCCTCCTAAATCATAAGAAAAAAAAATTGCCTTTGAAAGTGTCTGAAAATGCCAAGTCCATTTTTAAGAGAACATCAGATCTGGATTTACTGATCTCAGTTCTTCTTTCACTTCAACGAATATCTATTAGGCACTTGTTTGTGATCTGCTTGGTGCTCTAAGGAATACAAAAATGAACAGGACTTGCTTCTGTGATTCGTTGTTTAATGATCACAAATTCCTCCCATCTCAGGAGACCTCTCCCTTTGTAATGTGACCATGTTGCTTCCCTCATCCAGAGTCCAGAGAGAGTTTCTGCACCTCTTCGAGGCAGGCTGGTCAGGTGATGTTGACAGTTAGAATGTGAGTTCCTGAGTCTAGGCTTCACTAGACCTTGCAACCTTTTGCCCTTCCTCTCTTGGACCTATGTGACCACCATACCAAATAGAAGCCCGTGATTCAAGTATACTTGGAGACAGAGGGCTGCTCTCCAGCTGCTGAACTGAGCCTGACTTACAGCTGACCCTACAGCCGAGTGCAGCCAGTGAACCCAGGCAAAACCAACGAAGAACCACCATTTTTTTTTTAAAAAAAAAAACAAGGTTTGGTTTTTCAACTTGGGTACTATCAGCCTTTATTTATTTATTTTTTTCAAATATATTTTATTGATTTTTTACAGTGAGGAAGAGAGAGGGACAGAAAGCCAGAAACATCAATGAGAGAGAAACATCGACCAGCTGCCTCCTGCACACCCCCCACCGGGGATGTGCCCGCAACCAAGGCACAAGCCCCTGACCGGAATCGAACCTGGGACCCTTCAGTCCGCAGGCCGACGCTCTATCCACTGAGCCAAACCGGTTTCGGCAGAACCACCATTTTTATCTCTAATGTAGGTTGTTTTTCTTTTTTTGCAAGAAATGTCATAAACATCTTAACATTTTTTATGTGAAGTGGGGTCACTCGGGTAGGAGGAAACGCATGGACATGCACAACACTATTGCTTAATAAGAAACAACAAGAGAATAAATGGAAATGTAGCGATATAAGACGTATTCCCTCACAGAGGGAAATACTCTGGTTGGAAAATGTAGGATGTACATTGTGTTCCAAGATAACAAAAGGCCAGGATTACAACCACCCCTAAGCATAACAAGGGAGGCTTTCTTTTTTCAGCATCCGAGAGGAGGAGAAGGAAAGAGGGAAAATAGGAGGGCATCTTCTAGAAATCCAGAAGAAAAAAGTGAAGGCACCCAGAAAACAAGCCACAACAAAATCAGGCTGTTCTCAGGCTACGCAGCAAGTCATAGTGCCAGAAAGCAGGCTGGCAACCACAGCAGAACCCTGGCGCCGAGGCCCCTGAGCCTAGGCCGTCAGGCCCTCCTTCACGTGTGTGAACAACAAAAGCATGTCGTCTACTTGAGCACACCGAGCTCCACCATGAGGGCCTCTTCCTGAATAAGCCACTGGGAAAGCTATGCCAAGACAACGAAGCACAGGTAAACACCAGCCTGGAATGGAGGATTCTTGGTAAAAGGACAGGTGCTGAGCAGAGAAATGAGTAAGATGCAGAGATGAATTTAAATGTTTGCTCTAAATGGTTATAGTCAATTTTGACTACTAAAAGGTATTTTTTAAATGAATTAAATGATTACTTTTACTTTTAAGATAATGGAAAGCAAATGATGGTACCCATGACCACAGAGTTATGAGGCAAATCTAGGAGTAGAGTGGTGGAGTGTAAAAGGAAACACTATTTCATTTCTTAGCTCCCACAAGAGATGGTTTTCACGGAGGAACCAAGATGGCGGCATAGTTAAACAACTAATCTGCTGCCTCACACAACAATTTCAAAAATACAACTAAAAGACAAAAACGTCTACCACCCAGAACCACGGGAAAGCTGGCTGAGTGGAAGATTTACAACTAAGAAGAGAAAGAAGCACAATCGCTGAAAAGCTGAGGTACGGAGGCACGCGAATCGGGCCGGCGGCGGGCGGCTGGGTGCGCGGCTTTTCTTCAACCCGCAGGGAGACAAGCTCCCGATCACTCTGATATCCAGTTTCTGGGGACACTCGGGGGACCCAGGCACCTACGGGGAGAAGCTGGACTCTCGGCCATCGGGTCGGAAAGTGAGAGTGACTTTTTTGCAGAGGTGCGCCCAGCAATCATTGTTTACTGCGCTGGAGCGCGGGGCGCAGGGACTTGGAAACGTGGAAAGGCAGAGACGGCTGACAGCAGCCATTGCCGTTGGCCACGCCCCAGCCTAGTGACGCCCTGAGACCCCGCCCTGCCCTGAGGCCCCGCCCTGAGGCCCCGCCCCACACATTCTACAAACCCGCCCCGGCTCCACACAGCGGCTTTTGCATATAAATGGCCTGTTCTGGAGCAGCTTAACCAACTGCAGCTCCAGTCAGACTGCTCCAAAACCGCCCAAGCAAAGGAGGAGAAAACTAGCCCTTGCTGTAGCTCCTGCTGGGGGACACACAGTACACAATGGTACACCAAGAGTGTCCACCTCAAGTAACTGGGAGGCTGACCCGTTGAACCAATAGGACACCTAGTACACAAAACTACCCTACCAACTTAGGGAAGCAGAGAATATGAGAAGGCAAGGAAACAGATCACAAACCAAAGAAATGGAGGAGAACAAGCGACTGGACATAGAGTTCAAAACCACGGTTATAAGGTTTTTCAAGAATTTCATGGAAAAGGCCGATAAATTCCATGAGGACCAACTAGAAATTAAACATACACTGACTGAGATAAAAAATATTATACAGAGACCCAAAAGCAGACTAGAGGATTGCAAGAATCAACTCAAAGATTTGGAATACAAAGAGGCCAAGGACACTCCTCCAGAGAAGCATGAAGAGAAGAGAATTCAGAAAGTTGAAGATAGTGTAAGAAGCCTCTGGGACAACTTCAAGCGTACCAACATCAGAATTATGGGGGTACCAGAAGAAGAGAGAGAGCAAGATGCTGAAAACCTATTTGAAGAAATAATGAACGAAAACTTCCCCCACCTGATGAAAGAAATAGACTTACAAGTCCAGGAAGCGCACAGAACCCCAAACAAAAGGAATCCAAAGAGGACCACACCAAGACACATCATAATTAAAATGCCAAGAGCAAAAGACAAAGAGAGAATCTTACAAGCAGCAAGAGAAAAACAGTTAGTTACCTACAAGGGAGCTCCCATACGATTATCAGCTAATTTCTCAACAGAAACCATGCAGGCCAGACGGGAGTGGCAAGAAATATTCAAAGTGATGAATAGCAGGAACCTACAACCAAGACTACTCTACCCAGCAAAGTTATCATTCAGAATTGAAGGGCAGATAAAGAGCTTCACAGATAAGAAAAAGCTAAAGGAGTTCATCACCACCAAACCAGCATTATATGAAATGCTGAAAGGTATTCTTTAAAAAGAGGAAAAAGAAGAAGAAAGATAAAAATTATGAACAACAAATACATATCTATCAACAAGTGAATCTAAAAGTCAAGTGAATTAAAAATCTGCGGAACAGAATAAACTGGTGAACTTAATAGAATCAGGCATAGAATGGGAGTGGATTGATAATTCTCAGGGGGAAAGGGGTGTCTGTGTGGGGAGTATGGGAAGAGACTGGACAAAAATCATACACCTATGGATAAGGACAGCAGTGGGGGGGGAGGTAAGGGAACAGGGGGGGTAGGAACTGGGTGGTGGGGAGATATGTGGGGAAAAAGGAGAAACAATTGTAATCTGAACAATAAAGATTCATTAAAAAAAAAAAAAGATGGTTTTCAAAATTACTAATTTAGTCTTTGCCGTGAGCGTTAATTTAACACAGGTCTAATATTGTCTTTGGAAAAATCTAAGCTAACCATTATTAAAATTAAAAGCACAAAGCTTATCTCTTAAATTATTGCCAGAAAAATAGCAAATAAATACAAATAAATACAAATGTATACAGCAAAGTGAAGAAGCAAAAAAAAAAAAAAAAAAAGAAAAGAAAGAAAAAAAAACCCGCATATAAATAACAAAAATAAAAATCATTAAACAGTAACAACACCATTCATAACAATTGGAACATATGAGAAACACATATAACACAAAATTACACAGAGAAGCTTAAAACAATTAAGGTGATCAAAAGCAGAGCAGATAATGGCAAAGGAAGAGAAGAGAGGCAGGAGGTCATGGTTCCATTCCTGGTCAGGACACAAGCCCTGGATAGGGGCTTGATCCCCAGTAGGGGGTGTGCAGGAGATAGAAGATCAATGATTCTCTCTCATCATAGATGTTTCCATTCTCTCTCTCTCTCCCTTCCTCTCTGAAATCAATAAAAACATTTTAAAAGCATTATTTTATAGAGATAAAAGATATAATCAATGCTTCAGATAAAATGAATAATATAGTACTTATAAAATGCCAATCTATCGAGGTATAATGGAAGAATTTGACACAATGCTAGCAGTCTATGACAGAATCCATAGGCAGAAGTGAAGATGTAAAAGTTGTTGATAAAAATAAAGAACAAACTTATCAGTATTTTTAAAATATGTGATTGTGCCCTAACGGGTTTGGCTCAGTGGATAGAGCATCGGCCTGAAGATTGAAGGGTTCCAGGTTCGATTCCGGTCAAGGGCATGTACCTTGGTTGCAGGCACATCCCCAGTAGGGAGTGTGCAGGAGGCAGCTGATAAAATATATATATTTTTAAATGTGATTGTATTATTAAAATCTTACAGTAAATAAACTTAAAACAAATATACCAATATTTATATGTTAGAAATTCTGCTTATGATGGTAGAATAGGCTGGAGGCAGGAAGCAGCACCTTTTCACAACCACACAGAAATGTGGGATAAACATAATTTTTAAAATGTTAACTCAAAGATGAAGTCAGAAATAAGAAATTTCTAGGACTCACAAATGAAGCAAGAATCATCAAAAGGGATGAGGTTTTGGAAGTGTTATAGAGCAATTGAACCAGATCCATCTCTTAGGGGCCAGAGTGTTAATGCTTCTATGATAATATGGTGGAAGCCAAGGCCTTGAGACTAAAACTAGAACTGTCTCCCCACATAAAACGAGGAGCTGGAAAATGGGGAAATCCTCCTTGTAACAGGAATAAAGAAAATTCTGTCTGCTTATTATTGGGCATGACATCAAATGGGGCTTTCATCTAAATCCATGGGGATGGGGGTACAGAATCTTCGCAGGTGACATATTATAAACATTAAAGACTCCACCAAAAAACTGTTGGAACTAATACACAAATACAGCAAATTTGTAGGATAAAAAATTCATATAAAAATCAGTTGCATTTCTATACACTAATAACAAACTATCAGAAAGAGAAATTAAGAAAATAATACCATTTAAAATAGCACCCAAAAAATTAAATACTTAGGAGTACATTTAACTAAGGAAATGAAAGATTTGTATACTGTGAAAACTATAAAATATTGATGAAAGAAATTGAAGACACAAATAAATGGAAAGATATTCTTTGTTCATGGATTAGAGTAATTAATATTGTTAAAATGTTCATGCTGCCCAAAGCAGCATGCAGATTCTGTGCAATCCCTATCAAAATCCCTATCAGCACATTTTTGAAAGAATGATTTTAAAGATGGGTAAGTTCAGAGAGACATTAAAGCATTCTTTCTTTCCTTGTCCTGGATGAGAATAGAGAGAGTGACTGGTTTTTGACTCTAGGAAAATCTGCTAGTAACGCATCCATAGAAACATTTAGAAAATAACATGTAAGCCCTAACTGGTTTGGCTCAGTGGATAGAGCATTGGCCTGTGGCCTGAAGGGTCCCAGGTTCGATTCAGGTCAAGAGCATGTACCTTGGTTGCGGGCACATCCCCAGTAGGGAGGTGTGCAGGAGGCAGCTGATCGATGTTTCTCTCTCATTGATGTTTCTAACTCTCTATCCCTCTCCCTTCCTCTCTGCAAAAATCAATAAAATATATATATTTAAAAAGAAAATAACATGTAAAATAATATAAATAGATAACTTACAAACCCAAAGTGTGGAAGTGAGGAGGAGTAGAAAAAAATAAAGCCGAGCACACCAACAAAAGAAGTGCTGAATTGCATTGTGAGGAAGGGAGATGGGTGCTCTCCTAGACTGATGGGAACAGAAGACAAAATAATGATGGGACTAGAGACCAACACAACCGTCTGGGAAGCAATTTAACTATATGTACCAAGAGCCATGAAAGTTTTCATTGCTCATTAATTCAACTTCTGAATTTATCCTTAGGGGGAATACAACTAAAGGTGTGGTGAAATATTTATATAGAGAGTTGCTCATTAAACCATTATTTATACTGCTCAAAAATTGAAAATAGCCTAATGTTCAGAATTAATTGAATTTCAAACTATCCCTTCATAATTTTGTGCTCAATGCATACCTAGTAAACTAATAAAGTAACTATAATATAGTTTTAAGTGAAAAAAGCAGAATAATAAAAAAAAAAAAAGAGTTGCCATTTATTGAGTACTAAATGTGGGTTGGTCATTTTTTTTTTTTTTAGCTTTACTTATGTTAACTCCTTTAATTCTCATTACAACCCTTTGAGGTTGATACTATTATTCTCATTTTATTGGTGAGGAAATTTAGGCACAGAGTGTTTAAGTAACTTGCCCAAGCTCGGTTAGCTAGTAAGTGGTGAAGTTCTGACTCATACCCAGGGCACCTGAGCTCCTTCCCACTGTGCTAACAATCCATTTGACAGCCAGTCTATAACTCTACCCAACAGGATACTTGCCTCCCCGGGACATCACAGAATCATACTCATGGGCTAACCAGTAGCAGTCTGATCCAACGTGGTGGTCCGTAAACTCCTTTGGGTTGTGAACCTCTTGAGAACCTTCTGGAAGCTGGGTACCTTTTCTGCCAAATGCACATGTGTCTAAAATTTTAGGAGATTCACAAATTCCCAGTAGCAAACTCTAGACCAAAAGTCTCTGCCCTCAGGTTAAGAACAAACCAGGCACCCTAACCAGTTTGGCTCAGTGGATAGAGCATCAGCCTGCGGACTAAGAGGTCCCAGGTTCGATTTCGGTCACGGGCATGTACCTTGGTTGCGGGCACATCCCCAGTACGGGGGTGTGCAGGAGGCAGCTAATCTATGTTTCTCTCTCATCGATGTGTCTAACTTTCTATCCCTCTCCCTTCCTCTCTGTAAAAAATCAATAAAATATATTATAAAAAAAAAAAAAAGAACAAACCAGGTTAAGGTACCTCACTTAACCAGCAGCTTCCACTACCTAGACCACTGCAGAGAACAGGAAGAAACCTGCTCCCAAGTTTCTCTCCCCACCTAAGGTGACTTTGACGGGTTGTTCCTTGCCAGTGTCCCTGCTCCTGTCCCTTCTGTGGGCGACTGGATTGGGAGGGGTCACAGCAGCAGAAATTCAAATCAGTTAATATAAAAACTGTGGCCTTGGTAGTGAGCCAAGGGTCATATGACAAATGGGAAGAGGGTGGTAGCTCAGTTGAGGAGACCAAAGAGAAGGGGCCCAATGACCATGCTGTTTGTCACTCCATTGCTTTAGAGGAGGCATGGGGGGAAGACAAGGGATATAGTAAAAGATAAGCAGGAAAATAAGCTACTTTATTTTGCCATATATATATATATATTTGATGAGAGACAAAGGCTTAAATAACTAGAAAAGTCTAAAAATAAAAATACAAAGGATACTCACCACTTTGTCAAAACCAGTTTTTATCCAAGTACAAATCAAGATATGGGTCCCTTGCTGTTAGGCTGAGGGACGTATTATAGAGAAGGGAGACACATAAGTCAGGGCATGTAGTACATGAATCCAAAGTTGGAGAAATCTTGGGAGAAAAACTGTCCAGGTTTTCAATTTTGCACAGTTCCAAATAGATGCTGCGGTGGAAGGGGCTTCGTGCCCTGCCCGCTGGTGCGCTGAGCAGAACTAGAGTTCTGAGCGTACAGTGAGATGTTAAAAATGCAGGCACTGCTACAGCTCATTTACTTTATTTCTTGGGATTCCCCAGAGGTCCTCACCCAAAGCATATAATTCAACAAGCTCAGTTTCCTGGCTTCCTAATCCATAGAAAATTAGAAGGAGAGAGGCTTTTAAAAGCAAGCCTGCTAACAGTAACAATTAACAGCTTAGAGGAGAAAAAAGTACTAAAAAAAAAAAAAAAAAAGATCAGACGTGCATATAGCATGGCAGTATGTGCCATGTAGCATGGGGACAAAGTCCATGTGCCCCAAGAAGTCTCATCCTGATAGCTATTTCCCAGCCCAGGGTACAATTATTTATATTCATCATAGTCACCATTTATCATGAAGAAAGTATAAGATTATATTTAATAGGGTAGGGAGTACATATGCATTCTTGGTGTGTGTGTTTTTTTTTTTTTTAATTCTTCTTCTTAAACAGACGGGAATGTAATAAAATTTAAAAACCAGCCCTTAAAAAGCAGCCTAAACTACTTGAAGGTTTAATGTCTCTGACGTTCCCTATTCTTTTACAAAGATATAAGGTACATGAAGTATTACGGTATTATTCTGGGAAATTTCACAGATCATATATCAAACTGAAACACTCTACCCGTGGTGTGTGATATACTAATCAGTATGCATGCTATAAAATTATATGATGGATGAACGCATCAGAAACTCACAAGAAGATGTGTGATCAACGTCTACACCAACCTGTCAGGGTGAGGAGAACACTGAATAGATACAAGAAGACATTCACTAAAATTGAGGCAAAGAATCAGGTTTCCAATCCCTGAGCTCTGCACGGAAGGCAGCACCCTGAACAATGGAGGTATTTATAACAGGAAACCTTTTCTTAACTCGGTCTTATGCACCATAGAATACAAAATTCAAGAGTTGAGATAAAATGATGGTAGTCGTCTACCTTGATCATTATTAGATGAGGAAATTGGTATCTGACCTCATCACACAGTGAGTAGAGCCACTACAGCACACACAATGTTGACTCCCTGGTTGCCCCCTCCCCACGGGCAGTCTTAAAGTACATCCTCTGTCTCCATTATGTCATGCTGAGAATTGCTAGGCAAGGGGTAGACAGAGCATCCTAGTTTATCCCTTCCTCATCCCCAAATTCAACTGCACACAGCGCCAGGCTCCTCAACAAGAATATGATCATTGGAAAGAGTCTAGGGAGAACCGCTCTCATTTGGGCTTTCCATTGTCCCCAACTTCTCCCCACAAGTCAGTCCTTCAAGAGGACGCCACTGAGCCCCACTCTGCACCCATGGGTACCAAGGATAAAAGACATGGCATACTGCCTTCCAGGAGTTTCCCTGAAGCAGAAACAGGATGCAGTCAAGAAGATTCGTGTGGCTGGCATTCGGGGAGGAACAAAGGAGGAGATCAGTGCTGTCCCAGCCATGGGCAATGCTTCTGAGTGGGGGGTGGGGGGTGGGGTGGGATATGAGCTTCCAAAAAAGAGTGGGGCTCAACATGTCCTCAAGCACGAAGCCCAAATTCCTTATGGCAAGCAGAGCCTTTCATTCCTGGCCTCCGCCGACCTCCCCCAGCCTCACCTTCCTCCATGTGAGTCCTTATATTCTCTGTGCAATGGAACCAACGGGAGCTCTCCCAACGGGGCCAGCTGTTTCTCCCCCTGGATCACGGCCTAGTGTGCTTTTTGTCTCCAACAGCCTCCCTTACATTTCCTCCTCTCCACTTGCACCGTCTAACTTCTCCTTCAAGTTAGAAAATGTCCCCAGGCAAGTTTATCTGAGGCCTCGGCTTCCAGGCTGGGTTAGATGCCTCTTATCTGTACTCCAGTAGGGCCCGTCACCTCACCATGGGAATGCAGACTGAGTAAAAAGGTCAGGAAGAGCTGGGAGGAGGGATGGGGAGAACGGGGAGAGGAGAGACTCATTTGACTCAAGTGGAAGATGATCTTTGGAGAAAGAAACTGATGCCAAATTCTTAAGCTTTTATATGGCAAAATGTATGGTAAAGAGACTGAACCCACTTTATTAGGGGACACTAAAGGTTCCCAAGCAAGGGCTTTGCAACAAACTTTGAGGAACTGGAGATTAGGTGGCACAGTCAACAGGAGACCCAAGCCTCATCAGGCATCATGAAGAAGGAGAAAGAGAAACGCTCAGGATCAAACCACCAGCCAGTCCTGTGATTTTTGTCCAGATGAAATGGCCTCTATTTGAGATGAAGATAATAATACACCTTTCAAATACTGTTGCGAGGCTTAAGCAAGGTAGCACAGGAGGTCCCAATGCCTGGGAGCATTGCTAGTACAAACATTCTCTGGCCCAGAAAGACCCTGGGTGTTATCCGGGGAAATGCCCTACTTGAAACTAAACCCAGAGGCACTATGCGGGGAGTGCTGAAAATAGAGGCAAAGAGAAGAGAAAAATGATGACAAACAGAGAATGTGCAAAGAAAAAACAACACATCACTTTAAAACCTTCACAACAAAATTTACCCTCTCTTGATTTTCCTGTCTGATGTTACGTGTTGCAGTATAGTAGCAATAACTTCTACAGCTTTATAGTAAATGCTCTGAGGGTGATTTACACCCTTAGTGTAGTGCAGGCATTAAATCACTCCCCGCAGCTGTTTAAGTCCCGGAGATCATGGGGAGGAGGGATTATCCAGGAACCATATTTAAAGGGCAGGAGTACAGCTCTGAGATTCGGAGCTGGAGGATTGGAGGGTTTCCTTCTCCGCTCTGTAGTATCTCCTTGTAAAGAGACCAGAACAGGCTTCCGGGCTCCTTGAGAGCTCAGGAAAGCTGTCAGTAGCCCAGAAGAGCCTCAAATCCTACAGGAAAAGGCCCCACAGCTTGCAATGCACTCATCCAGGAAGTCAGCTGTGCCCATGAGAAAGTCTAACAGTGAACGCAGCATGCAGGTAATGCCATGTTTAACACTGCCCTTCTCTGCCCGGCTGGTGTGGCTCAGTGGTTGAACACTGACCCATGAACCAAGAGCTCGCAGGTTCAATTCCTGGTCAGAGCACATGCCTGGATGGAGGGCTCCATCCCAGGTGGGGGCTGTACAGGAGGCAGCCAATCGATGTTTCTCTGTCATCAATGTTTCTCTCTCTCTCTCTCTCTCTCTCTCTCTCTCTCTCTCTCTCTCTCTCTCTATCTGTCTAGAAATCAGTAAGAACACATTTTTTTAAAAATTGCCTTTCTCCATGCCTTTTGCTGACCCTGGCCTTTTAAAGAGCAGACACAGGCCATGCCCTCCCTGCAGCCCAGTTTCACGCGGAGGCATTGCGAGCATGCTCAGCACTGGCTGCGGTCTCCAGGCCGTGCCCTGAGAAGGAGGGAGTTATTCTTATCTGCAAGGTAATGGGTGCCCTATCTTTTAAATTCCTGTGTTGCAAGTGTGACCTCGGGAGGAGCAGCTGGCCTGGAAAGGTATGCTGTCAATCAAAGCCTGCTCTCCGGGTCCCGTGGCCCCTCACCACAAACCCCGCTGCCTTTGTAACAATATCACAAAAGCCATGTGACACCTGGTATCTTCCCGAGGGCAGCCACCGGGTTAGGCGGGGACCTACACGCTGTGCTATCTCGGAGCAAAGACCCCACTGCTCTCCCTTCCATTCAGTCCACCTGGGGGACGGCGGCTAGCAGGCAAGCTTCCACGGGCCTGAGCTCCATCGAAAGGGGATGCTGACAGTGGGCAGAAAGCAGCTGAGCCAGGGCCCAGTGGCATTCCAGGGTGAGCGCTGAAGAATGTCTGATAAGGAGTTTCTGTGGGGGAAGACGGGGATTTAAAAGAACTATCTGAAGAGCTATTTGGTTGACCCACATGACAAGCGATATACTGGTCCAGTGGGGTGAGGGAGCAACATAAACTGTACTAACTTCATTCCCTCGACATCAATCACCAGCTTTTCAGGAGCACATGACAGAGGTATATTCTATTTTATGAGATCTTTCAGCTGAATGAGAAATCGTATCTTGGGCATTTTAGACTGGATTAGGTGGAAGTGGGAAACCACCTGAAGGATGGAAGAAAAGAAATGGCTGTCTGTGTGCCAGGCCCCTTCCCTATCTCAGATCAGTTAATCCTCCCGGCTCGAACAGGCACACAGGATTATTACAGACAGAGGACACCGAGGGTGAGAGGAGGTACGCATCTTGCCAAGGTCACAGAGCTCATAAGCTGCACAGCTGGGGATCTGCTTGCCAACTGAAGATCTGCCCTTGAACACATTTTATTTTTTTTAATATATTTTTGTTGATTTTAGAGAGGAAGAGAGAGGGAGGGAGAGAGAGAAACATCAATGATGAGAGAATCATTAATTGGCTGCCTTCTGCATGCCCCACACTGGGGATGTAGCCCGCCACCTGGGTGTGTGCCCTGGCCGGGAATTGAACTGTGACCTCCCAGTTCATAGGTTAATGCTCAAACACTGAGCCACACTGGCCAGGCCCTTGAACACATTTTAATACAGCAATGGGTAGGCAAAGATGGAGCCTTCCATCACTATCTTAAACCAGACTCATATTAAGACCACTTTTTGTAACGTATTACAAGCAACATTCAGATTCTTTTATTGGGCTGGGATTTTTAATATTCAAATTGTTGTCAAATTATTAGGGCAGAGAGAGGCTGGATAGGATTCTCAACTTCTGAGTTGCCTGGTTTCTGTGAGATTGGGGTCTGTGGCTACAGGATTTGCCTTTTGAGCTGAGATCCTTTTCCAGTCTGTTGAGACCTTGAGTGACTGGTGGAGGCTTGCTTCCTGAAACCTCACTGAGAGAGCCCTCCTGAATGTCTGATCTACTGACCCCACATTTTGGCAAAGGGGGGTCTAGTGGTGAGCTGTGCAGCATGGCATTTTAACTGCAGAGTTAGCTCCAAGATCCAGTCCACTTTAGCCACTTACCGGCTGTGTGACCTTGGATAAGTTACCTAACCTCTCTGAACCTCAATTTCATCATCTGCAAAATATGGATATTAATAGTGCCCTTTGTAAGAGCATTACTGCCTGCCACATGGGAAGCAGCTGGGAAGCGCTCAATGTTGTTTGTTTTTGTGGTTTTTAACAATCCTCCTTCTCTTCAGTCCATTTTTTTTTCTCATTCCTCAACTCATAACAACTAGAAAACCGATCCAGAACAATTCTGGGAATATTTCTGTGGGAAGGACAGATGGCTACACATTTTTTTTAAACTTCTATCAATACGCCTTGGGGTTTGGGGAGGAGGATCACCTCATGGTGCTGGTGAGAAGCATAAAACCCACTTGGCTTGCCTCTCCTCTTTTTGCCTCACCAGTATTTGCGCATTGGTACGTCAGACATCTGACCCCTTTCTTATCATACGCTCTTATACTGAGGACAGTTAACTGAAGGAGGCACAGACTCCCTGCTACTTGTAAAAAGCTCTTTTATGCTCTTGCAAAAGCCAAAGGTGAACCTCAATCAACCAGCCTATTTATAGTTTGCAGAGTTATATCCCACCTACTGCCTCGGGGTTCTAATCAGAAGACAGAACCTACGTCAAGCTCGTCTCCCACTGCCAACGCACACCACCGAGCTGTCAGGGACGTGTGCCACGTCAGCCCGCTGGCGGTTGCCACAGGTCAGCAATAACGGGTGACGTTTGAAGGAGCTGCTATCGCCAGCATATCCATCAAATAAATTACTACCTGGCGTGAGGGGACAAGAAACAGCTGAACGCTGTGCCAGAACAAATGCTCCCCCCGAACAGACAGACTCCAGGTTGCTTTCTGCATTATAGAGTAAACATGACAGTGTCCTTGCTTTCAGAGCTGTGAAGGCAAGACGATCAAGTACCCCAGTAACATTCATCTTCCCATCATTCAATGCCTGGAGGGACAGGGGACGACCGGTGTGAGATGCCATTCTGGGATGTTGAGCTCTGGTCCAGGAACGTGGCCTTTGGACCTTCAGGAACTTGCACAGAGCGAGCTGACTGTAGCCATTCAGTATGTTTAGCGAGTGCAAGAAGGAATGAATGAGGTGTGGATTCATCCCACTAAAGGATAACAAGAGTTGTCTATTGGTCAGCACCCCATCCACTTTCTCATTTGCTCACACTGAAGCTATAGGTCCCTCTCCACCTCCTTTTTTTTTTTTTTTTTCTGCTCATATTAGGAACTAAACAGGCCCTCAACACTGAACCTCCACAATCATCTCAACTTGCTGTGCACCCGGCTTCTAATGCACATTCCTCACTGTCCGAGCCCCACAAGAATGGCATATTGTTTACACTGGGCCTCCCTGGGTCTCTTGGCTAAAAGACTGAGCTGAGGGAGGGTGTGACAAACCTTGAATTTGGACCCTAAGTCCATTTTGCCACTTAGCAACATACCACTGATTCAGCTTTTGATAGTAAGAGGCTTCAGGAGCTCTGAGTTCAGTGTAGGAATGAGACTGTAGTTTGGGCTTTGTGGAAAAGCTGTCTTCACATTCAGACAGACTAGGGAAGAATCCCACCTCTGTTATCTATTACCTGTACACAATGCAGATCCTTGTGGGACTATGGTAGGGATTAGGAAAAAAATATATAAAGTACTTGGCACAAAAGCACTTAACAAAGGGTAGTTACTGACATCGGTGCTAGGACCTTCTAGACAATTCCCCCCCCCCCCCCCCCCCCCACCCCCACCCCCAGCAAATCAGGGGTTCTCAAAGCATGCTCTGGCTCTACTAAGGACTCGGAAATGTGACGGTGGTCTTTTAGGTCATCACGATGCCTGAGGGAGGGACTGCTAAACATTCCACAGTGCTGGACACAATCCTCCACATTAAAAATGGAGCAGCTCCAAAGCCAACAGCATTCCTTTTGAGAATCATTGCCCATGACCTTCAGGTCCTCTCTACTGTCTCATTGTATGCATCCCCACATTCATCCACCACCAAGAAGTCCACTTGCAGCCTCTCAGGAGCTTTATGGGTATTTTGAAATATCTAATCACTGAGGGGCTGAGCAGTTGGCTCCAGATGTATTTGGAATGAACTTGAAATTGGAAGCCTTCAGTCTGAGCCTATGTTTTTCCATTGATGAGTCATATAGTTCCCCAATTAGAAAGCACCTTCTCCTCCTCCAACTTCTTCTTTATCATCTGTCACTTAGTGATACTAAAACTCCACAATGGTTATGAGAATTGAACCAGAAAATGTACATGGAAATGCCTGGAAACCATCATGTCTTGGGCAGCTGTATATGGATGTACAGTATTATCCTAATATATAAAAAGCCAGGGGCTGTCACAACCAAAACAACCAGACAGTCAACCGAACAACAGGCTGAGTGGGGTGACAAGGCAGGCAGGGGGGTTAGTGAGGGACGACCAAATGACTGAACAGCAGGCTGCGTGGGGTGACCAGGCTGGTGGTGGGGTGGGGGGGGTTTATGGGGGTGACCAGGCCAGCAGGAGGGGGGAAGTAGGGGGCAACCAGGCTGGCAGGCAGAGGCGGTTAGGGTTGACCAGGCTGGCAGGGGGGACAGTTAGGGGCAATCAGGCAGGCAGACAGGTGAGCAGTTAGAAGCCAGTGGTCCCGGATTATGAGAGGGATGTCCAACTGCTGGTTTACGCCCCATCCCCAGGATCGGACATCCCCTGAGGGGTCCTGGATTAGAGAGGGTGCAGGCTGGGCTGAGGGGACCCCCCCCATGCATGAATTTTGTGCACCAGGCCTCTAGTGTACTATAATATAATTGAGTAGGAGCCAATTTAAGGCTCTTTCTTCTCTTGGGAAAGCTGATTAGCCCAAGCAGTGCTGTGCTGAGCTCGTTGGAGCATGAAGCACAAGGAAAAATCAATAATCCTTATCCTGCCTTCTTAAAAATGTTGATGTATTATTCATAGAAATTTTTTGAATTTTTATTTTAAAAAATATTGTGTGATTTTTTTAAAGTCTTATTTATTTATTTATCTATTTATATTTTTACTAGAGGCCCAGTGCACAAATTCATGCACGGGTGGGATCTGGCTGGCCTGGCCCCAATGGGGCCAGATCAGGGCCAGGCTGGCTGGGGGGAGGGGCCACGGGCGATTGCCTGGCAGGCTCTGCCCCCAATTGGGGTGGGGGGCTGATTGGGGGCAGGGCTGGCTGTGGGGAGTGATTGTGGGTGGTGGGCCGGCCAGCCCCGCCCCCAATTGGGGTGGGGGGCCCTCGGGGGCAGAGCTGGCTTGGGGGAGAGGCCATGGGCTGATTAGGGTGGTGGGGGCTGATTGGGGGTGGTGCCAACTCTGGGGAGGGGCTGTGGGCAGTGGGCCAGCCAGCCCTGCCCCTGATTGGGGTGGGGGTGCCAATCTGGGGTGGGGCTGCAGGAGGTTAGCCAGCCGACCTCACCCGCTATTGAAGTAAGGGAGGTGATCAGGGGCAGGTCTGGCCAGGGGGAGGGGCTGCAGGCCAATCGGGGTGGTGGGGGCCAATTGGGGGTGGGGGCCAATAATACTACCAGCCCAGGGGAGGGGATGCAGGAGGTTGGCCGGCTGGCCCTGCCCCCTATTGGGGTGGGGGTGATCAGGGGCGGGGCCAGCTGGGGGGAGTGGCTGCCAGAGGTTGGCCAAATGGCCTCAACCCCACATTGGCCAGTTTGCTGGCCGCAGTGGGCATCATAGCAACCGGTTTTTCTGGTCATTACAGCGTTCTGGTCACTGGCTTTTTATATATATAGATTTATTTCAGAGAGGAAGGGAAAGGGAGAGATAGAAGCATCAATGATAAGAGAGAATCATTGATTGGCTGCCTCCTGCACGTCCCACACTGGGGATCAAGCCGGCAAGCTGGGCATGTGCTCTGACCAGAAATTGAACCATGACCTCCTGGTTCATAGGTTGACTCTCAACCACTGAGCCATGCTGGCCAGGCTGTATGACAATATTATTTACTTTGATTCCTGAGTGATTTGGTGGCCTCTTAAATTTTTGCATCCTAGGCAAATGCCCCACTCCCTCACCCTTGTCCTGATTCTTAATCTCCAATCTAGTTGGTTGTGCTTTTTTTGCTTTTTTTCAGAGAGGAAGAGAGGAGTGGAAGAGAGAAACATCCATGTGAGAGTAAAACAATGATATGCTGTCTCCTGCACACCCCTACCAAGCATCAAGCCCACAACCTGGGCATGTGGCCTGGCCAGAATTAAACCAGCAACCTTTCAGTGCATGGGGACAATGACTGAACAACTGAGCCACACCGGCCAGGGTGAAGTTGGTTGTGCTTTAATACAAACCTTTTATCCCTGGTTCTGTATGGTGGGAAAAGAGCCTACTGGATTAATTGCCTCCTTAGAGTAATTCCATATATTTGTCAGGAGTAACCAAGTTACCGAGTTATTCATCAGCCCTTTTTTTCTCTCCACTAAGTTATCCTAACTTAGTTTTTCCTTACAGTGCCTCGGCTTCCTTACAGAACCAACTTTCCAAATAATTTTCAACCTAGCTGCTGATTTCTGAACTTTTAATTGCGATAAACAAAAAATACCCTGACAAAAGAATCTCTAGTGTAACTTTATACATTGTGATTTGTTTTTCCCCCACTAAAGTACTTGGAGACAAGCTGTTCTACACATAGCACTAATGGATGCTACTGTTATCTGTTGTGGGGCTTTTATTATCTGGACTCCCCAAATGTCTTTCTTATACCCTAAGAATATAATAAACACCCTAAGATGAGGTGATGTCTCAGAGCTACATCTGAGCTAGCTTAGAGAACTTTGGAACTCAGTGGCTTGAAGTCTCAGTTGCAGCTTTCATATTTGTCCAAGTAGAGAAAAGTTGGTTATAGCAGCAAATCTTGCCACCCTTAGAAAGTACATCTTGTGACCCATGATTGTAGGTATTGGCCTGATTTGAATTTTTTTCTTAAGAAACATTGGCCATTTATTGAACACCAACTATACTAGCCTATGATCATCGTCACCCCCACTTTACAGGTGAGAAACTGAGGGTAGTAAAAATTTAAGCCACTTGCTCAGGATCACATGGCTGGTTGGGAGGCAGCTGAGATGTGAAGCCAGCCATCTGGCTTCAGAGAGAGGGCATTTAGTCACGATTCTATTCTGCCTCTTGGACACCATGAAGTAGGGCAATTGGGGTTAATCCTTGCAACAGTTCCCCAGGCCAGATATTACACCCACTTTCACTTGATGAAATTGATGTTCCAGAAGGGAAAATAACTTGACCAAGTTTACCTCCTTTTAACTGAGTGAAATCCATGGCAAACGTGCTCATACTTCCCTTTCCATGGGAAGCGCGTTCCTGGGCCAGTCAGGCTGTATGACCAAGTGCAAGTGTGCAACTCAGAAAGAAGTAAGAAACAGATTTCATTTTTATCAGATCTTAACAAGAAAATTGTGGATTTTTGTCAAGGCTGATAAGAGTTTAGGTGAGAAAGATCAAAAGGCTCATTGAGCAATAGCATCCCCTTTGGTCACTATCACATTCCAAGCTGATGAGCTGAAATGTAAACTCTGCTGACCTTGAAAAGCTTCATTTTATGGATGAATATGTGGGTGCTGATTTAATCTAATGCATTTCAGTTCGTCCTGGCAGCCTCGGAAAACCATGGAAGTCAGACAGCTCTCTGCTGTGGCCCCATTTCTGGAGGAGACCAGTTTGTGCTCCATAGCCCAGAGCACTCCTGCTCCTCAGTTGGCACCCCTAACCCAGGCAGATGGGGCCCTGCCTGTGCCTCTGGATGATCCTGCCTCCCAGCCCTCACCATTAGACACTTTTGTTCGTGGTGTCTGGCTCTAGAAGAATGAGATTTACATAGTTTTATAAATATTAATAGCTATTTTAATCTCAGTAAACCTTTTGTATGAGACATTCAAATCACTTCCCAGTCATCACAGGCCCCCAGCGAGAGAGAGGTAATCATTTGGCAAAGCTGTGCCAACTTCCCCAGGCCTTTAGGGCCCTCTTTAGGCTGGGTCTGGGTAACAGGGGACATGTTTGGGGAGAAAACAAACAAGTGCTTCGGACGGGTGTGCAAGCAGATGGCACCCATCGGCCCACCCCATTTTCAAGCATTGTACTCCTGTCTACATTTTTAATTTATTTACCATCTATGCTCTCTTATTTTTGTAGTGGGATGGTTTATAATGTTAATGATACTACCAAAAGCTAATATTAAGGGCTTGCCATGTGCCAAATAATGAGCTGTGTTCCTAAAAGCATTATCTCATTCAATCCTTCCAATTACATTATTAGACAGGCATCATTATCATCCCCATCTTCCAGATGAGAAAACTGAGGCCCAGAGAGGTTGCTTGTCCCAAGTCATGCTAGTATAACCAATAAATCACATGATAGTGTGACCACATTCTAACTGAGATTTGTTTGCTTCTAATGATCTCTGGCTGTCAACGGCATAGTTTCATCACTCACCTTCTTATGAAAACCAAAATACTTAGAACAAATAGTATTTTACAGTTTGAAAAATATTGACTCATGTAGACCCAGCCTTGGGGTTGGGGGTGGTGAGAGAAAGAGAAAGGGAGAGATTACTTCAAAAAGCTTAGTGGATTAAGAGCCTGTAATGTGAATTTTAAAATCCCTTTCCATTCACAGCTTTAGGCTAAATGAGCTTCACACTCATGGAGCCATTAAAGCTGGAAAGTAACTCAGGAAGTACCTCAAGCTTCTTATTTTACACTTGAGGAAACTGAGGAACAAAGAAATGAAGTAGCTCATCCAAGGCTATCATAATCGTAAACATTTGGATTATTCTCTTAAAGACTTGCTTCTTCTTACTATTTATTATTCTTAAGGCATTCTGAGATATATACACAGGCCAAATGCTAATAGAAAATAAGATATTTTGCTATGTCTTACTTCTCTATGTGTAAATCACTACATACTGGCGCCTGTCTATGCATCATCTGCCTTAGCAGATGGAGGTTCTAGAACACTTACAACTAAGCACAAATGAAGTCAGCTTGATTATTCTCCAGAATCATCAAACAATTTCCTGTTCTCAAATCCAAATGTTAACGCGCCATTCTCAAAAGGACAGCCATCCCGTCTAGTTTAAGACTGACGTCCTATGTTGACAGGCTGTGTCACCGAAGGAATTCTCTCATGGTAGACAGGAGTTAGCAGCTTACGTGTTTGCACCATTGCTGGACAGTGGGCTGCACAAGGACCTTATGTTTTCACCATTGTCCTCAGTGCCGAGTACAAGCTCTGGTGCAAAGTCTATCCCAGTGGTTCCCAACCTTTTTTGGCCATGCCCCACCTAAGCATCTCTAAAATCCTGATGCCTTCCCTGTGACATATACTTCTTATTATTAAAAAAGTGAACTCCTATTCACATGGAGGAAGCCTAAAAGGTCATTAACTTGGTCTAAGCAAGCTTCCAAAGAATGTGGCATCCATGACAGAGAAAAATAAAATAACAAAAGGACAGTTGAAGTACTGAGGAAGAAATCACTAAGAAATTGTTAAAATAATAATAATAAAATAATAATAACAATAATAATAATATGAAGTGATATGAAAAATAGCAAATAAAGTTTCAAAACATATCATAGAGAACTGAAATGTGTAAATATGCCACAATACATATTTATATAGTGTATATGAGACCCCTAGAACCATAAGAAATGCAAAAACATCACTGTTAATAACTCATTCTCAAATTGCCCCCCTTAAAAATCAAATTGCCCCAGGACCAAACCAGAGACGGTCGAGCCTGCATCGTCACTGTTTGTCCACCATCCAGACATCGTTGCTGACATGTACACATCAGAACTTTTGCACATTGAAACTTGGACTCAGAACTTTTGGACATTGAAACTTGGACTCAGAACTTTTGGACATTGAAACTTTGGACTCAAACATATTTTGTTCTTAAATGTTTATTTCTGGTCTGTAAATGCAAGATTTTTTTTAAGGAAGGAATTGGGGGGGAGATGCCGGAAACCGACCATTGTCTCACTAATAGAAAAGATGTAAAAGGCTGGTCAACCTTGAAGC
Organism: Eptesicus fuscus; assembly: GCF_027574615.1. Lineage (NCBI taxonomy): Eukaryota > Metazoa > Chordata > Mammalia > Chiroptera > Vespertilionidae > Eptesicus > Eptesicus fuscus. The sequence goes on along the minus strand of NC_072491.1, from coordinate 33,039,773 downwards.
TCTGAAAGGTCAGAGCCAATCACTCCCTATTTAATTGAGGCAATGGTAACTGAGGCAACTTCCCCATCTTGTAATCATGTAAATCCTTACTGATATGATAATCCACTTATTACCTGCCTAAGGGCTATGGGTGTATCCCATAGTCTCAATAAAAGGCATAGCAAGGCCAGAGCCTAGTGGTAGTCCTCCCCCTAGAGGTGGACTCCCACCTGGCCCCCCATTTACCCCCCCCAAAAAAAAAATCCAATTGCCCCCCTGTGGGGTGTGTGCCCCACATTGGGAACCACTGGTCTATACTCATTAAATGTTTGTTGAGTGAATGATGGATAGGTGACTATAAAAATCTGGAAATCTTTCTCATTAATAACGCTTTGGAATGAGGGGGTCATCATGAACGCTTATGGAACAACAGAGCAGAAACACAGACAGACAGGCCAAGCTCAACTGCAGACCTAACCAAATTCTAGACTCAGAGTGTGAAAATATCCAAAACCCCTTTCAGGGTGAGCGTGCCCTGTCCCAATCCATTAACCAGAAAATAGCCAGTGGCTGCTAAGGTGTCCTGTACTATCAACATATTTAAGAGGGGGGTAGTGATAGGAGACAGTGAAAGGGCACCCTAGAAATACCGTTTAATTGTATTGGGGAAGGGGTTCTTTAGTACGTTTTTAAAGTTATTTTTATTTTTAACCCTGTGTCTCCCCACATAACAGAAACATTTCAATGATGACACACATTTCAATTGCTTGGGCAAGCTCAAGCCACAGGTGAAGTTTTGGAGACTGATTCATGCATTTTTTCTCATTTACCATATATAGGCCATTGTGCCATATGCCAAGCGGGAAACATGAAAAAGACACACTCTCCTTCCCTCAAGGAACTTGCCGTCTTGGAAGGAGGGGGTGAAAAAGAGCTCACAAGTAAACCCACAATTACAATAAAGCTGGGTTAAGACAACTCACTCTCAAGTCAGGTTACCAGGGTTCAACATCCTCTCCATATTTTACTAGTTGTGCAACAGCTTTGTGTCATCAAATGTAAAATAGGGATAATAATAATTCCTGACATGCAAAGTTCTTGGTGGGTTAAACAATACATATAAAGGCTTCGTAGAGTACGTGGTGAGTAGGCAAAATATTAGCTATGGTAACAGTGGTTCTTACACATCTATTTTAAATGCTTTAATGGCTACATGAACAGAGGAAGGGCACCTAACTAAAGATAGATGGTTGGGGTTTGGGGAGATACAGACTGCCTTCCTACTCTAGCTGGTTTAGCTCAGTGGATAGAGCATTGGCCTGCAGACTGAAGGGTCCCAGGTTCAATTCCGGTCAAGGGCACATGCCCAGGTTGCTGGCTCAATCCCCAGTGTGGTGCATGCAGGAGGCAGCTGATCAATGATTCTCTCTCATCATTGATGTTTCAGTCTCCCTCTACCTCTCCCTTCCTCTCTGAAACCAAATATATAAAGACTGCCTTCCTGAAGAAACATAAAGATGAATCTGAATCAGATTGTGTCCAGGGTTGTTTGAATAGGGACAAGAAGTGGTTGGCCTCTCCTTCAGGTGTCTGATAGGACAAGTCCAAAAGCTTAGAGGCATGTAGAAGCCTCAGCTATTCAAAGAAAGGCTTATACTTCCAACAAGCTGGACCAAGGAACAGAAGAAGGGCAGAGGGTGAAGTGGAGACTGATAAGATGGGTCATAAGAGGCCTTCCTTTACTTTGCAGAATTTTAATCAGGAAAAGGATGTGACAGAATTTTGTAAGGATCACTCTGTCTGCAATGTAGACAAAAATGGTCCAGAAGACACTAAACCAGAGGCAGGAATGCCAGTTAGGAAGCTGTCCCCGGAATGCAAGTGAGCAATGGTAAGAACCTAAACTAAGGCCACAGCAGTGGAAGCAAAAGGAAGAGATTTGAGAGGCTTCTAAGAAACAGAAAGGACTTGGAATTAATTGGATGTGAGAAGCAAAGGCAGGGAGTAGCCAGGATGATACCTAGATTCCTGGCTCCAGAGACTTGATGGATGGAAGAGCAGGTAGCGCAGGGAAGAGGACACATTCAGCTGGGGACATGTTGAGTTAGTGGTTCTTTATAGGATTTTTAAAATGATGGAGGGGATCCAAGAAATTATTTTATGTGTTGAAAACACTTGATTTAAAGCTATCCCATGAATCCAATTTTGTTGTGCTGGTTAAAGAGGAGAACACTAAAGACAAAATATATGGTTCTTCTAGAAGATCAGCTTTCAATTTTGTTAAAATGTATGACTCACTTTAATGAAGAAACTAGTGACCTCTAAGGTGTCTTACAATTCTAACACATGATTCTGTTGTTCCCAAAACAGCCATGAATCTGGAACTACCTTTTGATGACAGTAAACTCGTGGCCTGAAAACTTCCTTTGTGGGTATGTGAAATATCCTAATATATAAAAACCCAGAACCCGTAACATCCAAAATGACCAAAGGCTCAACCGACCAGAAGTCAGTCCTGCAGTTAGTCCTGGGTTGCCGTGGAGACCCAGCACTGACTGCTGCTGCTGCGGGTGCGGTACCCAGCACTGACTGCTGAGGGGGCTGCAGATTAGGCCCAGAGAGGGCCCAGGGAAAGAGAGGCAGGGTCTGATCTGCAGCCTCCGTGGCAGCTGTTGATCAGCCCTTGCCTCTCTCTTTCTCCCTGAGCTTCACCAGCAGCCACACCTCTCTTTCTCTCCAGACCTTCATGGGGGCTGCTGATCAGCCCCACCTCTCTGATCAGGCCCAGAGATAGGCCTGGAGACACTGAATGGCATAGAAACCAACCAATCAGATCCAAATCTGGGTGAACTGTGAGGTGCCAATGGCTGCCTAGGAGGTGGAGCTTTTGGCACTGACTGGCATAGAAACCAACCAATCAGAACCAAACCTGGGTGAAGTGCGAGGAGCCAATGGCTGCCTAGGAGGCTGAACTTTTGACGCTGACTGGCATAGAAACTGACCAATCCGAACCTAATCTGGGTGAACTGTGAAGGCAGAACCTAAAGTAGGGGCAGAAGAGGGGTTTTAAGGGCAATAGGTGTTTGGTGTAAGGTGTAAGAAAGTGGTTCAATTTTTTAATGACCAGTTTGGCTGTATAGTGCATATGGCTGGCTATCAGTCCAGATATAGGGATTATGTATTTTTGTCTGCCAAGAGCATCTCCATCTGCTGAAAAAGGCTTCCCCAACTCCCATTTAAGCAATCCTATCCTATATAATCTATCTTTATAATAAAAGGGTAATATGCTAATTAGACCAGGTCGACTGGCCACCTTCCGGATGGCCAACTTCCTTCTGGACAAAGCCATGGTGGTAGGGGCCGAAGCAGAGAGGGCAGTTGGGGGCAAGATCAGACCAGCAGGGGAGGGCCATTGGGGGTGAAATCAGGCTGGCAGGGGAGGGCAGTTAGGGGCGATCAGGCAGGCAGAGGGTTTAGGGGCAATCAGGCAGGCAGGCAGAGGCAGTTAGGGGCAATCAGGCAAGCAGGCAGGTGAGCAGTTAGGAGCCAGTGGTCCCAGATTGCGAGAGGGATGTCTGACTGCCGGTTTAGGCCCACATGGATTGGGCCTAAACCGGAAGTCGGACATCCCCCAAGGGGTTCCAGATTAGAGAGAGTGCAGGCTGGGCTGAGGGAACCCCTCCACCCTCCATGCACGAATTTTGTGCACCGGGCCACTAGTCTATATATATAAAAAGCTAATATGCAAAGTGTCCCCTCAGGAGTTTGATGAGACTGGGAGTTTGATCACTTACTATGAAGTGTGCTGACCACCAGGGGGCGGTGCAGAATGAAGGAAGGTCCTGGCCGGCAGCCAGAAGGCCCCCATCAGCCCAGATTGCTGGCTAGGCCTAGGGACCCTACCTGTGCACAAATTTCATGCACTGGGCCTCTAGAATCCTACATAATAAAAGGCTAATATGCAAATCAACCAAATGGCAGAATGACTGGTCGCTATGATGCACACTGACCACCAGGGGGCAGATGCTTAACACAGGAGTTGCCCCCTTGTGGTCAGTGCACTCCCACAGGGGGAGCGCCGCTCAGCCAGAAGCTGGGCTCACATCTGGCAAGTACAGCGGCAGTGGCAAGACCCTTTCTTACCTCCACGACAGTGCTAAGGGGTCCTGGACGCAAGCCAAGCTGAGGGACACTACCTCCATACCCCCCCCCCCCCCCCCCGTGCGTGAATGTCATGTACCAGGCCTCTAGTATATACGTAATTTACTTCAGAGAGAAGGAAGAGGGAGAGAGAGAGAGAAACATCACTGATCGGCTGCCTCCTACATGCCCCATACTGGGGATCAAGCCTGCAAACCAGGTATGTGCCCCAAATTGAACTGTGACCTCCTGGTTCATAGGTTGGCACTCAATCACTGAGCCATGCCTGCTGGGCTGGAATATATATATATATTAATGAAAGCCTACTATCTATAAAGCCATAAAGCCCCAACATGCAATGGCTATGCTTATGAACAAGAAAAAACAAGTAAAGACGCTATCTACATTTACCTACTCTGGTCCCAATTGGCTGCAAACAGCAGGAGAATCTTCCTGCCGTAGTGGTCGCGGTTTTCCAGCACTCCAGGGAACCCGTCGATGAGCGCCCTCTTAATGCCAGGGTCATCAGCCTTGAAGTTTTTGAACATGTCCAGGTTTAGCTGGCGGTACTGAAAGTACTGGGCCAGGAGTCTAAAGGCATCTGCTTGGTGAAACTTCCTGGCTCGGAGAAATCTCAGGATGAAGGCATCATCTGTGCGTAAAAATCCAATGTCAGGCCTGGTGATGATCATGTCCCTGACCTGCTGAATATCCTGATGTAAAATATCTGGGTTTTCATTCAGTTCCAGGCGAGCTTTCTCTATAGTCTCTGGACTGAGTCCAGCCTGTAAATGGGTCATCTTGGCCAAATCTCCTTTCCAAGTGTTTAAATGCTGATATTTGGGAAGAAGAGAAACTGGTCCCATTCACGTGATAGTCTGCTGAAACCCTGGCCCACTCCACAGTTGTTTTACTACCAGGCGGCCACGGAAACAGACAGAGCAAGGGTCTTCGTTCTATTCCTGGGAGACAGTAGGACATCCAGGTCCTATGTGGTGGTAGCGCTCCAAAGGAGAAGCAGAACCGAGGCCATTGCCACTGCAAAACAAGAGAAACAAAACAGAGATGATGGGCAAATGAATGGATCTGAGATAGAAAAGCAGTGCATTCTGCTTCCGGTCTGATTAGATTAGGTATCCAACGGACAAAGAGTAAATTATCTTCACAAGGGTATATTTGGCATAATTTTATTGACAAACTGAACGCATAATATGCAAGTGTTTGAAATATGTTCGGGAATTTTTCAGTTACATTGACTGGTTAACATAATAGTATGCAGTCGGATTAGTAACAGATTGCACTTTTATTAATTGCCCTGAGAGAGAGTAAGAAGAAAGATCCTTTTCTGCTACAGCATGCTTTATGGGGCTATTCACAGGCCCAGCTATGGCAGAGGAATTATGGCTGCTGAACAATTTACTGCTTCCCATTAGCCTCTTTCCTCAAATAGATGTATCTTTCAAAGAAACCCCCTCCCCTACCTTTTTTAAAGGCAGCCATTTCTATCTTAACAATAACAAGGGACTGTTAAAAGTCACCCCATCCTAATTCCAAAGGTACCTAATTACTAAAAACTGAACTAACAACAATGGGGGATGGGGAGGGAAGGGCAGCCTTATAACTGGAAGCTTGACCTTCAATAATCAAACGCAACAGCATTGGAGAAGGATGCTTCCATGTGGACATTTACAAGGGGTGTTATTATTTGTCTTTGTCAAACTTCTGCAGGGAAGGCAAAGAGACTTGAAACTCTATGTTGCCTCCCTACCTAATGCAATATCTATACGGGCTTAAACATGATTCCATTTTATATACATTGTTTGTTGCTCTGAGATATGACTTTATTCATAACAATGATTATTTTAATCATCTCAGATACATTTTTTATGATTTCTCCACTTAAATGGTATACAGAGAGGCACCCATATCTTTCTCGTTTTAAGTATAAATGTTTAAACTCAGACATCTGTTTCTTCTAACCTGGAAGCTCCAAAAATCAGAAGACATAAATGAACTTGGATTTTCCCCCTAGCATTCCTAAGACAACAGTATCTCCAAAAGGAGGCAGAATATTTACTCCCAACCTAAATATTATTGCTAATGCTTTATCATACAAAGTAATTTAAAAGCCAAAGTGATGCTTCTGCTTAATTTAGGACTAGCAGTATTTTCTTAAGCGAAATAATCAACTTACACATTTCTGCTTTATACTGCCTTTGCAAAACAGCATTTAGCTTTGTAATGTGTGGAGACAAGAAATAGAACAGATTCTTGATTCTCAATGATTTTAAGGGAAGGAAAGGAAACAGTAACAGAAAATAAAGCGATGAACTATTCCCAGGACTGGAAGAGACTCAAAATCCATCTAGTTCAATGACCACCTGATGTTAAAATTCCCTCTCTAATAGCCTCACCACACCCCTTCAAAAAGTTCCCTTGTTTGATGTTCCCCTCTTCCAATTCATCCCTACCTCACTGCAATTAATCTTGGATTGCTCTTACCAACCAATAGCCAGGATGATCACGTAATTTATTATTCAAATTTAGATGCTAGGGGGCACTAATGATAATAACGCTGGAACAATAGGTATAAACTGGGACAGTTCCAAGCAAACCAGACAGATGGTCACCCTACTAGAGAATGACCTTTCTGTTGCTATATCCAATAGACGAGTTTCAGTGCCTGCTATGAGTGACCTCTATTAGTATTTGATACTGATGACTTCATTCTTCTTGAAATTCTCCCTTCCTCCTCCTCTTTTCTCTGACTCCACAGACCCTGATTTTTCTCTTAGCCTTCTGTCCTTTCCTGCTTAGTCATCTCTGTGCTCACCACTTCAAATCAATGTGATGTTTTCCAGGCTCCTGCCCAGGGTTTGATCATTTTACCTGGATCTCTTCAGTCCATCGCTATCTCCTGATCTTCAGGCTATTCAACTGCCTACTGAACACCTCCACTTAGATGCCCCAAACTCAATGTGTTCAAAACTGAACTAATCATAGTTTCTAATTCTTAATTTGCTCTTCCACCTCCGTCCATCTCTCAGTGACTACATCATCCTCTGTACAGCTTCCCACACTAGACACCTGGGAGTCAGCTATTATTCCACCCTCTCCCTTACCACCCACTTCCAGACAATCACTTCCATATTTCTCAGATGTGACCAATGTTCCCCATCCGTTTTCACTGCCTTTGTTTGACCATGTTGCTCCTCACCTGTTTAGTACTGCAACATTCCCCCCTGTGGTACCCTTGATGCCAGCCTTGCTTTTTCCTAGTCTATTCTCTATATTACAGTTGAAATCTGCTCATGTCACTCCTTGATTGACATTGATCAATAGCTACCAATTATCCTAGGATAAAGCTATGTAACATGGTTTCTAAGACCCTTCATCATCTGGTGTCTATCGGTCATCATCTGGTGTCTATCGGTCACCATCCAATCATGCAGCACACTAAGCCACTGCAGTTTCTTCTTATTTCTGTAGGCCTTGGCAAAGATGCTCTCTCTGCCTACAGTGACTACTGGTTAACTCCCCTTTTCCCTTCAGGAGTCATCCTGGAGATCATTTTCTCCAGGAAACCCTCAATGATCTTCAGAGGTCATGAGTAGCTCCAAAGTCCCTACCACACCACATGTTACTGCCTTCTCCCTCTCTCCCTCTTTTCTCTGAACTCCTTGCAGAGAAGAGCTGGGGCTCATCCATCTGTGCATCCTCAGCACAGTGGGTGGTACAAAGAGGGTCAGCTTCATGAACAGAGCGACTTTGTTGTGTTCATTTCCTATTCTCGGTGCCTAGAACAGTGCCTGACACAGAGTAGGTGCTCAGTAAATCTATAGAGAGAATAAATGAATAAAGTATCAAAATATTATTGCAGGGAGTGAGTAAATGGTTTCCCCTTTTGTTTGGGAACATCGGGACCCAATGAGGCATTGCAGCTGACTTTTCATTTCCTCTCTCATTTATAAAGTATTTTGCTCCCTGAGAGAACTTAGCCTGGGCACATTGTCCTTCAGAGAATCACCCCTTGAAGCATCCTGGGTGATGTTCACAGTTCTAAGCCATGTTGCAAAATGCTTAGCACACAAGGCATAGTACTGGCTTGTCCCCTGCAGAAGATTTAAAGATACTGGGAGTAAGTTACTTACTTCACAGTTCAGGGGGCTCAACAATGTTTTTGAGATAAATTACTGTGGGTTCAAGGGGAGAGTTGAGGTTGCATTTTTCATGGCCCACTTGCACACATAGCTGTGCCTCCAACCTATACTATCTGAAATAAATGTGCTTCAATCTATATCTTTATACTGTGCTCAGCATAAAGATATAGTGGAAGCTTCTGGAGAGATTACCAAGCCAGGGTCACTGGGCTTCGTGCTTAAGATAAAATAGATATTTTTCAATAAAGGAAAATCCTTTATTTCAGAAGTCTGAATAGATTGCTACTTAAATAAATTCAACTGGTAATATTTAAGGCTCTAAAAATGTTATGCCATATAAGAATGTTCCCAGAATATAGCATCTTCAATTGACTATACTCTTTTGTTCATGTAGAGGACTTGGTTCTCATTTATCTTCTCTGAATTGGTCAAGCAAGTATAAAAGGATACATTATACTTGGTTATCACATGAATAGTTTTCTGTCCTGGTGGCATTAATGATAGCTATGATTTATTATTTATTATAACTGTGTTTATTATGTCCCAGGCACTTACATACTCTTCTTTAATACAGTACATTATTTAATATAGTCAACATTTTTTAGATGAGGAATCTGAGACAAAGAGAGGTTAAATGACTTTCCTAAGGTTACATAGCTACTAAGAAGCAGAAACTGGGTTTAAGCCCACGTGATCTTTCTCCAGTCCCATGCTCTTTTTACTACTAAGCTCTTCTGCCTCTTATATATAGCAGCGAGGTTCTAATATTTACTACTTACAATATTTAAGACTTATGTGACCTTCAGAAAGAACTTCCCTCTCAGAGCCACAGTCTCTTTCCCTAAAAAATCCATTCCAAATTTACCATTCTAGAAACTTACCTATGCCTAAGAGGTTAACAAGACATTCCTAGCGCCCTAACCAGTTTGGCTTAGTGGATAGAGCCTTGGCCTGCAAACTGAAGGGTCCCAGGTTCGATTCCGGTCAAGGGCATGTACCTTGGTTGCAGGCACATCCCCAGTAAGGGGTGTGCAGGAGGCAGCCAATTGATGTGTTTCTCTCACATCAATGTTTCTCTCTGTCCTTCCCTCTCTCTTCCACTCTCTCTAAAAAATCAATGGAAAAATATCCTCGGGTAAGGGTTAAAAAAAAAGTATATTAATTCAAATGAAATCTCTTTTGGTTATTTTATAATCTATTATTCTCATTTATTTCATTATCTTCAGAAACATATTAAACATAGTGAGGAACAATCAGAATAATAACCATGTCTTGTCTATAATTATGCATGTACGTAAGTATTATTTAAAAGCATTTTCTGTCAAATTTTTTCATTGTTTCAATGATCCTGCAATATGCAGAAGAAAGATAATTCCCTGGAAGATGCTGAGGATTATGTGAAATAATCTAAGCAAAAATGCTTTGGAAATGAAGAGCTCCATTTTATATTTACTGTAATATTCCTGTTTATATCATTATTTTGTTGTCTCCAGGTAGACAAAAGGATACTGAGGCCCAGAACAGCTAAGCACTTGGCTTAAAGCGGGATAATGAGCTGTTATTAAGTTGGGGGGAAATGCAAAAAATAAGTACTCATTGAGTACTTGTTATGTGCCTGGGGCTTTGAGGTTATATGATCTAATCTCTATACTAACCCTTTAAGCTAAGTTATTTAGTAGCTGAAAGGATAAAACTGAGATTTAGATAGTTTAAGTATAGCTGGAAAAACAAAGATTCCTACCCAAGCACACCTGACACAAAGCCTTGTTCTGTTCATGACCCCGCCCTGCCTCCTCTCAGAGTAGGTGCTTTGCCTACACCATCCTGGGTACCAGTGCCCTCACAATCACTTAGGCACACAGCAGGTACACACCCACACCTCACCAGTACTAGGAAAGATTATTTAAGAAATGCTATAAAATTGGCCAAATTGGAAGAGGAAAAAGTACATTGTTGTTATGACCAGAAAGAAAAAACCTATAAATATTATTTGAAATACGGGAGCATCAGTAACTAATTAACAATACTTCAAATGTTTTACTTCTGGGTGTTCTTGGTAATACAAAGAACAATTTTAAGGACACATAACTTTAAATTAATACAAATATAAAGTGATAAATTATATTCATGTTTGTTTTGTGGGCTTCTCTTATAAGAAAAAGATGAAAAATGAAACTCAGGGATAAAACTTCCCACATGAAGGTCTAGTCAGCTATTTCCAAGAGTAACTGTGAAAGTTGTTTACACATTTTAACCTATTGAAGTACGTAAACCCCATGGCTTTTCACCTTTCTGAAACCTCACTTCAAATATTTTCAAATGAATATTAATTTTTCCCTCAGGAATGCTGAAAGGAACTTTTATACTGAACAAAATAAAAATAGATGCTGCCAATACATCTAGACCAAAACTGAAAATCACAGTGACCAAAAATATTTCTTTTTCAAGTACAGCTCTATTTGAAATCTTTCCTGAAAAATGACATGTTCTCTTACTGCCAGTGGTGCCTACGTGTAATTCATAGAAGTTGGTTAATTACAACATTCTTTAGTGCTGACCAGAAAGGATTCTTTTTTCCACATGGCGAATTTGAGATTGACCATTAGGGCTTGTAGGACTTCTCTGCATAAGTGCTGGCAAAGGGACATAAGCCCCGTGTGTAACAAATTGGCCCCCAATCCATTGACTTTCTGTCTACCATTAGTCAACTTGTAGATATGAACTATCTGTACTGGGGCGGGGAGAGTAGACTGGAAAGATAAAGGGGAGACCTTCAATCATCTGCAAGTGTAAAGGAACCAGAATTTAGCCCCTGGCTTACAGCCAACTTTCCATCACCTTTAGCTCAGTACTTAGGCTTACCCTTGCTATATAAATATTCATTGTGTGGACTCCCTGGGAACCCTTTAAAATAGTAAGTAAACACAGAGTCATCTGCTCCCAGTTGTTCTTGTTCTTAACAAAGATAAAAAGTAAATTGAAATGAGTTTCATCAGAGTAGAGACTCTGAGAACTTCTACCCAAAATAGGTGCCAGATCAGAATTAGAATATACTGGGACTCAGATAAAGGAGACCTATTTGGCAGAGGAATTCTAGTGTCCTCAGTTCTAGAACAATCTATAAAACTTCTATTCTTTTCATTTGCTTTGGGACAGATGATGCAAAGACAACTTGTAAGGAAGGTGTGGGTTTGTCTGCTGCCTCACCATATTAGGTAGAAAAGTTTTCATTTAAAGAAGTCTTCAGACCGGAATATATTTTATGTCATTAAATCATCCTCATAAGAAGTCATTGGAAGTCAATGTCCCAATTTTAAAAACACATTAATTGTGCTTCTTGGAAGTAGCACTTGAAGGAGAAAATGGGAAAACATGCAGAAGAATAAACTCTTTTTGAGGAAGAGGATCCAAAGGACTATAAGAAAGGCAGGGATTACCCAAAGGTGGCTACTAAGTCCACCTGTCCCCTTTCCCACTGTTTTTCCCGGCACAGCTATGAGACTCTTCTTCTGGATATGATTGGGCAGATAACAGCAGCAGGTATCCGAGTTAAGAAAACTGCCTGGTGAAAAAGGAGATGCAGCAGGATGTGTATGGGTGAGGTGGGAGGAAATGGGCTGTTTGTATAACTTGCCCCCAACCAGAGCTATGATTTCTGAGGTCTTATTGCCTCAGAAATTGGAATGGCTTTTGTTTTGTTTTAGTGTGAGTGCCATTATTTAATAAGACATGAGGTGGGAATGTTAGAAAAGAAGAAAACTGTTCTTTGTCTTTGCTTCTGAAAGTATGGTCTGTGGATCAGCAGTGTCAGAAGCACCTAGGAGCTTGTTAGGAGTACAGACCGTCAGGACCCACTCAGACCTGCTGAACAGGTAGCAGAATCTCCAAGCAATGTGTGTGCATGTTAATGTTTGGGAAGCAACGGTCTAAAGAGTTTGATGAACCAAGGGGTTGAGAAGGTAAGTTAATTGCCCCTGAGGTTAGCGCTTACACTCTCTATGGACAACAGTGCTACTATCCAAGAAGAGAATAAAAACACCCCAATATACTCATTCCTTTTGGAGTCCTGGCATTCATAATAGCTTCTCAGATCACCCCATTAATTGTTTACACAGCCAACTTTCCATCACCTTTAGCTCAGTACTTAGGCTTACCCTTGCTATGTAAATACCCTTGCATGCTCTATAGTCTATCAACCAATAGCAATGAAGAAAGGAAGGATGGAGGAAGCAAGAGAAGGTGACAGAGAGGAAGGGAGGAGTGAAGGAGGAAATGAAAAGAGAGACTAATCTCTTTTGTTTATTGTATTTTATTTTTGACCATACATCAGCCTAGAGTCCTTTTATTAATAGAGTCTGTGATTTGAACCCCTAACTGCCACTCCTCACTGCCATTCATTCCCACGACTTCTCTTCTATTGCCTCCAAAAGCACCAAATAATGAACACTGAATATACTATGTACTTGGCACATAGAAAAGTGCGGACCTTTACATGAGACATTTGAGCAATAACAAAAGGTGAACTGATGCAATGTTGTTTTAAGGAGAAGAGATGGAGAAGGTGTCTGTACAATATCTAAGAATTGGAGATTTGGCTTAAGGGGTCCAGCAAACAAGAGTTGATCATCTCAAATACAATGGGGAAATCCCTGATGGCTCAGAAGTCAGGAAGAAGAAAATCTCATGGGAAATTAGCCTCCCACACAGAAAACTTCCTCTGTCTCATGAAAACACAGCCAGAGAAGCTATAAGAAAGGCCTATGGGAGGTAGCAGAGGTAGTGAAGAATAATGAACTTATTACCTGAATAAATGAAAGTTTTTATTGAGAGGAGAGTGACCAGTTCATTTCCACATCCACGAAGAATCAAACCAAAGACAAACTACTCTTAAGTAAAAATTAAGCACAGTTTCCCTAGAGAGGTATAACACTTGGGGCTGATGTTAGGAGTTGTAGACTCATAGTAACTCACACTGCATAGTCTCCTGAGACAAATTCATTCCAGTGAGATATGGATAAAATGAACCATAACTAAAATAATTAAAAATTTTTAATTATTTGAGGGAAAGGTTGGAATGGGGGAAAAGATCTTTCTTGGCAATGTAGGGGGCTCTTTCTGGGCTAATTGCATGTGGCCAACCCTCATGTTTTGCATACCCATTCTGCTGTGTTAACTTCTCTGTCTAAGCCACTGTGTAACAGGAGAGCAGAGAAGATCCAAGTCTGCCTGCATCCATTTACTAAGGATGGCTGTGCTATGAGGCTTTGTGTCAAGTCGTGAATAGACTTCTTAGGGTCAATAAGATGTCCCTTTGGAAAGCTCGCAGAAATAAGCAGACACCACCTGTTCTGAAGAGTTATGATCCCCCCTTTGGGAAATGAAGGACCTTCCAGCTTTATGCTCCATGATTCTCAAGGCGTGTGCCCCTCTGTGAGCATGTCTATAAAGGTGTATGATGCCCCTCTGTTGAAAAAAATCTTTCCTGCTCATCTGTAAATCCACTATGAAGATGAGGAGGTTCTATTATTGAAGCCATGAAAAGGGTAAAATAGCCCTTAATAGAAAAAATAAAAATAAAAAGGAAGCCAGGGTGGCAGCACTGTATAAAAATGAATAAGCTCAGCATATTTCAGTCAGAGAAAGGCTCTGCCTCTGAGACAGATGCCTGCAAATCACCAAAGCAGCACTGTTTTGAAATTTCCCAGCCTCGGGAAATGGTATGAAGCCCAGGAAGATGGTGCATTGGAGGCCTCCGTCTCTGGTTCGCAGGAACTAGAACTGGCAATGTGTATACCTTTAACAGTTGCCTGGGCTGACCCATTCTGTGAATACAGATATGTGAGTTTTAAGACTCTTGTTGGTTGGGGACTTACGAGATCCTATTTACTGTGGATACTACTAATATAAGGACAGTAACTGTACATAGATGACTGAATTTTCTTCTCTAAAATCAATATCATCTCATGTTTTCACTCGTTTTCTTGGTTTGGGTTTAAAATTGAGTGAACGTTAGAGGCAGGTAGAATCATGCCAATGTTTAGTAGTAAGTAACTTTTTGACATTCAAGAAGAATATTTGGTGTGAATTTTTTCTCAGAACTTCTGCCAGAATATACTTGTTTGTGACTATTCTTTATTTTTGACATTGCCTCTAATGAGGAGCAAGCTGATTTCGACAAAAACTGTTTTATTGCCTCTTTTTCTAAAGGCAGGAGAAATGCACAAGGGGAGTTTTTAAATGAGCCTTTTCTGTGCTCTGGTTTAAACTTTGTTGTTACATGTGAGCTGACATTATCTTTGTATGAAAATTTGATCCGTCTCATTTTTAATTAAGATGTTGATTTTATGGAAAAAATTGCAAACCACCCCCCCTCAGTACTTTGCAATTCAATCATAATAGATTATATGGGAACCCACCAAAATATTTTTATTTATGACAGGAGCTGGTACTTTTCTGATGTTTGTTAGCTCTTAATAAACAGAGGATCCTGGCTCAATTATAGAGGTGCTATAACTTGGGCTTGGATCTTCAAGATATGTGAAAGCTGTTCTAACTTCCCTCCAGCTGAGATAGAAAATGATAGCTCTCTAAAAGCAGAGCCTGATGGAACAGTTACATAAAATGTCTTTTCAATTTTTGCACTCTATTACCCTTTAGTATTATAGGAAAATGGTGTTATTGCCGATTACTGAGAGAACACGCAAAAAAAATCTCTCCTTCCAAATCTGAGTCAGTCCTTGCCTAGTGATGAACAAAGCCAGGCCATCTGCTCTGAATATCATTACTACTTGGCCGTTTGGGCAAGGGATCGATCTTCTCTGCTTCCAAGAGAGGTCTAAGATCGGAAATTTGAAAAATGAAATAAGTCGACAGGAAGAGACGTTGGAACAAACATCACTTTCCAATGAGAGCCGCATTTGTGAGCTTATGATCATCACCATCATTTTTAATTTTCACTCTGGCCACAGAGTTCACCTTTTGGGGTTTCCATTTTACAAACCATTTCAGAAAAAGAAAAAAAAAAAACACACACAACACACAAAAAAACTTAATTTCCGAGTTTCTGCAATAAACGCTTAGGCAGGAAAACGGGAGTGTGGGTGAATATGAGTCATCAGTCACCCCCACCCTGCTTCCTGGCGGTTCTCCATTGGGAAGCCAGACCACGGGTGGAGTTTACATGTCTGTTTTACCGGAATAACACGATGCCCCAGGCCATGTTCATTTCCTGAATTAAACAGTCCCTAATCTGCTGAAAGGCAGCTCGCTAACTGCTGGTGTCTGGCAAGTGCCCCATCTGTCCCCCTGCCCGGGGTCCCTCTCTCTCTCTCTGGTCTCCACTTTTCCTTTCTCCCAAGCAGGCGCCTCTCTTTGTTTTCAGAGGTGACGTCCACCTGAACTTTCCTTCCCCTGCCTGAAAACTTGGGCTCTTTTCCTCTACCCTGCGGACCTCGGGCTTTGTCTAAGGGACCAGACACACAGTTGTGTGGACTGTAGTTTCGGCGCTGGTGATGGTGGCGATCATGAAGGCGATGGTGGAGATGGGGGTGCTGATGGTGTGAGGGGGTGCAGGCTGAGCGGGCGCGGGGAGGAGGAGGATGGACGCGGGAGGCTGGGGAGAACAGGGTGCGGGAGGGAGAGAGGGATTGCAGATGGGAGCTGTCCGCGCACCGAAGTGCTGAAACGCCGCAGCCATGGCATCGCAAGAGTGGGAGGAAAGGCGGGGAGGCGCTGCGAATACAGAAGGGAGAAAAAAAGGCAAGAAATACCTTCACACGGCCGCCCAGCCTGGCTTTGGGAATGTGTTTCTGCAGGTGTCCTCGCTGCTGAGCTGAGTAGGTGAGATCCCCTATGCTGGCAGGTTCGGGCTCAGATTTCTCTAGAAAGCTGTGAATGAGAGCCCGGCTTCACTGGGCTGTGATTTTGGTAGGAGGCGTGTGTGTGCGCGCTGGAGACTCTATCCTTCTATACCGAGCCTGGCTTTCCCCTGGGTCCTAAATGCCTCCGCTCCATTTCTCTCCCCAGGTCCGTCAAGACAATACTAAGAATTATTGTAATTTTGCCACAGCTGGGACAAAAAAGTCCCAAGAACCATTACACACAACCCCCTAATCCCAAAAACAGAATCTTTCCATCAGATTAATGCAACTTCTGAAACAGATCAGAGGTATGTGTGTGTGTGTTGTGTGGGGGGGGGGGGTAAATATCACAGACCTATGGGGGAAAGAATAGATTATTTTACTAACAAATGTGGTAAAAAAAAAAAAATGAACGATTTGGAAAAGACTCAAATTAAAGCCTTCTCGCACCATAATTAATCCCACATAGATTAAAAGGCTAGATATAAGTTAAATTATTTTTAAAAACTAGAACATAAGAAATATTTTACTGATCTTAGGATAGAAAAGGTTTTTAAAGCACAATAGGAATAGAAGCAACCACAAAGAAAATAGATCAATAGTTTGAATGCATAAAAATCCTTTTGAAAGCAAAAATATCATAAAAGCATAAATATAAATACTACTTGGAAAAACTGCAGCAAATATATGTTTCACACATGAAATACCTCATATATCAAAAGAAAAGCACTAATGGCTTAAAAGGAAAAGAGAAGGAAAAACAAATGACAAGTACTTCACTAAAGAAAGGTGAATGCATAACAATAATATTTTTAAAAATCAACACCACAAGTAAACAAAGATATGTAATTTAAAATAGCACTGAGGTGTAGTTTTATCTAAGTTCTACATCTACTTATTTTCTCATATTATGTGATAATAGTGAGAAAGTGCAAGCTTTCTGTAAGTCTATTTCACAATATATATCAAGTGTCATAAAATGTACAAACATTTAGACCTAATAATTTCACTTTATGCACCTTATGCTGAAGATATAGTCAGCTATGCAGATAAATATTTATGTACATAAATTAAATTCATGATCATTGAAATTGTTGAAAACAATGAAAGCACTACAATTCTTGTATATAGTCTGTAATATTGGCAACTATTAAAAACATATTTTGAAGACTATTAAAAACAAAGAAAAATGCTCACAAAATGGTAAGTGAAGAAAATCAAGATACCAAAGACAGTACTCTCTCCCTATTGTCAAATTGGTAAGATTGTAGGATGGCAGGATGAAATTATAGGTAAATTTGCTTTTTATCAACTTGGACAACTTGATTTTCTTCTTTGTATTTATATAAAGCAGGGGTCCTCAAATTTTTTAAACAGGGGGTCAGTTCACTGTCCCTCATACCGTTGGAGGGCCGGACTATAGTTTAAAAAAAAGCTATGAACAAATTCCTATGCACACTGCACATATCTTATTTTGAAGTAAAAAAACAAAACGGCAAAAACACCCGCATGTGGCCCCGCGGGCCGTAGTTTGAGGACGCCTGATAAAGTTTCCATATTTACTAGAAGAAGAAAACTTATGAAGTATTTTAAAACAATCTTTTTATTACATATTTTATAGACTTTAAAGTTGTCAGAATTCTTCCAATGCTGGTGTAGCATTACATATTTACTTGCCTGTTTATTCACTTTCTCTCTCTCTCTAATAGAATGTAAGCACCCTGTGGTAGAAATGTTTCTGTTTTGCTCACTACTGCCTCTCAAGCACCTTGAGAGGAGTTAAATAAATATTTGTTGAGTAGAAAAATAAATTAATGGATGGATGACATAACCCTCTCACATACAAATATAATTTTAAATATTTTATAAAACTATGAATTTCTTATAGAATTGTTACTCAAAATGTCAAGGTACAACAAAATAATCTGAATTTACCACTGAGTTTTGATTACATATAAACTCAATTAAAGGGACCTCTTCAATGGTATAGTTAATCATGACTTGCAGTGGCATCAGGTATAAATTTTTTAAAACAAAAATATTCTTCAATTAATTTCCACTCTAATATTCCTCATTTCTTCTTGATCCTGATCTTTTTAAAAACTTTGACTTTCCTTTTTTCTGAGATGTTAATGCTAATTATCCTATTTCTCTTCATCCTTTCCTCTATTCTATAAACATAAACCAAGAGCAAGACCTAAGTGATCCATAAGCTGATGATTTAAAAATCCTTTTTCAAAATTTAAAATAAACTTGGATAACTTTGCCCAGATGGTGTTCCCTTTCAGTTTTTATTCACTATTAATTGTGACTTTTGAATGTCATCAGTGATAACCTAGCCAAGTTTTATTTGTATTTTCTAAGCTGAGGTAGAAAAAAACATACATTATATCTATATACACATATATGTAGCTATGTATAAATAACTATGCTTATATATGTGTATATATGTGTGTGTATATATATATGTGTGTGTGTGTGTGTGTGTGTGTATATATATATATATATATATTCTCCTTCCTCAGAACTCTTTATAGTGGAAAACTATTTCCACCTATATGAGGCTGAGACATAAACCCAGACTGCTCTTCCTTGATCATGTGATAGGACTCACCTAATATAATTACAAAAGGCACTGGCTGCCAAAATACAGTCATATATTCTAAAAGTTTTACAAGCAGTTTTTAAATTTACTCATACCAATTAGAGTGAAAAATTAGTTTAAAAAAGTCACTTTTATTGATGATTAGAACAGAGATGCTCAATATGTTAAAATATTTACTTTTTCCTAAAGTGCCAATGGAAGTGTATCATTTCTCTTTATGTTCATGAGCATGTGCCCTGTGTTGTGATAATATTTACCTTTCTATACAGTTTAAAATTCCTGTGTAAGAACTATGTCCCTTTTCTGAGTACATGTGTCTTCACTGTGCTGAGTCGGTTCTTTTGTTTCCCGGGACCTAGATTGTCTTTGCTTAAAGCTTTGGCCTTTAAACTATAAACCAGAGACTTCCGGATGGATTTCTTTTCTTAATCACTCTGATTGACATTGTGCTGATACTCTGCACAATCCACTCAACCTCCACCTCAGCTCCTCACGCTACAGCTGCCTATGTATTTGTTCTTAGGATTCCTCCAGGTACCCCTTTGTGTATAAGCAGCCAAAGCCAAGGGTTAAATGACAACAAGCTGAAGACATCTGGGAGTGGTCAAGACAGAGAAAGACTGAGTAATTCAGAGGTTCAGTTTTCACCTAATATAACCTACTTTTTTAAAAAAGCTTGCTTACCCACATAAGCTTTTGAGGAAATAAATGCTGGAATTTATAAATGTTTCACCATGTGGTTGTGTGGTTTCTTGAGTGCATATTGCTACTCAAAGAACTGGATGTTTGCTGTGACCCAAGTAAAACAGAAATTGAAAACTCAATCTCAACCAAGAGCATATTCTACACTTTTCATTTTATATTTGGCCAAGGAATATAATGGGGAGGAAAAGCAAGAACTTCTCAGAGTCGGTGCCACGGGTCTTGGAGGACAAAGGAATAGGAAGCTTTTCCCAGAGACTAGAGTGAGGCCTTAACCAAAAAAACAAACAGACAAACAAACAAACAAAAAACCACACACACACACAAAAAAAAAAACACGAACACAAACACAAACAGACAAAAAACAACAACAAAATCCTCTTACCCCCACTGTAGGAGAGATTCAGGGAGCCAAAGTCACCATTGCTCCATCATTGATGTGGCAGGTCAGGTGTTTCTCCCAGCTTGGAACTGGATGGTATCAATACACCTCACATTCTATTTATTCAAGTTACCACATTTAGAGTTGCACCATTAAGTTGGAATTACCCTAAATTGCCATATTCTACTATGTCCTGGGCAAGGGTAGCTATATGCTTAGTAAAGTAACCCATTTCCTTTGGAGTGACATAAAAAAGTGTAAGGTCAAATTAAGTTCACATCTAGCCAATTTCCCATTTAGGGTGGGTGTATACAATATATATATACTAGAGGCCTGGTGCAGAAATTCGTGCACTGGGGAGGGTGTCCCTCAGCCCAGCTTGCACCCTCTCTAATATGGGACCCCTCGGGGGATGTCCAACTGCAGGTTTAGGCCCGATTCCTGTGAAATCGGGCCTAATCCTGCAGTTGGACATCCCTCTCACAATCCAGGACCACTGGCTCCTAACCGCTCACCTACCTGCCTGATTGCCTCCTAACTGCTCCTCTGCAGGCCTGATTGCTCCCAAATACCCTCCCCTGCTGGCCTGATCACCCCCAAGGCTTTTATTAGTATAGATATGACCCTGCACAGAAAATTTTACTAACCCTGCTTTACAATAAGGGCTTGACGATTGAATCATTAGGACCAGACACCAAGATTTCCTTTCTTTGAATAGTGGAGGGAATACTTATCTTGTCTTTAAGTTGCCCAGAAATTAAAATGAGATAATGACTTAGAAAAGTATAAAAGCACCATATAAAGACAACTGTCTTTTTAATGAAGTGGCAAAATGAAAAACTTTTTATTCTCCCCTTCCTTCCTTTACAGCTTTTATTTAAACTTTGAAATTTATAAAAATTTCACTCCAATTTTCATTTCTTTACATTCAACATTGTTTTGTATTGGTTTCAGGTTTTATATTAGTTACAGAATAGTGGTTAGACAATCATATACTTTACAAAGTGTTCCCCGATATTTCTAGTACCCACCTGGCATCATACCATCATTACAACACTACTGACTATATTCCCTATTTAAGTGACAATGGGTTTACAGGTTCCTTTCAGTCTTTCTTTTGTGTTTCTTGTCCTTCCTTTTCTTTCTCACTTCTTCCCTCATTTTCTTTATATAGTATCTCAATTGGCCATCAAAGCTCAGTGAAGGCACTGGGACACGCTTCATCCATTTTACAGACCAGGAAACTGAGGCCAATTCCAGTTGGCTGTGGAACTTGACTCAGCACACAGGAAGCCCTCAGAGCCATGCTCTTTGCGCTTCCTAAGGGGCAGCGGCCCAGCAAACAGAACAAACCTTCCAGTCAGGCTTCCCAGCCTCTTTCTCAAGCACCTCTTCATTGCGGATGCTCCACATTCTTTCCTCTCCCCCCATTCTTTACTGCCCCCCCTTCTCCGAAGCAGGTGGAAGGCTTCCCACTCACTGCCTAGGCATGCTCTGCTATGGGGCAGGGTGTTGCGACCTTGCTTTTGGGTCAAGGCAGGAGCAGTAGTCACTGCCTCTGAAGTGTGAAGGCCGCCTGAGCGAGGCCCATTAGCACTGGGAGCTTCTCTGAATCATGTCAGTCAGTCCAGTACCCTGCAGTGCAGCACCCCTTCACTGAGGTGGCTCCACCCCTTAACCCCTGCCTCAGGGGTGAGGGTCCTTGCCCCTCTGCCAGGAGTCCTTCCATGCCCCTTGATCCCTGGCTGGGCCCACCCACGTCTTGGGGGCACTGCAGAACCTCTGTCTCTCTGCAAATGAGGCAGATCCCTGCCCTAGGTCTCCACAAAGCTATGAATCTGTGGCCAGAGGCCTGGTCTGGGTCTCAGCAACCACATGCCTGCAATGTTCCCAGGGGCCCCCGGGAGGGGCTGGGTGAGTCCTGCCACACACCCCCAGGGTGGCGATCTCCCCAGCGACCCCTGGGGAGTGCCTGGCTGGGCCCGGCCACACCCCCCCAGGGTGGCGATCGCCCCCGGGACCCCCCGGGAGCGGCTGGCTGGGCCTGGCCACACCCCCCCCAGGGTGGTGATCACCCCGGGGACCCCGGGAGCAACTGGCTAGGCCCGGCGACGCCCCCCCAGGGTGGGAGCGGCTGGCTCGGCCCGGCCACGCCCCCCTAGGGTGGCGATCGCCCCGGGACCCCCGGGGAGCAGCTGGCTGGTCCCGGCCACGCCCCCCCAGGTTGGTGATCTCCCCGGGACCCCCAGGGAGCGGCTGGCTGGGCCCAGCCACGCCCCCCCAGGGTGGCGATCGCCCCAGGGACCCCCGGAACTAAGAGGATTGGGCGCCGCCATCTTGGTCTTCTCAACGGCCGGATAGGCCACCCGGAGTCCCGCCCCCAGCCTCTCACAGGCCCAATCATGGGTTTAGTGGAGGTGCGGTCAATTTGCATGTTTCTCTATTATAAGGTAGGATCATCTCCTTAGGGGTTGCAAGGGTTTTCAGTTCACTTCATTTTCATAGGAGATTGGGGGTCCACGGGTTATTTCAGTTATCTAAGGCTCACAGGCTTTTTACTCCAAGGTCATAATTCCCTTGGAAGTATAATTCTCTGAAGTCTGTAGAGGAGTATTGTCTATCTGAAAATCAGTTTCATTTTTCAGTAGTCACACTATACTTTTTTGGAAACATAGACCTTGGATCTACTATATTTATTTGTGTGTGTTTTTTATACCCAAATTTTTCTCAATATATTTGAGCCTCTCTGGAGTAGTAAGTGGTAAAGCCACATTCTTCATCTGATTTTTCCTTCCATAAATTTTAAACCAGTGAGAAGTTTAAGTAACCATGAAGGTCACATCCTTAATCTGATTCTTGCCAAAAATATTTGGCTTTAGTGAACTTTTTCTCCAATGCTTTCCTAATTTTATCTGTTTCTTTGGGAGCAAAAATGAATTGGATAGTCAAACATGACAAGGTCTTGGATTCTTGGAAGTCTCTATTTTCTTTTATTTCTACTTATGAAATCACTCATCTCTTTCTTTTCTCTTTACTATTTTGAAAAATGCATCAAATAATAACCTAGACATCCTACTAACACTTTGTTTTTCACACACTTCCCCCCAGAGATGTGAAATCCTTATGTATACGATCTAATTCCTAAGTTATCATAAGTGACTATTTTACCAAGTATTTTACCACTGTATAACATGGAAGTGTTATCTTTCCTACTTTAGATAACAGTCTCCTAAACACATGTTCCAACCATTAAGTCAGCACTACACAATTTATTTTTTAATACAGCACTTCATGTCCAGGAGATAATAGGTTATGCTTCAATAATAAATAAACCCAAAGTTCTAAAAGGCTTAATACAGCAACGTTTTATTTCTCGTGCTGGAGGTTCAGTGCCAATTGGCAGGGAGACAGGGTGCAGGAGAGATGGAAGGCCTCTGCTCCACAAAGTCAGACTTAGGGAAGTGCTATCATATGGAAAGCCATGTGACAGGGGAACGGATACATGAGAACTCACACTTACTCTTCTTTCTGCCACATGAAAGTGCTACACATGATATATTTCCATTGAGTTGCATTTTTATAGAACCACCATCTGATTGGCTCCTTTAGTTGTTATCAAATAAGGAGTGTCCTCTCAGATAAACTCTTTCATAGGCAGCATGATAGGCTGTCTTATTGCAAGTTGTCTTTTGCTCAGGACCAGCCCTGCTCTAATTGGTTGTGACCAAAGCGATGTGGGAGTAACATAGTTGTAGTGGACAACCAATAGACACTTTTCTCTAAAGGGAACATGAGAAATGTTCAGAACTTCATGGCTTGTTGGTCATTTGTTGCTGCATGTTCATAAACATCTTTGCAGGTATTACTTTAAAATATGTGATATTTGTTAATGCATGTATTTAATGATCTTACTATGTTCACTTATTTTTTTCTATTTTAACATAAAACACATCCTATCTAATAAAAGAGTAATATGCAAATTGACTGTACCTCTGCTACCCCACAAGCCACACCCACCAGCCAATCAGGAGCGAGTATGCAAATTAACCCAACCAAGATGGCTGCAGCCACAGAGAGAGCAGGAGGCTTGAGTTGCCCCCAACGATGGAGGAAGCCAAGCTTCCTGCACACTCTGGCCTGCTGTGGACTCCACTCAAGGGTACAAAGTTTCAGTTATAGAAGATAAATAAATCCCAACAAAAATGGCTGCGGCCACGGAGCAAGCAGGAGGCTTGGCTCCGCTCAAGGCTACAAAATTTCAGTTATAGAAGATAAATAAATCTCAGATACCAGGGCCTCCGCTTGGGTCGCTGGGGGGTGTGGCCAGCCTGCAAACCACCACAGGCCCCTTGCCCAGGCCACCCCATGCCCCAAGGGAACCCCCACACTGATCTGGGACATCCTTCAGGGCAAACCAGCTGTCCCCCACCCCTGCACCAGGCCTCTATTTTATCTAATCCTATCTAATAAAAGAATGATATGCAAATTGACTGTGACTCCAACATACAAGATGGCTGCCCCCATGTGGACACAAGATGGCCGCCAAAAGATGGCCAGAAGGGGAGGGCAGTTGGGAGGGACCAGGCCAGCAAGGGAGGGCAGTTGAGGGTGATCAAGCCTGCAGGGGAGGGCAGTTAGGGGTGACCAGGATGGCAGAGGAGGGAAGTTTGGGGGCAACCGGGCCTGCAGGGAAGGGAAGTTGGGGGGGTTACCCAGGCCTGCAGGGGAGAGCAGTTGGGGGGGACCAGGCCTGCAGGCGAGGGCAGTTAGGGGCAAACAGGCTGGCAGGGGAGCAGTTAGGCATCAATCAGGCTGGCAGGGGAGTGGTTAGGGGGTGATCAGGCTGGCAGGCAGAAGCGGTTAGGGGCAATCAGGAAGGCAGGCAGGCAAGCAGTTGGGAGCCAGCAGTCCTGGATTGTGGAAGGGATGTCCGACTGCCTGTTTAGGCCCGATCCCGGTATGATCGGGCCTAAATGGACAGTTGGACATCCCTCGAGGGGTCCCAGATTGGAGAGGGTGCAGGCTGGGCTGAGGGACAAACACCCCCGTGCACGAATTTCATGCACTGGGCCTCTAGTTTTAATATAAAATTCATGATGAAATAGCTATTCAATGCCAAATGTCAACAGTATGATTTTAAAAATTGGATTTGTCAGAAATTGGACATTATTTTGAATTCTAAAAGAAAAAGTCTAACAAAAGGAATAAACTTTAGCAAGTGTGTATTTAATTAGGTTTGTTACTTATTTAAATATATTTAAAGTATTTATTTAATTTAAAATTAATTCTTTTTTCCCTGTGCTTTGAATAATATGATTAATAATGTGTACAGAAAATAATTATGCTGAGTTTTTGTCCTATTTAAAATAGGCCTTTTAAAATTCACTCTTGTCTTCTACACATGCAATTTTATGCTTCCATGAAAAATATTATCATGTTAGATGAGGCCTCATTTCTTCTAATGAAAATTAATTAATTTTAAAGTTATCAGTATTATTTCTGAAATTCATATTAATCTTACTAAAAATTTTATTAAGACTCTGAACCTAGGTAAACTAGCTACTAGGTTTTGTATTCAACATGTTTAATTTATATTATATACATATATTCCATAAATAATCAACTAATCAAACATCCAATTGACATGTATATCTTATTTGACTGAATTCATATTTACATTAATGAGTCAGTTAATATCACAAAAATATAGTTCTAGTCCCCTAATGCTTTCAGTGAATATCATAATAGGGGATCAGAGGAGAGTATGATTTGGGAAACAGGTGCTACAAATGGGCTCTAAATGGACTCTAGGCACTGTGAGTTCAACTGCAAAATTGGATACATGTGGAATTATTTTTGCAGATATTTTCAGCAACTACAAGAGTTTGGTTTCTAAGTCTACAACTTGCAAGTCCTTTCTCTGGGAGATTATTGGAAAAAAAGAGAACTGGGAATAGGAGAAAGGTAAAGCAAAAGGTAGAGAGATGAGAAAGCTAAGGTACCGCTGTGCCAAGAGTTGCCAAGCTGGAACTAGGATGCAGAAGAGGAGCTGGCTTTGAGCAAGGACGTTAGCATGAAGTCAAAACAGACAGAGCTTCATGTTAGGAGGCGGGAGATTGGGGTTAGAAAATACAATTCATATTTTCTCAAGCCCCAAGTTTTTTCCATTCCAAATATAACCTACATGCCCTGCATCACAAATTCTAAATACCTAGGGTCTCCTACGTTGCAAAACAATTACTTAACCATTTCTCCCCAAACCTTGACAGTAGGAAGTCTACTCTTTCCCTGCAATGTCCAAGAATCCCAGAAGCTAATTCAGTCCAAAGGGGAGGAGCTGGCCTTCACATTTGAGACAGCTAGAGTGCAGTTTGATTGGTCCATTTCTGCCAGTGTTTCTCCCAGTCATGTGCTGTCTCTAGGATCCTGTTCTACACAGGGGGTGCCAGTCCTGGCAGTGAGGATGGGACCCATTACTGCAGCCTGTGTCCCAAGCTCGATTTCTCAGTGCTCCAGGGCTCAGCACCAGCCTGGCCCAGAGGCCCCAGGAGCATAGGTTTAGGAAGGTGACAACTATGCTTGGGATCCAGGGGAAAGCCACCCTTAGTGATTCCAAGATGATTTCCGCTTCTGAGGGAGACTCACTAAGTCATTCCAAAGGGCCCGGTCCTAGACTTGAGAGGGTTGGAGGGGGAAGTTGCCTTTACTGATTGCAAAGCTCCTGTTTCAACTGAAGAAGAGAATTATCCTATATAATAAAAGCCTAATATGCAAATCGACCGAACGGCAGAATGACTAGTGGAATGACTGGTCACTATGATGTGCACTGACCACCAGGG
This sequence comes from Eptesicus fuscus, assembly GCF_027574615.1. NCBI lineage: Eukaryota > Metazoa > Chordata > Mammalia > Chiroptera > Vespertilionidae > Eptesicus > Eptesicus fuscus. The sequence goes on along the minus strand of NC_072491.1, from coordinate 33,013,107 downwards.
GGGCAGACGCTCAATGCAGGAGCTGCCCCTAGCCTGCAGACCCCAGGCCAGCCAAGGCGGGTGCCAGCAGGACCCTCCCCCTAATCACCCTGCCGGTCGCCCCACAGATTGGCCCTGGTTGTCAGCCAGGCCTAGGGACCCTACCCGTACATGAATTTCATGCACCAGGCCTCTAGTATATATATATACATGAGGAAGATGTTCCCATCAGTGAAGTGACAAAGGGTAAGGAACATGTCACCAGAGGAAGGAAAGAACTTGACAATGGTAGCCACTCTACCCTCTGATCTACTTGGATCATTGGACTGAAGCCAGCTCCCCTTCCCTTGATGGCACCAGCTCCTATATAAATTGTCCTCCCTGATTCTTCCAACTCACTGTGTCTCTTTTCTGTGTTTTGATGTATTAACTAAAACTTTGATTTTTTTTTTTTTAAAAAGCAGAACCCTATTATTTTGTGTGGTTTTATTTCTTCCTTTTTTTTTTTTCTTCCAATAATATCACATGGGCCAGGAATACAAATCTGATTAAGACATACTCCTTTGTCCTTGAAGTGCATAGAGTCAAATAATAGAGTTGAATATCTGTGTAAAAACTTATAATGCAATCAGATAAGTGCTGAATACAGGTATGAAAAAAATACTGTGGAGCACAGAGAGGTTTAAAAACAGTCTAGTTTAATTAAGATCTAAAACCAAACAAGGGCATAGTGCCAGAAATACAACCTTACTGGCTCATGAATGCAAGGGTTTCTTGAGCAATCTTTCTAACTCATCTAGACCTCCTGCTGGGACTGTCTGGGAGCACCCAATGGAAGACAAAAAGGGGATAAACAAAGAGAAGAGAATGGTATGCCAAATCCATTGATCACGTGGGGACTAAGATATTGGAAGGGAGGAGACTGAAAATAGAATGCAAACAAATGGTGTATACTAATGGCACTGTTTGGACCAAGAATAATGGGAGAGTGTACTTTTCATTCCCAGTCGGGACTTTGTCCTTCATTCTGTGGGCACCTTCCTTAATTGTTAATGGCTTTTTCCAAATATGGTAGAAAACCACAAGAATTATTGTTCTCTTAATGAATGGTTAGCTCTGAGTCAGAAAGTGCAAAGAACCCAGAATTCCCCTACCAAAGCCTTTCTTTCTCCCCTTTCATGCTTCTCTGGTGCAGTTGTGGCCCTTAATTACCCCGTTAGTGGCAACTTAAATTAAGAAATATTACTCCTTCTTTTGCAACCCAACTGATCTTTTTGAAATGAAGTCCGGTTCACATATACAGAAAAATTGCATGATGGCTAATAGAAAATAATTTCCGAGCATGCCACAGAGTTTTACTTATTTATTTTCATCCAGGGGTTGTTTTTTGAAAGAGCAATGGAAATGTAAAGGCAAGCACTTCTAGAGGTTTATTTGGAAATTGTGACTTTCAGCTTACAAAAGGAAATGCCATAATGTAGCCACTGGCTGCTCCTTTGGTTGTGCAAAACAGGCAGTAAGCCCAGCATGAGTGGGGACTGAACACAAGATTCAAAAAACTCCAGCTTTAACAAATACCATATGATCTCACTTATATGCAGGCTCTAAAGAACAAAATAAACAAACAAAATAGAAACAGACTCATAGAGGCAGAGAACAGACTGACAGTTGTCGGAGGTGAGGGAGTTGGGGGTCTGGGTGGACAAGGTGAAGGGATTAAGAAGTACAAATTGGTAGTTAGAAAATGGTCACAGCCATGTGGGTTGCAGCATAGCAACATGGTCAATAATACGGCGGTGGCTATGGGTGGGGCCGGGTGGGTGCTTGGGTTGTCAAGGGGACCACTCTGGAGGATGCATGGCTTTCTAGCCACTGTGCTGTGCATCTGAGACTGTTAGAGTGGAGTTGAATGCAAACTATAATTGAAAAAAAAAAGTTATACAAACTAAAGGAAAAATAAATGAATAATAAATAAGTAAATAAATAAAATACTTGTGATTCTGGAGGAGGAGGGAGGACCCAGCTGTCTTCCTCTGCTTGGTCAAATTATTCATTCTCCTGAACTAAGCTTCCTTTTTATAACTCCTTCTTCTAAAATACTTGTGTGATTTCATACAAGTATAAAATGTTGTATTAATGACCTAGATTTGAAGTTGGTCCTGACTTGAATCTCTCAGAGAAATATAACCACGCACGAAGTGGAAAGGACTCTCAATGAAGAATCAGGTATTTGTGAGGTAAACAGCATACAAAACACTTTGCTCGTCAGCTACCGTGAACAAATCATCTACCTCAGAGTCTTCTCATTTCCTTACTGTAAAAACTGGGTCACAGAGTGAACTGCGTTTATGTGCCAGGCAGGTGCTGTGAATGCGTGAATGGGCTCAGCGGTCAGGCTGTGACAATGGTGGACCGCATGGTGGTTAGAAGATAGGTTTGCCTTTCCTCAAGGCATTGGAAACCAAAGTTAAAGAAATAAAAATAATCTGTAGGCCAGATCAAACCTGGAGGTCTCCTGTTTACAATCTCTGGGTTAGGTAATGTTTCCCTCCCTTTCCAGTCCTCATCATTTCATAGTCTTTGTTTCTTTGGCCTGAGGTCAAAATCTCTGGGCATCTTAGTTATTCTCTGTTGGCAAATTGGGCACCTTAGAAAAATTCATTAATATTTTGCACCATGAAAGAGCCCTTCCATGAATTACTTAGTTGGTTGCATTCTTTATGTATTACTCAATGACAGCAGTCTTCAAAGCTGACAGCCCTATTTGCACTTAGAGAAATGAATGAAGTCTATAATATAAATTATGAAGGTATAAAAGACTACAAGTGTTAATCAATTTAAGAAATAGCACCAAATTTTAAGGAACTTCATCTGGAGAAAAAAAAGATGTATTTTAAGGCAGTTTTAAGCACCCCCCCCCCCCCCCCCAAACTTCAGAATAACCAGTGATTGTATAATTCTTTGCCATGATGTATCTTCAAAATAGAGATAAATTCTTAGGACCTGAAAATCAATGGCAGTGTGATGAAAGAGGGAAGTAGCAATTCCTCTGCTTCTATGAAAACATCTCAAATTTGCTACGTGTTAAAAGACACCCAGGTGCAAATAGCAATAAGCTCACGGATCTTAACTTGAAGATGGAGGAGGAAAAAAAGGAAGCAACAAGAGAAAAGTTTAAAAGAATTAAGTATGCCCTTGATCAAGTGATTCAGTGCACTAGAGAGATGGCATTATCAATAACTGTCAAGAAGATTAAACTCAGGGAAATAGAGCTAATTTCAGCTGGAATCAGTGAGTACATCCAGCAGCTATTCAAGGAAAATAAAGTCAAAATGCTTAATCTGATCTAAACAAATGGCAACAAAATAAAATAGATCTCTTAAAGCAGCACTGAAGGAATGGATCTCATACCCTTTTTTAATCACTCATTGGTGCTTAGCACAACTCTGGGCACAATGAAAGTACTCAATAAATTACTGTTGGTTGTCTGACATCCTGTGAAACATTTAAAATAACCTGAGCGTGATTTTCAGGAATTCATATTCATTAGCCATTTCTAATTCTACAAGTTCACAATGACTCTCCTATCACCAAACAGAGGCATCAGGACTTCTATATTGTGCTGTGTAACCACCAGGGCCCATGAATGGCCATCTCTTTCCATGACCAACACATCAATAATGAGTTAATTAATGCCCTCTTCCATGCCCAGACCTAAGATAGATTCCTGAGTAGCAGGGAGCAGAATTTTCTTAAATAAATTAACTCAAAATGACAATACAGTTACAATAAAATAGGCATATTTTATGGGTCTTGCAACATAATTATACTAACTTGGAAAGCTCATATTTGTTATACATATAAAAAGGCAATAAACTCAAATTAGCTATGTACCGCAGTCATGATTATCATTTAACATATTTGCAATTGAGAAGGATGCTTAGATTAGTCACAGGAAGAGGAAAAAATTAAACTGGTATGAAAAGTTGTTTGTTTAATCACAATTGTTTAAACAGTATAGAGAAAATATAGGAGTTATTCTATCTTTTCAGGCTGAAGATAATCCTATATAGTAAAAGGCTAATATGCAAATAGACCAAATGGTAGAACAACCAAACAACCAGTCGGTTGTTTGCGCTGACCACCAGGGGACTTGTGTGGAACATGGCCGACATCGGCAGCAGGTGGCAGAGTGCAGAACATGGTGGGCATTGGCCATGGCGGGATGGTGGAGCAGGTGAGCGGGAGCGCCAGACCAAGGTGGGGCGTCAATCGCTGTCATTGGAGCGAGCCTCTAGTGGTTACTGAAATTTCTTTGCTCCCATGTGCTGTGGTCCTGCCTGGCACTCGCACCTGCTTCTGGCCCTGCTCGCACCTGCTGTCGGCACCTGACAACGGCCCCAATTGCTTGGTGCTGTCAGCGGGTGTGAGCAGTGGCTGCTGGCCCCGATCGCCCCTCAGAGCTTCTCCACCTCCCCCTGCTCCTGAGGGGCGATCGGGGCCGGCAGCTGCCTCTCACACCTGCTGCTGGCACCAGTCCCACTTGCACCTGCAGCCGGAGCCACTGCCAGCGCCCAGCGCTGGTCCCAATTGCTCAGAGCCATCAGTGGGTGCGAGCAGCGGCTACTGTTCCTGATAGCCCCTGAGGGCTTCTCCACCTCCCCCTGCTCCTGAGGGGTGATCGGGGCAACAGCCGCCACTCACACCTGCTGATGGTGCTGGCCCCAATCACTCTGTGCCGTCAGCAGGTGCAAGTGGGGCTGGCGCCATCAATGCATGGGAGCAGCAGCAGTGGGAGCAGGGCTGCCAGCAGACAGGAGACTTGGGCTGTGGTGGAAGGAACCAGGTGGGGGCGCGGAGGATAGGCCAAGATCCAACCCTGTGCCCACCGCAGCCTCGTGGCCCACAGTTCCTTTCAAGGTGCACGAATTCGTGCACTGGGCCCCTACTTTTCCCTATAAAATTATATTCAGCTGTATACTTCATACAAAAGGATGAGAGACTAAGAATGGGCAATCTAAAAAAAAAGAGAGAGAGAAAGGTTTTTAAAAGATGGCTGTGTGTATGTGTGTGTGGTAGGGTAGTGTTTATGACTTCTTATATTTTGTTTTGTTTCTGTTAGGGGCAGAAATAGAATATTGGGGACTAGCTATAATTATAAGAAATAATAATCATGCTCTGTTAACTGTGAATAAGGTGGGGCATCCATGAGTCTTATCTAAATCACTTGGGGCCGATGGTTCTTTGCAAGTAAGACATTTCTCAGAACACAAAGAATGGATGATTTCTTAGCCTTCACTGTTTTCTAGGATCACAGGAATTGGGTCAAGGTCAACATTGTCAGGACACAGCAACAAAATAAACGAAGTGGGTCCCCACCTAACATGGGTGGGGAGAGATGAACAGGAACGCTTAGATGCGATAATATGCTCATTTCAGATTCTGTTAAGCCTCTGAATAAAAAAGAAGCCAAAAAACTGGTGGGCAGTGACTGGTAGAGGAGGCTTCTCCTGACTGTGAAGACTGTGAAGGTCTGTGGCAAAGTGGCCATTTGAGTTGAGAATTAAACGATGCAAAGGAGCAATCATGGCCAGCTAGATGAGGTAGAGAGCGGCAATGAGCTTAGAAAGGTAGGCAGGTCCAGAGCAGGTAGGGTTGGCAGGTCAGGAGCCTGGATTCTGGCTGCTCTGCAGAGGATATCCAGGAGCAGAGGGAAAGCGAATACAGGAGGCAAGTTAGGAAGGGCCCAGAAACTCAACTGGATAGAATGATGGCCTGGCCTGGGGTTGTGGTACTGGGATGCTGAAAAGTAATCCAATTCAGGGTTTGCTTTGGGAGTAGAGCTGACAATACTTGCTAATGCAGTTTAGGTGAGGCATGAGCAAATAATACCAACAACAAACCCTCACATAGAACCCAGAGTGTGCGAGGCACTGTTCTGAGTGCTTCACACATATTAACACATTTAATCTTCATTACAAAGCCTGAAAAGATAGGTACGTATGCAAATTCACAGAGCTAGTAAGCAGCAGAGCTGAGATTGGAACTCTTGTGGCCTCCAGTGCAGAGTCCAGCATGTGTGGTTTCTATGATTTTGGCCTGAGCCATTGGGTAGAGGGTTCTGGCTTTCTTTGAAATGAAATAAGACTTGGTGGGAAGTGGATTTAAGGGGAGATTAGTGCTCCGTATAGGCCATGCTAATTTTCTAATGCCTCTTAGACAACCAAGTGAAAATTGAAAATTTAATTGGATGTGTGTTTGGAACTCAGGGAACGTTCCAATTTGTAGCTGTGACTTTCAGCATCTTCAGCATATTGATGGCATTTGCCATCATGGGACTGAACGAGATCACCTGGAGAGGTTGAGAGACAAGAAAAAGACAAGGTCTGTAGCCAGGGCATGGCAGTGGTTTAGCAGCAAGACTGCAGGCCTTCCCCCTCTGGTCCAGGTTTTCTTGATTTCAGCATGAGGGTATCTGTTCTGATACCTCCTGTCATACTACTGCAGCTTGAAGAGAAACTAGAAAGCATGCTGTGAGTTAATTTGCAATTATTTGAGGCAGAGTACCACTTTGTATGCAGAAAACCCCATACTCAATGGCTGTGAGAATTACTGCCTCCTCAACCTAGGACACCACTTTGTTACCATGTAGGACACTTACTAATACTAGAGCCCTAGACTGTTTGAAATATACAAGACCGCATTGCAATTTACTCGATGTTTTCCTATCTGCCATCTGTTTGACCTTCCTACCCACCCCATGAGGTAGGCAGGATGCTGACAATGATAACCTTTTACTGATGAGGATCTACTACTTAAAGAGACTAAGCGACTTGCTTAGGACTATATTGTTAAGTAGCAGAGCCGGGTCTCAAGCCCACATCCTGCACTACCACATGCTATGCCCTTTCTGACACACCATGCCTGCTCAGCACCCGCAGTGTGCGTGCCTCCTTATAACATTTGCAACACCCATTCATTTTGTCAAAAGAAAAAGGGAGAAATGCAAACACATAACTTTCCTCTCTCCTACTAGTTAAGTATCTTAGGGTCGAGAATGTTGAATCCCAAGCCCTCCTGGATTATAGATGAGAGCCCATGAATGGAGTCGTTAGGAACTGGGCCGGAGTCCCCTGGCGGTGGGAGAGCTGCCCAGTGGGGCTTCATTATTTTGTTGTTCATAAATTCTCAACACATGAAGCACACCCGTTTTCAGATGTTAATACAAAACTACATTTAAAAGTGAACTAAAAATAGTTGTGGATTTTTTTTACCACAATTGTACACTTGCAATATTAAAAATAATTGAGAGTTGATATTTCACAAAAAGCATGTGGGTAAAAGGTAGCAATATGTGAAACCCTGTCCTCTGGGTGCTAGTGAAACAAACAGGGAGTTTCAGCAAAAATCTTAAACTATGGTAAATATGCACTGGTTTCCAGTACCTTGTGTCAGCCCAGAGGACTATTTTTTTTTTGTTTGTTTGTTATATTTTTATATGATTTGAGAGTGGAAAGGAGAGGGAGAGAGAGATAGAAACATCAATGATGAGAAAGAATCATTGATTGGCTGCCTCCTGCATGATCCCACTGGGGATGGAGCCCACAACCCCGGCGTGTGCCCTGACTAGAAATGGAACCGTGACCTCCCAGTTCATAGGTGGATGCTCAACCACTGAGCCACACCAGCTGGGCCCAGAAGGCTATTTTATCAGAGACTTTCATGGGTAATTTTTTACCTGTCTTGCTCCTCCTCTTCAAATGCCAGCTGAGTCAATCACTAAAATGCTCATGCAGCTTCCTGCCTGGGGACAGTGCTGCCCAGCAGGTTTAACTAAATTGCCAACAAGACCACATTAAACCAGTGGCACCCCCACCTCCTCTTGTTCCAGCACCTTCAGTAGCAGTGCATGTGTGACGGGCTCCCTGAGTAGCAAGTGCTCTTTGCTGCACTAGCTCCGGACCTGTCAAACACGAGTCAGGGCAGGGCAAGTCAACCAGATGGGTGAGCGCATCCCGGGTGCCTGCCGCCTTGTCGCTGAACACTGCCTGCAGCCTGGGAGGTGGGAAGTAGTGTGTCAAGGGAAAACTTGCCCTAACACAGGATGGGTTTGGTTAGCAGGAGAAGGGTGTCTGACCTCTATCTTTACGTGCACTGAACTCAAAGACAAGTTCAGCAGATGCACTTTCGCTAAAGCGGTGCCATTCTCCAGTCTCAGAACAAGGAACAGAATCCTTCTGGTCACCAGATACGCCTAGTGGTTATCCTGTTGGGGGGAAAAAGACATTTTTGGAGGCTAGCAATCTGAATCTAGTCATTGCCCCTTTAATTGTCTGGTCCTGCAACACCTGTTCACTCCCATTTTAGAGAGGCCATAAACCTCCCCCAGATGAAGTTATCAGTGCCGGCACCAGGCCAGGCCTTTGGTTGAGGTCTCAAAGCCCCAGCACATAGGGCTCTTTAAGAACTTGCAAAGGGGACTGGAAAACCCCATATTTGGGAGACAAAGGACTGAAAAAGATATAAAAAGGGACAACTTCCTCCATGTTGCTGCTCAGAATTTGAAAGATTTTTTTTTTCCTCTAGGCCCGTGCGTAATAAAGTAACTCCATTTCTCTAAGCGTTGCTTGTTTTTTCTCCGGTCTTCTGTAACAATCCTAGACAGTCAAGCAACATTCCTCAACATGCTTTAAAAACACAAGGCAGTGAGAACAGCTGCCGAAAGAGGGGAGGAAGAAAAGAAGCAGTGATTCCACACAAGAAGAGAGCATCCTTGCCTGAGCATGTGAACCGAGGCGTCCTGGACGTTGGGATTCTTAGAGTGGATGAGGATATCGTGGGGGCGGGGGGGTGTCTCTCTCCTGCATTTCAACCTGAACCCAAACACTATCTGTTCTTTGTCTTTTAGTTCTGAAATGAACCCTTTTATTCAAGGGATTGTTAACCTGAGTGGAGTTCAAAAATTGTGTTTCTGAGCCAGCGTGTCACTGCTGTAACATCAGCACACTCAGAACAGACAGCAGTGTTTGTAAGGCGCAGCAAGGTACGTGGGTGAGGCTGGTGGAGGGTCACCCCTCGCTACGGGTCCCCAGGCCAGCTCTGAGAAGCAGCATCAGAGCACACGTCAATTGGAAGGGCTGACTTAGGTCAGGGACCTCAAGCCACAGGTGTTTGATTCTTTTACAACAGGGAAAGATATAAGACTCACATTTACAATATTATCAGAGCACCTCTGTAAAATGTAGATTCTGGGATCCAACACTTCCACCCCAGATCTACTGAACCCAAATTTCAAGGACTTAGGGAAGCCTGGGCATTTGAATTTAAACACACATCTCGTATCATTCTCCTGCACATTAAGCTTGCAGACCTCTGTGTTTTGGTGTCTCTATTCCCACTACCCTTACTACTTCCCTAGCATCCTTATCTTCCCGCTCCCTTATCTACTTCCCAGGGAGCTGGCATTTATCAAGTTAGAATAATAGAAAACAGAGGAAAGAAAAGAGACAGCATAATTAAACACAGGGCTTGGGCGCGGAGAGGCTGTCGTATGTTTGGGCTGGACCAGGAAGGACCACTCATGCTCATCACCTCCTTTTTATACACAAGGCCTGAGGGTCCTGAAGATCTAAAGACCCTCCCCCAGCTCCTTCTATTAGCTAACAGCTTCACCAGAGAGTTAGGGAAAGAAACGACGGGACCCTGGCATGGGGAGGTGGGAAGCAGAAAGAGCGACAGGTAAAAAGACTTCTTCCCACTCAGCTGGTATAAGGGAAAAAGAGGAAGACGGAACAGATGTTTGCTGGCAATCTCAACGAAAAAAGCAAAAAGAAGTTGTGTTCCTTCCTTTGGATGTGTGTTTGCTTTATCACCTAATAGTTGGATTAATTTAGAGGCAAATAGACTTCCAGATGTTCCTGCTCTTTCTGATGTGATAGCGATGGGCACCACTATGAATGTCAATGGGCAACCTCAAGCACTTTCCCATTGCTATCCTTGTTTATAAAGGAAGCAGTGAGACTGAATAACATCCAATAAGTAAAATCTAGCACAAAAGTGCTATGAAGGAAACAGAAGAGACTGGAATAGAGAATGATAATGGCAGGTGACTGCCATCCTACTTTAGATGGGTGGCGGGGGTGGGGGGCAGGGAAAAGGTGACATTTAAACTGAGAGCAGAAGGCGGAGGAGAAATCAGTACCAAGCTTATGGGGGGTGGGAGATCGTGCACTTTAGGCAAAGGCAACATTTGTGGGAAGAGAGGGATCATGCAGCCCTGGCCATACTGCAACAGCTGGGCCTCAGGCACCAGCTAAAGAGGAAATACAAGATGGTGCCGTGCCCCTCCCCACCCCACACAAACTGGTGCTGCACCTGTGACAGCTGGGTCAGAGCAGCCCTGCACACAACACTGTGCCAACAGCTGCTATTAGTCACCATGAGCTGGGGATGGGGCTGAGTGCTTGGGGGCCCCAAAGTCAAAGCTAGAAGGTGACTTCAAATGCATAGATGATGCCTTATGAGCCATATTACTGAAATCTGTCTCCACGTGATGGGTATGAGCAACACACTACCTGTATATCATCTCATTCTTCTGTTACCACACCTATGGCTTTGCCCTAGACACCTTGGCTGCAGTTATTTTTTTTAAATTACTTTATTGATTAAGGTATCACATATTTGTCATCAACCCCACCCCCCATTCCCATCCCAAACCCCCCCACACGCATGCCCCCATCCCCCTGTTGTCCGTGATCACTGGTTAGGCTCATATGCAAGCACACAAGTCCTTTGGTTGATCTATCTCCCTTGTCCCCACCCTCCCCTACCTTCCCTCTGAGGTCTGACAGTCTGATCAATGCTGATCTTGTTCTTCAGTCTATGTTGTTCATCTTTTCCCCTAGATGAGTGAGCTCGTGTGATACTAGGAATACACTTATAGGAACCGAAAATGAGACAAGCAATAATGGTTATGCTGAGAGGCAAATGAATCAGTCTATAGTGAGTTTCTTTCTGGGCCTTGGCTGCAGTTATTGACGTGTTTAACCAAACTCCACCCAGGACTGAACCTGATAATTGCCTTGGAACAATTTTCCCAGTAAGGAAGCTATCTTGATGGTGATTCCTACATGTAGAGCATTGTCCTGTCACTTAAGGGTTACCTGACCTGCTGTGGTTTGGAACCTCTGATATACCAAGGTCAGGAACTCCTCTGATGTTGTGGTGCATACACCAGTGTGTGTACCTGTCTGCCATTATTGCCATAAAAGTGTCCCCCTATGAATGGTGCGACCACTCATGTCAGCCCTTGCCCAAATGGAAAGCCCACCTAGGAAAGGTATCTAAGTAATAGTTATTGTATCTCATTTTTAAGACTGAAAATGAAGTGTTTTTATTTTTTTATTTTCAATGCACTCTGAAGTTATTTGCTAATGATATGCTGTAGTTTTTTAAACATAGATGATGCATTAATCACTTTATGAGTGGTTTTTTAAAAAACATATGCTTTGGTTAGAACACTGAACTAGTTTGGCAGTAGAATTTTTGCCTACACCTGACCAAGGAATTTTCAATATGTAGATTTTGAATCTTCAATATGTAGACTTTTTAGACATTGGAACTTCTTAAATGTTTTTGTCCCTACTAGACCCAGAGTTAGGGAATATGCATCACCCTCCGCTCTGGGTTTACACTACAGTATCTCTGCAATGTGGAAAATAAAACCAAAGTTAAGGTTGCTTTTGCTCAAAACATTCCATTGTGCAGAATAAGCTCCTATGGGAACAAGAAGGTTAATTATGTAATAATTTCACTAGACAAGTAAATAGAAGTTCTAATCTAAGTAATGCAGAAATTCACTTACACCCCCTTTTTTATGACATAAGCTCAGTGGCAATTTTGAATCCACGTATGAAGGATGTTCTCTGTGGTTTAGGTGGAGGCCATTCAGCGGCTCCGGGCCAGGAGAACGATAAATAACAGCGGTGTCTGGGCTGGTGTCGAGGTATTATGCCCTGGGTCACAGGGTGAGAATTGATTCTTCTGGCCTGTGTTTTGTGAGATGCTCTGTCTCCCAGTCCCCACTCCTCCCCCTGTGCTGCCTTTATTAAGTATTTGGCTCAAGTCTCATTCAGAAATGTCCTCTTGGTGAGTATTTGCTTAATAATATGACAGGACACTTTCTTCTCTCCTTCTGAGGTGCATAGCACTTCTTCACACTTTCTAGGATGTAGGAATAAAAGTAATATTTTAAGAAACAAAATAATCAATTCTTTGGGAAACTGAGTCAGTCTGCTTTCTTGTTGAATGCTATTATCTTGACCACTTGAATATCAAGATTTTTTTTTGCATTCAGTTGATTACAATTCTGCAAATCTACTTCTAATTGAAGCATAATCTATACATATAAAACCTAATTGAATCATAATCTATACATATAAGAGGGTAATATGCAAATCAACCAGACGGTGGAACAACCGGTTGGCTATGACACACACTGACCACCAGGGGGTAGACACTCAATGCAGGAGCTGCCCCAGCCCGCAGGCCCCAATCGCCCAATCGAGACCTGCCGGCCAACCTCTCAGTCCCTCCCCCCAGCTGGCAGGCTCTGATCCCCGAGTGGGAACAGAGAACCAGGGGTGGGTGGTGGCAGACTTGGGCAGTGCCGGGGCCCTGATCGCCCCACTGATCACCCCACACACAGAGGGCGATCTGCGGCAGTGGCGGCAGGGGGTGGGGCCAGCTGCCAGCAGCCAGGGAAGATCACCCTGATCCCAGGCCAGGCCTAGGGACCCTACCTGTGCACAAATTTTGTGCACTAGGCCTCTAGTTGACAAATAAAGTTGTAAGATAAAGTGTACAACGTGATGATTTAGCATACATATACATTTAATATACATATATGTGTACATTGTGATAGGAATCCCCCCATGAGTTAATGAACACATCCATCACCTCACATATTTATAGTCTACCTTTTTTATTTTATTTTATTTTTGGTGAGAACATTTAAGTTATACTCTTTTAGTAATTTCAATTGTACAGTGTTGGACAAAAATAGGTTTACAGTTGTTCATATGAAAAATAATACAATAATCTACACTAATAAAAGAGAAACATGCAAATTGACCATCACTCTGCTACATCCACCAGCCAATCAGGAGTGAGTATGCAAATTAATCCAACAAAGATGGCAGTGGCCATGGAGCTGGAGTGAGCAGGAGGCTTGGGTTGGCCCCGGCAATGGAGGAAGCCAAACTTCCAGCACGCCTTGGCCTCCGCTGAAGGAGGGGCTAGGAGGCTGGGTCGCCGGGGTGTGTGGCCAGCCTGAAAATGGCCCTCAGCCCCTTACCCAGGCTGGTCATACCCCCATGGGGTGAGGGTCCCTGCTGGGGGCTTGGCCAGCCTGCAAACAGCCATCAACCCCTCACCCAGGCTGGCCAGGCACCCCAGCAGGAGCTCCCACCCTGAAGGGGGTGTGGCCAGCTTGAAAACAGCCCCTCACCCAGGCTGGCCATGCCCCCCCCCCCCAGAGGGGACCCTCACCCCATAGGGGCGTGGCCAGCCTGCAAACCACCCAGGCTGCCCCATGCCCCAAGGGAATCCCCACCCTGATCTGGGACACCCTTCAGGGAAAACCAGCTGGCCCCCACCCGTGTACCAGGCCTCTATCTATACTAATAAAAGGGTAATATGCTAATTAGACTGGGAGACCTTCCAGGAGACCTTCCGGATGTTCCTCTGGACAAAGCCATGGTGGCGGGGTCGAGGTAGAGGCAGTTAGAGGCCAAGAGGGGAGGGCAGTTGTGGGTGATCAGGCCAGTGCGGGGGGGGGGGGGTGTAGGGGTTGATCAGGCCAGTGGGGGGGGGTTATTGGGGGTGATCAGGCTGGCGGGGGGGGCCAGTTGGGGGTGAGCAGACCAGCAGGGGGGCCAGTTGGGGGCAAGCAGGCCGTTAGTGGGGGTCAGTTGGGGGGGTGATAAGGACAGCAAGGGGGGGCAGTTTGGGGTGAGCAGGCCAGTGGGGAGGGCAGGTGTGGGTGAGCAGGCCAGCAGGGGGGGCAGTTGGGGGCAAGCATGCTGGCATGGGGGGCAGTTGGGGGTGATCAGGCTGGCGGGGGGGTCATTTGGGGGCGAGCAGGCCAGTAGCAGGGGGCAGTTGGGGGCGAGCAGGCTGGCAGGTAGAGTGGTTAGGGGCAATCAGGCAGGCATGCAGGTGAGCAGTTAGGAGCCAGCAGTCCCGGATTGCAAGAGGGATGTCCGACTGCCGGTTTAGGCCCAATCCCTGTAAACTGGCAGTAGGACATCCTTCGAGGGGTCCCAGATTGGAGAGGGTGCAGACCAGGCTGAGGGACACCACCACCCCCGTGCACAAATTTCGTGCACCAGGCCACTAGTTAATAAATAATAATACAAGAATAAACTCTGTGTTTCATGTACTCACAACTATAAACCTACTTTTGCCTCACCCTGTTCAATAGTTATCAACTGTAGTCATCCTGTTATACGTTAGAGCCTCAGACTTTATCTTATAACTGAAAGTTTGTACAGTTTACCAAACACTTCCTATTTCCTTCCCCCACCCCCAGCAATCACTTTTCTACTGTCTCAATGTTTCATTTTATTTTTAGACTAGAGGCCTGGTGCACGAGATTCATGCACTCAGGGGGGTCCCTCATCCCAGCCTGTGCCCTCTTGCAGTCTGGGAGCCCTTGGGGGATGTCCGACTGATAGCTTAGGCCAGCTCAAGCTGGCAGTCGGACAGTCTTAGTGCTGCTGCGGAGGCAGGAGAGTTTCCTGCCACCGCCACTGTGCTCGCCAGCCGTGAGCCCGGCTTCTGGCTGAGCGGCACTCCTCCTGTGGGAGTGCACTGACCACCAGGGGGCAGCTCCTGCATTGAGTGTCTGCCCCTGGTGGTCAGTGCGCGTTATAGCAACAAGTCGTTCCGCCGTTCGGTTGATTTGCATATTAGCCTTTTATTATATACTAGAGGCCCGATGCACAAAATTCGTGCAAGGGGCTTGGCCCTTACAGCCCCGGCTTCATCCAGAAGATTCTCTGAATGGCTGTTCTACCATTCAGTCTAATTAGCATATCAGCTCTTTATTATATAGGAGGATTCCACATATAAGTAATGCCATGCACTATTTGTCTTCCTCTGTCTTATTTCACTTAGCATAGTGCCTTCTAGTTCATCCATGTTGTCACAATGACAGGATTTCCTTCTTTTTAAAGCCAAATAATATTTCACTTTATACATATCACATTTTCTTTATCCATTCATCTGTCAAGTGACAATTAGGTTGTTTCCATACCTTAGTTATTATGAATAATGCCAAAATGAATACAGAAGTGCAGATACCTCTTTGAGATAATTATTTCATTTCGTTTAGATATATCCCCAGGGGTAGGATTGCTAGATCACATGTTAGTTCTATTTATAATTTCTTGAGGAACCTCCATGCTGTTTTCCATAGTGGCTGCACCAACTTACATTCCAACCAACATTGCACAAGGTTCCCTTTACTCCACATCCATACCAGCAAATCTACTTCTTGTCTGTTATTAAGCTCACTATAAATGAAGGCTTTTGCATTCAAATGAGGTTTGTCCCCATCTAAAGAGAAAAAGGCAAGAGTGTTTGCAAAACTGAAATGTGGCCAGTGGGAGCAGAGCAGTGTGGCAGGATTGGCTGGCTGTGCCCTGTTAGCAGATTCTGCCTCTAGCTTTTCTTCATGCCCTATTTCTTCCTGTCTTGCCTTTCCTCCTGTTACCAGCATTCTCCATAAAAATCATCATCATCACCATCACCATTAGCAACCATAAATACATAATTAATAAAATAGCAATGCATAGCAAGTCTCCTCTGGTAGAGAAACAAGACACAGGAGTAAAATATGCATCATAACCCAGGATAGCAAGAGCCAATGATTGGCACTTGGGCATATTTACTTTCTAAAGTAAATATATTCATTTGTAAGTATAACATTGAAGACTAGCCTATTTTTTTCCCATTAGATTCTGCTTTCCTGTTTTCCCATTTTTCTTCTCTTACTCAATCACCTCTTTCTAAGTCTCACAACCATCATCCCTTTAACTTGCTGAAAAATAGCTCAGGAAGCACCCTAGAACCTGGGTACCCATGTTACTGCTTCTGCACCCTGTGGCCTGTGCTAGTGCATTCAGAACCCACTCACTTCAATTTTGTGAGCAGACAGGAGCATTTCCGAAGTCAATTTTATTAGAGGACAAAGAATTGAATACATCCAAAACCATTTACCCAGCCTCTTCAAATGTGCTCAGATCATATATAATTTAAGTGTTCTGGTTTGGAGATAAAACATATTTAAGACTTATGAAATCTTAAAAGACAAGATTTTAAATGTGTGGCTTTGCTGAACATAGATCAAATTTATAGGCATTGAAGGCCTGCCCACCATCAATTTAATGGATGACAGAGCAGCTAAAAATGTTTTATCAATATTTGTTTGCTGCAAAGGAAAAAAAATCTGTCCACTCAATTAGCACATAGAGAGAAAATGAAAGTGATGCTGTTAATGCATTTGTTGGAGTTATCCCCATAGCTAGGTTTTATTTAAATCAAATGGTGCAGCTGTATTGATTTTATCCCATTTTAAAATGCATGTGTTATGATGAATCAAACCATTTTTTGTATTATTTCAGAGAGGAACTAATTTTTTTTAGAGTAAAAATTCTGATTTAATTATTGAGCAGGCCATTCCAATACAACAACAAGGGTCAGTAAAAATATAAAATATTCATTTACAGCTGTAGATGATAGGGAGTGTGGAAGTTTCCTAACTATCAGCCCATTATCCTGTAGCTTTTATAATAAAAGGAGCATTAATGTCAGACTACAAAAGTTTGGAAAGCTGAAAAATAACTCAGCTAATGGTTATTAGCTGATAATCTTTGACATATGACTAAGATTAGTTTCAAAGCACATAAAGTTACGGGCAAACTGGGCTGATTGAACAGGAGCAGCTCTGTAATCTGAAAAGGTATCATTAGCAGTGAGGTACCGTGGGGCACGGGGTGGCAAAGGACTGAAGTAGTCTATGTGCCAGGAGTGGGTGGGAACAAGGCTCTGTGCAAAGGGACTATCTTCGCCATGCAAGAGAAACACGTCAACTTTGACAAGAGTCACAAGCCTTTAATGCAATGGTAGCCTCTGCATAAGCAGCCCCCGGTCCTTTCCTTTGTGTCTAGTTTGGACTGGTGGAAGTGCTGTAGGGAGGAACTGATTTTGAACAGAGAAATTTTTTTCATTTGCACCAGAAACAGCACCTCGAACGCACACAATATAAGGCCGAAAGCTCTTATAAACTTATATTTCCAACTAGAAAATCCATACCAATGACATATAAGTGGCTAAGTCGCTTTTGGTTCTGAAACTTGACTTCTTTACTTCACTTAGACGCCCTGCATGACATGAGAAGTCTCTAGTTATTTGTTTTGTTGAAATTTTCTTAAATTGCTCCCTTCACTAAAATGACCTCACAGATTTAATAAGCAAAGTGCATAAAACCCACATTCAATAACAATGATCAGAATAGTTACTTGTGCTAGTAATTTACTATTTGATTCATGTAGAGAGTAGGTTAGGTTTTTAATGTAATATTTTAAAATATTGTATGATTCCACTTATGCAAGGTACCTAGAGTAGTCAAGTTCATAGAGGCAGAAGGCAAAATGGTGGTTACCAGGGGATGGGGGTAGGGTTAAGTAGGGAGGTATTGTTTTATGGGCATAGAGTTTCAGTTGGGGATGATAAAAAAGTTCTGGGATGATAAAAAAAAGTTGCACAACAATGTAAATGGTTTTAATGTCACAGAAGTGAGCACTTAAAAATGTTAAAAATGGCAAATTCTGTTATGTATTTTTTTACCACAATAAAAAATAAAACAAAATATGATTTTAGCTACTTTGCTCTCAAAGCAGTAATAGCCAATTAGTGTGACAGGAAACTGAGTCATGTATTCATTGAGCCAAAGACTATACTTAGGTTTTAAAAGGAGACATACTAGTATGCCCCTTGTTCAATAGAGTCTACTTTTTATAGTAGGGTCAACTTTCAGAATTTTTTAAATTTATAACTATTTCAGTGGCAAAACTTTATTATAGTAAAAATGTGCTTCTTAGAGGTTTATTTGGCCTCTCCTTTGCCCTACTTGAAAAGATGTACCTTGAAACCATGTATCAAACCATTCTATGCCTAAGAGAAGAAAGGTAGAGATCTACTTAAAGAATGGGAAGAATTATAGGAAGTTCAGAAAGGAGATAGAATAGCACTTATCAATACCTGAAATTATAGTGTACCTTTGTTCATCTATTTTCTCTCTTTTACTCCTCCTTCCACACATATAAGCAAGAATTTGACTTCTGTTGGCACTGAAGTTCTATCCATGGTGTTCCCTATATACCGTCAGCATCTTGCATGGTTATTAGCTGGTTAATAAATGTTTGCTGAATGAGAAAATAAATGAAACAATAAGTCTGGTGATATGAAGGTACTAGAATTATGTCAAAGGTCAGATTTCTAGTACTTGCTTTGGCACCACTATTAATTGTAAATTGAGGAGCAGCTAGACAATATCATCGATAGAAGGGTTAGCAGCTGATTAATATAGCTGAAAAGAGAATCCGTAATGAGAACAAGGGCAACATAAAAATATTCAGAAGATAGCATGTAGAGACAAAATAATAGAAAATAAAGAATAGAAGGTAAGAAACATGAGATACACTATAATGTATTTCCAGAAGAAAAAGAGAGTAAGAAAGAGATAGAAATGATATTTGAAGCTAATAATTATCCAAAACCAATCCACCAAACCAAAAACATCAAGCCACAGATGGAAAAAACAAACAAACAAAAACCACAAAAAAACCCCTAAAACCTATTAACCTAAATCAGATAATTACAAAGTAAACCACTTTAGGCTTATCATAATAAAACTACAGGATACCAAGAACCAAGAGAAAGTCTTAAAAGCAACCAGATGGGATAGCAGGGACATTATTTACTTTCAAATGAGCAACAATGAGCTAGCTGACAGTTGACTTTTCAATAAAAACAATGGAAGACAGAAAATCATGAAATGATATTTTTAAAGTGGCAAAAAAAAATAACTGTCAAGCTAGAGAAAGTATATATAAAAAATGAGAGCAACATAAATATAGTTTTAGACAAACAAAACAGAGTATTTTTACAGATAAATGGAAAACTATACAAAGTATAGTTTTGCCCTAGTGTATCAGTAATTGTAGTAAAATAAAGACTATTATAAGATAGATCGTCTGACTTTATTATAATTTAACACAACTACATACTCCTTACAACAGACAGATATAATACAAGATGTCCCCAAGAATGTATACAACACACATTTTAACAGCTGATAGCTTAATTTTGGAAATGAAATGTATTTTAATAAACACTGCCTTTATAATTATTCAAAGTAGGTGTATACATTTTGGGGGACACCTTATATATACGGATACTTTAAAGTTGAAAGTAAAAGAATGAAAATAAATACGCCATAAAAATACTTAACCAAAAGGAAGCCAGTATACGGGAAAACAGTCATTAAAGAGAAATACTGCTAGAAAAAATACTGGCGTATCATGTGAGAACAGGCCAATTTACCAGAAAGATATAAGAATTCTGGTTATTTATGCACTAGTTTTATAACCTAAAAATAAAAATAAAATAATTCTTGCAGGACTGTTGGAAAAATAAACAAATATATAATCATAAGGAACACTTTTGTATAAAGGGCAATCCAGGCAGAGGGAACAGCCAGTTCCAAGACCCTAAATCAGCAATGAACTTGGCCTGTTAAAGAAGCAGGGAAAAGGTCCATGTGAAGTGAGCACAGCAAGCACAGGGTAGAATGGAGGGCAGACAGGAGGAAAACAGGTCTGATCGTGCTCATCGGGAACTTTGATTTTATTCTAATGGGATGTGACGTTCTGGGAGGGTTTCAGCAGAAAAGAGCACGCTAGCCTTTCTCCATCGTTATCTCATCTTTATTTTTCCTTGTTTGTTGGTCTAGTTTTTCCTGCGAAACTTAGGCTTTCTCTCCAGGGTGGAGGGATGTGGCTACGTAACAAAGTAAATCCCAAGTTATAAAAAGCATGGAGGCCACATGGCTGACCAGGGAACAGCCCTGTTGTTGGTCATGGCCAAGGTCTGTGGCTCTGCAGCGTGCTGGGCTCGTGGCCTGGGCAGGTCACTAACCCTCTATGTCACAGTGCCTTCATTTTCTGAACAGGGACGTGATAAGGGCACCCATGTTGCAGAATTGATATAAATGTTAAGTGAAATCTTGCATAAAAACTTAGCACAGGGAATAGCCCAGAGGAAGCACTTTCAAAAAATTAGCTTTACTATGATAAAGGTATCTTAGACTGAAAAGTCCATTTACTCATTCAAAGCAGAGACTCCCTGATCACCCCTAGTTCAAGTCTGTTCCTGAGGCCCAGCAGCAGTGTCTCCTCTGCTGCAGGAGCCCAGCTGTAGCCTCTTAATAAAGAATCTCTAGCCCTGGCCAGTTTGGCTCAGTGGATAGAGCATCACCCTGTGGACCGAAGGGTCCCAGGTTTGATTCTGGTCAAGAGCACGTACCTTAGTTGCAGGCTCCTCCCTGGCCAGGCCCTGGTCAGGGTGCATGCAGGAGGCAACCAATGGATATGTTTCTCCCACATCCCAAAGACATATTTTTCTCTGTCTTTCCCTCTCCCACTCTCTCTAAAAATCAATGGAAATATACTCTCGGGTGAGGATTTAAAAAACAAAATGCCAAGAATACCAAATAACTTTCTTTTTTTAAAAAAAATATATAGTATATTTTTATTGATTTCAGAGAGGAAGGGAGAGAGAGATAGAAACATCACTGATGACAGAGAATCATTGATTGGTTGCCTCCTGCACACCCCTTACTGGGGATCAAGCCTGCAACCCAGGCATGTGCCCTTGACTGAAATCAAACCTGGGACCCTTCAGTCTGCAGGCCAACGCTCTATCCACTGAGCCAAACCAGCTAGGGTCCAAATAACTTGCTTTAAAAAAGAATCTCTGAGGGAAAAGAGAAGGAGGGCCCTAACCGGTTTGGCTCAGAGGGTAGAGTGTCGGCCTGCGGACTGAAGGGTCCCAGGTTCAATTCTGGTCAAGGGCATGTACCTTGGTTGCCGGTACATCCCCAGTAGGGGGTGTGCAGGAGGCAGCTGATCGATGTTTCTAACTCTCTATCCCTCTCCCTTCCTCTCTTTAAAAAATCAATAATATATATATAATATATTTTTTTTTAAAAAAAAAAAGAGAAGGAGGGAAGGAGGGAGGGAGGGGAAAAAGTAAGGAGGGAGGGACATGATAGTGGTAGGTCCTTCCTTAGTGTTAGAATTCTAGGTATTTTTTGTTTCCCTTCTTTTATATTCATGGCACGGTCTCACTGATCTTATAGCTTATTCTCTATACCTGTTCAGACCTTCTGAAGGATGCCCTGCTCTGCCAGGAAGTAGTGTGGGGTGTGATAGGAGGAACCCTACGCATTAGGCCCTCTTCAACCCAATTAGGCTCTCTCAGCCCAAACCAGTCATTAAACTGCCTCTTGAGCTAATTGGGTCTCTGCTGGATGACTCGGGTGAATAAACACCCAGCACGCGGAGCTCTGCCCTCTCCAGGCTCCTCTTCACGGAGCGCCAGGATAGAGAGTCGTGGTTTATGTGACCTGATGGCGGCAGGTCACCACGCAGCCTCTGGGTCTCACTGCCACGGAGTCCGACAGACTCTGGAGAAAGGAAGGACACGTCTCAAGTCTGGACGCCTCTCATGCTGCAGCTTCCTCGGTGTGACCACGGGCCTCTGTCCCCATGGGCCCTCCTCATGTCTCAGTTTTCTGTGGGATCCTGTCAAACCACGGCCCAGGGCGGTGGCTGCTCTGCTGGCCTGTCAGGTCCTGGAGCTTCATCAGGGCTGGGGAGAGAAGGCACTTTACCTCTCCAGACCTCAATGCCCTCAGCTCTTCGCTCACGAATTGAGGAAGTCTGAAAAGCTGGCCCCTGAGTCCATGTCGGTGCCCCCTCGGTTACTTGGAGATGCTCAGGATGGAGAGCTCATGTTCTCCATGGACCTCCTTCCGCTCCCACTGCCTCCCTTGCAGGCATTTCCAACAACCCCCTTAGCATTGACTTTATGGCTCTGGCCAGGGGCTTGCGGCCGAGGCCAGTTGGCCCGAAACAGGCGTCATCCTGTGATTTTACTTTAATTCACTAGAATTCTCTTAGGTTTGGGGACAAAGCCTGGGTTAATTAAAAAATATTCTCTTTTGCCTTACGGATCAGTGAGTGTCCCATGGATACATTCCTCTTAGGGAATCCACGTGAAGAATTGATTAACCAAAGGCAGGATTTGAGTGTTTCTGGGTCCTCTGGCCAAACTGCTCATGACAGCATATTGATAGCACGTGCTGAGACTTTGTCCATTAATGAGTTGCACTCCATTCCTCAATTGCCCTCCATCCCACCGTCCTCAGCCCAGGAAGCTGAGGAGGCAGGTGCTGGCTCCACTGACCTCCCACATCCCAAGGGAGGGCTCATCCATTGGCGCTAATCCCCCTGCGCTCGCCTCCCGTGGCCACCATCTCCTCATTTGTGAAATGGGGTTGGCGCACTAGATCATCTTCCCAGTCCTTTTTATCTAGAAAGCTGTCATCTTTCTTGCTTTCGTCAATGAAGCCCAGCTGGACCTAGGCCCTGGGGAGCTATTCAAGAGCAGAACAGCTGCTGAGCCTGGGAGGAGGGATGGGACACCACAAAAAGAAAAGGTCCGCCGAGGGACAAGGCCACTGCGCCGCTTGTAAAATTTTACTCTCAGCTCCAGAGCGCTGTTTCCGGTCCCATCTCTGGGTCCCAGAGGGATGTCTGAGCCAGCGGCCGACTCTGTGAGCGAGGCGAGCATGCCCCGTGCAGGCTGAATTTGGGAGGGGGCTGTCGTCGCTGGGCCTGCTGCCACTGGAAACAACCCTCCCGCCCCCGCCCCCCCCTCCTGCTCTCACCCTGGACCCCGGGCACCAGCTGAACACATGCATCTCTGACTGCCTGCTGTCGCCAGTCCACTGCCTTTCTGGGCGCAGTGTCCACATTGTCACATAGCCTTCACGGCTCTCGTTCACCCTTCCTCCGGCACAGACGTGTCCTGTGCATCTCTCATGTCCTTGGACAATGACCCGTTCTCTCTCTCCCCTTGGCCCCGGCAGCGCATTGCCTCATTTCAACGTCAGGTCCGCAGAGCCAAGATGAATGGGGGGAAGCTTGGCTCAGATGCCTGGGGAGTTACGGCGCAGCCCACGCGTCACGCACAGTTTTTGCTTTCTCAGCAGCTATGGAAAGCGGTCCAGGAGCCTCCCAGAGCACCCTGACGTCAACAGTAAGCCTCAACAAGAGAGCCTGGCTGCTTGGTGGTGCTATCTGACCAGGTGCCCGATGACACATCGCTTTGGTTGCCACAGCTTCCGGCTTGGAGACGGGGTACTCTTAACAAAGCAGGAATGTCTCAGATCTTGGCCCCAGTGATCTCTAGCCCAGCAACCAGAATTGGCTTGTACATTCTGTTTTAACTTCAGGACACAGGGTGTGCCAGGGAACAAGGCATTCATCTATTCACTTTCAAGTCAAATCATCTGATATTTTTGGGTGCCGACGTCCTTACAAATGAGGGTGCCCTTTCTTAATGCTGCTGGTGAATATCAGCTCGGGAGGGGAATTGTGTACAAACAACAACAAAAAAACTGTCCTTTTCTCCTACGCTCTACTTCCCGGAAAACCTTACCCTCAGACTTCACAATCCTGTTTTGTTTTTGTGTTTTCATGGACAGACCTGTTCAGAAGCTTTAAGAAAGTCAAGTGGTGAGTTTGGCTGAATATGACTAACACAAAACAAAAACTACTCTACAAAATGCCTTCCCTGGTGTTCCCTTTCCTTGCGCCTTAATCGTAGTTATTGATAACAGCACAGAACTAGGTGACTGCCCACTCCCTAAAACGATTAAACACGGGGAGGAGGGGGCAGGAGGCATTTCTTCCCTGCAGCTCAGATGGGCTTCTGTTGGAATTCTCTCTCCGGTTTGCAGGCCGTGGGTCGTTGCTCTGTCCACCTCGGGGACAGCCACAGAGCCTCCTGCTACCGGAACTTATTTGTGTTCTGCTCACAGGCTTGGGTTTTGACTATGAAGCCAAGTCCCTGAGATGCTCTTTCCACACATTCTTTCAGCTCCTCCCTTTACCCAGCTCCCTGGACTTCATAGTTCAGTGGCTTCCAGGCTCACCTAGGCAATAGCCTGGTCCTGTTAACAAGTGGCATTCCTCTCACTCTGGTTAGGGTAACAGCAGTCATTCGGAAGTGGCTTAGAGTCACGTGTCCCTTGCAGAGAAGACAGCCTGCTCCTCGGAGACCTAGGGTGGAAGGCAGCCACTGCGGCCATTCCGCCAGCGCTGATTGTTTAAGAACACCTAACTATGAAGACTAGGGACATCGCGTCATTTATGCTGAGGTCTGCAAGCTCCGAGCATCCCCATTTGCCTCCTGGGACCCTTGTCTGCTAAGCTGGTAAAGACCTGCCATCACAAGGGATAACAGTTAACCACAAGGCCAGAGACCAGGGACTGACCCCTGGCCTGTCCTTGTCTGTGTGATTTGGGGCAAGCTATTTATCCTCCTATGATTTAGCTTTCTCATCTGAAAAAAAAATAGGGAAAATCAAATTACTTAATCCCATTGGGTGGTTGTGAGGATTAAATGGAATGATGCATGTAATGTAACCGAAGATCTTAATATGTGCCCCATCTTGATTGGGTCTCCCTGACTTACAGTGACTAGATTTACACTCCTAGCTGTCCTCAACTTGAGAACAGAGACAGTGTGGACAGGCTGTGCACCCTGAACTCCTAGCACAAAATCCGGCACATAAAAAGCGCCTGCAAATGTAAACTATGATTATTCATAAGAAATGTATTAAGGTGAGGCCCAGCTGGTGTGGCCCAGTGGTTGAGCATTGACCTATGAATCAGGAGGTCATGGTTTGATTTTCAGTAGGGCACATGCCCGGCAGCCGATGAATGATTCTTCTCATCATTAATGTTTCTTTTTCTCCCTCTCCCTCCCTCTCCCTGCCTCTCTAAAAATCAAAACATTTTTAAAAAGAAATGTACTGAGGATACCACTTCCCACCTGATGTTCCTGGGCTCGCTCTGTGAAGGTTATGTCTGTGACACTGAGGACTGCAGATGCTGGCACGCTGTCCTGGGGAAGAGTGAGTGACTGTTCTCTCCACTGCAGGAGCGGGGACAGCTGACAGCAGTGAGCATGACTTGTCATCGATGCTAAAGAGTTCTTCCTAAAGTGCCAGGACCCGCCTTCCAATCACACGTGGGGCTGCTGGAGAAGCACGCTCTCCCTCCTGCTCGAGAGGCTGAGTGACAGCAAAGCTCACATGTGCTTTGGGCCCTTGCCTGTTTGGACTCAGATGACAGGAACACATGAGCTCCATAGATACAGATGGGCCCAGCAGGGATAATCTCCTCTTCTTTTGGACTAATTATCTGCGGTGACTTATGCACAGACACTGGGATCAGTCGTGTGCCCAGCTGACTCTCTAGCAGGAAGAACAAGATAAGAAATGACAAGCGCTAGTTAACTCAGACTCTGTCCCTCCAAGCCAGGATGCTCACACTGTCCAGCCAGCCCCAGGACAAGGTCCAGCCATCCTCATTCTCCATTCCCTGGTCTGGTGAGACTTCCGCCCCAGGGCTAGTATGCCCTGATGCCAATGGCCTGTGGAGAGATCCTGGATGGAGGCCACCCAGGGGAGCTGGCACAGGTAATAGGATTCTCAGTGGGCTTGTTTCTGTTGCCTCAGATGAGTGGCTGAGACACAAAACTAAAGCATGGGGTATCACTAGCTCCCTCTTCTCAAGGAAGCCATACATAACTGAGGTCTAGACCCTCCCTCTGTAGGTTACTAAGAAGCAACCCATCAACTCTGCTATCCATCCAAAATGCCAGGCCAGCCCCTCTCCTCACCACTTCCCAAGTAAAGTATGAGAAGAAGAAAAGAACATCATCTACCCACTAGGGCAAATCTTATAACTAGTCATTTTTTTTTTCTTTCTCTCTTTGGGGGACTCCCCTCAAAAAGAAAAGAAAAGAAAAGAAAAGAAAAGAAAAGAAAAGAAAAGAAAAGAAAAGAAAAGAAAAGAAAGTCTCCAAGAAAATCAAGCCAAAAACACAGGGTGTGCAGAGAGAAGGAGCTGGCATCTCATTCTGTGGGTGGATGTCAGCATGTGTCTCTCTGGGCAGCAGACCACTCCACCCACCAGGCAGAGCATGGCGTGAGGGGCAGCCCCAGGTGGGGAGGATGGGCACATCTCTATGCTGTGGAGGCGTTCTCCAGCCAAGAGCACAGGGAAGGAGATCTCGGTGCTGGGGGACTGGGGGTACCCCACTGGGAGAGGCAGCACAGGGGGCATGCTTGGAAGGGGTCTGGCTCTGGGAGAAGGGAGAGAGATAAGCATTAAGCCAGAAATGAGCTTGAAGTTTTAAACTAGACTAAACTGACCTGGATTTTTAGATAACTGAAAGTTGTAAAAAAAAGCAATGGATTCTTCCTGAGACTTCATTAAGGAATGAGAAATAGAGAGTTGATAGAGAATGGCTGACAGCAACAATGGGGAGATGAATCCATCCTCCATTCCATGTTTGTGCCTCACCAAATATCATATGTGCAAATGACAACTATCTAGCAATCCTGAGACCCTCACAAGGCAAATGGATTCAGAATAATATGTTGACTCTGTTGAAATATAAAATTATAAGCTCTTGCTTAACTTCTCTGGTAGAAAACTAATACCTCCTATTTCTTAATTTTTTCACTTATTACAGAGAAAGAAAAATGCACACAATTCCCTCTTAAGCGATTTTCCTTTAAAGGTTCAAACCTTCAGATGTTTACATGTCTGCTAGAGTTTGTCATTTGATTAATAAGTAATGTTATTTGGAAGATATTGGAACAAGTGCTATTTTCTTTGGACATGCTAGGAAATAACCATAGTATTTTACCCCCTGTTAAAGCTATAGATGGTTATATAATTTTTATATATTGTGTTACTTTCTAAACTTTTAGGAAACCAAGCCCAAAAAATGAAGAAAACTCCAAACATTAATCAAAGGGCCAAAGAGGTAATCAAATGTGGCTTGTTTTCATGCAAACTACCAATATATAACAGAAGTAATGCTCTTACCCTTTGCTCAAGAGGCCCCACTTATCCTAGGGGGAGAGAGATACAGCTAGTGCCAGACAGTTGCCATGGTAACTGCTATGTTCTTGATGTTGGGTCAAAAAGTCCAGGGCAAAGGATATTGAAAGATTGATATTGTGGTTGTGGGGAGGATTTTACTAAAAAAAGTTTCTTGATTTTTGAATGTTCAGATATTAAAGAGGCTATGGATTATATGGTGGTGGCCTCCAGAAATGAACTCACCACTTGCAAATCTGACCAGCATCCCCTTAGAATTTCTTTTCTAGGTGAATCTCTCCAGTGTAGGAAACTAGCCTGGGAAAATGTGGGGGTTAAAAATAAGACTTATTTTGGCCTCGGATTTTTATTCCATAAGATCCACAAACTTCCCCAGCCCAGAAAGGTCCCGAATGTGGCTGACCTCGTCCATGTACAACCTGGAGGTCCTCAGTGCAAATTACACTTTAAAATTAGCCTAAAATCTTTTCAGGGCTCCTTCTTTGGCTGCTCTTTTGACCACAATGATCTGTAAGCATCCAAAGTTACCGCAGCAAAATATATGTGTAGACACCAGTGTGACTGCCTCCCCCACGTCCACCCCCGAACACCCCCACCCCCACACTGCGTCACTCTTGTATGGTTTGCGTGAAGCGATCCTTCCCGCGTGTCTAGTCACGGGCCCCTCCTGATCTAAGCCAGCGGTTCTCAAACATCAGTGCGCACGAGCCTCACCAGGAGAGCTTCTTCAGTTTCCAGTCCCGGTTTCTGGTCCAGCTGCCTGGGGTGGGGCCTGGAAATTTGCATTTCCAACAAGTTCCCACGTGATCCTGATGCTACTGGGTTTTCTGTTATTTACTGCCCACGGCACCTTAAATGATACACTAGGTCAGTGGTCGGCAAACTCATTAGTCAACAGAGCCAAATATCAACAGTACAACGACTGAAATTTCTTTTGAGAGCCAAATTTTTTAAACTTAAACTTCTTCTAACGCCACTTCTTCAAAATGGACTCGCCCAGGCCGTGGTATTTTGTGCAAGAGCCACACTCAAGGGGCCAAAGAGCCGCATGTGGCTCGCGAGCCGCAGTTTGCCGACCACGGCACTAGGTGATTTCCCAGAGTGCTTGTGTTACACTCAGAGGATGAACGATCTTCTCTGTGTGCCAGGGGCTGGGGGAGTGGGGTGGACTGCTTTAGAGCAGTGAGACTTAAGCTTGACAACACATCAGAATCACCTGGGGATCTTTTAAAAAAAAATACTGAGACCTAACCCTTACTCTCAAGGGATTCTAATTGCATTGCTTAGGCTCTCTCCTGCTGCTGCTTCGATCCTAGGCCCTCCCTTGTTTCCCTGTCCCAGCTTTAATAAATGTGCTCTCAAAACCACCTGTTCGCACGTGAAATCTTCCCTGCAGGAAGGGAAGAACCCACGCACCACTGGCCCCCCTGAGGCAGGCCTGCTCCGGTTCTTAGGGATGGTAGCTTTTCTGGGTTCTGCATCTCTGAGTAAAGGACATTGTCCAGTTTTGCATACTGAGCCAAGTGGTTTATCCTGTTCAACTCAAGTAGGAAACCTGAGTAGATAGACGGGCAAGAGGAAAGGTAAACACAAAACAGCACATTATAAAGTACACAATAAAGAGTCGTTTAAGTAAGAGAGATAGTATTTGCCTCTACAATACACTCTGGACAGGGATAATTACAGGTAATAGTTGTATGGTACTCAGACTCTCCCAGTGCTTGTATCTTCCACCTAATGGATTCCTCTTAATGACCTCTGAGGAAGATGCTATCTGGATCCTGATCATTATATAACTGAGATGACTGAAGCTCAGAGAGAGGTTAGTCACAGGTCACAGAGCCAGGGAGTGGGAGAGCTGAGATCCAGACCTGGACAGTCTGGCTCCAGAGTCTGTGCCAAACACTGTGCTGGACGCTGCCCTTCTGTTAATACTGATGCTTGGAATACCTAACTCACCCAACAAAAAGAAGTAGCAACAGGCTTGTGGTGGTCTCTGTCTGGCCTTACCTTCTCTCTTTTTTTTTTTCAAAATATATTTTTTATTGATTTCAGAGAGGAAGAGAGAAGGAGAGAGAGATAAAAACATCAATGGTGAGAGAGAATCATTAATCAGCTGCCTCCTGCACACCCCACACTGGGGATTGAGCCCACAACCTGGGCATGTAACCTGACCAGGAATCGAACTGTGACCTCCTGGTTCATAGGTCAACCCTCAACCACTGAGCCACGCCAGTCGGGCTGGCTTATCTTCTCTTTTACCCTAACTCCCCTTTCTCCACTCCTGAGGCCCCTCATCACAGTTTGGATACTTGTCATGGGGGCTTCTTGGGTCTTAAGGAGGCATGTCAATTCTAGATGGCTCATTGTTTTCCTCCCAGCTGATGTAAACATTAGGTAAGAGGACCCAGGTAAAGACTGTTAGAAGTGTGCCAGGCATGGTGTGAATGCCCTGTAACTCGGTCACTCACTGAGTCCAGGCCTTTGCTTCGAGGATCAGAACGCTTCTACTACCAGTCAGGCATAGTGTCCCGAGGGCTTTTCTTTCAGACTCCCCGGGGCATAAATCTCACTGTTCTGCCTTGGGCAAGTTACTTTGTATCTCTGAGCCTCTGTTTCCCCACCTAGACAGTGGGGCTGACAAAGAGATTCAATAATTAGAGATATTCTGGGGATCGAATGAGAACTTTGTGGCGTGTTCAGCATGTGGTAAATGCGCCGTAGTGACCAGCGTTGCCATTCTGAATAGAAAAAATACTCAATGAGTGAGTAGATGAGACAAGTCACTTAGGTCTTAGTTGCTTATGGAAATTCAGGGAACCTGAAAATATACACTGAGTGGCCAGATTATTATGATCTCTGAACACATAATAATCTGGCCACTCAGTGTCTGTGTGTATGTGTGTGTGCGTGTGTATGTGTGTGTGTGTGTGTGTGTGTGTGTACATTAGAGGCCCGGTGCATGAATTCGTGCATGGGTGGGTCCGGCTAGCCTGGCCAGGGGGAGGGGACATGGGCGGTTGGCCGGCCTGCCTGCTGGTCGAACTCCTGGTCGAGGGGACAATTTGCATATTAGCCTTTTATTATATAGGATATACACTGAGTGGCCAGATTATTATGCGTTCAGAGATCATAATAATCTGGCCACTCAGTGTATATTTCTCAGAAAAGACACTTCTCTTTGTAACTTAACTCGGACCCCACGGACCTCGTTTTCTAAGGGTCCCAGTTTTTGTGTTTTGTTGTTGTTGTTTTCATCTTCACAGCAGTGCTAGTATTATATTTTGTGTAATTTCTTTGTAAACGGGAAACACCTCCTCTTCCCACAATATTTCTCAGACTTGCTCCTTACTGCTCCATTATTCTACTTCCTATCTTGGCACGAGGTTGGCCAACAGGCTTGGTTTGTCCAGGATTTCACAGTGTTAGCGCTAAAATTCCTGCCTCTAGGGAGACCCCTCACGTCACCCTATTTGGCACTCAGACATGTTTGGATGACAAAAACTTAACATTTGGGTACCAATCATTGCAATAGAGAATGTCTCAAAACGGCTCATTCCTTTGCAACTGACCTTTGCCATCAAACGAGGTAAGCCCTCTCTCTCAGTGTCCTCTTTTGAATATGACCACAGCAAAAGGGTAAACATGAGGATGACTGTGTCTCACTTATGGAAAATAAATTCTAATTTTTTTGGCAGAAACCAAAATTGGAATTAATATAAAAAGCATGACTCATGTCCCCTCAAGATATTTCCTTTTAAGTTGGACTATTTAAACAGAAGGAAATGTGACAAAATGCTTATAATGAGGCGGATAACAGCGCGTTCTCATGAAAACGTAATGGTGTGTTTTCAGCTCAGGGTACATCAAAGGCTTGCCGGAAATGTGATCAGATAGTTTCCCAGCATCAGGTTCTACAGCCGTGTGCCTGATCAGAAACGTGGGACAGCCACTCCCATGGGAAAGGAAGAGTATTTCTCACCTAATCCTTGGAAGGCTAGTTCCTCATGACCAGGCGGATGCCATCCTTAATGAAAATGAATTCAATAGAGCACTTCCTGTCTGCGATAGGATCTTGTTTCCGAGGCGATCTGCCTTGGTGTTCATTTATTAGGACACATCCAAGCAGCTCAGGAGGCACATGGATGTCGTTGGCCTATTGATGACATTTGTTCTGTAGTGTACCTTTCAACCCCTATCAGATCTCATCTATCAGAACCAGTCATGGATGTAATATTGAACTGTTTTGAAAAGCTAAATGCAACGCTGAAGTGGAGCAACAAAAAAACAAACAAACAAACAAACATGTTTGCCCTAGCTGGTTTGGCTCAGTAGACAGAGCGTCAGCCTGCGAACTGAAAGGTCCTGGGTTCAATTCTGGTCAAGGGCACATGCCCGGGTTGTGGGCTCAATCCCCAGTGGGGGACTTCCAGGAGGCAGCTGATCCATGATTCTCTCTCATCGTGGATGTTTCTGTCTCTCTCTCCCTCTTCCTTCCTCTCTGAAATCAATAAAAATATATAAAAAATACACAAATTAAAAAAAAACACACATTTTTTATAATGTGGCAGGTGTTGTTATTATAATTCTAAAACATCATTCTCATTCATTCTATTTGCTTTCCAAAGGGAAACTGTCACACCTCAGCGAGGCCACCTTGAGACCTCAGTGCCTTCTGATACCATCACTGGACAGGCATGAATTATCATTTACTGACACCAAACCAATGATCACAAACAGGAACCACTGATCTTTCCCCCACCTTCACTCCCAGTTTGACCCTCCCTCCTTCCCCAGCCTCAGTGCTCATCTGAAAGGTTCACTCCTCAGGGTGGCTGGCGTGTCTGCCAGGGAAGAGAAAAGCTAATTTTGATCTAAAAAGTCAACATGGAAGACTGAGAGCTTATTCTTCACTATAAATTGTATTGACTATAAGGGAAGACTTAGTTCTGCCACAGGTTTTGTTAAAAGAAGACATCACATCAAGATGCGGAAGTGAAGAAATGGATATTTCTTCACCTACTCTTTCTGATCAGGTTAAAACAAAGTTAGCTATGTGCAAAAGTAAGGTGCTGGATGTGAAAAACATCTTCCAGTTTTAAGGGCCAAGGCTCAAGTTAAAAAAACTTCATGGGGCTTACATGCCTGAAAATTTGTTTTTGTTTAAAAACAAACAAAAAAAAACCCAAAACATTTTGACCATTTTAAGCCCAGAATGCAGTCACTCTTCAAAAACACAACTTCTAACAGTACTTTGAACAATAATTTGTGGGCTGATTTTTCTTTTAAAAGTGACATTCATTATTCGCCAATTGATTTAGCTATCTTGAAAATAGCCAGTAGGGTTAAAAAAAATTACTTGACCAGCTTTTGCCTTTTCATTTCTGGAACATATTAATTTTGCTTCAGTAAGCACCTCTGTTCCACGTACAACACTTCTAAAGCTGAAACAAACCTAGTGATTATGTTCACTGTAGTCAAGGTTAGTTGTTATCAACCACATATTTCCAATTGGAAATTCAAAATTAGTTTTTCTCCTTCTTAAAAAGCAAACATGAAATGTCTTGAGCAATAAGCAAAGATGACTTTTTAGGGATAGTATTAAAAACCCAATGGTTGCACCATCTTTCTTGGTAGAATTGGAAGGAAATACTGGACATGACTTTCCCTGTGTACTACATTTAGCAAGTGCTACCCAGGAGGAAACACTACCAGGAGAGGCAAATGCATCCTGGGGATTAATGACAGCCCGAGATTGCCAATGGACCGAGTTGACACCCAAAGTCCATTAATTCCAACTAATCATTTTGCCCTAGGATACGCTGTCCAGTTTAGTGGCTCAGCCTACTGTAGCTTGTGCAAATAGCATAAAATAAACACACTGACGTACAGTATATATTCCCCTTCCCCCTTCTGCCGTTTGAATTCGGCATTCTGCACAGAAAAACATAAATGTGCTGCTTCTGGGTCAGGTATCACACTAGTGGTTCATTCCCTGTAAAATCAGCAAAGGAAACTATGATAGAAATTTAGAAAAATCCCTTCAGAGTTGGAACTGCCTTACTAGGATTTGAGAATCCAGTGGAAAATCTCGCTTTCAAATCCAACCAAGTTCAGAGCATTGCAGCAAAAACAGTACAAGGCTGTATTGTTCAGATTTCACTTAACAAAACAATGTGTGATTTTTTTTTTTAAACCCAGTTCCCAGGATTTGATAAGTATAAGTGGTGGTCGATCATAGTTAATAACCACTGAGCATCACACTTTTATGCTCTTTTTTAAAAAATTCTGTTTTCAAACTATAAAATTACTTTGGTAAAACACAAACACGGCACACATTTCTATTTCTCCCAAAGCTATAGAGAAGTTCGGGTGCCTTTATGGGGGATTAGAAAGAAAATGTTCTGCAGTCATAAGCTAAGGATTGCCCTCCCCACTTTGCTCAGTGAACATTAACCCCCACTGAACATTAACCACATTGCAATGAGGTGCTCTCTCCCACCCCCAGAGACTGTGAGCTCCTAAGTTCACCTGCTGTCTCCTGTTGTTTTTATATCATCTAGTGCCAAGCCCATGGCCTAGCACACAATAGGTGCTTAATTAAAGTGTGTTGAACTAAAGTGTGAGGTTAATATATTCAAGAATCTTCTAAAAGAGAAGCTAAATGGTGACTTGAGACATATATTTGGTCCAAAAGGCAGTATTCACAGCATTTACATTTTGGAAGAGGAAAATATTAGCATTTTTTTTGCAGGCTGCTTCCCTTCCCCCATTAGTTGTTACTCTTCTTCCCTCAATGTCTTTTAGGAAATAAAATGTAAGACAAACAGCATTGTAGGCCCCTTCCTTTGGCCCCTCCCATGCCCTTCTTATGATTCATGGGGCAAACATATGTCAGTGAACTGGAAATATCAGAAACCCAACTCTCTGATCTGTAAATATGAGAGAACTTCTGTAAATTAAAACCAAATCCACCTACAGTTATGAGATGCTATTTATTTCCAAGTATTGTGATGCTTGGGAAAGGACAGGAAAACAGTGGGAAATCTCAGAAAAGATAATAAAACATTTCAGAGATTTCAAGGAACTTAGGTTATTTAGGAGAGGTTTTAGAAAAGTGAGAGAATAATCTAAATCTGGAGTGATGAGCAGACATTTGCATGGTGATAGCTAAGGAAGGTTAAAAATGCTTATATCTGGGCTTTTGTTTTGAATGAACATATATTTAGAATAGCCCAGAGGTGGAATGTATATTTTTTTAAAAGATGGTTGTGCTGACATGATAGAAAAATGCCAATGAGAAGTCTGCCCAAATATCTGTCAGTAACTGTCCACACTAGATTGCCAGGATCCATGCCAGGGCCTATCTCAGGGGCAGCGGCTGAGCCACGCTATCCTGCCTCACTTGTGCAGGAGCCGGGTCCCAAATGTCTTGAGCAACAAGCAAAGATGGCTTTTAGGGATAGTATTAGAAACCCAGTGGTTGCACCAACCTTCATGGTAGATTTGGAAGAAAACAGTATCTTTTTTCCTATTATACGAATCCTAAATCTATACATCTAGTCCAAATTCCTTTACCTTTGATGTAACCTAAGCATGGGAGTGGTATCCCATCACCTTTGCCATACTCTAGAAACAAGTCACAACTCACAGCAAACATAGTCAAAAGAAGGTTACACACGGGCAAGAGAGTCATTGAGAGTCCTCTTAGAATTCTAACACACGGACCTTCAAATTTACCTATCCAATTGCCTCCTAGATCTCAGTATCTGAAACATCACAACTATCAACAAATTATGTCCAAAAGCAGATCAATAATCTTTGCTTCAAAACTTGCCCTCCCTCCTCTTTTCCAAAGCTCAGTTAACATTAACTTAGTCACTCGAGTCAAAAACCATGGCAATCATCTTTGATTCCTCATTTCTTCTCACCATTCTGACACCACCAAGTTGAACTGATCCCCATTTTCATCTCTACTGAGTCTGCGTTTATCAGGCCATAGTCTTTTACCTGGACAACTATAATAATCCTTAAGTCTTTAAGCTGGTTCCCATACTTATATCTTGCCCATTCAAATCTACACTATAGTCGACGTTTTATCTTAGTTCAATTTAGCTCCTTTTGCAGCTTTTTGAAGCTCTGGAGAAATGTGGCAATGAGCACTTTCTATGAGGACGGGATAGAACTTTCAAAGCTTTATGCAGCCAGGCCAACAGAACAAGCTTAGACAGCCTCACAGCTGGCTACTGAGCTTTGAGGCCAACCTTGGATATTAATAACTGGTCTACACATCTGTCATTCATTCTATTCATTGTGCATCTTGCTTAGAGACACCAGGTTGAAAATATAGTCAGTGCCTGTAGATCACAGATGTTATTTTTGCAATGTTTATCAAAATAACCGCCAAATTTAGGAGAATTGACAAATTCATGCACTGCCCTATCAGCTAGATCATCTTTCAGAAATCACTTAGCCTCTTCTATCCCATTTTTAATGAGACCATTCACCTGCCCATAGCTATCTCTTAGAAAAGCTAAGAGGATTTGTGAGGAAATTTCTCCAATCCTATTAGAAAAATGGTGTGTAGTCAATTCACTAAATTATTTTTTTCATATCAGATAGATATGTTCTGATAACTTCTACATTTCGTTGATTTTCGGGTTTGAACACCTACAAAATACCTTAGTAACCAACATGAAAAATCCACCTCAGCTTTGCAGTTTCTTTAGGCTAATTTCTTAAACTTTTACAGCTCGTGCCAAAAAAAGAATGTAATATTGTTCTGATTTATCTCATATTTTGTCAGAACCCTTTCTTCAGAATTAATGAGCCAGATACCTTGCTCCAAAGTATGTGAAAGGCATGGTTTTTAAGGAATTCTGCCACAAAGTTGAAACTAAATCAGCCTGTGTGTCTGGAAAAAAAAATTATCATTCTGTGAAAGCAATAACTATCCCTTTCTCAGCAAATGTACTGGGATGGATCACAGAGAAAAATTACTTGATCTATCTGTGCGCAATAAAATAGTTGAAGGCATTTCTATTTTCTGATTCCTCCTTCCAAGTTCTGTTGAAAGATCAAGACCAGTAGATGAATGGTTATGGGGATGGGTCTGAGTTTCCTGAAGAACTACAGGCTGTGGTGGCTGAGCCCACTGTTCTCCCCTTGCCCTTCCTTACCTGTGTTAACCAGGGTGTGTCTGCTCCCATGACTGGCTTGGCTCCCTCAGCAACCAGCCTGGACTCTTTTCCAAGGACCTCCAGGTACAGAAAGCTGGTACTTCAAGACCAGCTTGACAGGCTGCCTGGGGAGCCGCGGGGCTGAGCGATTTCTCAACCTCCATCTGCCTTTCCTGTGAACAAAGAGAGTTGGAGCTGAGAATCATAACTGTGCAACAGATCTTGAACCATCTATCTCAAACATTCCGCGCTGCTGAAAATGGTGTCAAATTATGAGCCAAGAGCTCCACAGTCACTTCCTCTTCCTCAAAACCCAATATACAGATGAGAAACTGAGGCAAAGAGCTGATAGGTGAATTACCTGACGTCACACATCTGGTCCGTGATGAAGCCAGGTTTGAGCCAGGTCTCTCTCTTTTTCAGTCGCTTTCATACCTAAGTGTACATCAGACTCACTGAGGGGCTTTTAAAAACATAGATGTCTGGCCTGGTCCCATAGTCCATGTGGCCCTACAATCTGTATTTTAATGATCTGTCCCTGGTTATTGTGCTGTGTCTCCAAGTTGAGATTTCAGCTTCAACAGACATGCATTTGATCAATGACTTTTGTGGGGATATTATTTTCTCAGTCTGGCTTAAGTTTTGATGGTACAGGTTAGGGCTTAAACAAAGATAACCAGTCTAAGAATGACAACTTGTAAGCAAGTATATTTCATAGTATCCTTAGGACACTGTTAATCCAGGATCTGGTACATGGTAGATGTTCAATAAAGTTTGCTGAATGGAATGGAAATAAATTAGAAGTGAATTCAGGGATTCAAACAGATTCTTGTACATCCATGTTCGTAGGAGCACAATTCACAATAGCCAAAAGGTGGACCCAACCCAAATGTCCATTAATAACTGAATGGAGAAGCAAGTGTGGTATATATACACAATGGAATATTATTCAGCCTTAAAAGGAAGAAAATTCTGACACATTATACAATATAGATAAATCTTGAAAACACTATGATAAGTGAAGTATGCCAGTCACAAAAGAACAAATATTATAGGATTCCATTTATATGAGGTGCCTAGAGTAAACAAATTCATAGAAACAGAAAGTAGAGAAGAGGTTATGGTTTCCTGGGACTGGGAGAAAGGACAATGGGGAGTTATTGTTTAATGAGCACAGAGATTCAGTTGGAGATGATAAAAAAGTTCTAAATTTCGATGGTGGGATAGCTGCACGATAGTAAGAACTTTGCGGAACTGTATACTTCAAAATAGTTCAAGTGCCAGATTTTATGTTATGTATTTTTAACCACAATTAAAAATTTTTTTAAAGAATTCTTTTCATTACGCTTAAGTAATTCCCTGTGATGTATGAATTCATGAAACTTGGCAGATTTTCCCATTCTTTTAACCAACTGAACAATTCTATCCACCTCCAAAATCTCTTTTTTAAGCCATTCTTCTTTATGGAAAGTTCAACTATTTTCTCTGGCTTAGGCAACAGATTCTGAAACAGATACATCCTCAAGTTGTGGTTTGCAAATTTGACATCCATAAACTATTCCCATTTTGTATTTGTTTGGTTTGATTTTTGAAATCTTTCGTGGCAAAGAGCTCTTGAAGAAAGCAAAGGAAATGTGCTAAGTACTGTAGGTGATCTATCGGTGGAATAACTTGACCTTATGGATGCTTAATGAAGCTGGACTGCCATCAGCAGTGGAAGTGGTTTTAATAAGAAGGCAGCTATACGAAGCCATATGTGGCACTGCACATTTGTTTTGTTATATTAAATCGATTTTTTCTTTTTTTTAATGAAGCAATAATGCACTTAATGTCATCTGCAAGATGTTTAGGGAACCTCATATTTCTTCCCACATTTAACATTTTCCTGCAGAAACAGTCAAATCCTATAGGAATGCTAAAAGCCCTTGGTGCATTAAGTACCATGTTTCTTAATAAACAATTTATATGTATAGCCCCTGAAAATTCTACTTGGCTATTTTGCCAGCAGAAGACAATCACAAGTCCATTCGTTTTTTCCCTGAAATCCCATCAATTTTGGTGTGAGTGGGAAGGCAACCTCTCTTTTCCTGTTTTAAAGCAGTCCTTGCCCAAGAACATAGACACCATGGGGTTTGGTTAGTAAGAACTGCCAAAATAATCAAGCTTGTCTTTTCTCAGTGTTCCTGAATAAGCTTGTCAGTGACGATCGTTCTCCTCTGTGCAAAGCTCTCCCGCCCACGACCGGGTTGTGTTGAACAAACCCAGGAGGAGTGTGACGCTGTGAAAAGAGCACCAGCTCTGAAGCTGGGAAACCAGAATTGAAGTCCCAGCCCAACTAGCAGTGGAATCTTGAGAAATCGCTGAACTCTTCCTGGTCTCTGTTTCCTCATCTGAAAAATGGGCCAATATGACCTACCTGGCAGGATGACGGTAAGGATTAAATAAGATATATCTTATGTGGAAGCACCTAGCGCGTCAACAAATATTAGTTGAATCTTTCTGTAGGACGGTTTTGTACAAGTTGGGTGAGACAGGCTCTGAGTCCTGAAGCATTCCCTATGGCTTGTCCTGCCTGAGACACTTCTTGGAGGAAGAGGGGAGTGAGGTGGCATCAGCCTTCCAGGATGACTGGGGTTTTGATCATCAGAGAAAAAAATATAGGGCACCAAATGTAACTAAAGCACCAAACACTTAAAAAGCAGGATCTCATCCTGGCCAGTGTGGCTCAGTCGGCTGGACGCCATCCTGGGCACCGAAAGGTTGCTGGTTCGATTCCGGGTCAGGGCACATGCCTGGGTTGTGGGTTTGGTCCCCGGTATAGGGCATGCGGGAGGCAGCCAATCGATGCCTTGCTCTCACATCGATGTTTCTCTCTCCCCTTTTCCCTTCCTCTCTCTCTCTAAAAATCAATTTAAAAATACCAAAAAACAAAACAAAACCGAACACAAACAAACCACAAAACCCACACACAAGCAAACAAACAAACAAACAAAAAAACAGAACAAAAAAGACAGGATCTCTTTGGCCCACCACAGCATTGGCCATAAATGTAACTTTTCACATTCCTGCCACCTCTACCACCATAGCTGTCCTACAGAAGATACAGTAAGCCCTGCGCTCTCCTCTTGGCTCTTGAGAATTTCTTTACTTTTGGTTTCTTGTTTTTATTTTTGTGAAGAAGGCACTGGATTCATAGTCAGATCTGGGTCCATGGCTTTCTTTTCCACTGGAACTCTGAGAGATGCATTTTCCCTTCCTTGCACGCCCTTTCCTTACCTGCCACTGCACGGGACTGGCTGTGCAGGTGCTGCTATTACCAATTTGGCTGGGGCTCCTGAGCATCCCCTCTTTCAGGGTTGCTAACCCATCCTCATGACCTCACCCCTTAATGATAATAGGCCCCTGACCTTCAGATGACCAGAGAAATATACTAAGGACAAGGTTGGATTTAGCAAAATTATTGGATAGATTTATTTCATTCCTCTGAAGTTTGTTTTATTTCCTTTGTGAGGTACAGAGATAAACAGTTGAAAAATAAGGCAAAGGAAAGATCGCAATATAGTAAATTTCACATGATTGGTTGTGGCTAGTAACATCTTGAAAACATTTTCTAACTCTCAAACCTTACTATGTGTAACCAAATGTTAAATTACAATTGAGACTCAAAAGGAAATCTATACTAATAAAAGGGTAATATGCTAATTAGACCAGGTCAACTGGACATCTTCCGGATGTCCGACTTCCTTCCAGACAAAGCCACGGTGGGAGGGGCTGAGGCAGAGGTGGTTAGGGGCAATGAGCCCTGCAGGGGAGCAAGCAGTTAGGGGTGATCAGGCCGGCACAGGGGAGCAAGCAGTTAGGGGGAAATCAAGCCAGCAGGGGAGGGCAGTTGGAGGTGATCAG
This sequence comes from Eptesicus fuscus, assembly GCF_027574615.1. Lineage (NCBI taxonomy): Eukaryota > Metazoa > Chordata > Mammalia > Chiroptera > Vespertilionidae > Eptesicus > Eptesicus fuscus. Next base: position 32,972,714 of record NC_072491.1, on the reverse strand, counting down.
ACCAGCAGGGGAGCAGTTAGGGGAAATCAGGCAGGCAGGCAGACGAGCGGTTAGGAGCCAGCTGTCCTGGATTGCGAGAGGGATGTCTGACTGATGGCTTAGGCCCCTGTGGGATCGGGCCTAAACCATCAGTTGGACATCTCCTGAGGGTTCCCAGATTGGAGAGGGTGCAGGCTGGGCTGAGGGACACACCCACCCACCCCAACCCCCCGTGCATGAATTTCATGCACCGGAACTCTAGTAAGTATAGCCAAGTGCCCTAGACTTCCCAGGCAAGGTCCCTTCTCTTTGCTAACGCAGACTTTAGAGAATGGTATATTAATAAGGGGACCAGGCCACACAGAGGCAGAACATGAGGGGGAGGACTTATCTGAGAAAACAAGTTGCTCCACATAAATAGAAAGGGGGGTGGGCAAAGCAGCTCTGGGAATGAAGGAGACAGTGGGAGTTTGACATGAAAGATTTCTTCAGTAGCTCTCGGTGCAAACAAAACAAAATCAAAGAGGAAGGAGATTTCAAGAATATAACTGTGGGTTGTGTATTAGATTACCCTGGATACCCATCAAGAAACACAAAGACAGAATGGAATGGTACTTTGGGTTCATGGTTCTGGGTCTTGAAGGCAACTCTGAAAAAAACAACATGGACCACTGGATTTATTGAAATGTGGAAATATAAAAATATTACATTATTTGAGAGAGAGTCTAGAAAGCAGGTCACAAGAGAGCACACTATTTTTATACATTCATATGTATGTTTTTGCATAAGCAAAATTCTAAAAGAACATAAAGTTAAAATTGTACACAGTGGTAATAGCTAGCTAGTAGAATTTCAGTGCTCTTTCTGTTTCTTTGAATTTTCTAATTGTTTTTACAATGAATATATTATTTCTGCAACCAAAAGGAGGAAGAAAATAAAATACAATTCAGCCTAGTGGCTTGGGCACAAATGCTCAGTGTTATACTCTGTTCAGGATTATGTTTCGGTCTCCCCCTCATGATATCTCCTTAAAGAAAATTCTTACTGCCTCTTTCCCACACATGTGTCCAGGCCGTGTTTGATTCCCATGTGTGAGGCCACCACACTCGACCATGCACTTGGAATTCAAGGCAGCTCCATCTCTGGTGGTCTCTGGGAGGTCACTTGTATGCAAGCTAGTTTTGCATTAAAAATTAGCTTGAGTAACAGGCTTCCCACTGCACCAGGTGCTGAGGCCAGCAGCTTGAGTGCCATTTAGCAAGCCTGAGATAAATGAAGCATAGCCAGAAGACTGGTAGACAAAACACATTATTCACCATACAAAGAGCTCCTCAAGACACAGCAATTTGCAGTGGTGTTAGGGGAGAGGAAAACATAAGACACTAGAAAACCACTTTGGGGTCTTTAACTCAAACTATAGGAAAAGAAAATTAAAAAATGTAATAGAGTAGGTATATCATTTATCTATATACGATTTCATGTTTATACATGCACACTGAGGGGAAATCAATAAATTGTAAGTAATATCTTTTCCTGAGTTAACCTGAGATTTATACACAGTCATATTGCCATCTTCACTGGCTAGCAAGAAATGTTTGTATTTAAAGAAAAATATGTAATTGAGCAAAAGAAGGCTCTATTGTGCTTTATGACTTTTGACCTGGAAAGGTAATGCTCAAGGGGAAAATGATGACTATTATTCCCACTACAAACCTTTGAAATGGGAAAAAACTAGCCTTTTCAGCTCTACTTCTAGGTATGTGCTTGTAACAAGTATTGTTTGCCTGCCAAGTGCACCACTCCAATTTTACCTGTGAGCGTCAGCCTTCCCCACTCCCAGTCAAGGCTGCTCACAAAGAGTCCATCTCGGCCACCAGTTACAGAGCTGAGCTACCATGACAGTGAAGTTCAAGCATAAAGCAGTTAGGTGACAAAGTCCAGAGTTGGCAAGAGATCCCAGACACACAGCTCTCTGCTCCACACAGTGATCCAGGGGTCCAGGTTGTTTTCACCTTGCTATATCCTCACAGTCTTTCTCTATTCTCCCAAGCATGACATACAACTAGTATCATTCTAAATGCAGAAGAAAGAGCTTATGCATTATAGATGATGAATGCCTGAAGGCATTAGGGCTTAATGCTTTCCTGGAATTCCAGGTTGAGAAAGGCTGCTAGAATACTATCTGCAAAGATAAAGCAGATACAACCAGCCCTGTGTCTCCATTTCAGCAGGTGGAAAAGGGACAGAGCAAGCAGAGGGCAGGTGATGGTTCAAAGTGCTGCAGGAGTTGCACATATCATGTCCACTCGCATTGCATTGTTGAAAAACTGGCCACTCTTAGGTCAATGAAGGCTGAGAAACATGTTCTCTAGCTAGATGGCCATGTGTCCAGCTAAAACTTATGGTAATTGTATTTCTAAAAGAACAAAGAGGAAAATATGTATTGGGCGATAAGTAGCAGTGTCTGCTTCAGGCCCAGTCACCTAAGTAGCAATCAACAAACTGTCCCCCACCACACACACACACACACACACACACACACACACACACACACACGAGCAGAGATAGTGCTTGCTCTCCTGGAGACTATCTCCAGTAGTGGAGAAGGGGAGACACATAAAAGCAAATAAACCCACTGACATCCTTCAAGTCCCCAAGCCAAACTGTCCATAAGCTGCCTGTGGGCTTCTAAAATACACAAGCAGATATGTTGCTTCTTTGTTTAAGCCCATTTCAGCTGAGTTTATACCTTTTGCAGCAAAAATGTGTCCTGACTAGAGAACAACATCCCTGTAGGCTGACATAAAATTGTGATGACGTTTTTATTATCATTAATAATGCAAATCTCAACCAGCATTTATTGGAACTTTATAATGAGTTAGGCACAGTACGGAGACGCTTTCAAACACCTTCTTTTCATCTGCATCACAACACCCTATCACCACATAGCATGCTTCACAATCCCGCTTCTCTATGTAATTTGTTACCTGGTTGGTATTTAATAAAAGACAAATTCTATGATGACAGAGACCTTGACCATATTTCTAGGGTCTAACACAGTGCTGGCACATAGTAGTTGTGCAATTAACACTATGCATTTGCATCTTAGGTCTGCTTTAGCTGCATCCCACACATTTTGAAATGTAGTATCTTATTTATCATTCATCTAAAAACACTTCCTGATTTTCATTATGATTTATCCTTTTAACCTGTCAGTTAATTAAAGTATATTTTGAAATATCAAAACATGGGAATTTTATAGTTTCATTTTGTCATTGATTTATAGCTTAATAGTGTTATGATCAAAGAACAGAATAGTTGCCTTTCTCTTTTTGTTGTTACATAAAATAATTCAATCTGAAGGCTTTTTCATGGGGGAAGTTGAGCATAGGTGGGGTGAGATCAAATGTTGGGTGGGAGAAAGGTGACCTGAGCTGACATTCTGCATAATAATCAAAGCAATAGGAAATTTGTTTTCTGAGAACAGATCTTGTGCTACTCTGAGCTGGAATAAAAATGGGATCATCTGGTGTGCTGATATGGATAGTCATCCTGCTCCCTCTTCTCTGCCTATAAAATTTCTACCTTTTACAGTCCAGTTCAAATGTCCACCTCAGAGTCAAAATGCCTATTGAGTAAATGAATGAATAAAACTGTTTATCAGTTTTCTGTGGGAAAAAAAAATATTTTAATGCTTTGCAGAATATGTATAAACACTGATCACTATATTATTATTCTCAATCTTATACTTTCATAAAAATTATACTTTTTATACTTAGGCTTCCATTTCATGCTGCCAGTGACACATGAAATTAAGTCCAGCTGCGCACCCCAGGGTGGCAGGATTTGAATAAACCCAAAATGGTCTTGAACTCCCTTTCATCACCCTCAGCCATGTCCACATTCAACATTACAGTGCACTCTATCTTTAAAAGTCCCGGAGAAGATAAAATTTGTCTCAGTACAACTCTCCTTTCTGTTCAAAATTCTTCCTCACACCTCCGTTAGTCCCTTCTGAAACTACAGAGATCATTGAAACATGTTTGGGGTTTTACATTTATAAAAGCCCAGTTACCATATCTTAAGCTTTCTTTTAAGGCATCTGCTGTGACTGCCTTTAGTTAGTTCTCCCTTTCTTCCTTCTCTCCCTCCCTCCCTCCCTCCCTCCCTCCCTCTTCCTTCCTTCCTTCCTTCCTTCCTTCCTTCCTTCCTTCCTTCCTTCCTTCCTTCCTTCCTTCTCTCTCCTCTCCTCTCTCTTTCCTCAAATAGTTATAGTTCCCAATCTCCAGTGTTCTGGTGCACACCTCCCACCTAGCAAAGCCCCAGGGGGTGCATATGAGGAAAACTAATGTCACTGACTCTGATTCCAAGAAGGCAATTTGTCTGCCATTTTCTTCCCTTTCTCATCCCTGCAACATTGCATGCCACTACCCGCACCCCCCCCACGCCACCCCACCCAGCATCTTCAGACACTCGTTATCACTTTTCTCCTCCATGTTTAGAATTCTTTCAAATATGCAGAGAAAGAACAAAAATTCCACCTTCTCTTGAGGGGAGTTTGCATTTGCATTACATTTTCATTTCATTATGTGTCCGCGCAGATCTACAAAGATATGACATCAATTCATTGAACTGAACATTTTAATTTCACCAAAGGTAAATGCCAGCTGCAGACAGTGCCTTTAACCCATTTGCCCTTACTTGATTCTCTTCTTCAATTCCAAGCATATTTATGGTAATGAGTTAGGCTGGCTGTGCGTCTCTCTGACCCTTTTCCCCACAGGCCATGCCGTGTTGGTGCGAGATGTCAGAGACATAAATTCCCCTCACGGAGATTTCCAGTAGAAGGCTTGGACACCTCCTCCTGGTCTTGATAGCTCTGCAAAACAGCCTCACTTACACTGTCTTTATCCCCATGGCTTTCACAGGACCAAGGAATGGCAGTTAGACTTCTAGTGGTAACAAGATTTGGAATCGTGGCAGTAATACTAACAGCTAACATTTGTTCAGCCTTTACACCTTGCAAAGGACTTTCGTATTGGCCTATTAATCATCACAGTCACCCTAGAAGCTAGGTGTTGGTGTGATTATTCCCATTTTACAAATAAAGAAATTGATCCCTGGAAAGATGTTATAAATAGTCACAGATTACCCTGCCAGTAAGTAACTGAGCCTGGTCACTAAATTCGAACTTCTGACCCCAGAACCCACGTTCTTATATTGGACTATTAAATCAAAATAGTCTTTAATATAATCTACATGGCGAGCAGTTGGACAGTAAGCATAAAAAGCCTAAAATGTGTGTATATACTGTGTATACCTCTCCTAGAAACTTATTGCAAGAAAATACTCAGAAATATACATAAAATATATTCATAGAAATTTCTGTATAATGTAGAAATGTCATGAAATTAAAAGCTAACTAATGTTTAAAAGTAGGGGGTAATGTAAAAATATTATACTACATTCATAAGATCTGATACCATCTTGCCATTAAGACTATATTCTCAGATGTCATTTAAACAAACAAACAAACAAACAAACAAAAAACAGCATCAAATTGAAAAGGGAACCCACTGCATGAGAGAACATATTTGCCAATGATACATCTGATAAGGGGTTAATTTCCAAAATATATAAAGTACTCATACAACTCAACAAAAGGAAGACAAACAACCCAATTGAAAAATGGGCAAGGGCCTAAATAGACACTTCTCCAAAGAGGACATACAAATGGCCAAGAAACATATGAATAAAATGCTCAACGTCAATAATTATCATAGAGATGCAAATTTAAACAACAATGAGGTACCACCGCACATTTGCCAGAATGACTACCATCAATAAGTTAACAAACAACAAGTGCTGACGAGGATGTGGAGAAAAAGGAACCCTAATGCACTGCTGCTGGGAATGCAGACTGGTACAACCACTATGGAAAACTGTGCAGTTTCCTCAAAAAATTAAAACTGGAACTGCCATTTGACTTCTAGGAATATATCTTAAGAAGCCTGAAACACCAATCAGAAAGAATATATGCACCCTTATGCTCATAGCAGGGTTATTTTAGAATAGCTAAGGTCTAGAAACAGCCCAAGTGCCCACCAGTAGATGAGTGGATAAAAACTGTGGTACATTTACACCATGGAATACTATGCAGCTGTAAAAAAGAAAAAAAGAAAAAGAAGGACTTCTTATCTTTTGAGACAGCATGGATGGACCTGGAGACTACTATGCTAAGCGAAATAAGCCAGTCAGAGAAAGACAAACATGCCAATCAGCTGCCATCCTAGAGGGAAAACACTAAATGCACACACATGGCATCTGAGACAGAATTTTCCAAGTTTGTCACAAAATCTGTTTCCTCTTCTGACTGGACACATGGCTAGAATATATTTCCCAGCCTCCACTGAAGTTCTAGCCAATGGGATACATAGGAAGAAGTGGCTTGTGCCACTTCCAGGCATGGCCCAAAGAAAAGTGCCCTGCAAAATCCCCCAGGCTCTTAGTTCTTCCACCAGCTGATGCAGACGAGTGTGGCCACCTTAGAAGTCAGACTCTAGATGAAAGATGCCAGGTCCTTGAATCTACCTTGGAGGAGGCTGCTCACTGATCAGGAGCGCAGTATGGTGTTTTGTATGAACAAGGAATAAATTTGTATTGCGTTTGAACCACGACACAGACAGTTTGTTGCAGGAGTTGACAATAGTCTATGCAATGAAACCTTGAAATGCGGTGCTTTGTTTACATTTTTATAAAGTAATTGAATCAAAAGAAAATAAATGCTCACAATGAGTGCTATTAAATTTTAAAACTCCTTAATTTTCCATGTTTTTTATTATTACTTTTTCTGCTTTTAAAGTAATACATGCTCATTATGTATTTTGCAAAATTTGCTGATCTTTGCAAGTGAGAGAAAAGTGAAAAAGAGATAATAGCAGTTTTCTGTAATAAAACACTGCAAGATAACTACAGTTAACTTCACCAAATGTCTTAAAGTCACTTCAAACTCAACCTATTCAACACTGAACTCAGATCTTTCCCCAAAAATAAGGTCTTTTTTAAAGCATTTCTTACTTCACTGAAATAACAACACCATCCCTCCAACTGCGTGAGCCAAAAACCAGAGTCATTCTTAACACTTGCCTCTGCATGTGACCTTTCAATAACCAGCAAGATTTTGCTAATATAGACAAAAGGTGCAGTGATTTGTGAAATTGAACAGCAGATTGATGGGTTGGTGCGATGGATGAAATACAAGAATTCTGTCCCAAGACAGCTAGGGATCTGGAGGAGCTGCAGTGCTGGTGGACTGGGAGAGGAAAACACGATCAACAAGATTTGGAATTCGAAATGGGATTTTATTCTCTGATTTTGCCATTCTCTATAGTCTTCTTAATGAAATCCAACCCCAGGTCCAGTCAAAAATCTACCTCTTGCATAAAGCTTTGCAATCCACCTCACTGTAACCTGGCTCTAGTTCAAAGTAATGTCTCTGTCTCAAGGAAGGAACAACCTAAGACAGGCACAGTCGCAGAGGGGCCATCAGGAGAGAATTTGGGGATCAACAGAGGTGGGGCACAGACCCTCACCACCCCCCCAACATTGCAGGGGCTTGAACCCTATCCCCTTCTGAGGGAGGTTTCCTGCCCCCATGGCTGCTTCGTGCCTCCCATGCCCAGCTCAGATCAGGACCCAGGTGACCGACAGAGACTTGGCCAACAATAGCTGCCCTCTTACTCCAACAAGAATAGTTTGAGTTGTCTTATACCCATGGTGTGGGGAAGTGGGTTTACGATATCTAAATCCAGCCTACCACCAGGAATGCTCAGGACCTACTCAAGAAGGCAAATAATCCCTTCCACTAATATTTACAGGGTAAAATAAGATTGTTGTTAGAGTAACAAATTTGACAGTAAAATAGTAGTCAAGTTTTCAGGCAAATTTAAATTGGCTAGTTGAAACAAGCGAATATTCTAGAAAAATTAATTGTACTGGACAAAAAGGTGTTCCTAAAGTGTTAACTAAAATTCTTATTGGTACTTCATCTCATGATAAAATTGTGCACCATGTAATGAACCTAAAACAGTAATACTATAGAGCAAAAAATTAAAATGTAAAAGCCATCAAGACTACATTATAAAATTTTCAAAAGCCTCCTAACATTTAAATCAAAAAAGGAGGGTAGAGTAGAAGAATATCATGCAAGGAAAAATAACCTATAAGTAAATTACAGCTAGAAAATTAATACTTCAGAAAATTAATTGTAAGGCTAAAAGCAAGACACCCATAAAAAACACACAAGGTGTCAAAACAAGCCAGAGGAAAATCATTTGGGCAAAAAATGAAATAGGATCCCAAGTCAAATTTATGGAAAATATTCCTTTATTAACTTTTGGTCGAGAATATGTTTATATATTTTCAGAAAACAACTCCGAGACCATGTGGATTCCAGCAACAGAGAGGAATCGACAGGACTACTCCAGCCATGAAGACAGAAGAGAAGCAGTCCAGTGATGGAAGACGCTGACTTGGTCTTCCCATACTAGCAGTTAGCAGCTGTGCATCACTGCAGGTTGCCCAGGACCAAACCGGGGAGAGTCGGACCTTCATTGCCGCCATTTCTCCACCATCCAGAACTGTGGTGTCAGTGCTGACATGTACACATAAGGAACTGTTGGACATTGTAATTGGGTCTCAAAAGAACTGTTGGCCCAGAGAGAAACTCACTACAGACTGATTCATTTCCTGTCACCATGACCATTATTGCTTGTCTCATTTTCAGTTCTTGTAAGTGTATTTCTAATAGCACATGATCTCGCTCATCTAGTGGAAATAATGAACAGCATGGACTGATGAACGGGAACAGACCCGGAAACAAGGAGGCATGGATCAGACTGTCGGGCCTCGGAGGGAGGGGAGGAGAGGGTGGGGGGTGGAGGGGAGAGATCAAGCAAAGGACTTGTGTGCAAGCATATGCGCCTAACCAGCGGTTGGGGACAACGGGTGTGGGAGGGGGCATGTGTGGGGAGGGGTGTGGGATGGGAATGGGGGCATGAGGACAAGTATGTGATACCTTAATCAATAAAGAAATTAAAAAAAACACACACAAAAAAAAAAAACAAAAAAAACAAAGTAATGTCTCTGTTACAAAAGTATTTTATGTCCATACTGCTCATGTGGCACTTATTTTTCGCCACACACAATTGTTTAGTATTTAAATGTGGATACGCATAGTTGCTCCTGGTAGAACTAAAGGTATAACTCTCATGAGATAAGGACAGTGGCTTTATTCCTTTCTGTATTCAGTCTATTACAAGGCCTGCTCCCCTAGCATGCTCATTTTAAAAACAAGAAAGGACAAATGCCGGCTAACTTATTTCAGCCTTATGTTGCCCTGTGCTAGAGTGTCAACCAAGCCCTTGAGGAGTAAGCATGAATGGAGAGTAGCTCTGTGAGCCGCCCCATCTCCTTAGCGAACAGAAGGCAAATGACCAGGTTTCCTAAGTAGGCTATTTGCATTCTGACCACCGCCTGGAGCTTGTCTAGAAGACCAAGACTTCCAAGATGATATTTCAGTAACATCAGAAAGAGATGAATAACCCTGGCTGTGATTATTTGTCATTTGCTAATAAAAAAAAAATCCATTTAAGTTGGCGCTCTTCCACCACACTTTTTATACTGATTAATTCCTCTCCAGCCTTGACCTACTGATCTCTTCAACATTCAAATTCACTATTTCAATAATAATTCATTTACTTGATTTTTGTATTGACCACAAGACCTGGAAAATGTTTTTCAAATTTCTTGCTGATCTGTTCAGTGATGATTGTGCTGGATGAGAGCCATGGCATCCAAAACCAGTGCAGCGGGGGCCAAGGAGAGGCTGGGAGACTCACACTTGGCTTGACACCTGGGTGGTTATATGGAGACTTTTTAAAAACTAATAACATCTAAAAGAGTCATATCTTTTGTTCAAGAGGATTTCACTGAAAATAAATTTACAAAGAAGGGCCCGGCTGATGTAACTCAGTGGCTGAGCATGGACCCATGAACTGGGAGGTCATGGTTTCATTCCTGGTCAGAGCACATGCCGGGGTTGTGGGCTCAATCTCAGTAGGGGGTGTGCAGGAGGCAACTGGTCAGTGATTCTCTCCCATCATTGATGTTTCTGTCTCTCCCTCTCTCGCCCTTCCTCTCTCTGAAATCAGTGAAAACATTTTTTTTTAATTACAAAAAAGGAAATTAATCAACATGTTGACCACTTCCAATTTTCTCTAACCCTTCTCAACACTACTGTATTTCTGGTGTTCCATAAAGTGTTTGCTGAATGGCAAATTGAGTTCTGGTATGTATATTTATTGACCTGGGCAGAAACTACTGCATGCTTGAAAGATAAAAATTATTGCTTAAAATTTTGGGCACTGTACCATTTTCAAAATTGCCATGGTGTCTTTAATAATCACAATTATTTTTGGAGTACTGGCTATTATCAAGTATTGTGCTATGTGATTGTGCCATGTGGTCCTCACACCAGTTCTGAGATGGGCATCATTTCTCTCCATTTGCTCATGAGGATGACAAGGCTCAGCAAGCTTGCTAAGATCATCCAGGGTTGCTCAGTAAATTTGAAGGCTGGGGTTCAAAGCTGGGTCAGCCCGATGGCAAAGCTGAGCTCTTAAGGGCCACTTGCTTTAATTATGGCACCTTATTTATTTATTATTTTTTAAAATATATTTTACTGATTTTTTACAGAGAGGAAGGGAGAGGGATAGAGAGTTAAAAATATCAATGAGAGAGAAACATCGATCAGCTGCCTCCTGCACACTCCCTACTGGGTATGTGCCCACAACCAAGGTACATGCCCTTGACCGGAATTGAACCTGGGACCCTAGAGTCCTCAGGCTAACGCTCTATCCACTGAGCCAAACCGGGCATGGCACCATATTTAAAGCGTTTGTTACAGTGACTTGCAATACCTATTAGTTATAATTGTCATTGTTGTTGTCATTATTATTGGTTTAGAATGACAGTGTTGAGCATCTAAATATAGAGCCATTAACACATAGTGGGTGATCAGTAATATCAGAGAAAGAAGAAGACAGAGACAGATAGAGGGAACAAGGGAGAGGAAGCAAGAGAGACACATAGGCTGAAGGTGTGGAGAGAGAGATGGTTCTGAAATCTTGCCAACATGGCTTCAAGTCCTGGCTCCTCACAGAGCATCTGCGGGACATCATAGAAATGAAATCAGTAGTCTTATCAGTAAAATGGTGTGATTAATAGTTTCTTTTTAGCAGTAGTGATAATGCTTATTATCTTGATGGTGGGGATGATTTCACAGGTGTAGACATATGGCAAAATTTACAAATTGTACTATTTACATGGGCACAGTTGGTTATACTCAATAAAACTATTACCAGAAAAATAGTACTGCCAATAGCTCCTGCATCATTAGGTTACCATGAGGATTAAAGTTAATGTATAGTTAGAGGCTACATGGAGCAAATTCTCAATAAACATAGTTCTTGCTATTATCTGAAGATTTATGTTTAAGTTTACCTCCTTCGGAGCTATTTCTTACTCCTCTGTATTAAAGGACATTTGCAACATAAGACACAGCAAAGAACAGTCCCTCCATAGAGTGTCTCTTACTAGTAGGTCCAAGAAATAAATCCCATAAACCATGAAAGCTTCATTTTCTTCTTCAATGTTGGGACAAGAACCTGCCTCGGTGTTGATGGAGCGAGCAAGTGAGATTATTCATGTCAGCATCTGTTTATCAACAAATCTTCAGTGAGAGAAGTCGGGGTTCCTGACACCGTTCCGGTGCTGGGCAGACCTTAGCGGAACAGAAAGACAAAGTTCTTACCCTCATGGAGCTCTCATGCTGCTAAAGAAAAATTATTCTGACTCTTGTTCAAACAGTAAGGAAGACTATTATTCAAGACATCAAAATAGATGTTAAGACGATCACAATAGGGGAAAGAGGTCAGACAAACTCTGAATACAAGGACGAGTGGGATTTACAGCTTAGATGGGTGTTGGGATGGAGGGGTGGATGAAAACAAGAGGAGGAGAGATCAACCAAAGGACTTGTATGCATGAATATAAGCCTAACCAATGGACACGAACACCAGGGGGGTGAGGGCATGAGTGAGGGGGGTTGGGGGGTTAATGGAGGGATGAGGACACATATGTAATACCTTCATCAATAAAGAAATTTAAAAATAAAAAGAAAACAAGAAGAAACATCAAGGCTTGGAGACTTCTTGCTAAATCAACTTAGCAGGATTCTTGCTGAAGGCAGGCCAGGGTGATCAGTTGTCAAGGGTGGGGTAACTGTCTGTACAATGACTTAGCAGGACTCTTGCTAAGACTGGGCTCTGCCTGCTTGGCAAGGACAGAGGCCACGTGCTCAGAGGAGCCTGGCTACCATTTGGTCTAGAAGAGGGTCTTTGTCAATTCCATCCTTTGAATATTCAACTGGGCTCCACAAACCCTTTTGCAGAGCAAATGCTCATTAAAAAGGGTTATTTGTTTTTATCTTTTATACCTGGTTAATTTATCTGATATAAAGGGAAGCTGGTGGGAGAGGTTAGGAGGGAATCTAGAGGCACAATCTGGGAAAGGATGGGTGAGGCAGCTAGAGCCCCTGAGGGCAGAGAATTAAGTAAATCTTTCTCTGCGTTTCCACTTTGCTTATGTTAGTGGAATCCTGAGGGCGTGCTCTACAGGGCTGCCTGAGTTGGCTGGCACTAGCAAGAATCTGGATGTCTGTCTGTTGGCGTGGGGCGGGGTGGAGGTAGTTGTTTTATTTACTAAATATAAATTCTTTGTCATAGTAAGGAATCATAATGTGTAAAACAAAAGGCTAAAAAAACATTCCTCACACTGTCAGCAGATACTGATTTTAGGCTTTTTAAAAAAATGACTTATTGACATAATATTGATACTGGCTTTAGAGACACTGCAATTAATTCTTGTAGTCAATATGCATTTTTAAAATTCAAGGTTAAAATCCAACTGAATCCAGAAGTTTCCTCAGGGACCTCCCAGCCTCATCTGGAGGCCCAGTCTGTGCTCTGCTCCTGAATGAGACCTTCAGTTCCTTCCACAGGACGGGGCAGGTGGGGTGGGGTGGAGAAGAAATGGAAACCAGTGAGCAGTGAGGTCACAAGTCCAACCTCAGGAGGTGTCAGTCACCTACAGTGTCAGCAAGGAAACAAGTCTGGATGGAAAGGAACCACAAATAACTCCACGGGCCTCCCACAAATGGTTGAAAAATTACCAGGAAAATCAAGCTGAGTCTAACCGCTCTGAATTCCTTTCCCGGATGTAGATGATGGTTTGATTTCTCCTTGCTCCTGCCCCTTTGGGCTTTGTTCAAGAAACAGCTCACTTTTCTTTCTGTCACACATGTGACAAAGCCCCAAGGGGAGTCACGTTGGCCTTTCTCGCTCATCCTGGCAATCAGTTAAAAGCAGGAGCCCGACTTTCTCTAATTCATTTAGGCCCATGCCTTGACTTACAAGCTACGGAACTCATGATGAATGACTTGGGTGCCTGGAAAGGAGCTGCCCCAGCAGGAAGGACTGGCTAGCTTGGGAGGCTGCAGAACTAAAAGTGCTTATCTCTGACCCAAATCCAATTTGGTTAATGGAGACAAGAGGCTATATTCTAAAAGCCACTCACCATCAGGGAAGAAGCAGGTTTCTCCCACACCCAGGAATCTTTGCAAGGTTCGTTCCTCGGGCATTGTGATGGAGTGTTTGTGTCCCCCCAATGTATATGTTGAAGCGCTAACCCCAAATGTAACTGTACTTTATGAAAGTAAAGTTATATAAGGTCCTAAGGGTAGGGCTCCAATCTAACAGGATTCATGTCTTTATAAGAAGAGCCTGCCCTCCCTCCATCTCTCTCTTCCTCTCTCTCTCCACACAGAAGAAAGACCATGTGAGAACACAGTGAAAGGTAGCTGTCTGCAAGCCAGGAACCGAGGCCTCACCAGAGACCAAAGCAGCCGCCTACACCTTGTCTACCTTGATCTTAGACTTCTGGCCTCCAGAACCAGGAGAAATAAATGTGTGGTATTTTGTTAGGGCAGCCTGAACTAAGACGGGCATAAACCCTGCAGCATCCCTTTCCAGCATCATCTCCTTGGGCCTGCCTCTGCCACTTGGCCGTTCTCATGCCTGCCCAGGACTAGCTGGTTAGGGCAGGAAGGTGAGTTTAAAGTGAATAAAGTAGATATTAAGGTAGGAAAGAAGGCCCCTCCAGAAGAACATGCATTCAACCAGTACTCACTGAGCATCAATGTCACTTAAGCCTGAGGGCCCCAAGACAGCAATTCTACCAGCCAATCCTCTCCAGATGTTATTGCAACATATTTCTTTATGAGTCCCGCCATCATTTGCAGGCTTTCAGAATCCACTTCAGATAGGCAATGAGGTCTTCCTCCTCATCCCCTTTCCTCACCATCCTTGCCCACCTCTGTCCCAGACTCAGGTTGCTGCTGCACCTGTAGGTTAGGCCTGTGGGAGGTGCTCGGTAGCCCGGGCCAGGAGCCGCTCATTAGGCACGGCCTGTCCTCTTCAGCACTTACAAGCTAAACAAAGCTCTCTTTTGCTACCAATAATCAACATGGCATTATTCTGGCTGTGGCTTTTAACTCTTCTCACTGGTTTTATTGAGATAAAGTTGATATAATCACTGTAGAAGTTTAAGGTGGACAGGATAATGGTTGGACTCACATATATTGTGAAATGATGACCACAATACATTTACTTAGCATCTATCATCTCGTATAGATACAATAAAGAAAATTTTTTTTCCTGTGATGAAAACTCTTAGGATCTGCTCTTTCTTTCAACAACTGGCCTATAGATCACACAGTATTGTTAACTGTAGTCATCATGCTGTACATTACATCCCTAGTATTTATTTATCCTACAAACTTAAAGTTTCTACATTTCAAGTTTGTACTCTCCCACCACCTTCCTCCAATAACTTTCTGTTCTTAATTGAGGTTGAATTTACACGTGATGAAATGCTCAGATCTTAGGCGTGCTGTCCCGTCAGTCTTAACAAATGCGCATCGAAGCAGAGAGCACTGCTGCTACCCTTCCCCCTCAATTCCTGCTCCCCGGAAGCAGCCACTGATCTGATTTCCATCACCGTAACACACTTTACCTCACTTATAACTTTACACGTGTAGGGTTTGGGGAGTGGGGAGGTCTGGCTTCTTTTCCTCAGTGCAAAGTTTTTGAGATGCATCCATGCTGTTGCGTATATCAGGAGTTCGTTCCGTTTGTGTTGCTGAGTAAGATTTCACTGAACACAGTTTGCCTGCCCATTCCACTGATGATCATGCAGGAGGGTGCCAGTTCGGGGCTGTTACATGTAAAGCTACAAACATCCTTGCACATGCTGTTTCCATTTCTCTTAGGTAGATACTTAAGTCATAACCTTTCAAACACTGCACAACAGGATGTACCATTTCATGCTCCCACTGCCAAGTATGAGAGCTCTGATTGCCCCTCCCCTACTCCCTCTCTCGCATGTTAGCCATTCTAGCATGTGTGTGCAGCGCTATCTCCCTGTGACTTTAATTTGCATTTCTCGGAGGATATTGTATGCTGCTTCATGTGTTTACTGCCATTTTATTATCATCTTTTGTGAAGGGTTTAAGTCTTTTGTCCATTTCTTATTTGGCTGTCTTCTTCATTATTGAGTTGCAGGAATTCTTTATATACTAGATACAAGTCATTTGTCATATACATGTGTTGTGAGTTATTTTCCCCAGCCTGTGACTTGCCTGTTAGTTTTCTTGAGGGTTTTTGTTTTAATGCGCAGGGATTTTAATTTTGATGGCCTAATTTATTAATGTTCATTCTTCTACGGTTTGTGTCCTCCCTAGAAAAAACGCTCCCACCTCAAGGTTGTGACTCTATCTCTGTGTTTTATTCTAGTATCTTTATCATTTTTAGCTTTTTCAGTTAGATCTGTGATCCATCCTCAGTTGCTTTGGGTGTATGGTGTGAGACAGATCAAGGTTCTTTATTTTTCCGTGTGGATATCCAGTTGTCCCAGTACCATTGGTTGAATAGATTTTCCTTTCCCAAGTAAATTGCTTTGGTGCCCCTGTTAAACATTATTTGAATGCCTGGGTGTGGACTTAGCATCACTTTAATGTGTTTCTGCAAAAAAAAAAGAGTCCCTTCTCACCAGTGGTCAAGGTAAGGAGGGGGGAGGGGAGGGAAGGAGACAGGGAAGCCTACCTACCCTACCCCATATGCAAGGATTGTGCCAGGTCTGCTACGAGCCCAGGGCTGCGGCTCCCTGCCCTCAGGCTATGAAAGGACCTGGGGCGTGTGATCGGCATGAACCAGGGAGACTTTCCACCCGAGACCTGATTCTCATGCCAGTTTTTCAAGCTTTGTGATGATCAAAGGAGAAACCTAAGGGAAAGTAAGTCACAAGTGCGGTTGCCATTTGCAAAGTACGGAGTCCTCCTTCACTGCCCACCCAAAGAAGAGTTACCCATGATGCTTCACGGAGGCCTGCCCTGTGGGGCCTCTTACTCCAAAACACAGTCGTTCACTCCCATTTCTAGAAAAATGCCTGGAAATCTCCGCAGTGCTAGGGCACTGAACACATATGCTGGGAGTTTTATTGAGCCCTAAATCAGAATTAAGGAGGCAGTAGCCTGACCAATTTCCACCTTCCTATTTCCCCTTCATAAATTCTTAAGTGATTTTTATCACAGGGAAGCTGACATTTTAAGAATAGTTGTTGTTTTTTAATCTATGGCAGATATGGCTCTTTGAGGCTTTGTTCAAAAGTCTTCCTTCCAATTATCATTGCTAAAGTCATGTAAATATTCACCGAGTCCTCATAAGTGCTCATGAACGGAACTCAAATGTAAACAAAACACACAGACATCCTCTATAAACTGTTCTGACTTTTGAGAACGTTGCTGAAAGCTTTATTCTAAAATAAGGAGAATATTCCCAGTGGCATAAGTAAGTTCATGACTACAGAACAAACAGCTGCATAATCACCACTGAGTGGCCAATCAGAACTTCACCCCAAAGCAAACTATGATTTCAGGGAGGGAAGCATGGATGCCTGCTGTTACCTTGGACAAGGATTCTCTCCTTGACAAACTCTCTCAGGCTCCTCTGAGCTCTTTTTCAACCAGGCCCTGGCCTTGAGCATATCCTCAAGAGCTCAATTTTAGCAAAGTCCTGCAAAGTGCCTCTAGCCAGAGTTTTCCACCCTCCACATCTGACTGAACGCCTCAACCCCCATGATCCCTCGGGTGACATCTGATCTCCGGGGCATGCCTTCAGCAAGAATTCTGTCAAATCGGTTCAGCCACCAAGGGCTGAGCGTTTCCTCTGTGCCTAGCACTGTGCTAAGACCTTTACACGCAGTATCTTCTTGAATGACACTGCCACTGTGTGAGAGAGGCTTGTATCATTATCTTCCAGGTGAAGACACAGAGGCTCGGGGAGATTTGATCACTGGCTCACGGGGCTCGTTAAACCTGAATGTGAGCGCAGGGCTGCCCAGCCTCAGTGTGTGTTCCTAACCATGATGCACTCTGGTCCACAGCAAACTCCTCGCTGCAGCTCTGTGTTTAGTTGTTTAGCTTTGTTTTTTGGGGTTTTTGTGTTGTGTTTGTGTGTGTGTGTGTGTGTTTGGCAAATCAAACCACATGTTAAAACAAAACACCCTCCCTCCCCCAAATGATATAGCGCCCTCAGAGGCTCCAGCAGCTATACCTTTTAAGGTCAGAAGGGTGACATGGTTGCTTCTGATTTTTGAGTTGGAATGTTTGTCAGAGAAAAGATATTGCACAGTGAATTCGATTGTGTTGCTGAATAGAGCCACTTTCATTTTCGCTTCATTCAGAACAGACAAATCAATTTCTGCCTACCTGCAACATAAGGCGACACGCTCCACCAGGAACGAGACAGACCTCGGGTTTCATGTTAGTACTGTCCTGTGAGGAGCGAGGAACGCCAAAGGGGAAGGCAGACCGGAGGAGGGGAAAGAAGCCACAAAAGCAGCGCCGCTGCTGGGCCTCTTGAAATCGCTGTTTTGGGTTTCCTTTGTTGCTTTCTTTTCTTAGTGGAGAATTTTTTAAGAATGCATATCTGATTTGTAGGTATTTTCCCCAGCTCCCTGCATATTCGCTCTTAAAAACCTAGGGCTCTAGTATAAAACGCTTGTAAACATCTTGAAAGGACTAGTTATTTTTTCACAAACTCCATCTAACCGTATTGGTGCAATTTTGCATGAAAATGCCCCCCTAGGGCACCTGTTTGAGGACCAGGCCAGGCAGCCTAAGTTCCTCCCTTCCCTTGGTACCCTGGGAGGACCTGAAACCCAGGACAAGCCTTGGAACCATCGTCAGGCAGGAAGAGATGCAGAGCCAATGCGAGGCAGGCGTCCAGCACACAGATTTATCTCCTCCACAAACCTTGAGCCCCGAGGCCACCAGGCACCTTCCTGGGGTCACACGGCTCCCCCACTGGGCCCCCAACCAGGTTACAGTCATTGTTATTGGAGGGTTTTATTTTCGCAGCTACCCTGGCAGCTGCCAAAAACAAAGCACAGCAGCACTTCTGAGGCTCTTCGCGCCCTCTGACCCGGGAGGAATCCCTCACCTGCACACCATCCGGGAGAGCCATTTCTGCATCTAACGGGCACACACTTTCAAAAAGCCTCGGAGGGCAGCCGCTGGGCACAGCCCCGAGCCTGCTTCCCTGCAAACACTGAGGTTTCACATGTTAATTGCAGCCTCTTGATTAGGCATGAACAGTCCACACTGGAGCATCTGAAATGGCTCCGGTTTCTGAAACGCAGATCTGCCCATTCCAAGCGCTTCTTTGGGATGATTACTGTACGGAATGTGGACATTTGCTCGCGCTGTGCATAGAGAAAATGCTTGGGTGGTTAACACTAATTATTCGTAGTTTTAATGTTCACGATGTTCTGATATCTATAGATCATCTTAGCCCCACACCAGCGGATAGAAGAAGAAGAAAAAGGAAAAGGAAGACAGAGGGGGTATTTGGCGATATGTCCTCCTCCCACTGCCAGTGCCCCAGGCCGAGGGGCAGGAGCAGGTTTGGAATGATCTGCCCTCCTCTTTGAGCTCTTGAACTCATTCCTCCCACGGTAATAAACATCTCAGATCTGAAAATCAGCAAGGAAAGGGCCTTGCTTTCTAGGGCATCCCCCCCTCTTGAGGGAAAACACAAGAATTGGAAGCCGTTCCTTTCGGGAAATATTTGGGAACCACTTGCTATAAGCCAGGCGCTGTGAGAGGTCACATGAAGGGCCTGTCCTTGGGGCACTGGGGAGCTGAACCGCCCCCTGAGTTTAGAACCTTCCTTCCTTCTTCCTTCTCCCGGCTGCACCACCAATATCTTAGAAGCCCAGCTCTTACTTCTCTCCACCTCCTACACATACGTACGAGAGTTTGCGTTCCTCTAACCACTGGTAGCCAATGCATTAGTCAGGATTTTTTTTCATTGCAAAGAACAGAAGTCTAATTTGTTCAAACATCATCTGGGAATGTATTGGCTCCCACAGCCAGAAAGTTATATCCTGATTCTTCCAGCACGGCTGTGCCGTCACCCAGCTCTGTCTGGCTCCATTTCTCGTTCCTGCCTCCCTCTGTGGGTTGGCCTCCTTCTCCCCTGCTCCAAGCGGCTTTTAACTCGTGGCTAGGAAAGATGGTTTTCAGCAGCCCCAGATTTTACTCCATAAAAAGTGGACTCATCACACTCAGAATCCACACGCCAACTCCAGGGACCAGCCCCACCTGGCCCTGTCTGGGTGACATCTTTGTGGCTCTGAGGAGTGAGCGGAGAGAGGCAGGACGCTGTGGCTGGGACTTCTGGGGGGGCCACGCAGAAAAAACGGGAGTCAGATCGTCTAAAGGGCAGATGTTGCCTAAACAAACACAGCACAGCAACCACGGCCTCACCACACAAGCTTCAGAGGAGGCCCTGCAGGACAGGGTCTGGCTTGCAGACTCTGAGACAGGGAGCAGGCACTCGTCGCTGCCCCTCCCTGGGTGGGAGGTGTGTTGGGGGGCTGGGGGGTTGGAATGGGCAAAGGGTAAAATCAAAGCCAGGTTTCCCACAAAACCTACAGAAAGTATAGGACACAGAATGGGACAAAGGCAGGTCTCCCCCAGCACCTGGCATCGGGTTG